>NC_057429.1:0-652500 GCF_019457755.1 Venturia canescens | reverse complement strand
CATTCTGGCTCATCACATCTATGTTTGCTTTAATATCCTGTTGCGAAATCATTTCATGTTGGCAAATTTCGTTCATTATATTCGGCTGCTCACCCAGATCAGGCAGGCACTCGTGTGAGTGTGGTACCGGTGTCGTTTCAACCGCTTTGTGTAGTTTTTCAGCAACCGTTTTCAAGTATTGTCGCAGTTTGGACGATTCCAAATTGCAAGATGTCGTGGAACAATTCCTTGAATTAGTAAATTCAACTGAGACTGCTTCTTTAGGCAACTGCGGATTACATCGTTCCACTGAGCTGATCGTTTCCCTATTTCCATTTTCATCATCAGCATTGTGATTTTCAATTGTCGCCTCTTGAAGAACAAACAGCGAACTTGGTGTTTCCATAATTGCAGTTTGGTTGATATTTGGTGGTTCCTTATAGACTTCATAGAGTTTTTGTGATGTCATTTTTGACAATTTAATGTGCGGTACATTATCGTTGAGATTTTTGCAAATTTCGTTGAGGCCCTCTCGATTTTCTTGTAGAAAAATGAAATTAAAAAACAAACCGTCAGTGAAGCGTCAATATTATTCATATTGTACATAGTACATTTTTATGTTGTATCAATCTATACGAATACTAATTATATATCACATTAATACTAATACTAGAAATTGACAAAAAATACTAGCAAAACTTTTGTATTAAAAAACAAATATGAATGCTTTCATACGGTTTTATTGTCATAGCTTACGTATGAGGAACTTACGCAAAATGAAAATTATTCCATTAGCGATCTGAATATATAATGTGTATGGTCAATTTGATCCCCAATACATCCATTTACTTATAATCCATATATTTTAACGTTCAGTTCTTAAAAAATAACAACTCGAAATTAAAAACATCTCGATAATGTCTTTTTATTTGCAATAAAATATCAGTCGAGTGATAAGGTGATCTATTGGTTGTAAAGTCGGTGAAAATTATACCATACATTTTATTCATAGAAGCTGAATATTTGAATTAAAATCTGATTACAAGATATTGTCATTCTGCTAAAGTAGAAGGTGTAACTTTTTTTCGGAATGCCGAGTATATCCGAGAAAAATATGTATCCGCGTCTTGGTTAGCTTTCTAGCACTCACCAATTGATGGATTATCTTAAGGCTGCACTGATATTACAGAAAAGGCAGTAGATTATCGCGATAAATATGTATGATGAATATACTCGGAAGCAGAAGGACCTCAAAACTACTAATGAATGAAATAAGCTTCCGCATGAATTGGTATTTTCAAGGACTTTGTTCGATTATTGTTACATTATTTTAAACAATGCATTTTCAGACCAACACGAATGCCATGACACCCTACTTATGATTTGTAGTATTCCATTATCAATCTGTTCTAATGAATGAACCATTCACTTTATCCACTTTTGTGAAGTTGAAAATTACAGTTATTATCTCTTAATGATAGATGCAGATATATCCAAAACTAAATAACTAACAGGTCCTCATAACGACCATTCCATACATAAATATATTATATCAATGAGTGTGCATATCTACAGCAAATACAGAAACTATTGTATGTTCAAAGTACAATATGCTTCATATATAATTCAGAACCTTCAATGAATCGTGGTTGTGACGAGCTGACATCGAAGAGTTGACTAAGATTTTGAAACAACCATTGTGTGCGTACAACACAATACAAAATCGGTTTTCGGCCGCTTTATTGTAACAATTTGAGCAATGTTTACTACTTGAAACTCGACATTTTCATATTCCTTTACGTTAAAATATTACAATAATAACACTTACCACAAAAAACTATCGTTTCATAAAATCGCTTAAAAACTTTTAAACGATTACGATTCTGGACTACGTATTGTCGATGTTTTTTATGTTTCAATAACATAACCATTTTGTTTGTACTTCTTCACTGTATGCCGTTAGAGCACTTTCCACCGTTCTGTCATTCGTTTAATTTGATAAAAAATAAACCAACGGACTGAGTCTTGATATTAACTGATAGAAAAATCAAGAAGAAATCTACTGTCCACTGATCACAAACCCATAATGAGACACCGAAGTATTCGAACGTTTTTTCCGTAAACCACGTGATCACAGAGCGGTGAGACCCACATTGTTCTCATATAGACAAATCGTCAGCCAAGAACGGCTGCCTAACACGAAAAATTTACCGAAGACAACTTCACAGAGGTATGCAGCCTTGACAACGCGTTGCCAACGTCCTGAGAAAAGTTTATGGGTACATTCTACTTGGACGCTGACAGCGTTATGGCCGTTTTCTCGGACGCGGTTCAAAAATTCAGTTCAATTTTTTTCATATAGTTTCGAGATAAGATGAACCGAGTTTAAACTCAGATTAACGTTGGAGAAAACAGGCATAAAACGTGTTCGATTTAAAGTGATGACGGTTACGTTCACGTCATGTTCGACTTGGTGTGATTACAAAATGGCGGAACCAACAAGTGATCTTGTTCTTTTTCAATTACTCAACGAAAAAATACTGGATTCATCGAAAAGTGAAGACAGCGAAACAAGCAGTAGTATGATAACAGAGATAACAGATGATTCTCTCTATGGATGCGTTCAACCACTTGAACGTCGGGAGCGTTGAGACCACATTCTAAACGCACCCATCTCTATAAACGCTTGTAGCGTTTGCAACGCCAAGTCGAACGCAAAATAGCGCTATTATCGCTGTCAGCGTCCAAGTTGAATGTACCCTATATGTTAGAGGGGCTTCACGTCGTCCTACCTTCATACAGTGTTCTGTTCGAGAAATGTTATTGGTGTTGCAATATTTTACACGTAAAGAATTCAAGCTCATTCCCATTAAGATTTCTTTACGGTGGGTAAATTCTACATAATAAAAAAAAACTCTGCTTTCATAACTGTAATTACAAAAATAAACAAAAGTTTTACTGAATATATCTCGTGGGCGTTGAAATGATCGGATCTTGAATATATCCTTTATAAGAACAAAAATGTTTAATAAGGTCTATAAGAACGAAAATCGAAATTGTTGGGGTGGAAATCTTTGAACAAAAAATTAACCAATCGTTTGAATGTGCCTGTCACTTTATAATTTGTTATTCTACAGAGTTTATCAACATGGAATCGACTGATTCTTCGCTTCGGTAGAGATGCTCGACCAGTCTTATCGAGTAGACCGCTATGCCAACATTTGACGGAGAGCAAAAACTAAGTTTCCTAAGATATATTTCTGCGGTATAACAGATCCAACCATGCAAGACCTTTAATAAAAAAGAATATGCAGCGTTACAGAAGCTTATGCTGATTAGGCTTTGTCTGCGTTACATAATAAAACATTGACAGTAAGTTTGATGTGTAGTACCGTATACAAATATACATACTCTAGCAACTAAGTCGATCGAATAGAAGAATTGTAGCACAGCCAATAATATGAGGGGACATTCTTTTAGTTGATATTAAAAAATTACTAAAATAATGTATGTATTCCTAAAAAAGTTGTGATGGTTCATGATTTGGTTTTCAATCTATCGCTCCGAGACTAACCAATTCTGTATTAACCAATCTTTTGACTGCAGTTTATCGATCAATTATCTGTTATTCTGCAGGGTTCATCGGCATCGGATCCACTGAGTCTTGGCCTTGGTGCGAAGGCAATCGACCAGTCTTATTTAGAGTAGACTGACATATCAATACTTGACGGAGAGCAAAAACTCAATTTCTTAAGATAAATCTCAGCTGTGTAATAGACTCAACGATGCCGGACTTTTAATTAGGATATATAGCGCTAGAATTATTGGGAAATCTGTTGTACTGAAACGTTCTAAATACAATAGAATATATATCATCATTGTAACTTGAAGCCTTTCAGAATTGCAAATGATCTGAAAAGAAACTTTTACAATAAAAATTTGTAAAACCATATAAATTTCTATTCTCATCAATAGTAAATGTAAAAATAATTATATTGCATAAAGAAAAGCGCTT
The DNA here is from genome assembly GCF_019457755.1 of Venturia canescens. NCBI lineage: Eukaryota > Metazoa > Arthropoda > Insecta > Hymenoptera > Ichneumonidae > Venturia > Venturia canescens. The sequence goes on along the minus strand of NC_057429.1, from coordinate 648,506 downwards.
GCACATCGAAGGGGACGTTAGTGGATACGAAATTATCACTCCTTCATAATGACCATGCTCATCATACAGTTGGTCACGTAAAATTTGAATGTTTTTATTATAATAATACGCAAGAAATATTTAAGCATTAAACCTCTCAAAAATTCTTAAATAACGTAATTAAGTCTTTGGAATAACCACGCTGTCAAAAAAACTGCAAGAAACATTGTTTCCGACGACTTTTCAATCTTCGGAACAGTTGCGAAGTAACTGTTCCAATGCATCGGAGTTGCATACAAAATTACTATTATCCGTTTGCCATAACATCTAGTAATGAAAATATCCCACTGCATGCATCACTTCCACTGTTAAGAACGCAGGTGGTGAGTGAATGATATCGACCGGTATCACATCAAACATAATTTTAAATCGCAAACTTTTCCCTTGTAACTGAAAAAAACCTCATTGAAATGATATTAAAAAAACCAACATCCACTTAATATATGCTATAGGACCACAAATCTGTTTACCCAATCCTCACAGGCATACGGAAATCGATATATGATTCCTGCTGTATAGTCTAAAAAAGAGATTTCTGAAAATTAAATTGGATTTCGAGTACTACAAGACTTGTATATGCTCTTTTATGACGTACTCTATCCTATGAAACGATAGTGCTTCTCAGGATCTGTTTCGACCGTATGTTTCAATATCATATTTTACTTTATAATGAAAAAAACAGTTTTGTTGAATGAACCTCTATGAATTGGTGGTTTCAAGGACTTTTCGTCCTTTAAATTTCACATGGTCAAGTTGTAATGCGATTTGTACATCAATTATATGTTCTTCCAGAAGTCCTCGAAGGCACCATTTTATATAAAGAAACAGGTCCTTGAAACTCTTACTACATTTACATAAATGTATAGTACTGAAAATATAGATTTTCGAAATAAATATGAGTATATATTGTTTAACAATTGGGTTTCGCATCTTTCTATACAATAAAAAGTGGGCGTTACGAAAGGTCCCTGAAACGGCCAATTCATAAATATATTCATTCATTGAAGATTACTCGTCGAAACTTTTTATGAAACATACGTTTTTCCGTTGTAAAACATACTGGCAATCATGTTATAAAAAAATTAGTAGTTTTATTCGTAAGGTATGGTTTGCCGTAGTAAATCGAATCTTTGCTACGTCATTAGAAGCGCAGATATTAACAAATAATAAGTCTTTATTTGTGTTTACTCTGTATTTTTCCGCAATTTTTGTGCTGTGATATCTCACTGGCTACATTTTTTTTTATCAAGTGTCAAATTAAAAAATTTGTTTTCACAAATATTTTACCTTTAATATGACTAGATCCATTTACAGCTATCCTGGAACCATCAACAAATGAACAGAATTTGTCCATAAAAGTTCCGAGTTTACTATTGAAAAGAGAACTCTTTCTTTCACATCAATTTATTTGAACGTCATCTTGCTCGAGTCGCGGCAATAAATTTATCTGAATTTAATCGGAAAATTGATGAAACGAAAAAATGTTGAAAAAAATACTTCAAATTCAGTAGACTCAAGAAGAATTTCAATCTGTTCAAGAACTGCGAGATGCAGTATTTTTTTGTCAATCGCTTGGTCAACAAATCCGAATGAGATCATCCTCTTCTAATAAAAAATCGCATAGATATAGATTCGGAGCATTTGAGCTCTAGCGTGGATCTACGCGAACGCGAAATGTGCTTGCAAAACATGAATGGGCCTTTGCGGTTTTCTATATCAATTGTTTCCCTCGCGTACCTGATTCCCGTGAAATATAGTCACTATTGAGGTCAATAGATTAATAGTAAATGAAAAAAAAAATCCAAAATGCATACAAACTTCATGAGGCGGCTTTAACTTTGCAAAATTTATGTTTTGTAACCGAGGCGAACGCAAAAAATGTATGCAATCGACGTCACAGGACTAGCAATTTTTCTAGAAAAACATCACAGAAGTGCTCATTTCTAGTCAAAAATATTTCCATCCGTCTAGCAAACGAGATGAATGTCAAAATACAATTTCCATGAAATAAAGATAAAGGACCGCTTCAAAATTATGCTGTCGATTGTGACTAAAGTGGCGATTGGTGAAACTCGTGACTTATCGTTTAAATAGGAAGATAATAAATGTATTTGATCGACTTCACGGAAGTGACTGTTTCACAGTAGAGACGTTACGGATGTGCTCATTTTACGGATAAAAATTTTATAGGAGATTAATATTTTGAAATTGCGGACAAATGATGAGATTTTTAATGTTGCGAAATCTCTGTTTTGACTGAACGTACAAAATTAAAAGAAAAGCCATATTTTCGGAATCAAATTTTTTTTTATTGCATTTTTACATTGTGTAATCTAAGCCTAATTTAATTCTGAGAATGTCACCGCATTTTTTTTTTATAAAAATTCAGCTACGAAGCACTTATTCTAAATTTTTTGGTTTCAACTTATTTTTTAAGTAAAAATAACTGCAAATAGATAAATATCTATTTAGTTCAGACTTTTCAAAAACTACAGTTCTGATTTTATCTTTAAGCTGGTACCCTACATTACTCAGAAATACTTTCAAAAATTTTTCCACTATTTAGGGATTCGATGTATCACATTGTCTTATAAATCTGCATTAAGAATTATCTTAAAATTATGTATGACAAAGAAAAGTAAATCACAGTAAGTAAATGCTCAAATAGCCAGCGATTTATCACCTATATCCCAACATTCAAAAATTTTTGAACGTCGGAAAATCTCAAATGCCAAATAAATTCTGAACATAAAATAAAATCTTTTCGAAAACAATAATACTTATCAAATGAATCTAAATGTAATAGCTCTTCGTATCAAATACCGTTCAATATTCTTTCATTTGATTACAAAAATCTTACTAGCTAGAAATACTTTCCAAAATTTAATTTTGAATACTTTGAACTTCGATGACAATTTCATTGCCTCATTTTACATCACAAGATAGATGGCTGACTCTCTCGTTTCAAAGGATAGTTTATGTAATCAACGGAATATTATGTAAATAATGACTGTTAACTGTTAAGTATCTTTCAGTCTCTTCCTCTCCGAATATTATTTTGTTAGATTTTCGGATTTAAAAAGGGCTTAACATTGTCTAGCGTGAAATATTTTAGAGCACCTTGCGTAGTATAGAGCATATACTCTAGGAATGTAAAAGAAAATCACTGGTATGTGTAAGGAGTTTACACCAAGCCTATTGGACTGATCTCAATAATCACAAAAATAGAGTGCGTCGATATCGTTCAGGTTAACGTGTACTTATCCACGTTGATATTTTTTTTTTTCGTTTGAAGCCCACGTGCGAATTTGAGCAACTGTTCGGTGTACTTGCGGGTTGTCTTTAAGAAATTTTTTCATTGCGGCCGTGCTAGGCAGTTTGCCATTTTTTATTCCGTTCTCAAAAGCAGTCGCAGCAGCAACTTTTTCTTCCGGAGTCCATCGCAATTTCCTTTTTTCTTGAAAATTGAAAAAAAAGTAAAGATTAGATTATTTTTACTCCTTAAATACTTCAAGATTACAATTACAGGATTAGATATTTCCGCTTACTTGATAGATCAACCCTGCTGGTGGAGGATTTGTTTTTGGTCGAATTGGTTTTTTTCCTTCGTTTCGGCGCTGGCTCATCCTCCTCAATGTCATCCTCGTCACAATCATCATCATTTTCGGTCTCTTCATTGGGCTCATACTCATCACTGCTGCCGGATTCAGAATCAGGCACGAGTACTTTTTTTTTCTTGTTACTCTTAACGGCTTCTACAGCTAACAATTCTGTATTTGCATTGGTATTTTTATTTTGCTTTTCTTCGCTTGTTCGAACTTCAAAATTTTGATTGTCATCAGTATGATCATCTCCAGCTACCACATTCTCGCCTTGTCCCATAGCACTGCGAAGAATTCTCGCAACTTGAACAACATCTCTCGTGACTACGGACTGTCTGTAGTGAGATCGGTGAATCGTTTCTGCGTGCCCCATGTAATTGGCAATGTCTACCACTTTATTTTCATCCATGTTTCGAGCCGCACAAACTGTAGCCATGTGTTTACGCAGAGATGTACCGCGTAGGCGCTCAGGATGCTGAACACCACATTCTTGGGAATATTCCCGCATCAAATCGCAAGCTCGAAGATATTTAAAACGCCCATCAACAAAACCGGGTATACCAAAAACATAAGGATTTTTCGGTGTTATTTTAGTGGAAGAGCGATAGCGCAAGATAAGATCCAAGCAGTCCCGCATTTTAGAATCCAATAGCACGGGTACATCACGGCCCAATTTCCCTGTGATAATGAATCGAGTATATTGTCCGGCATATTTTTTCTCATCCTCGGAAAGGCTTCCATAAATCTCGGGATTGGTATTTTCATCAACAGTCTCAGCATTTTTCAAGTCCGATATCGTTGTTCTCTCCAACTCACCAGCTCGACGTCGAGTAAAAATTTGGATACTAATTAGCGTCGTTTTAGCCAGCTCTAGCCACGCAGAATAGGTATAACGTTCACTTAGTTGAACGAATGCTTTTTCTCTCTTGATGACGACGTAATCCTGCAGTTTTTTTATTTCATCAGTACTTGGTAATACTTTCTTCTGTTGACGTTTTTTCTTAGCTTGGGATTCGTGTGCAACTCTATTAATTTTAGTGCTATATTGTTTGTCATGGATAAAGATGTAATCTTCGAGTAATAGTTGTTTTTCTCTATCTTTTTTTTTTCTCACAACGAGCAATGCCACTTCAGCAACGGCTTTTATGTACGTTCCGAGAGATGTAACGATTGATGGGACTTCGTGTTCGCCGGTCTCTTCATTAAAACGAGCCAAAGTGTTGACTGCTCTTAGCATACAGTCATACAATCCTGGATCATAAATCGAAGCGAAATCTGTTATTTTCGGTTCTGCGTTCAATCTGCATTTTTTCATTTCTTCGAGAAGACGACCGAGGGTTCTTAATCGATTTCGGATCATAGCTTGTTGCTGATCTTTTTTATACTTTTCAGCCATTCCATTGCCGAATTCAATAAGCAATTCGTCGTATCTTATTAATTGTACGACAAGATCATCATTAAAAACTGCAAATATGCGCTGCAATTGTTTACTTGCGTTTGCATGAATTCTTCCATCAGTACGTCGTGACAATATGGTGTTCGCTCGATCACCTTTCGTAGAAGCTCCAACACATTTTTGACGATGACGTCGGATACTCTTTTTTGAAAGACTCACATGACAATTATGACAGGGTGTATATTGAGTACCAGGTCGTTCCTGCTTCGGCCTTCGTGCTACTAATAGTTTACCATCTTTATTGTAATCGGAACTCGTATTGTACAAATGGTTTCCTTTTTTTCTCAATAAATCGATTAGTTGCGTTCGTTCCGGGTTGTTTTTTGGAAGAATTGCGAATCTTTTTACTTCGTCAACATCCTTATGGACGGTTTCCAAATGACGACTGATGACCGTCTGCATTTTTTTGCAATAGAAACAGAAATCGTCTCGTTTATTGCCGCTTCTCGGCTTTGCTACGAGTTTGCTATTATCTATGGACCCTGCTTGGCTAGGCATAATTTTCGAAATCGAATCATTATTCGTTGTACTGTCGTTACCTGTTGTGTCAAGCTCATTAGAAATATCTGATGCAAGCACGTAATCTGAAGAATTTAGAGTACTGTTTTGATTTCTCAATGCTTCGTTTATGTCGAAATCACCATCTTTTGAATTGGTTATGCTTGTGAAGGAGTCTTCGTCGTTGGGTGCTTTCAAATTCGTACCCAATGCTTCGTCCAGATCAAAAGTTTTATCTATGAGCACATTGGATACATCGTCTCGAACCTCTTCAGTACTGAAATTCAATTCCGGATCATCCAGAATTTCGAAAATATCTTTTGTGGTTCGAGATTCATAAATCTGCTTATCGAAACTGGTGTCTAAATTCCATGTTGGAAGATTGGATTCAAGTAGACTCGAGTTTGATGTCTTGTCCAACGAATGAGTAAAAGATTCATTCAAACCAATCGAAATTTGATTGTGATTTTCTTTACCCGCTGTAGTTTTCTCTTCTCCGTCCGTATGATTTGGCGATTGTTCTGTTGCGTCTATTGATTGGATTGCATTTGGTACTGTTTCTTCCATTTTATTTAATGGAACTGATGATGATTGTTCTATTGCGTCTATTGCATGGGCGGGATTTGTTACCGCTTCTTCCATTTCTTTCATTGGATGTGACGATAATTGATGCATTGTTTCTACATATGTTGAGTTTGTCGAAATTTCTTCTGATATATCTGTCGAGGAAGCCATATTTTTAGCGATCGTATGCGATTTTTCAAAATAATTCTATTATCGTTTTTTCCAAATTTTTCGAATTGGAAAAATTTTCGTCTTTTATTGGTAGGAAGTGTTGGAATACTCAGAAGAGAACTTCCTTATATCATGAGAAACGTCCAGCACTGAAAATCAAAATGTTCAATTGACCAACTTCAAAAGTTTGCAAAATAACGCTCAAGACGTATGATTCTAATATAATGGACGACGAAAATTTAAATCGATATAATTTTAGCGGGACAATTTTTTTCAGAGTATTTTTTTCTGATTATAATCTATTTTAAAATTATAATTTGATACTCATTAATGGACTAAAAACATTAAAGATTTTACTTACCACGACAAAATAATTACATCCTTCCGGGTAATTTCTTGAATTTTCCTTCTGATTTCTCTAGAATTTCCGACGTTTCGTCGTTTGTTACGTTTTTTTAACGTAGATATAGAAATTGAAATTTAATCTATAACAAAAAAACAAAAAAAGAAAACTTGTGAGTGATAAGTTGAGTCCGGTACTAAAAATAGTAGTTTACACCTTCAACAATTCAGAATTTGGTTTCAGAAAAGTAACATAGTCCCTACTACAAAATGATATTGTTCATTCATAAAGGGAAAATATTTTTTTCTATGCATATGTTTTCAATTTATGTTTTTTTTTCCAACGGATTCCCCGAAACGCTGACGAATCCATAAAATATTTGTTAATAACTTCGTAGTTTTCCAGGAAAAATAATTGATTGGGTAATGCAGGAAATCAATAACGAATAAATTGATCGGATAAGGCGATAGAACATATATGTTCAATGGCACAATAAAAAAATACTATCAAAATCTCGAGATGGGCCCTTTATCGAAAAAAAACGACACAACGGTGCTCATGTAAACTTAAAAAACGTTATACGCACCTAACAGACAAGTTTAATTCTAAAGTCAGTTTCGATACAATAAAAAAATGAACGCACTGATATTAAGCTGCCAATGTTCACAGAAATTACGATTGATCGCGTCATTGATCGTTTAACTCCAGATGTAGTAATGTATTCGGTCTACGTCCCGGAATTGGCCATTTAGCAGAACGACACAATAGTGAACATTCAATGGATACAAATATTTAAGGCGAGGTTAATGTGAGTAAACTGCGAATAAATAATGGGATTTTCGACCGGAATCTCAAACAAATTAAGAGCATTCAAGATCTAGCGCTAACTGTCGCGAACGCAGAACAGACTTATATGACATGTCAGCGCCTCTTGCAGTGTCCTGTGTCAATTTTTTTTTTCACGCGAACCCGAATTGCGTAAAACGATCAAGAAGATAAATTTTGAAGTTAGGAATTCAAAAGAAGATGCAGGAAAAATTCGAAATTCATATAAAATTCATCAAAAAACTTTAACGTTGCAAAAGATATGATTTTTAGGCAAAATTATCTCAGGAAGAAGTATGCAATAACCGTCACAGGACTAGCCACTTTTTTAGAAAAATGTCACGAAAGCGCTCATTTCTCGTTGAAAAACTTTCTGCCAAACTATAGAACGAAATGAATGACAAAAATCCGTGAATGCGCCCGAATAGAATCACCTCTCTTCGATCGAAGTTGCGAACGGGATCGAAGCATCCGATCACTAGCGTGAACTGTCGCGTACGCGAGACGTGCTTGCATGACATGGCGGCGCCCCTAGTGGTTTTCTGCACCACTTATTTTTCTCGCTAGTGATGCTCTCCCCTATATTACATTGACGAACGGTGGAACTATTTTTCGAAATTACGAATGAATAAAAGGTACCCGAAAATGCAGCATTCATTGTATGCCTTTATCGTTGAAACATTTATGATTTGTAGGCGAATTTTACACACGAAGAAGTATGCAATAACCGTCACAGGACTAGCCACTTTTTTAGAAAAATGTCACGAAAGCGCTCATTTCTCGTTGAAAAACTTTCTGCCAAACTATAGAACGAAATGAATGACAAAAATCCGTTTCAATGAAATGCTGATTATTGAAACCTCCGAAATTGGACGCTCAATTGTCACAAAGTTTACGATTATTAAATCTCGTTACTCACCGATTAATTCCAAAAAATAATAATGATATTGCAATAAAGTCATGGAATTGACCGTTTCACGTTACGGATCTGTTCATTTGACGAATAAGAATGTCAGAAGAGAGGTTAATGACGTGAAACTGCGTATAGCTAATGAGATCTTTTCCCCGCAATTACTTATTGTTCCACCGATTGCTAAACTGTTCGATGCAGCACTTTTGGGCTCACCACCTGGTGAATGCGCCCGAATAGAATCACCTCTCTTCGATCGAAGTTGCGAACGGGATCGAAGCATCCGATCACTAGCGTGAACTGTCGCGTACGCGAGACGTGCTTGCATGACATGGCGGCGCCCCTAGTGGTTTTCTGCACCACTTATTTTTCTCGCTAGTGATGCTCTCCCCTATATTACATTGACGAACGGTGGAACTATTTTTCGAAATTACGAATGAATAAAAGGTACCCGAAAATGCAGCATTCATTGTATGCCTTTATCGTTGAAACATTTATGATTTGTAGGCGAATTTTACACACGAAGAAGTATGCAATAACCGTCACAGGACTAGCCACTTTTTTTAGAAAAATGTCACGAAGGCGCTCATTTCTCGTTGAAAAACTTTCTGCCAAACTATAGAACGAAATGAATGACAAAAATCCGTTTCAATAAAATGCTGATTATTGAAACCTCCGAAATTGGACGCTCAATTGTCACAAAGTTTACGATTATTAAATCTCGTTACTCACCGATTAATTCCAAAAAATAATAATGATATTGCAATAAAGTCATGGAATTGACCGTTTCACGTTACGGATCTGTTCATTTGACGAATAAGAATGTCAGAAGAGAGGTTAATGACGTGAAACTGCGTATAGCTAATGAGATCTTTTCCCCGCAATTACTTATTGTTCCACCGATTGCTAAACTGTTCGATGCAGCACTTTTGGGCTCACCACCTGGTGAATGCGCCCGAATAGAATCACCTCTCTTCGATCGAAGTTGCGAACGGGATCGAAGCATCCGATCACTAGCGTGAACTGTCGCGTACGCGAGACGTGCTTGCATGACATGGCGGCGCCCCTAGTGGTTTTCTGCACCACTTATTTTTCTCGCTAGTGATGCTCTCCCCTATATTACATTGACGAACGGTGGAACTATTTTTCGAAATTACGAATGAATAAAAGGTACCCGAAAATGCAGCATTCATTGTATGCCTTTATCGTTGAAACATTTATGATTTGTAGGCGAATTTTACACACGAAGAAGTATGCAATAACCGTCACAGGACTAGCCACTTTTTTTAGAAAAATGTCACGAAGGCGCTCATTTCTCGTTGAAAAACTTTTTGCCAAACTATAGAACGAAATGAATGACAAAAATCCGTTTCAATGAAATGCTGATTATTGAAACCTCCGAAATTGGACGCTCAATTGTCACAAAGTTTACGATTATTAAATCTCGTTACTCACCGATTAATTCCAAAAAATAATAATGATATTGCAATAAAGTCATGGAATTGACCGTTTCACGTTACGGATCTGTTCATTTGACGAATAAGAATGTCAGAAGAGAGGTTAATGACGTGAAACTGCGTATAGCTAATGAGATCTTTTCCCCGCAATTACTTATTGTTCCACTGATTGCTAAACTGTTCGATGCAGCACTTTTGGGCTCACCACCTGGTGAATGCGCCCGAATAGAATCACCTCTCTTCGATCGAAGTTGCGAACGGGATCGAAGCATCCGATCACTAGCGTGAACTGTCGCGTACGCGAGACGTGCTTGCATGACATGGCGGCGCCCCTAGTGGTTTTCTGCACCACTTATTTTTCTCGCTAGTGATGCTCTCCTATATTACATTGACGAACGGTGGAACTATTTTTCGAAATTACGAATGAATAAAAGATACCCGAAAATGCAGCATTCATTGTATGCCTTTATCGTTGAAACATTTATGATTTGTAGGCGAATTTTACACACGAAGAAGTATGCAATAACCGTCACAGGACTAGCCACTTTTTTAGAAAAATGTCACGAAAGCGCTCATTTCTCGTTGAAAAACTTTCTGCCAAACTATAGAACGAAATGAATGACAAAAATCCGTTTCAATGAAATGCTGATTATTGAAACCTCCGAAATTGGACGCTCAATTGTCACAAAGTTTACGATTATTAAATCTCGTTACTCACCGATTAATTCCAAAAAATAATAATGATATTGCAATAAAGTCATGGAATTGACCGTTTCACGTTACGGATCTGTTCATTTGACGAATAAGAATGTCAGAAGAGAGGTTAATGACGTGAAACTGCGTATAGCTGATGAGATCTTTTCCCCGCAATTACTTATTGTTCCACCGATTGCTAAACTGTTCAATGCAGCACTTTTGGGCTCACCACCTGGTGAATGCGCCCGAATAGAATCACCTCTCTTAGAGCGAAGTTGCGAACAGGATGGAGCATCCGATCACTAGCGTGAACTGTCGCGTACGCGAGATGTGCTTGCATGACATGTAAGTGCCTCTAGTGGTTTTCGGCATCACTCATTTTTCTCGCAAGTAAAACTCCCGTATATCACATTGACGAACGGTGGAATTATTTTTCGATATTACGAATAAATGAAAGTTATTTTAACTCTCCAGCGTAAGAGCCAAAATTAAAAATATGTCGTATTATCGGTATGAAACTGACCATTTCTCAGTAGAAACGGATCGTTTCTGTTGTGTAGCAGAATCGAACGTAAAAAAATGTATGCAATCAACGGCACGGATCTAGCCGTTTTCTAAAAAAGTCCCACGAATATGCTCATGCATCTTTAAAGAATCTCATACCCACCTAGCAAGCTAGATGTCAACGTTTCGTTTCAATTGAATGAAGTTCAACGAACGCTTTAAAATAAAGCTGTCGATTGTTATTAGAGTCACGATTATCAAAACTCGTTATTTATCTGTTGATTCCGAACACATGAAATACCAATGTCAATGAACGTCACGAAACTGACCGTTTGACAGTAAAAACGTTACGGATGTGCTCATTTGATTGTCAAGAATGTTTTAGGAAAGGTCAATGTAACTGAAACTGCATACAACTTGTTAAGTTTTTGTATCGCAATCACATATCATTTGATTCAATTTATTTATAAATTGTAAGATATCACAATTTTTCCCTCATTGTTTGATGAATGTGTCTGAATCGAACGACCTCCCTTGAATCGAAATCGCGAACGGATTTGGAGCACTTGAAATCTGGCGTGAACTGTCCCGTATAAATGAAATAAACAATTCCAATGTTTACTTACCTATTCAGAGAAACCAGCATATCTTTTCGGTCACTTCACACATATATCACTTACCGGTGTTATAATATTTCTTCTCCGCGTAGGAAACTCTCGTTTGCCATCTCTTTTCGCCCATCTATAATCTGAATTTTGGGTAACAATTCCGTTCAGATATCGAGTTACGACCTTCTTTGTCGGTCCACAATCAACGGAATTCTGAACGATGTTATATAACTGAAAAGAGCTGTTGTCATCAATCAAGTCCGTCACCAGTCACTGAGTAATCGGACATTGATAAAAACAATGATAAAATTCTATCACATTTTACAGGAAACAAACCGCATGAGCGTTTTACCGAAAAATATACATCCAACTGAATCAGTTTTTCATTGATATGGAAATATAATGGTAAAAAACCCTTAATATTCTATGATCATTCAATTTTTCTAGTTGATCATTATATAGGTAATCGAGCCACTACCGCATCTCTTGATGTAGATCCAATTTTTTAAGAAATTTCAAAATACTTTGTGGATATTATGGTAGCAATATCGGATTGATGAACCATATGTCTATCATAGATTTCCTAATCTTGATTGTTCCTTTTTAATGGAGAGTGCACTCGAAAGAGAGCCATTTATCTATTAGATAGGATAGAAATTTCAAACGCTCAATTTGTAATAACAAGTCGTTACTGCACAGCGCAGTTCCTGAGCACCCCGCATGAGTTGAAAATAATTCCATCGGTAGTGTGTTAGGACCCTGGGGAAATATCTAACAGTAAAGTTTGATTTCTTCTAGTGAATCGTAGACTTTGAATTTGTGTCTAATTACAGGAGATTGCTTAAAAAAGAAATGAACATGTAGTACTAGGTCCGCAGAGATGAATCGAACAATGACATTTTAGTACTGAGGTGCTCCGATATGACATTAAATGGAGAAATTCATGTTGCCGGTCTCTTCGCTGAATAAAATTAAATCATCGTTCATTGACCCAATTGTGGATAGGGTTTTTTATCTCGAATATCATATACATGCAACAACATTTGCAAGTCATTATGAAAGATTTCCTGCATACTCGTTCAACGAATAGCCTTTTGGAGCATTTAATGGAAATGTTGCATGCACACCGATAAGGAAATTGGTACTGCGAAAGACAGCTCCGTTCACATATTTCAATAAGTAGATTTTGGCGACCCGGTCCCATTACGATGAACATGAAACTTGATATATATTTCATAAATTTCAATTGCAGAAAACCAAACCGAAAATGAATCGTACAGTGGTTTTAGAATCGGGTTTTAATGGCAGGTTTATATGCAGATGTGAGAATAAAATCAAGACGTGTACGGAAAAAGTTAACTTTTAATGCATAAATTCTATATCCATAATAAAGGTATCGGGCTCCGATCCAACATGTATAAGACATCGAGAAAAAATTAGGTCCTCGAAGAAACCATACAGTCGTTGTATTCTTCGGTTAATCAGGGGTTTCAGGGACATTTTTTTTTCGTCTGAAAAGTGAGACTCTACGCTCTCACGGCATCAAAACGACTCGATGACAGAAATTACACTCCACCGCAGTGAATCATATAACAACACATTATACGGTATTTGCGGTCGTAACAAATATAGTCGATTTCTCGGGCACACGCGATTAATTTAATAATAATTAATTTAAATAGCACGTAAAAATGACACTGACACATTTTAGACATTTCCGATAAAAATAGAAAAGCACATTGATTAAAAAAATTTAACTGTCAGGCGACGTCAAAAAACTCTTCCTCAATAATCAATCTTTTGACGAATATTAAAATGCTCCCATCCGGACATTGTGCCAACCCAGAGCGATCTGATCATGGCGTGAAGCCAGTCGGAATAACTGAGAGGTCCTCGAAGTGACAGAGGTTTTTCAGCTGATGGTTGTTTTGAGGGCGTGCCACATCATATGAACCATATGTCTATTATAGATTTCCTAATCTTGATTGTTCCTTTTTAATGGAGAGTGCACTCGAAAGAGAGCCATTTCTCTATTAGATAGGATAGAAATTTCAAACGCTCAATTTGTAATAACAAGTCGTTACTGCACAGCGCAGTTCCTGAGCACCCCGCATGAGTTGAAAATAATTCCATCGGTAGTATGTTAGGACCCTGGGGAAATATCTAACAGTAAAGTTTGATTTCTTCTAGTGAATCGTAGACTTTGAATTTGTGTCTAATTACAGGAGATTGCTTAAAAAAGAAATGAACATGTAGTACTAGGTCCGCAGAGATGAATCGAACAATGACATTTTAGTACTGAGGTGCTCCGATATGACATTAAATGGAGAAATTCATGTTGCCGGTCTCTTCGCTGAATAAAATTAAATCATCATTCATTGACCCAATTGTGGATAGGGTTTTTTATCTCGAATATCATATACATGTAACAACATTTGCAAGTCATTATGAAAGATTTCCTGCATACTCGTTCAAGGAATAGCATTTTGGAGCATTTCATGGAAATGTTGCATGCACACCGATGAGGAAATTGGTACTGCGAAAGACAGCTCCGTTCACTTATTTCAATAAGTAGATTTTGGCGACTCGGTCCCATTACGATGAACATGAAACTTGATATATATTCCATAAATTTCAATTGCAGAAAACCAAACCGAAAATGAATCGTACAGTGGTTTTAGAATCGGGTTTTAATGGCAGGTTTATATGCAGATGTGAGAATAAAATCAAGACGTGTACGGAAAAAGTTAACTTTTAATGCATAAATTCTATATCCATAATAAAGGTATCGGGCTCCGATCCAACATGTATAAGACATCGAGAAAAAATTAGGTCCTCGAAGAAACCATGCAGTCCTTGTATTCTTCGGTTAATCGGGGGTTTCAGGGACATTTTTTTTTCGTCTGAAAAGCGAGACTCTACGCTCTCACGGCATCAAAACGACTCGATGACAGAAATTACACTCCACCGTAGTGATTCATATAAAAACACATTATACGGTATTTGCGGTCGTAACAAATATAGTCGATTTCTCGGGCACTCGCGATTAATTTATTAATGATTAATTTAAATAGCACGTAAAAATGACACTGACACATTTTAGACCGATTTCCGATAAAAATAAAAAAGCACATTGATTAAAAAAATTTATCTGTCGGCGACGTCAAAAAACTCTTCCTCGATAATGATTCTTTTGACGAATATTAAAATGCTCCCATCCGGACATTGTGCCAACCCAGAGCGATCTGATCATGGCGTGAAGCCGGTCGGAATAACTGAGAGGTCCTCGACGTGACAGAGGTTTTTCAGCTGATGGTTGTTTTGAGGGCGTGCCACATCATATGAACCATATGTCTATCATAGATTTCCTAATCTTGATTGTTTCTTTTTAATGGAGAGTGATCTCGAAAGAGAGCCATTTATCTAGTAGATAGGATAGAAATTGCAAACGCTCAATTTGTAATAACAAGTCGTTACTGCACAGCGCAGTTCCTGAGCACCTCGCATGTGTTGAAAATAATTCCATCGGTAGTGTGTTAGGACCCTGGGGAAATATCTAACAGTAAAGTTTGATTTCTTCTAGTGAATCGTAGACTTTTAATTTGTGTCTAATTACAGGAGATTGCTTAAAAAAGAAATGAACATGTAGTACTAGGTCCGCAGAGATGAATCGAACAATGACATTTTAGTACTGAGGAGCTCCGATATGACATTGAATGGAGAAATTCATGTTCTTTGCTGAATAAAATTAAATCATCGTTCATTGACCCAATTGTGGATAGGGTTTTTTATCTCGAATATCATATACATGTAACAACATTTGCAAGTCATTAGGAAAGATTTTGTGCATACTCGTTCAAGGAATAGCATTTTGGAACATCTAATGTAAATGTTGCATGCACACCGATGAGGAAATTGGTACTGCGAAAGACAGCTCCGTTCACTTATTTCAATAAGTAGATTTTGGCGACCCGGTCCCATTACGATGAACATGAAACTTGATTTATATTTCATAAATTTCAATTGCAGAAAACCAAACCGAAAATGAATCGCACAGTGGTTTTAGAATCGGGTTTTAATGGCAGGTTTATATGCAGATGTGAGAATAAAATTAAGACGTGTACGTAAAAAGTAAACTTTTAATGCATAAATTCCATATCTATAATAAAGGTATCCGGCTCCGATCCAACATGTATAAGACATCGGGAAAAACTTCGGTCCTCAAAGAAACCCATACAATATGATGAGGTCCTTGAAGAAACCGTACAACTATTGTTTTCTTCGGTTAATCGGTGGTTTCAGGGACATTTTTTTTCGTCTGAAACGCGAGATTCTTCGCTCTCACCGCATCGAAACATCTCGATGATAGAAATTACACTCCGCCGTATAGTGAAACACATAAAAACACATCATACGGTTTTTGTGGTCGTAGCACTTCTCATTGATTTCTCGGGCTAACGTGATCAATTTAACGATAATTTATTTCTACCGCACGCAAAAATGAGACTGACACATTTCAGACGGATACCCGATGAAAATCAAAACGCACATTGATTAAAAGGCTTTTTCTGTAACGCGTCACGAAAAACTCATTTTCGATAATCATTCGGTTGATGAATAGTAAAACGCTTGTGTCCTCAAAAGAACCATTTTTCCCCGAAACCACCATGCGTTGTGTAAAATAGTTCCCGAATTCAACTCACCCCAAACATATTTTTATGTATATAGATGTACATAATACATACTTATGTATTCCTTTTTCATGAATCGATATATATGGAGTTACGAAAGTATTCACTAAGGGTTTACGTGAACATTTCGGTAGCTGTTACCAGACCAATCTATTGAAAATAAAAAGTGTACTTCTGCAACACTGTATTTATTTTCATAAATTTACCGAGTTACCGTGTACTTTGGGGTCTTTGTCATTTTAGTAACAGTCACCAAACTCTACATATAATGGTTGTTCGATTGGTGACCGTTACCAAAGTGACCCATAGTTACCAAACAACACACTTTGATTGAGAAATCGTCACGAATGTCACCACTGTACATACATATATAATTATATAATATATATTTTATTTATTAATATTAATTAATAATAAAATATTATTATAATAAATATTTTATTATAATTAATATATAATATAATATATATATTATATTATACAATATATAATATAAAATGATAATAATATAATAAAACAAAAAAATTGAATAATACGAATAACATTAAATAATAAATAATAAAAATAAAAAAATATAAAATTCTGGTCGACGCCGCTGGATTTTTCGAGGATGTCTAGGGCGATAGATCATGGGTTTTGGAGGACTAGGTTTAGGTACATTCTATCGCGAATTTCGATTTCCAGGTGGACGACCCCATAGTTTTTTATGTCCAGATATATTTCTCCATGGTTTTCGCGATCGAGGTTGACGGCTCCACAGAATTCGATGTCCAGGTATGTTTCTCCATGGTTTTCGTGGTCTCGGATAATTCCTCTATGGGTTTCTGATGTGCAGGTGTATTTCTCCATAGTTTTTAATGTCCAGGTGTATTTCTCCATAGTTCTTGATGTCTAAGGTATATTTCTCCATGGTTTTCGTGGTCTAAGTATGTCTCTTCATGGTTTTCGCGGTCGAGGTCGACGGTTCCACAGTTTTCGATGTCTAGGTATGTTTCTCCATGATTTTCGTGGTCTAGGATAATTTCTCCATGGGTTTTGATGTCTAGGTATATTCCTTCATGGTTTTCAATGTCTAGACGTGTTCCTTCATGGTTTTCGTGGTCCAGGTATATTCCTCCATGGTTTTCGATGTATGGATATGTTTCTCCATGGTTTTCGTGGTCTAGGTACATTGCTCCATGGTTTTCGTGGTCTAGGTAGATTCCTCCATGGTTTTCGTGGTTCAGGTATATTCCTCCAGAGTTTTCGATGTCTGGATATGCTTCTCCATGGTTTTCGTGGACTAGGTAGATTCCTCCATGGTTTTCGTGGTCTAGGTAGATTCCTCCATGGTTTTCGTGGTCTAGGTATGTTTCTTCATGGCTTTCGCAGTCGAAGTCGACGGCTCCACAGTTTTCGATGTCCAGGTATGTTTCTCTCGGGTTTTCGTGGTCTAGGATAATTCCTCCATGGGTTTCGATGTCTAGGTATATTCCTCCATGGTTTTCAATGTCTAGGCAAGTTTAATCATGGTTTTCGCGGTCGAGGTCGACGGCGCCACAGTTTTCGATGTCCAAGTATTCTTCTCCATGATTTTCGTGGTCTAGGATAATTCCTCCATGGGTTTTGATGTCTAGGTATATTCCTTCATGGTTTTGAATGTCTGGACATGTTCCTTCATGGTTTTCGTGGTCCAGGTATATTCCTCCATGGTTTTCGTGATTCAGGTATATTCCTCCAGAGTTTTCGATGTCTGGATATGTTTCTCCATGGTTTTCGTGGTCTAGGTAGATTCCTCCATGGTTTTCGTGGTCTAGGTATGTTTCTTCATGGTTTTCGCAGTCGAGGTCGACGGCTCCACAGTTTTCGATGTCCAGGTATGTTTCTCTCGGGTTTTCGTGGTCTAGGATAATTCCTCCATGGGTTTCGATGTCAAGGTATATTCCTCCATGGTTTTCAATGTCTAGGCATGTTTCTTCATGGTTTTCGTGGTCTAGGATAATTCCTCCATGGGTTTTGATGTCTAGGTATATTCCTTCATGGTTTTCGATGTCTGGATATGTTCCTACATGGTTTTCGGGGTCCAGGTATATTCCTCCATGGTTTTCAATGTATGGATATGTTTCTCCATGGTTTTCGTGGTCTAGGTCGACGGCTCCACAGTTTTCAATGACCAAGTATGAAGGACCACGAAAACCATGTTCCTTCATGGTTTTCGTGGTCCAGGTATATTCCTCCATGTTTTTCGTCGTCCAGGTATATTCCTCCATGGTTTTCGATGTATGGATATGTTTCTCCATGGTTTTCGTGGTCTAGGTACATTGCTCCATGGTTTTCGTGGTCTAGGTAGATTCCTCCATGGTTTTCGTGGTTCAGGTATATTCCTCCAGAGTTTTCGATGTCTGGATATGTTTCTCCATGGTTTTCGTGGACTAGGTAGATTCCTCCATGGTTTTCGATGTATGGATATGTTTCTCCATGGTTTTCGTGGTCTAGGTACATTGCTCCATGGTTTTCGTGGTCTAGGTAGATTCCTCCATGGTTTTCGTGGTTCAGGTATATTCCTCCAGAGTTTTCGATGTCTGGATATGTTTCTCCATGGTTTTCGTGGACTAGGTAGATTCCTCCATGGTTTTCGTGGTCTAGGTGGATTCCTCCATGGTTTTCGTGGTTCAGGTATATTCCTCCAGAGTTTTCGATGTCTGGATATGTTTCTCCATGGTTTTCGTGGACTAGGTAGATTCCTCCATGGTTTTCGTGGTCTAGGTAGATTCCTCCATGGTTTTCGTGGTCTAGGATAATTCCTCCATGGGTTTCGATGTCTAGGTATATTCCTCCATGGTTTTCGTGGTCTAGGATAATTCCTCCATGGGTTTTGATGTCTAGGTATATTCCTTCATGGTTTTCGATGTCTGGATATGTTCCTACATGGTTTTCGTAGTCCAGGTATATTCCTCCATGGTTTTCGATGTATGGATATGTTTTTCTATGGTTTTCGTGGTCTACGTAGATTCTTCCATGGTTTTCGTGGTCTAGGTATGTTTCTTCATGGTTTTCGCAGTCAAGGTCGACGGCTCCACAGTTTTCAATGACCAAGTATGAAGGACCACGAAAACCATGTTCCTTCATGGTTTTCGTGGTCCAGGTATATTCCTCCATGTTTTTCGTCGTCCAGGTATATTCCTCCATGGTTTTCAATGTCTAGGCATGTTTCATCATGGTTTTCGTGGTTCAGGTATATTCCTCCATGGTTTTCAATGTCTAGGCATGTTTCATCATGGTTTTCGTGGTTCAGGTATATTCCTCCATGTTTTTCGATGTCTGGGTATGTTTCTTCATGGTTTTCGTGGTCTAAGTTGATGGTTCCACAGTTTTCGA
Organism: Venturia canescens; assembly: GCF_019457755.1. Classification (NCBI taxonomy): domain Eukaryota; kingdom Metazoa; phylum Arthropoda; class Insecta; order Hymenoptera; family Ichneumonidae; genus Venturia; species Venturia canescens. The sequence continues at coordinate 628,785 of NC_057429.1, read as the reverse complement.
TGGCTAGGTCTGAGTTTTCATAGTTTTTGTTCTCTAGGTATATTTCTTCATCATTTCCGTTATCTAGGTCGATGACTCCATACTTTTCGATGTCTAGGTATGTGTCTACATATTTTTCAATGTCTAGGTATATTCCTCCATGGTTTTGTATGTCCAGGTATATTTATTCATAGTTTTAAATGTCTACGTATGTTCCTTCATGGTTTTCGTGGTCCAGGTATATTCCGTCATGGCTTTTGATGCTAGGTCAACAATTCCATAGTTTTCGATGTTTGGTTATGGTTCTCCATGGTTTTCATGGTCTAGGTCGACGGTTCCATTGTTTTCGATGTCTACGTCGACAGCTCCATGGTTTTCGATGGCTAGGTATATTTCTCCATGGCTTTCGTCGTCCTGGTATGTTTTTTCATGCTTTTCGAGGTCTAGATCAACGGCTCCGTAGTTTTCAATGTCCAGGTATGTTTTCCCATTGTTTTCGTGGACTAGGTTGACGACTTCATAGTTTTCACTATCCCGGTCGATAGCTCCATAGTTTCCGATGTTAAGGTGAATTTGTCCATGGTTCCCGATATGAAAGTCAATGGCTCCATAGTTTCCGATAGTGTGGTGAGTTTTTCTAAGGTTTTCGATATCTAGGTCGTCGGCTCTATAGTTTTCGATGTCTAGTTTGGCGACTATAGGGTTTTCGATGTCTAGGTGGATGCCTTCGTATTTTTCAATATATATTCGACAATTTTATATTTCCCGATATTTAGGTAAACGGTGCAATGGTTTACGATATATTTCCTCATAGTTATCGATATCTAGATCTGCGATTTAATAGTTTGCATTGACGAGGCAGGTTCAGACGTTACAGAAGACCATGAAAAAATATCACTGGACACCAATAACCATAAAGCTGTGGTCTTAGACATTGAATACCATGGAAACATCTCCTTGGACATTGCAAACCATTGACAGTATCCATGTCAACATGGAATCCATGAATGAAAAGAAGATAGTTTCAAAAATCATTTTTCCAAGTAAACAAGTGGAGCTTTTCAAAAAAAGGAATAGAAAATGAAAATATCATCCCGTTGCATAGGAATTTCCCAATCTTTCATTGGAAAATTCGATTTGCTGAATGGATAATCAAAATCGTCACCATTATTGCTTGTAAAAGGTTTCAACTCACATGAACATAACCGCACAGTTTTCGTACATCTACATAGAAAAATAGGCTGTGTCGATTGCTTTTGGCACATAGAGAAAAGCACTCAACTTGAAACAAATCGTTTTAAAAATTTTCGTCGAAGACGAGGAATGTATTTTTTTTCTTAAGTGTCACGCCTCTAAGAAATAAGCTAAATTAGAAAAAAAAATAATTGACAAAGTAAAAAAAGAACGCCAATTATTAAAAGGTCGCGACCGTAGTTTCCAATAATTTTCTATATTTGCATTATCAATAAAAAACTTCAAAATATAAAAAAAAAATGAGATCGTTTTCTGAAGTTGACAAATATAGTGAATGAAATACGATTCCTATATAGTTGTCACGTCTCGCAAAAAGAAGTGAAATCAGTAAATATTAAAACTTCAAAAAGTAAAAAAGGCACGCCAAGTATTAAAAGGTCGTGACCGTCGTTTTAAATGATTTTCTATATTCGCATTGTCAATAAATAAATTTTAAAAAATGTTTAACTGTGAAAAAATATGAGATCTATTGTAACATATACAGTGAATGAATTACGTTTTCTGTAGGAATTCTGAATTTTGGAAATAAAAAAAAATGAGATCATTTTCTAACGTAGCCAAGTACAGTGAATGAATTAAGGTTCTTGTGGAATTCATTCGTGTACACTTTTAGCCCTAATCCCTCACTTATTCAGAAAAATTGTCCAGCAAACGTCACAGAGCAACAAAGGTTTCTCGAATGATTCTGCAATTATTAAGAGATTATCATCTGTTTTTATGCTAGCTCGGGTTATAAACTTAAAACATTTTACACAATATGATACAAGAACCTTTTATAAAGAAAAGCACAAATACGCGTACAAGTGCATGCATTGTATCTATACGATGAACTGCACAAATTCATTTTCAACATTACACACAAGCTTGGCGTGCATGGTTTTCAATCGGAAGCTCGGCGAAGGAATGCCTCATCCGTCCATATATTTGAAGAAAACTTGATGATCCTCTCATGTAATTGTTTTTTAATTTGCCATCCCTTTTCCATCAAACTATTTTATTGAGTAGTTCGACGTGAGATCCCGCGCTGTGTACACAAAGAAAAATATCTATTCTTGACTAGTTCGACTGATAAATTCATTACTCCAAATGTTTCGTATTCAACGCGTTTTCTTTTCTCAAATCAATGTTTACACAGCTTACTTCTTTGTTCATCCATTTCAATACTTGTGTAATTCATCCAATCATCTGCCCATTTGGTAAAAAAAAGAGTGTACGGACAAACGAGTGAAAGTGACGCGTGGATAAATTAAAATGCGTATGGGCATGAAAGAATGGCCGTATCTATCCGTACAAGATAAAGGCATATAAAGGGATTGATTGATTTCATTTCTTTATCCGTTCGTTTAATTGTTCAATTTTATCCACAAATTTCACCCATCTGTATTGTTTACCAAATCATTATATAACAGGGCCCCTCTTATTTTATTGGGGGATCGGTTTTTTTCACACTCGTTCATACAATTCTAATTAATTATTGTTTTCATAGTAAATTTGAACAATTGTCTCTTCCCGAGCTTCCGATTGAAAACCATGCACGCCAAGCTTGTGTGTAATGTTGAAAATGAATTTGTGCAGTTCATCGTATAGATACAATGCATGCACTTGTACGCGTATTTGTGCTTTTCTTTATAAAAGGTTCTTGTATCATATTGTGTAAAATGTTTTAAGTTTATAACCCGAGCTAGCATAAAAACAGATGATAATCTCTTAATAATTGCAGAATCATTCGAGAAACCTTTGTTGCTCTGTGACGTTTGCTGGACAATTTTTCTGAATAAGTGAGGGATTAGGGCTAAAAGTGTACACGAATGAATTCCACAAGAACCTTAATTCATTCACTGTACTTGGCTACGTTAGAAAATGATCTCATTTTTTTTTATTTCCAAAATTCAGAATTCCTACAGAAAACGTAATTCATTCACTGTATATGTTACAATAGATCTCATATTTTTTCACAGTTAAACATTTTTTAAAATTTATTTATTGACAATGCGAATATAGAAAATCATTTAAAACGACGGTCACGACCTTTTAATACTTGGCGTGCCTTTTTTACTTTTTGAAGTTATAACCTACAATCGAGTGATGTTGTTTCCGAACGTTCATAATCATTAAAATTTGTGATCACCGATACACTTTTGTGCGAATCGACACAAATTAACAAGATTCACTGACATTTCGTTCTGAATAGCTTTCCGATCTGCGAATCGAGATAATACATTACAATCGAGTGATGTCGTTTCCGAACGTTCATAAACGTGAAAATTGGAGATCACCGATACACTTTTGTGTGAATCGATACATTTTATCAACATTCACTGACATTTCGAACAGAACAGCTTTCCGAGGTGCGATTCGAGATTATAACCTACAATCGAGTGATGTCATTTCCGAACGTTCATAAACATGAAAATTTGTGATCACCGATACACTTTTGTGCGAATCGATACAAATTAACAAGATTCACTGACATTTCGTTCTGAATAGCTTTCCGATGTGCGAATCGAGATAATACATTACAATCGAGTGATGCCGTTTCCGAACGTTCATAAACGTGAAAATTGGAGATCACCGATACACTTTTGTGTGAATCGATACATTTTATCAACATTCACTGACATTTCGAACAGAACAGCTTTCCGACGTGCGATTCGAGATTATAACCTACAATCGAGTGATGTCGTTTCCGAACGTTCATAAACATTAAAATTTGTGATCACCGATACACTTTTGTGCGAATCGACACAAATTAACAAGGTTCACTGACATTTCGTTCTGAATAGCTTTCCGATGTGCGAATCGAGATAATACATTACAATCGAGTGATGTCGTTTCCGAACGTTCATAAACGTGAAAATTGGAGATCACCGATACACTTTTGTGTGAATCGATACATTTTATCAACATTCACTGACATTTCGAACAGAACCACTTTCCGACGTGCGATTCGAGATTATAACCTACAATCGAGTGATGTCGTTTCCGAACGTTCATAGATATGAAAATTTGTGATCACCGATACACTTTTGTGCGATTCGATACAAATTAACAAGGTTCACTGACATTTCGTTCTGAATAGCTTTCCGATGTGCGAATCGAGATAATACATTACAATCGAGTGATGCCGTTTCCGAACGTTCATAAACGTGAAAATTGGAGATCACCGATACACTTTTGTGTGAATCGATACATTTTATCAACATTCACTGACATTTCGAACAGAACAGCTTTCCGACGTGCGATTCGAGATTATAACCTACAATCGAGTGATGTCGTTTCCGAACGTTCATAAACATTAAAATTTGTGATCACCGATACACTTTTGTGCGAATCGACACAAATTAACAAGGTTCACTGACATTTCGTTCTGAATAGCTTTCCGATGTGCGAATCGAGATAATACATTACAATCGAGTGATGTCGTTTCCGAACGTTCATAAACGTGAAAATTGGAGATCACAGATACACTTTTGTGTGAATCGATACATTTTATCAACATTCACTGACATTTCGAACAGAACAGCTTTCCGACGTGCGATTCGAGATTATAACCTACAATCGAGTGATGTCGTTTCCGAACGTTCATAAACATGAAAATTTGTGATCACCGATACACTTTTGTGCAAATCGATACAAATTAACAAGGTTCACGGACATTTCGTTCTGAATAGCTTTCCGATGTGCGAATCGAGATAATTCATTACAATCGAGTGATGTCGTTTCCGAACGTTCATAAACGTGAAAATTGGAGATCACCGATACACTTTTGTGTGAATCGATACAGTTTAACAACATTCACTGACATTTCGAAAAGAGCAGCTTTTCGATGTGCGATTCGATATCATAACTTACAATCGAGTGATGTCGTTTCCGACCGTTCATAAACGTGAAAATTGGAAATCACCGATACACTTTTGTGTGAATCGATTCAATTTAACAACATTCACTGACATTTCGAACAGAACAGCTTTCCGACGTGCGATTCGAGATCATAACCTACAATCGAGTGATGTCGTTTCCGAACGTTCATAAACATAAAAATTTGTGATCACCAATACACTTTTGTGCGAATCGATGGAAATTAACAGGATTCACTGACATTTCGTTCTGAATCGCTTTCCGATGTGCGAATCGAGATAATACATTACAATCGAGTGATGTCGTTTCCGAACGTTCATAAACGTGAAAATTGGAGTTCACCGATACACTTTTGTGTGAATCGATACATTTTATCAACATTCACTGACATTTCGAACAGAACAGCTTTCCGACGTGCGATTCGAGATCATAACCTACAATCGAGTGATGTCGTTTCCGAACGTTCATAGACATGAAAATTTGTGATCACCGATACACTTTTGTGGGATTCGATACGAATTAACAAGGTTCACTGACATTTCGTTCTGAATAGCTTTCCGATGTGCGAATCGAGATAATACATTACAATCGAGTGATGTCGTTTCCGAACGTTCATAAACGTGAAAATTGGAGATCACCGATACACTTTTGTGTGAATCGATACATTTTATCAACATTCACTGACATTTCGAACAGAACAGCTTTCCGACGTGCGATTCGAGATTATAACCTACAATCGAGTGATGTCGTTTCCGAACGTTCATAAACATTAAAATTTGTGATCACCGATACACATTTGTGCGAATCGACACAAATTAACAAGGTTCACTGACATTTCGTTCTGAATAGCTTTCCGATGTGCGAATCGAGATAATACATTACAATCGAGTGATGTCGTTTCCGAACGTTCATAAACGTGAAAATTGGAGATCACCGATACACTTTTGTGTGAATCGATACATTTTATCAACATTCACTGACATTTCGAACAGAACCACTTTCCGACGTGCGATTCGAGATTATAACCTACAATCGAGTGATGTCGTTTCCGAACGTTCATAGACATGAAAATTTGTGATCACCGATACACTTTTGTGCGATTCGATACAATTTAACAAGGTTCACTGACATTTCGTTCTGAATAGCTTTCCGATGTGCGAATCGAGATAATACATTACAATCGAGTGATGTCGTTTCCGAACGTTCATAAACGTGAAAATTGGAGATCACCGATACACTTTTGTGTGAATCGATACATTTTATCAACATTCACTGACATTTCGAACAGAACAGCTTTCCGACGTGCGATTCGAGATTATAACCTACAATCGAGTGATGTCGTTTCCGAACGTTCATAAACATTAAAATTTGTGATCACCGATACACTTTTGTGCGAATCGATACAAATTAACAAGGTTCACTGACATTTCGTTCTGAATAGCTTTCCGATGTGCGAATCGAGATAATACATTACAATCGAGTGATGCCGTTTCCGAACGTTCATAAACGTGAAAATTGGAGATCACCGATACACTTTTGTGTGAATCGATACATTTTATCAACATTCACTGACATTTCGAACAGAACAGCTTTCCGACGTGCGATTCGAGATTATAACCTACAATCGAGTGATGTTGTTTCCGAACGTTCATAATCATTAAAATTTGTGATCACCGATACACTTTTGTGCGAATCGACACAAATTAACAAGATTCACTGACATTTCGTTCTGAATAGCTTTCCGATCTGCGAATCGAGATAATACATTACAATCGAGTGATGTCGTTTCCGAACGTTCATAAACGTGAAAATTGGAGATCACCGATACACTTTTGTGTGAATCGATACATTTTATCAACATTCACTGACATTTCGAACAGAACAGCTTTCCGAGGTGCGATTCGAGATTATAACCTACAATCGAGTGATGTCATTTCCGAACGTTCATAAACATGAAAATTTGTGATCACCGATACACTTTTGTGCGAATCGATACAAATTAACAAGATTCACTGACATTTCGTTCTGAATAGCTTTCCGATGTGCGAATCGAGATAATACATTACAATCGAGTGATGCCGTTTCCGAACGTTCATAAACGTGAAAATTGGAGATCACCGATACACTTTTGTGTGAATCGATACATTTTATCAACATTCACTGACATTTCGAACAGAACAGCTTTCCGACGTGCGATTCGAGATTATAACCTACAATCGAGTGATGTCGTTTCCGAACGTTCATAAACATTAAAATTTGTGATCACCGATACACTTTTGTGCGAATCGACACAAATTAACAAGGTTCACTGACATTTCGTTCTGAATAGCTTTCCGATGTGCGAATCGAGATAATACATTACAATCGAGTGATGTCGTTTCCGAACGTTCATAAACGTGAAAATTGGAGATCACCGATACACTTTTGTGTGAATCGATACATTTTATCAACATTCACTGACATTTCGAACAGAACCACTTTCCGACGTGCGATTCGAGATTATAACCTACAATCGAGTGATGTCGTTTCCGAACGTTCATAGATATGAAAATTTGTGATCACCGATACACTTTTGTGCGATTCGATACAAATTAACAAGGTTCACTGACATTTCGTTCTGAATAGCTTTCCGATGTGCGAATCGAGATAATACATTACAATCGAGTGATGCCGTTTCCGAACGTTCATAAACGTGGGAATTGGAGATCACCGATACACTTTTGTGTGAATCAAGAGACTCGGTAGAGTCTCGGGACAAGTACATTGACAGCCCTGTCGTCTGCTGGCCCGAGGCTCTTGCCGAGTATACTTTCTCTGAATAAAACGATTCGCCGTGGTGGGGGTAAAATTGGCAAGTGATTTTTTTGAATTACCGAAGTTATGAGTCATCTGAGGCTTTGAAAATTGAACTTTCAGCTAATTAAGAAATTCTCTTTCGATTGCGCCCAAAATCAACACGATCGGTGGCGTAATTGCTGAGAAAAAACTTTGCACGGGCTCAAGATTATGCAAAAGTTACTGACACATCACGAGTTCGACGTATACGTATACGCGTTTTGACGTAGTTAGTGGTAGTAGAGTTGTTGCCTCTACGCATTCTGATTGGCTCAACGATGTCGGCTCCTCCAGCTGCTAGGCCGACCGCGGGTGAGGCTCAAGTGTTAGAAGGCCTAAAATAGCGAACAGGCATTCTGTATATCTATATATGCGTTATACAGAATGCCTGTTCGCCATTTTAGGCCTTCTAACTTTTGAGTCTTACCCCGACCGCGCTCAGACTCCGTAAATATTATATATATATATAAACCATGTGTCAGTTTTCGATCATCGTATAAACAAACGGAGTTTTGTCATTATGGAATGCGTGTGGAATATATAAAAAAAACTTTCGTCATCTAACCAAGTGCATAGTACTAAAACCTGTGGAATGCTAAACTAAACCGGTATAAAAGCAGTCGCGTAAATGTAGTCTGGTGTGTGAAAAAGAATAAAATAAAAAAATACGCGGTGCATGTCGACGAAACTTTTTAAGATTTCATTAATTCGTTTGACTGAAAATAAGTTTATCATTTATATCATTTGTGAATATAGGTTATAAGATATCAATACATCGATACGCACATCCGAAACCACCCGAGACTTGTTTTCATACTGAACGTCATTTTGACAGGTGAGGTTATGATCCCCAATGTGCTGTTGTGTGCGGACTCTAATTAATAAATGAAAATGGTTAGTGAAAATTGGTTAATGTATATTTTGTTAAAACTTGTGGTATACTAAACCGGTATAAAAGCGGCCGCGTAAATGTAGACTGTGATCTGTGTGTGCAAATAAAACATATAAAAAAATGCGCGATTCATATATATGTCAACGAAACTTTTCAAGATTTCATTATTTCGTTCGATTGGAAATAAGTGTCAACTGAGATAATCTTTCAATTAAACCAGAGTTCGCGGAATATTGTCCAGTGTAAATATATCATCAGTTGCGTGATTACATATCATGTGTAATAATGTAGGTCATATATACGAGTTCCCTTTGATAGCTGTGTGGTAACGAACCGGCCGGGGTTTGACGTTACGAAGTGTGGGACAAATGTAGCAAACGTTCGCATAGTTAGTGAATAATATAAATAAGGCAAATCAGTTTATCAAAATAGGTCTGGAAGTTGTAAGAAAAAATGTTCGTCAACCTATAACGTCAAATTTTCTTTTTGCGATCTGAAATATTATGGTTGATAATTAATAAAACAAGAACACACAGAACTGTTAGTATATATATAATGTAAGAAACTCCAATCGAATAAATGTTTTCTAATTTATTTCTTGTGTCATCGGTATTTTTGAATATTCCCACATTTTGCTTCCTATTGAGTTTGGCTCTGCTCTTTCCGATCCTTGTTTTGACTCCATCGGTTTGCAGCGGATCGATACATAGTATTAAATGGTTGCCTAATATGTGTCCTATACTTTTCTACTATTTCTTCATGCTGATTGTGGTAACATGATTCAAGTGGTTTCCGACTATGATCATCAATCGCACATTTTATATATCAGATTCTTAAAACAGTTTCTGGTGTTGATATAAGTGTTGTTATACTTTTTCCACCTGGTCTGTCGAGTAATAAATTTTGAAACTTCTTCCAAAAAGTCTTTGGATGCTTATTTTGCTGATGATATGAAAAGTCGTATCTTGGGAATGCTGTATGCAAACACAAATTTTGATAACAAAACTTATGGAATGACATGTATGTTGAGTATTTCCACTTTGCAAACTACAAATATGGAATTATTATAAAAAAAATTCATTCGAATAAGTCTACTGTTGCTCAGTTTTGGATGCGATCAAATATAATGCCAACCAACATCCCCAGAAACTTACAGAATTGCTGAATGCAATGTGCGCTATGTCATTTTAATGTAACATCATGACTTTTGACAACTTTTCATTATAATGCTGTAAATTCGGATCATTGACATACTGCAAAAATCTGCAAACTATACAATTTAAATACTGTGCCATTCATTTTACATTTTGACTCTAACTGTAACATATATATGAAGTAAAAAATTGATTATAAAAGTCTTCAGTTGCTCATTTATGGATAGATTTGAAATTGCTGTCTTCGAAGCTCATCGCGCAGATACATTGACTCTGAAATTTCTGTGGATAAATATATATGCGACGGATCACCCCTTATCTTTGATTATGGTAATATGTAATGGAACTTGGTTCGGCAAGGTTTTAAGTGTTCCTTTTCAAATAGTATTGAAGTTTGTATGACTGATACACAGCGAATACTTCCAAACTTTGATATTTCTGTGTTGCAGCATGTGTGCCAATCATTCAAATCATTTACTCCAACCGTATCATGTAATCTAGAAAATTTATCACAAAAGTCTTCCGCTTTTCTAAATACTTCAATTTTCCTTTTTCTACTCCATTGTGAGTTTTCGAATTTCTAAATTCATTTCTGAATTGTCCTGAAATGGTTTTCCTCCAAAACCAATGCAGGTACCTTAAACGTCTTTGAATTCTGTTGCTCTGTTGAATTAAGTTCGCTTAGTTTTTTTTGCTGCTTTGAGTTCTGGCATAATAAATGTTAGAAGTTTTCAGGTACTTTTTTTCAGCAACTATCAAACTGTGGATAATTGGATCTCAGCGGCCACTTGCAAACTTTGGAAATATATTTCATTGGGGGCACGTTTTGGATGAAATGAAATCTCTAGATTCAGAATGCAAAAGCGACATTCAAAGTGGGCAAATCTGTTGGATTTTTCGTGTTTTGAATGTGATCTATCTTTCATTTGAATTTTGAAGAAAAGTTATAAATAAAGTCTGTTCTATTAAGGAAATCTTTACGTCAGTTGTTTCTTGGTATGAAGACTTGGAAAAAATCGGCAAAGGCCAAGGACAGACCGGTGACGAAATATTTCCAGTACAATTTTGACGAAAAATAGATCTTATTTCGTGGAAACCAACGTTATAAGCCGAAAATCATATTACGGCCCACAACACGCATTTCTTCATGCTCTTGGGTTCCCAATAGACAAAACATATTAGAAGACAAGGAGAAAAATCACCAAAGTCCAAGACCAAACCAGTGCCGAAATATTTTCAGTACAATTTTGAAGAAAAATTGGTCTTTTACGTGGAAACCAATATTATAAACCGAAATTCATTTCTCGGGCCTATCATCCCGGATTCCTCTATGCTGTTGAGTTCCTAATAGGCATAACATATTAGAGTATAAGGAAAAAAATCGCCAAAGTTCAAGGGCAGTCTTGTGACGAAATATCTTCACTACAATTTTTACGAAAAATTGGTCTTTTATGGTGGAAACCAACTTTATAAGCCAAACATCATACCGAGGGAAAATAAGATTGGGAAAAGTACATTTATGGTCCCTTATTTGCTGATAATTTCATGAAAAAGATTATCCCATAAAAATTGTTCGTATGAGAATGGAATCTATAAAAATATACTAAGCAAATAATTCATAGAAATTTATACTAAAATCCTATAACCGTCATAACATAAATGAGGAACTTTTGAGAAAAAAGGCGTGATATCAAACCGTAAACTTCCCCTAGGGAAAAAAAGGTTGGGACAAGTACATTGATGGTCTCTTGTTTCTGGATGACATAGAAAAAAGACTCAGAACCAGGAAAAAAATTCTATAGAAATAATAAACGAAAAATTGAAAAGTTCAAAAAAATTCAACAAAAATAAAAAATAATCGAAAAAAATTCTGTAAAGAAAAATAAAAAATTTTCAAAAAATTCATAAATATTGGACAAATGGAAAAATGTACTATCCAAGTTACATGCAGTATAAAAATGTATGATATCAATTGGAGGCCAAGTTTTTATTGATAATTTGGAATATTTATCCAACAAATCGGAAACTTTAATTGAAATTTATGATAATTATTTTCAAGAAAAAAGTTAATGAAAAAAAGTCATAACGGAAGTTACGTGCAGTACTAAAATGTATTATATCAATTCGAGGTCAAGTATTTATCAGTTATTCGAAATATAATCTCCGGCAACAAATGAGCGTTGAGAATCCTTGTCGGGCTCACAACGTTTTATCAAAATTACTAAAAAATGAATGAAAATAAAATCATTAAAAATTCACATGAAAATCATTCGTTACTTCAATAAGGTACACACTTTAAAGAATCGATTCCCCTCCGACTTTCAGGATCTCCTGGTATTATTCACAACATTCAACTTCGATTGGATCGGTACAAATTATGTTCAAATACGTCTTAAACGTACTTGTCCGGCCCATCACTTTTTATTCAAATTGCTCATTCGAAAACAAATCAGGACTGTTCTATAATGACAAATATAATAAAATCGATAGAAATAAAAATAATATCTCCAAGTAATTTGAACTTGATTGTTCGCAAGTTCGTATAGCAATATCCACTTCTCATTTTCTTCAGTGAACACATACCATTCGGTAAGAACCAATGAAAATGAGAAATAATCAGGCACATTACTAGAAATTTTCGAACCTACTCAGCCATGAAATGTTTTTTTTTTCTATAGTCACGTACACATTTTGATAAATATCACTAGTCGAGTACGACACGTGGATTCCTGGAATTTGGAGAAAAATGATTTTGTTGTGAATTATGACTCCATACAATATAAATAGATTAATCAACTTCATCTTTCATTTTCGTTTCATTTTGACAAGAGTGATTCGAAGGAAAATTATTTTCTCGGGAATTACTGTTCCTTAATATTAACACATGCATTAACTTCGTTTTTGATTTGTTTTCGAATGAGCAATTTGAATAAAAAGTGATGGGCCGGACAAGTACGTTTAAGACGTATTTGAACATAATTTGTACCGATCCAATCGAAGTTGAATGTTGTGAATAATACCAGGAGATCCTGAAAGTCGGAGGGGAATCGATTCTTTAAAGTGTGTACCTTATTGAAGTAACGAATGATTTTCATGTGAATTTTTAATGATTTTATTTTCATTCATTTTTTAGTAATTTTGATAAAACGTTGTGAGCCCGACAAGGATTCTCAACGCTCATTTGTTGCCGGAGATTATATTTCGAATAACTGATAAATACTTGACCTCGAATTGATATAATACATTTTAGTACTGCACGTAACTTCCGTTATGACTTTTTTTCATTAACTTTTTTCTTGAAAATAATTATCATAAATTTCAATTAAAGTTTCCGATTTGTTGGATAAATATTCCAAATTATCAATAAAAACTTGGCCTCCAATTGATATCATACATTTTTATACTGCATGTAACTTGGATAGTACATTTTTCCATTTGTCCAATATTTATGAATTTTTTGAAAATTTTTTATTTTTCTTTACAGAATTTTTTTCGATTATTTTTTATTTTTGTTGAATTTTTTTGAACTTTTCAATTTTTCGTTTATTATTTCTATAGAATTTTTTTCCTGGTTCTGAGTCTTTTTTCTATGTCATCCAGAAACAAGAGACCATCAATGTACTTGTCCCAACCTTTTTTTCCCTAGGGGTCGATACATTTTATAAACATTCACTGACATTTCGAACAGAACAGCTTTCCGACGTGCGATTCGAGATTATAACCTACAATCGAGTGATGTCGTTTCCGAACGTTCATAAACATGAAAATTTGTGATCACCGATACACTTTAGTGCGAATCGATACAAATTAACAAGGTTCACTGACATTTCGTTCTGAATAGCTTTCCGATGTGCGAATCGAGATAATACATTACAATCGAGTGATGTCGTTTCCGAACGTTCATAAACGTGAAAATTGGAGATCACCGATACACTTTTGTGTGAATCGATACAGTTTAACAACATTCACTGACATTTCGAACAGAACAGCTTTCCGACGTGCGATTCGAGATTATAACCTACAATCGAGTGATGTCGTTTCCGAACGTTCATAAACATTAAAATTTGTGATCACCGATACACTTTTGTGCGAATCGATACAAATTAACAAGGTTCACTGACATTTCGTTCTGAATAGCTTTCCGATGTGCGAATCGAGATAATACATTACAATCGAGTGATGTCGTTTCCGAACGTTCATAAACGTGAAAATTGGAGATCACCGATACACTTTTGTGTGAATCGATACATTTTATCAACATTCACTGACATTTCGAACAGAACAGCTTTCCGACGTGCGATTCGAGATTATAACCTACAATCGAGTGATGTCGTTTCCGAACGTTCATAAACATTAAAATTTGTGATCACCGATACACTTTTGTGCGAATCGACACAAATTAACAAGGTTCACTGACATTTCGTTCTGAATAGCTTTCCGATGTGCGAATCGAGATAATACATTACAATCGAGTGATGTCGTTTCCGAACGTTCATAAACGTGAAAATTGGAGATCACCGATACACTTTTGTGTGAATCGATACAGTTTAACAACATTCACTGACATTTCGAACAGAACAGCTTTCCGACGTGCGATTCGAGATTATAACCTACAATCGAGTGATGTCGTTTCCGAACGTTCATAAACATTAAAATTTGTGATCACCGATACACTTTTGTGCGAATCGATACAAATTAACAAGGTTCACTGACATTTCGTTCTGAATAGCTTTCCGATGTGCGAATCGAGATAATACATTACAATCGAGTGATGTCGTTTCCGAACGTTCATAAACGTGAAAATTGGAGATCACCGATACACTTTTGTGTGAATCGATACATTTTATCAACATTCACTGACATTTCGAACAGAACAGCTTTCCAACGTGCGATTCGAGATTATAACCTACAATCGAGTGATGTCGTTTCCGAACGTTCATAAACATGAAAATTTGTGATCACCAATACACTTTTGTGCGAATCGATGGAAATTAACAAGGTTCACGGACATTTCGTTCTGAATAGCTTTCCGATGTGCGAATCGAGATAATACATTACAATCGAGTGATGTCGTTTCCGAACGTTCATAAACATGAAAATTTGTGATCACCCATACACTTTTGTGTGAATCGATACAATTTATCAACATTCACTGACATTTCGAACAGAACAGCTTTCCGACGTGCGATTCGAGATCATAACCTACAATCGAGTGATGTCGTTTCCGAACGTTCATAGACATGAAAATTTGTGATCACCGATACACTTTTGTGCGATTCGATACAAATTAACAAGGTTCACTGACATTTCGTTCTGAATAGCTTTCCGATGTGCGAATCGAGATAATACATTACAATCGAGTGATGCCGTTTCCGAACGTTCATAAACGTGAAAATTGGAGATCACCGATACACTTTTGTGTGAATCGATACATTTTATCAACATTCACTGACATTTCGAACAGAACAGCTTTCCGACGTGCGATTCGAGATTATAACCTACAATCGAGTGATGTCGTTTCCGAACGTTCATAAACATTAAAATTTGTGATCACCGATACACTTTTGTGCGAATCGACACAAATTAACAAGGTTCACTGACATTTCGTTCTGAATAGCTTTCCGATGTGCGAATCGAGATAATACATTACAATCGAGTGATGTCGTTTCCGAACGTTCATAAACGTGAAAATTGGAGATCACCCATACACTTTTGTGTGAATCGATACAATTTATCAACATTCACTGACATTTCGAACAGAACAGCTTTCCGACGTGCGATTCGAGATCATAACCTACAATCGAGTGATGTCGTTTCCGAACGTTCATAGACATGAAAATTTGTGATCACCGATACACTTTTGTGCGATTCGATACAAATTAACAAGGTTCACTGACATTTCGTTCTGAATAGCTTTCCGATGTGCGAATCGAGATAATACATTACAATCGAGTGATGCCGTTTCCGAACGTTCATAAACGTGAAAATTGGAGATCACCGATACACTTTTGTGTGAATCGATACATTTTATCAACATTCACTGACATTTCGAACAGAACAGCTTTCCGACGTGCGATTCGAGTTTATAACCTACAATCGAGTGATGTCGTTTCCGAACGTTCATAAACATTAAAATTTGTGATCACCGATACACTTTTGTGCGAATCGACACAAATTAACAAGGTTCACTGACATTTCGTTCTGAATAGCTTTCCGATGTGCGAATCGAGATAATACATTACAATCGAGTGATGTCGTTTCCGAACGTTCATAAACGTGAAAATTGGAGATCACAGATACACTTTTGTGTGAATCGATACATTTTATCAACATTCACTGACATTTCGAACAGAACAGCTTTCCGACGTGCGATTCGAGATTATAACCTACAATCGAGTGATGTCGTTTCCGAACGTTCATAAACATGAAAATTTGTGATCACCAATACACTTTTGTGCGAATCGATGGAAATTAACAAGGTTCACGGACATTTCGTTCTGAATAGCTTTCCGATGTGCGAATCGAGATAATACATTACAATCGAGTGATGTCGTTTCCGAACGTTCATAAACATGAAAATTTGTGATCACCCATACACTTTTGTGTGAATCGATACAATTTATCAACATTCACTGACATTTCGAACAGAACAGCTTTCCGACGTGCGATTCGAGATCATAACCTACAATCGAGTGATGTCGTTTCCGAACGTTCATAGACATGAAAATATGTGATCACCGATACACTTTTGTGCGATTCGATACAAATTAACAAGGTTCACTGACATTTCGTTCTGAATAGCTTTCCGATGTGCGAATCGAGATAATACATTACAATCGAGTGATGCCGTTTCCGAACGTTCATAAACGTGAAAATTGGAGATCACCGATACACTTTTGTGTGAATCGATACATTTTATCAACATTCACTGACATTTCGAACAGAACAGCTTTCCGACGTGCGATTCGAGATTATAACCTACAATCGAGTGATGTCGTTTCCGAACGTTCATAAACATTAAAATTTGTGATCACCGATACACTTTTGTGCGAATCGACACAAATTAACAAGGTTCACTGACATTTCGTTCTGAATAGCTTTCCGATGTGCGAATCGAGATAATACATTACAATCGAGTGATGTCGTTTCCGAACGTTCATAAACGTGAAAATTGGAGATCACAGATACACTTTTGTGTGAATCGATACATTTTATCAACATTCACTGACATTTCGAACAGAACAGCTTTCCGACGTGCGATTCGAGATTATAACCTACAATCGAGTGATGTCGTTTCCGAACGTTCATAAACATGAAAATTTGTGATCACCGATACACTTTTGTGCAAATCGATACAAATTAACAAGGTTCACGGACATTTCGTTCTGAATAGCTTTCCGATGTGCGAATCGAGATAATTCATTACAATCGAGTGATGTCGTTTCCGAACGTTCATAAACGTGAAAATTGGAGATCACCGATACACTTTTGTGTGAATCGATACAGTTTAACAACATTCACTGACATTTCGAAAAGAGCAGCTTTTCGATGTGCGATTCGATATCATAACTTACAATCGAGTGATGTCGTTTCCGACCGTTCATAAACGTGAAAATTGGAAATCACCGATACACTTTTGTGTGAATCGATTCAATTTAACAACATTCACTGACATTTCGAACAGAACAGCTTTCCGACGTGCGATTCGAGATCATAACCTACAATCGAGTGATGTCGTTTCCGAACGTTCATAAACATAAAAATTTGTGATCACCAATACACTTTTGTGCGAATCGATGGAAATTAACAGGATTCACTGACATTTCGTTCTGAATCGCTTTCCGATGTGCGAATCGAGATAATACATTACAATCGAGTGATGTCGTTTCCGAACGTTCATAAACGTGAAAATTGGAGTTCACCGATACACTTTTGTGTGAATCGATACATTTTATCAACATTCACTGACATTTCGAACAGAACAGCTTTCCGACGTGCGATTCGAGATCATAACCTACAATCGAGTGATGTCGTTTCCGAACGTTCATAGACATGAAAATTTGTGATCACCGATACACTTTTGTGGGATTCGATACGAATTAACAAGGTTCACTGAAATTTCGTTCTGAATAGCTTTCCGATGTGCGAATCGAGATAATACATTACAATCGAGTGATGTCGTTTCCGAACGTTCATAAACGTGAAAATTGGAGATCACCGATACACTTTTGTGTGAATCGATACATTTTATCAACATTCACTGACATTTCGAACAGAACCACTTTCCGACGTGCGATTCGAGATTATAACCTACAATCGAGTGATGTCGTTTCCGAACGTTCATAGACATGAAAATTTGTGATCACCGATACACTTTTGTGCGATTCGATACAATTTAACAAGGTTCACTGACATTTCGTTCTGAATAGCTTTCCGATGTGCGAATCGAGATAATACATTACAATCGAGTGATGCCGTTTCCGAACGTTCATAAACGTGAAAATTGGAGATCACCGATACACTTTTGTGTGAATCGATACATTTTATCAACATTCACTGACATTTCGAACAGAACAGCTTTCCGACGTGCGATTCGAGATTATAACCTACAATCGAGTGATGTCGTTTCCGAACGTTCATAAACATTAAAATTTGTGATCACCGATACACTTTTGTGCGAATCGACACAAATTAACAAGGTTAACTGACATTTCGTTCTGAATAGCTTTCCGATGTGCGAATCGAGATAATACATTACAATCGAGTGATGTCGTTTCCGAACGTTCATAAACGTGAAAATTGGAGATCACCGATACACTTTTGTGTGAATCGATACAGTTTAACAACATTCACTGACATTTCGAACAGAACAGCTTTCCGACGTGCGATTCGAGATTATAACCTACAATCGAGTGATGTCGTTTCCGAACGTTCATAAACATTAAAATTTGTGATCACCGATACACTTTTGTGCGAATCGATACAAATTAACAAGGTTCACTGACATTTCGTTCTGAATAGCTTTCCGATGTGCGAATCGAGATAATACATTACAATCGAGTGATGTCGTTTCCGAACGTTCATAAACGTGAAAATTGGAGATCACCGATACACTTTTGTGTGAATCGATACATTTTATCAACATTCACTGACATTTCGAACAGAACAGCTTTCCGACGTGCGATTCGAGATTATAACCTACAATCGAGTGAAGTCGTTTCCGAACGTTCATAAACATTAAAATTTGTGATCACCGATACACTTTTGTGCGAATCGATACAAATTAACAAGGTTCACTGACATTTCGTTCTGAATAGCTTTCCGATGTGCGAATCGGATAATACATTACAATCGAGTGATGTCGTTTCCGAACGTTCATAAACGTGAAAATTGGAGATCACCGATACACTTTTGTGTGAATCGATACATTTTATCAACATTCACTGACATTTCGAACAGAACAGCTTTCCGACGTGCGATTCGAGATTATAACCTACAATCGAGTGATGTCGTTTCCGAACGTTCATAAACATTAAAATTTGTGATCACGGATACACTTTTGTGCGAATCGATACAAATTAACAAGGTTCACTGACATTTCGTTCTGAATAGCTTTCCGATGTGCGAATCGAGATAATACATTACAATCGAGTGATGTCGTTTCCGAACGTTCATAAACGTGAAAATTGGAGATCACCGATACACTTTTGTGTGAATCGATACATTTTATCAACATTCACTGACATTTCGAACAGAACAGCTTTCCGACGTGCGATTCGAGATTATAACCTACAATCGAGTGATGTTTCCGAACGTTCATAAACATTAAAATTTGTGATCACCGATACACTTTTGTGCGAATCGATACAAATTAACAAGGTTCACTGACATTTCGTTCTGAATAGCTTTCCGATGTGCGAATCGAGATAATACATTACAATCGAGTGATGTCGTTTCCGAACGTTCATAAACGTGAAAATTGGAGATCACCGATACACTTTTGTGTGAATCGATACATTTTATCAACATTCACTGACATTTCGAACAGAACAGCTTTCCGACGTGCGATTCGAGATTATAACCTACAATCGAGTGAAGTCGTTTCCGAACGTTCATAAACATGAAAATTTGTGATCACCCATACACTTTAGTGCGAATCGATACAAATTAACAACGTTCACTGTCATTCCGTTCTGAATCGCTTTCCGACGTGTAATGATCTCGAATCGCACGTCGGAAAGCGATGCTAGTCGAAATGTCAGTGAATGTTGTTAAATTGTATCGATTCACACAAAAGTGTATCGGTGATCACCGTTCTTAATGTTTATGAACGTTCGGAAACGACATCACTCAATTCTAAGGTATGATCTCGAATCGCACGTTGGAAAGCTGTTCTGTTCAAAATGTCAGTGAATGTTGTTAAATTGTATCGATTTACACAAAAGTGTATCGGTGATCACCAATTTTCACGTTTATGAACGTTCGGAAACGACACCACTCGATTGTAAGGTGTGATCTCGAATCGCACGTAGGAATCTGATTTTGTTCGAAATGTCAGTGAATCTTCTTGATTTGTTGCGATTCTCACAAAAATCTATCGGTGATCACCGTTCTTCATGTTTATGAACGTTCGGAAACGACAACACTCGATTGTAAGCTGTGATCGCGATTCGCACATCGGAAAGCGATTCAGAACGAAATGTCAGTGAATCTGGTTAATTTGTGTCGATTCACACAAAAGTGTATAGGTGATCACCAATTTGCACGTTTATGAACGTTCGGAAACGACATCACTCGATTGTAATTTATGATCTCGAATCGAAATGTCATTGAATATTGTTAATTTGTCATGAATTGAACAAAAATTTTGTTGGTGATCACCAACTTCATGTTTATGAACGTTCGGAAACGTTTTCATCGCTCGATTGCCAGTTCAGATCTCAAATAGCCCTTCGGATTGCAATACTAAATGTCTGTAAAATTGTTGATATGTGACGTTTATCGGTGACCGTTTCCAATCTTTCATAAACATGAAATTAGGTAATCAGCGATAATCTTTTCTGTTAATCGTTACAAATCAACAATTTTTTCCGACATTTCTATCAGAATCGCAATCGGAGATGCGATTCGAGACCGGAACTGACAATCGAACGATGTCGTTTCTGAACGTTCACAAATATGAAAATTGGTGATCACAAATAAACTTTTGTGAGAATCGCTACAAATTATCAAGATTCACTGACAATTCGAGCAGAATCGGTTTCCGACGTGCGATTCGAGATCATAACTTACAATCGAGTGATGTCGTCTCCGAAAGTTCGTATACATGAAAAACGGTGATCACGATAAACTTTTTGTTCAAGTCATCACAAATTAACAAGATTCTATGACATTTCGAACAGAATCGCTTTCTGACGTGCGATTTGAGATCATAACTTACAATCGAGTTATGTCGTTTCCGAACGTGCATAAACATGAAAATTGGTGAACACGGATTGACTTTTGTGTGAATCGATAGAAATTAACAAGATTCACTGACATTTCGTTCTCAATCGCTTTCCGATGTGCTGATCGAGATCATAACTTACAATCGAGTGATGTCGTTTCCGAACGTTCATGAACATGAAAATTGGTGATCACCGATACACTTTTGTGTGAATCGATTCAATTAAACAACATTCACTGACATTTCGAACAGAACAGCTTTCCGACGTGCGATTCGAGATCATAACCTACAATCGAGTGATGTCGTTTCCGAACGTTCATAAACATGAAAATTTGTGATCACCAATACACTTTTGTGCGAATCGATGGAAATTAACAAGGTTCACGGACATTTCGTTCTGAATAGCTTTCCGATGTGCGAATCGAGATAATACATTACAATCGAGTGATGTCGTTTCCGAACGTTCATAAACATGAAAATTTGTGATCACCCATACACTTTTGTGTAAATCAATACAATTTATCAACATTCACTGACATTTCGAACAGAACAGCTTTCCGACGTGCGATTCGAGATCATAACCTACAATCGAGTGATGTCGTTTCCGAACGTTCATAGACATGAAAATTGGAGATCACCGATACACTTTTGTGTGAATCGATTCAATTTAACAACATTCACTGACATTTCGAACAGAACAGCTTTCCGACGTGCGATTCGAGATTATAACCTACAATCGAGTGATGTCGTTTCCGAACGTTCATAAACATTAAAATTTGTGATCACGGATACACTTTTGTGCGAATCGATACAAATTAACAAGGTTCACTGACATTTCGTTCTGAATAGCTTTCCGATGTGCGAATCGAGATAATACATTACAATCGAGTGATGTCGTTTCCGAACGTTCATAAACGTGAAAATTGGAGATCACCGATACACTTTTGTGTGAATCGATACATTTTATCAACATTCACTGACATTTCGAACAGAACAGCTTTCCGACGTGCGATTCGAGATTATAACCTACAATCGAGTGATGTTTCCGAACGTTCATAAACATTAAAATTTGTGATCACCGATACACTTTTGTGCGAATCGATACAAATTAACAAGGTTCACTGACATTTCGTTCTGAATAGCTTTCCGATGTGCGAATCGAGATAATACATTACAATCGAGTGATGTCGTTTCCGAACGTTCATAAACGTGAAAATTGGAGATCACCGATACACTTTTGTGTGAATCGATACATTTTATCAACATTCACTGACATTTCGAACAGAACAGCTTTCCGACGTGCGATTCGAGATTATAACCTACAATCGAGTGAAGTCGTTTCCGAACGTTCATAAACATGAAAATTTGTGATCACCCATACACTTTAGTGCGAATCGATACAAATTAACAACGTTCACTGTCATTCCGTTCTGAATCGCTTTCCGACGTGTAATGATCTCGAATCGCACGTCGGAAAGCGATGCTAGTCGAAATGTCAGTGAATGTTGTTAAATTGTATCGATTCACACAAAAGTGTATCGGTGATCACCGTTCTTAATGTTTATGAACGTTCGGAAACGACATCACTCAATTCTAAGGTATGATCTCGAATCGCACGTTGGAAAGCTGTTCTGTTCGAAATGTCAGTGAATGTTGTTAAATTGTATCGATTTACACAAAAGTGTATCGGTGATCACCAATTTTCACGTTTATGAACGTTCGGAAACGACACCACTCGATTGTAAGGTGTGATCTCGAATCGCACGTAGGAATCTGATTTTGTTCGAAATGTCAGTGAATCTTCTTGATTTGTTGCGATTCTCACAAAAATCTATCGGTGATCACCGTTCTTCATGTTTATGAACGTTCGGAAACGACAACACTCGATTGTAAGCTGTGATCGCGATTCGCACATCGGAAAGCGATTCAGAACGAAATGTCAGTGAATCTGGTTAATTTGTGTCGATTCACACAAAAGTGTATAGGTGATCACCAATTTGCACGTTTATGAACGTTCGGAAACGACATCACTCGATTGTAATTTATGATCTCGAATCGAAATGTCATTGAATATTGTTAATTTGTCATGAATTGAACAAAAATTTTGTTGGTGATCACCAACTTCATGTTTATGAACGTTCGGAAACGTTTTCATCGCTCGATTGCCAGTTCAGATCTCAAATAGCCCTTCGGATTGCAATACTAAATGTCTGTAAAATTGTTGATATGTGACGTTTATCGGTGACCGTTTCCAATCTTTCATAAACATGAAATTAGGTAATCAGCGATAATCTTTTCTGTTAATCGTTACAAATCAACAATTTTTTCCGACATTTCTATCAGAATCGCAATCGGAGATGCGATTCGAGACCGGAACTGACAATCGAACGATGTCGTTTCTGAACGTTCACAAATATGAAAATTGGTGATCACAAATAAACTTTTGTGAGAATCGCTACAAATTATCAAGATTCACTGACAATTCGAGCAGAATCGGTTTCCGACGTGCGATTCGAGATCATAACTTACAATCGAGTGATGTCGTCTCCGAAAGTTCGTATACATGAAAAACGGTGATCACGATAAACTTTTTGTTCAAGTCATCACAAATTAACAAGATTCTATGACATTTCGAACAGAATCGCTTTCTGACGTGCGATTTGAGATCATAACTTACAATCGAGTTATGTCGTTTCCGAACGTGCATAAACATGAAAATTGGTGAACACGGATTGACTTTTGTGTGAATCGATAGAAATTAACAAGATTCACTGACATTTCGTTCTCAATCGCTTTCCGATGTGCTGATCGAGATCATAACTTACAATCGAGTGATGTCGTTTCCGAACGTTCATGAACATGAAAATTGGTGATCACCGATACACTTTTGTGTGAATCGATTCAATTAAACAACATTCACTGACATTTCGAACAGAACAGCTTTCCGACGTGCGATTCGAGATCATAACCTACAATCGAGTGATGTCGTTTCCGAACGTTCATAAACATGAAAATTTGTGATCACCAATACACTTTTGTGCGAATCGATGGAAATTAACAAGGTTCACGGACATTTCGTTCTGAATAGCTTTCCGATGTGCGAATCGAGATAATACATTACAATCGAGTGATGTCGTTTCCGAACGTTCATAAACATGAAAATTTGTGATCACCCATACACTTTTGTGTAAATCAATACAATTTATCAACATTCACTGACATTTCGAACAGAACAGCTTTCCGACGTGCGATTCGAGATCATAACCTACAATCGAGTGATGTCGTTTCCGAACGTTCATAGACATGAAAATTGGAGATCACCGATACACTTTTGTGTGAATCGATTCAATTTAACAACATTCACTGACATTTCGAACAGAACAGCTTTCCGACGTGCGATTCGAGATCATAACCTACAATCGAGTGATGTCGTTTCCGAACGTTCATAAACATGAAAATTTGTGATCACCAATACACTTTTGTGCGAATCGATGGAAATTAACAGGATTCACTGACATTTCGTTCTGAATCGCTTTCTGATGTGCGAATCGAGATAATACATTACAATCGAGTGATGTCGTTTCCGAACGTTCATAAACGTGAAAATTGGAGTTCACCGATACACTTTTGTGTGAATCGATACATTTTATCAACATTCACTGACATTTCGAACAGAACAGCTTTCCGACGTGCGATTCGAGATCATAACCTACAATCGAGTGATGTCGTTTCCGAACGTTCATAGACATGAAAATTTGTGATCACCGATACACTTTTGTGCGATTCGATACGAATTAACAAGGTTCACTGACATTTCGTTCTGAATAGCTTTCCGATGTGCGAATCGAGATAATACATTACAATCGAGTGATGTCGTTTCCGAACGTTCATAAACGTGAAAATTGGAGATCACCGATACACTTTTGTGTGAATCGATACATTTTATCAACATTCACTGACATTTCGAACAGAACCACTTTCCGACGTGCGATTCGAGATTATAACCTACAATCGAGTGATGTCGTTTCCGAACGTTCATAGACATGAAAATTTGTGATCACCGATACACTTTTGTGCGATTCGATACAAATTAACAAGGTTCACTGACATTTCGTTCTGAATAGCTTTCCGATGTGCGAATCGAGATAATACATTACAATCGAGTGATGCCGTTTCCGAACGTTCATAAACGTGAAAATTGGAGATCACCGATACACTTTTGTGTGAATCGATACATTTTATCAACATTCACTGACATTTCGAACAGAACAGCTTTCCGACGTGCGATTCGAGATTATAACCTACAATCGAGTGATGTCGTTTCCGAACGTTCATAAACATTAAAATTTGTGATCACCGATACACTTTTGTGCGAAACGACACAAATTAACAAGGTTCACTGACATTTCGTTCTTAATAGCTTTCCGATGTGCGAATCGAGATAATACATTACAATCGAGTGATGTCGTTTCCGAACGTTCATAAACGTGAAAATTGGAGATCACCGATACACTTTTGTGTGAATCGATACATTTTATCAACATTCACTGACATTTCGAACAGAACAGCTTTCCGACGTGCGATTCGAGATTATAACCTACAATCGAGTGATGTCGTTTCCGAACGTTCATAAACATTAAAATTTGTGATCACCGATACACTTTTGTGCGAATCGATACAAATTAACAAGGTTCACTGACATTTCGTTCTGAATAGCTTTCCGATGTGCGAATCGAGATAATACATTACAATCGAGTGATGTCGTTTCCGAACGTTCATAAACGTGAAAATTGGAGATCACCGATACACTTTTGTGTGAATCGATACATTTTATCAACATTCACTGACATTTCGAACAGAACAGCTTTCCGACGTGCGATTCGAGATTATAACCTACAATCGAGTGATGTCGTTTCCGAACGTTCATAAACATTAAAATTTGTGATCACCGATACACTTTTGTGCGAATCGATACAAATTAACAAGGTTCACTGACATTTCGTTCTGAATAGCTTTCCGATGTGCGAATCGAGATAATACATTACAATCGAGTGATGCCGTTTCCGAACGTTCATAAACGTGAAAATTGGAGATCACCGATACACTTTTGTGTGAATCGATACATTTTATCAACATTCACTGACATTTCGAACAGAACAGCTTTCCGACGTGCGATTCGAGATTATAACCTACAATCGAGTGATGTTGTTTCCGAACGTTCATAATCATTAAAATTTGTGATCACCGATACACTTTTGTGCGAATCGACACAAATTAACAAGATTCACTGACATTTCGTTCTGAATAGCTTTCCGATGTGCGAATCGAGATAATACATTACAATCGAGTGATGTCGTTTCCGAACGTTCATAAACGTGAAAATTGGAGATCACCGATACACTTTTGTGTGAATCGATACATTTTATCAACATTCACTGACATTTCGAATAGAACAGCTTTCCGAGGTGCGATTCGAGATTATAACCTACAATCGAGTGATGTCGTTTCCGAACGTTCATAAACATGAAAATTTGTGATCACCGATACACTTTAGTGCGAATCGATACAAATTAACAACGTTCACTGTCATTTCGTTCTGAATCGCTTTCCGACGCGTAATGATCTCGAATCGCACGTCGGAAAGCGATGCTAGTCGAAATGTCAGTGAATGTTGTTAAATTGTATCGATTCACACAAAAGTGTATCGGTGATCACCAATTTTCATGTTCATGAACGTTCGGAAACGACATCACTCGATTGTAACGTATGATCTCGAATCGCTCGTCGGAAAGCTGTTCTGTTCGAAATGTCAGTGAATGTTGTTAAATTGTATCGATTTACACAAAAGTGTATCGGTGATCACCAATTTTCATGTTCATGAACGTTCGGAAACGACATCACTCGATTGTAAGGTATGATCTCGAATCGCACGTCGGAAAGCTGTTCTGTTCGAAATGTCAGTGAATGTTGTTAAATTGTATCGATTCACACAAAAATGTATCGGTGATCACCAATTTTCATGTTCATGAACGTTCGGAAACGACATCACTCGATTGTAAGGTATGATCTCGAATCGCTCGTCGGAAGGCTGTTCTATTCGAAATGTCAGTGAATGTTGTTAAATTGTGTCGATTCACACAAAAGTGTATCGGTGATCACCAATTTGCACGTTTATGAACGTTCGTAAACGAAATCTCTCGATTGTAATTTATGATCTCGAATCGAAATGTCATTGAATATTGTTAATTTGTCATGAATTGAACAAAAATTTTGTTGGTGATCACCAACTTCATGTTTATGAACGTTCGGAAACGTTTTCATCGCTCGATTGCCAGTTCAGATCTCAAATAGCCCTTCGGATTGCAATACTAAATGTCTGTAAAATTGTTGATATGTGACGTTTATCGGTGACCGTTTCCAATCTTTCATAAACATGAAAATAGGTAATCAGCGATAATCTTTTCCGTTAATCGTTACAAATCAACAATTTTTTCCGACATTTCTATCAGAATCGCAATCCGAGATGCGATTCGAGACCGGAACTGACAATCGAACGATGTCGTTTCTGAACGTTCACAAATATGAAAATTGGTGATCACAAATAAACTTTTGTGAGAATCGCTACAAATTATCAAGATTCACTGACAATTCGAACAGAATCGGTTTCCGACGTGCGATTCGAGATCATAACTTACAATCGAGTGATGTCGTCTCCGAAAGTTCGTATACATGAAAAACGGTGATCACGATAAACTTTTTGTTCAAGTCATCACAAATTAACAAGATTCTATGACATTTCGAACAGAATCGCTTTCTGACGTGCGATTTGAGATCATAACTTACAATCGAGTTATGTCGTTTCCGAACGTGCATAAACATGAAAATTGGTGAACACGGATTGACTTTTGTGTGAATCGATAGAAATTAACAAGATTCACTGACATTTCGTTCTCAATCGCTTTCCGATGTGCTGATCGAGATCATAAATTACAATCGAGTGATGTCGTTTCCGAACGTTCATGAACATGAAAATTGGTGATCACCGATACACTTTTGTGTGAATCGATTCAATTAAACAACATTCACTGACATTTCGAACAGAACAGCTTTCCGACGTGCGATTCGAGATCATAACCTACAATCGAGTGATGTCGTTTCCGAACATTCATAAACATGAAAATTTGTGATCACCAATACACTTTGGTGCGAATCGATGGAAATTAACAAGGTTCACGGACATTTCGTTCTGAATAGCTTTCCGATGTGCGAATCGAGATAATACATTACAATCGAGTGATGTCGTTTCCGAACGTTCATAAACATGAAAATTTGTGATCACCCATACACTTTTGTGTGAATCGATACAATTTATCAACATTCACTGACATTTCGAACAGAACAGCTTTCCGACGTGCGATTCGAGATCATAACCTACAATCGAGTGATGTCGTTTCCGAACGTCCATAGACATGAAAATTTGTGATCACCGATACACTTTTGTGCGATTCGATACAAATTAACAAGGTTCACTGACATTTCGTTCTGAAAAGCTTTCCGATGTGCGAATCGAGATAATACATTACAATCGAGTGATGCCGTTTCAGAACGTTCATAAACGTGAAAATTGGAGATCACCGATACACTTTTGTGTGAATCGATACATTTTATCAACATTCACTGACATTTCGAACAGAACAGCTTTCCGACGTGCGATTCGAGATTATAACCTACAATCGAGTGATGTTGTTTCCGAACGTTCATAAACATTAAAATTTGTGATCACCGATACACTTTTGTGCGAATCGACACAAATTAACAAGATTCACTGACATTTCGTTCTGAATAGCTTTCCGATGTGCGAATCGAGATAATACATTACAATCGAGTGATGTCGTTTCCGAACGTTCATAAACGTGAAAATTGGAGATCACCGATACACTTTTGTGTGAATCGATACATTTTATCAACATTCACTGACATTTCGAACAGAACAGCTTTCCGACGTGCGATTCGAGATTATAACCTACAATCGAGTGATGTCATTTCCGAACGTTCATAAACATGAAAATTTGTGATCACCGATACACTTTTGTGCGAATCGATACAAATTAACAAGATTCACTGACATTTCGTTCTGAATAGCTTTCCGATGTGCGAATCGAGGTAATACATTACAATCGAGTGATGCCGTTTCCGAACGTTCATAAACGTGAAAATTGGAGATCACCGATACACTTTTGTGTGAATCGATACATTTTATCAACATTCACTGACATTTCGAACAGAACAGCTTTCCGACGTGCGATTCGAGATTATAACCTACAATCGAGTGATGTCGTTTCCGAACGTTCATAAACATTAAAATTTGTGATCACCGATACACTTTTGTGCGAATCGACACAAATTAACAAGGTTCACTGACATTTCGTTCTGAATAGCTTTCCGATGTGCGAATCGAGATAATACATTACAATCGAGTGATGTCGTTTCCGAACGTTCATAAACGTGAAAATTGGAGATCACCGATACATTTTTGTGTGAATCGATACATTTTATCAACATTCACTGACATTTCGAACAGAACCACTTTCCGACGTGCGATTCGAGATTATAACCTACAATCGAGTGATGTCGTTTCCGAACGTTCATAGATATGAAAATTTGTGATCACCGATACACTTTTGTGCGATTCGATACAAATTAACAAGGTTCACTGACATTTCGTTCTGAATAGCTTTCCGATGTGCGAATCGAGATAATACATTACAATCGAGTGATGCCGTTTCCGAACGTTCATAAACGTGGGAATTGGAGATCACCGATACACTTTTGTGTGAATCGATACATTTTATCAACATTCACTGACATTTCGAACAGAACAGCTTTCCGACGTGCGATTCGAGATTATAACCTACAATCGAGTGATGTCGTTTCCGAACGTTCATAAACATGAAAATTTGTGATCACCGATACACTTTAGTGCGAATCGATACAAATTAACAACGTTCACTGTCATTTCGTTCTGAATCGCTTTCCGACGCGTAATGATCTCGAATCGCACGTCGGAAAGCGATGCTAGTCGAAATGTCAGTGAATGTTGTTAAATTGTATCGATTCACACAAAAGTGTATCGGTGATCACCAATTTTCATGTTCATGAACGTTCGGAAACGACATCACTCGATTGTAACGTATGATCTCGAATCGCTCGTCGGAAAGCTGTTCTGTTCGAAATGTCAGTAAATGTTGTTAAATTGTATCGATTTACACAAAAGTGTATCGGTGATCACCAATTTTCATGTTCATGAACGTTCGGAAACGACATCACTCGATTGTAAGGTATGATCTCGAATCGCACGTCGGAAAGCTGTTCTGTTCGAAATGTCAGTGAATGTTGTTAAATTGTATCGATTCACACAAAAGTGTATCGGTGATCACCAATTTTCATGTTCATGAACGTTCGGAAACGACATCACTCGATTGTAAGGTATGATCTCGAATCGCTCGTCGGAAGGCTGTTCTGTTCGAAATGTCAGTGAATGTTGTAAAATTGTATCGATTCACACAAAAGTGTATCGGTGATCACCAATTTTCACGTTTATGAACGTTCGAAAACTACATCACTCGATTGTAAGTTATGTTCTCGAATCGCAGGTCGGAATCTGATTTTGTTCGAAATGTCAGTGAATCTTCTTGATTTGTTGCGATTCTCGCAAAAATCTATCGGTGATCACCGTTCTTCATGTTTATGAACGTTCGGAAACGACATCACTCGATCGTAAGGTATGATCTCGAATCGCACGTCGGAAAGCTGTTCAGTTCGAACTGTCAGTGAATCTTGTTAATTTTTATCGATTTACACGAAAGTGTATCGGTGATCACCAATTTTCATGTTCAGGAACGTTCGGAAACGACATCACTCGATTGTAAGGTATGATCTCGAATCGCACGTCGGAAAGCTGTTCTGTTCGAAATTTCAGTGAATTTAGTTAAATTGTATCGATTCACACAAAAGTGTACCGGTGATCACCAATTTTCATGTTCATGAACGTTCGAAAACTACATCACTCGATTGTAAGTTATGTTCTCGAATCGCAGGTCGGAATCTGATTTTGTTCGAAATGTCAGTGAATCTTCTTGATTTGTTGCGATTCTCGCAAAAATCTATCGGTGATCACCGTTCTTCATGTTTATGAACGTTCGGAAACGACATCACTCGATCGTAAGGTATGATCTCGAATCGCACGTCGGAAAGCTGTTCAGTTCGAAATGTCAGTGAATCTTGTTAATTTTTATCGATTTACACGAAAGTGTATCGGTGATCACCAATTTTCATGTTCAGGAACGTTCGGAAACGACATCACTCGATTGTAAGGTATGATCTCGAATCGCACGTCGGAAAGCTGTTCTGTTCGAAATTTCAGTGAATTTAGTTAAATTGTATCGATTCACACAAAAGTGTACCGGTGATCACCAATTTTCACGTTTATGAACGTTCGGAAATGACATCACTCGATTGTAAGTTATGATCTCGGATCGCACGTCGGAAAGCTGTTCTGTTCGAAATGTCAGTGAATGTTGTTAAATTGTATAGATTCACACAAAAGTGTATCGGTGATCACCAATTTGCACGTTTATGAACGTTCGTAAACGACATCACTCGATTGTAATTTATGATCTCGAATCGAAATGTCATTGAATATTGTTAATTTGTCATGAATTGAACAAAAATTTTGTTGGTGATCACCAACTTCATGTTTATGAACGTTCGGAAACGTTTTCATCGCTCGATTGCCAGTTCAGATCTCAAATAGCCCTTCGGATTGCAATACTAAATGTCTGTAAAATTGTTGATATGTGACGTTTATCGGTGACCGTTTCCAATCTTTCATAAACATGAAAATAGGTAATCAGCGATAATCTTTTCTGTTAATCGTTACAAATCAACAATTTTTTCCGACATTTCTATCAGAATCGCAATCCGAGATGCGATTCGAGACCGGAACTGACAATCGAACGATGTCGTTTCTGAACGTTCACAAATATGAAAATTGGTGATCACAAATAAACTTTTGTGAGAATCGCTACAAATTATCAAGATTCACTGACAATTCGAACAGAATCGGTTTCCGACGTGCGATTCGAGATCATAACTTACAATCGAGTGATGTCGTCTCCGAAAGTTCGTATACATGAAAAACGGTGATCACGATAAACTTTTTGTTCAAGTCATCACAAATTAACAAGATTCTATGACATTTCGAACAGAATCGCTTTCTGACGTGCGATTTGAGATCATAACTTACAATCGAGTTATGTCGTTTCCGAACGTGCATAAACATGAAAATTGGTGAACACGGATTGACTTTTGTGTGAATCGATAGAAATTAACAAGATTCACTGACATTTCGTTCTCAATCGCTTTCCGATGTGCTGATCGAGATCATAACTTACAATCGAGTGATGTCGTTTCCGAACGTTCATGAACATGAAAATTGGTGATCACCGATACACTTTTGTGTGAATCGATTCAATTAAACAACATTCACTGACATTTCGAACAGAACAGCTTTCCGACGTGCGATTCGAGATCATAACCTACAATCGAGTGATGTCGTTTCCGAACGTTCATAAACATGAAAATTTGTGATCACCGATACACTTTTGTGCGAATCGATGGAAATTAACAAGGTTCACGGACATTTCGTTCTGAATAGCTTTCCGATGTGCGAATCGAGATAATACATTACAATCGAGTGATGTCGTTTCCGAACGTTCATAAACATGAAAATTTGTGATCACCCATACACTTTTGTGTGAATCGATACAATTTATCAACATTCACTGACATTTCGAACAGAACAGCTTTCCGACGTGCGATTCGAGATCATAACCTACAATCGAGTGATGTCGTTTCCGAACGTTCATAGACATGAAAATTTGTGATCACCGATACACTTTTGTGCGATTCGATACAAATTAACAAGGTTCACTGACATTTCGTTCTGAATAGCTTTCCGATGTGCGAATCGAGATAATACATTACAATCGAGTGATGCCGTTTCCGAACGTTCATAAACGTGAATATTGGAGATCACCGATACACTTTTGTGTGAATCGATACATTTTATCAACATTCACTGACATTTCGAACAGAACAGCTTTCAGACGTGCGATTCGAGATTATAACCTACAATCGAGTGATGTCGTTTCCGAACGTTCATAAACATTAAAATTTGTGATCACCGATACACTTTTGTGCGAATCGACACAAATTAACAAGGTTCACTGACATTTCGTTCTGAATAGCTTTCCGATGTGCGAATCGAGACAATACATTACAATCGAGTGATGTCGTTTCCGAACGTTCATAAACGTGAAAATTGGAGATCACCGATACACTTTTGTGTGAATCGATACAGTTTAACAACATTCACTGACATTTCGAAAAGAGCAGCTTTTCGATGTGCGATTCGATATCATAAATTACAATCGAGTGATGTCGTTTCCGACCGTTCATAAACGTGAAAATTGGAGATCACCGATACACTTTTGTGTGAATCGATTCAATTAAACAACATTCACTGACATTTCGAACAGAACAGCTTTCCGACGTGCGATTCGAGATCATAACCTACAATCGAGTGATGTCGTTTCCGAACGTTCATAAACATGAAAATTTGTGATCACCAATACACTTTGGTGCGAATCGATACAAATTAACAACGTTCACTGTCATTTCGTTCTGAATCGTTTTCCGACGTGTAATGATCTCGAATCGCACGTCGGAAAGCGATGCTAGTCGAAATGTCAGTGAATGTTGTTAAATTGTATCGATTCACACAAAAGTGTATCGGTGATCACCGTTCTTAATGTTTATGAACGTTCGGAAACGACATCACTCAATTCTAAGGTATGATCTCGAATCGCACGTTGGAAAGCTGTTCTGTTCGAAATGTCAGTGAATGTTGTTAAATTGTATCGATTTACACAAAAGTGTATCGGTGATCACCAATTTTCATGTTCATGAACGTTCGGAAACGACATCACTCGATTGTAAGGTATGATCTCGAATCGCACGTCGGAAAGCTGTTCTGTCCGAAATGTCAGTGAATGTTGTTAAGTTGTATCGATTCACACAAAAGTGTATCGGTGATCACCAATTTTCATGTTCATGAACGTTCGGAAACGACATCACTCGATTGTAAGGTATGATCTCGAATCGCTCGTCGGAAGGCTGTTCTGTTCGAAATGTCAGTGAATGTTGTAAAATTGTATCGATTCACACAAAAGTGTATCGGTGATCACCAATTTTCACGTTTATGAACGTTCGAAAACTACATCACTCGATTGTAAGTTATGTTCTCGAATCGCAGGTCGGAATCTGATTTTGTTCGAAATGTCAGTGAATCTTCTTGATTTGTTGCGATTCTCGCAAAAATCTATCGGTGATCACCGTTCTTCATGTTTATGAACGTTCGGAAACGACATCACTCGATCGTAAGGTATGATCTCGAATCGCACGTCGGAAAGCTGTTCTGTTCGAAATGTCAGTGAATGTTGATAAAATGTATCGATTCACACAAAAGTGTATCGGTGAACTCCAATTTTCACGTTTATGAACGTTCGGAAACGACATCACTCGATTATTATCTCGATTCGCACATCGGAAAGCGATTCAGAACGAAATGTCAGTGAATCCTGTTAATTTCCATCGATTCGCACAAAAGTGAATTGGTGATCACAAATTTTCATGTTTATGAACGTTCGGAAACGACATCACTCGATTGTAGGTTATGATCTCGAATCGCACGTCGGAAAGCTGTTCTGTTCGAAATGTCCGTGAATGTTGTTAAATTGAATCGATTCACACAAAAGTGTATCGGTGATCTCCAATTTCCACGTTTATGAACGGTCGGAAACGACATCACTCGATTGTAAGTTATGATATCGAATCGCACATCGACAAGCTGCTCTTTTCGAAATGTCAGTGAATGTTGTTAAATTGTATCGATTCACACAAAAGTGTATCGGTGATCTCCAATTTTCACGTTTATGAACGTTCGGAAACGACATCACTCGATTGTAATGTATTATCTCGATTCGCACATCGGAAAGCGATTCAGAACGAAATGTCAGTGAATCCTGTTAATTTCCATCGATTCGCACAAAAGTGTATTGGTGATCACAAATTTTCATGTTTATGAATGTTCGAAAACGACATCACTCGATTGTAGGTTATGATCTCGAATCGCACGTCGGAAAGCTGTTCTGTTCGAAATGTCCGTGAATGTTGTTAAATTGAATCGATTCACACAAAAGTGTATCGGTGATCACAAATTTTCATGTTTATGAACGTACGGAAACGACATCAGTCGATTGTAGGTTATGATCTCGAATCGCACGTCGGAAAGCTGTTCTGTTCGAAATGTCAGTGAATGTTGATAAAATGTATCGATTCACACAAAAGTGTATCGGTGAACTCCAATTTTCACGTTTATGAACGTTCGGAAACGACATCACTCGATTGTAATGTATTATCTCGATTCGCACATCGGAAAGCGATTCAGAACGAAATGTCAGTGAATCCTGTTAATTTCCATCGATTCGCACAAAAGTGTATTGGTGATCACAAATTTTCATGTTTATGAATGTTCGAAAACGACATCACTCGATTGTAGGTTATGATCTCGAATCGCACGTCGGAAAGCTGTTCTGTTCGAAATGTCAGTGAATGTTGATAAAATGTATCGATTCACACAAAAGTGTATCGGTGATCACCAATTTTCATGTTCATGAACGTTCGGAAACGACATCACTCGATTGTAAGGTATGATCTCGAATCGCACGTCGGAAAGCTGTTCTGTTCGAAATGTCAGTGAATGTTGTTAAATTGTATCGATTCACACAAAAGTGTATCGGTGATCACCAATTTTCATGTTCATGAACGTTCGGAAACGACATCACTCGATTGTAAGGTATGATCTCGAATCGCTCGTCGGAAGGCTGTTCTGTTCGAAATGTCAGTGAATGTTGTAAAATTGTATCGATTCACACAAAAGTGTATCGGTGATCACCAATTTTCACGTTTATGAACGTTCGAAAACTACATCACTCGATTGTAAGTTATGTTCTCGAATCGCAGGTCGGAATCTGATTTTGTTCGAAATGTCAGTGAATCTTCTTGATTTGTTGCGATCCTCGCAAAAATCTATCGGTGATCACCGTTCTTCATGTTTATGAACGTTCGGAAACGACATCACTCGATCGTAAGGTATGATCTCGAATCGCACGTCGGAAAGCTGTTCAGTTCGAAATGTCAGTGAATATTGTTAATTTTTATCGATTTACACGAAAGTGTATCGGTGATCACCAATTTTCATGTTCAGGAACGTTCGGAAACGACATCACTCGATTGTAAGGTATGATCTCGAATCGCACGTCGGAAAGCTGTTCTGTTCGAAAATTCAGTGAATTTAGTTAAATTGTATCGATTCACACAAAAGTGTACCGGTGATCACCAATTTTCATGTTCATGAACGTTCGGAAACGACATCATTCGATTGTAAGGTATGATCTCGAATCGCACGTGGGAATCTGATTTTGTTCGAAATGTCAGTGAATCTTCTTGATTTGTTGCGATTCTCACAAAAATCTATCGGCGATCACCGTTCTTCATGTTTATGAACGTTCGGAAACAAAAACACTCGATTGTAAGCTGTGATCGCGATTCGCACATCGGAAAGCGATTCAGAACGAAATGTCAGTGAATCTGGTTAATTTGTGTCGATTCACACAAAAGTGTATCGGTGATGACCAATTTTCATGTTCATGAACGTTCGGAAACGACATCACTCGATTGTAAGGTATGATCTCGAATCGCACGTCGGAAAGCTGTTCTGTTCGAAATGTCAGTGAATGTTGTTAAATTGTATCGATTCACACAAAAGTGTATCGGTGATCACCAATTTTCATGTTCATGAACGTTCGGAAACGACATCACTCGATTGTAAGGTATGATCTCGAATCGCTCGTCGGAAGGCTGTTCTGTTCGAAATGTCAGTGAATGTTGTTAAATTGTATAGATTCACACAAAAGTGTATCGGTGATCACCAATTTGCACGTTTATGAAAGTTCGTAAACGACATCACTCGATTGTAATTTATGATCTCGAATCGAAATGTCATTGAATATTGTTAATTTGTCATGAATTGAACAAAAATTTTGTTGGTGATCACCAACTTCATGTTTATGAACGTTCGGAAACGTTTTCATCGCTCGAATGCCAGTTCAGATCTCAAATAGCCCTTCGGATTGCAATACTAAATGTCTGTAAAATTGTTGATATGTGACGTTTATCGGTGACCGTTTCCAATCTTTCATAAACATGAAAATAGGTAATCAGCGATAATCTTTTCTGTTAATCGTTACAAATCAACAATTTTTTCCGACATTTCTATCAGAATCGCAATCCGAGATGCGATTCGAGACCGGAACTGACAATCGAACGATGTCGTTTCTGAACGTTCACAAATATGAAAATTGGTGATCACAAATAAACTTTTGTGAGAATCGCTACAAATTATCAAGATTCACTGACAATTCGAACAGATTCGGTTTCCGACGTGCGATTCGAGATCATAACTTACAATCGAGTGATGTCGTCTCCGAAAGTTCGTATACATGAAAAACGGTGATCACGATAAACTTTTTGTTCAAGTCATCACAAATTAACAAGATTCTATGACATTTCGAACAGAATCGCTTTCTGACGTGCGATTTGAGATCATAACTTACAATCGAGTTATGTCGTTTCCGAACGTGCATAAACATGAAAATTGGTGAACACGGATTGACTTTTGTGTGAATCGATAGAAATTAACAAGATTCACTGACATTTCGTTCTCAATCGCTTTCCGATGTGCTGATCGAGATCATAACTTACAATCGAGTGATGTCGTTTCCGAACGTTCATGAACATGAAAATTGGTGATCACCGATACACTTTTGTGTGAATCGATTCAATTAAACAACATTCACTGACATTTCGAACAGAACAGCTTTCCGACGTGCGATTCGAGATCATAACCTACAATCGAGTGATGTCGTTTCCGAACGTTCATAAACATGAAAATTTGTGATCACCAATACACTTTTGTGCGAATCGATGGAAATTAACAAGGTTCACGGACATTTCGTTCTGAATAGCTTTCCGATGTGCGAATCGAGATAATACATTACAATCGAGTGATGTCGTTTCCGAACGTTCATAAACATGAAAATTTGTGATCACCCATACACTTTTGTGTGAATCGATACAATTTATCAACATTCACTGACATTTCGAACAGAACAGCTTTCTGACGTGCGATTCGAGATCATAACCTACAATCGAGTGATGTCGTTTCCGAACGTTCATGAACATGAAAATTGGTGATCACCGATACACTTTTGTGTGAATCGATTCAATTAAACAACATTCACTGACATTTCGAACAGAACAGCTTTCCGACGTGCGATTCGAGATCATAACCTACAATCGAGTGATGTCGTTTCCGAACGTTCATAAACATTAAAATTTGTGATCACCGATACACTTTTGTGCGAATCGATACAACTTAACAAGGTTCACTGACATTTCGTTCTGAATAGCTTTCCGATGTGCGAATCGAGATAATACATTACAATCGAGTGATATCGTTTCCGAACGTTCATAAACGTGAAAATTGGAGATCACCGATACACTTTTGTGTGAATCGATACATTTTATCAACATTCACTGACATTTCGAACAGAACAGCTTTCCGACGTGCGATTCGAGATTATAACCTACAATCGAGTGATGTCGTTTCCGAACGTTCATAAACATGAAAATTTGTGATCACCGATACACTTTAGTGCGAATCGATACAAATTAACAACGTTCACTGTCATTTCGTTCTGAATCGCTTTCCGACGTGTAATGATCTCGAATCGCACGTCGGAAAGCGATGCTAGTCGAAATGTCAGTGAATGTTGTTAAATTGTATCGATTCACACAAAAGTGTATCGGTGATCACCGTTCTTAATGTTTATGAACGTTCGGAAACGACATCACTCAATTCTAAGGTATGATCTCGAATCGCACGTTGGAAAGCTGTTCTGTTCGAAATGTCAGTGAATGTTGTTAAATTGTATCGATTTACACAAAAGTGTATCGGT
This sequence comes from Venturia canescens, assembly GCF_019457755.1. Classification (NCBI taxonomy): domain Eukaryota; kingdom Metazoa; phylum Arthropoda; class Insecta; order Hymenoptera; family Ichneumonidae; genus Venturia; species Venturia canescens. The sequence continues at coordinate 589,167 of NC_057429.1, read as the reverse complement.
GATCACCAATTTTCATGTTCATGAACGTTCGGAAACGACATCACTCGATTGTAAGGTATGATCTCGAATCGCACGTCGGAAAGCTGTTCTGTTCGAAATGTCAGTGAATGTTGTTAAATTGAATCGATTCACACAAAAGTGTATCGGTGATCACCAATTTTCACGTTTATGAACGTTCCGAAATGACATCACTCGATTGTAAGTTATGATCTCGAATCGCACGTCGGAATCTGATTTTGTTCGAAATGTCAGTGAATCTTCTTGATTTGTTGCGATTCTCGCAAAAATCTATCGGTGATCACCGTTCTTCATGTTTATGAACGTTCGGAAACGACAACACACGATTGTAAGCTGTGATCGCGATTCGCACATCGGAAAGCGATTCAGAACGAAATGACAGTGAATCTGGTTAATTTGTGTCGATTCACACAAAAGTGTATAGGTGATCACCAATTTTCATGTTCATGAACGTTCGGAAACGACATCACTCGATTGTAAGGTATGATCTCGAATCGCACGTCGGAAAGCTGTTCTGTTCGAAATGTCAGTGAATGTTGTTAAATTGTATCGATTCACACAAAAGTGTATCGGTGATCACCAATTTTCACGTTTATGAACGTTCCGAAATGACATCACTCGATTGTAAGTTATGATCTCGAATCGCACGTGGGAATCTGATTTTGTTCGAAATGTCAGTGAATCTTCTTGATTTGTTGCGATTCTCACAAAAATCTATCGGCGATCACCGTTCTTCATGTTTATGAACGTTCGGAAACAAAAACACTCGATTGTAAGCTGTGATCGCGATTCGCACATCGGAAAGCGATTCAGAACGAAATGTCAGTGAATCTGGTTAATTTGTGTCGATTCACACAAAAGTGTATCGGTGATCACCAATTTTCATGTTCATGAACGTTCGGAAACGACATCACTCCATTGTAAGGTATGATCTCGAATCGCACGTCGGAAAGCTGTTCTGTTCGAAATGTCAGTGAATCTTGTTAATTTTTATCGATTTACACAAAAGTGTATCGGTGATCACCAATTTTCACGTTTATGAACGTTCGGAAACAACACCACTCGATTGTAAGGTGTGATCTAGAATCGCACGTGGGAATCTGATTTTGTTCGAAATGTCAGTGAATCTTCTTGATTTGTTGCGATTCTCACAAAAATCTATCGGTGATCACCGTTCTTCATGTTTATGAACGTTCGGAAACGACAACACACGATTGTAAGCTGTGATCGCGATTCGCACATCGGAAAGCGATTCAGAACGAAATGACAGTGAATCTGGTTAATTTGTGTCGATTCACACAAAAGTGTATAGGTGATCACCAATTTTCATGTTCATGAACGTTCGGAAACGACATCACTCGATTGTAAGGTATGATCTCGAATCGCACGTCGGAAAGCTGTTCTGTTCGAAATGTCAGTGAATGTTGTTAAATTGTATCGATTCACACAAAAGTGTATCGGTGATCACCAATTTTCACGTTTATGAACGTTCCGAAATGACATCACTCGATTGTAAGTTATGATCTCGAATCGCACGTGGGAATCTGATTTTGTTCGAAATGTCAGTGAATCTTCTTGATTTGTTGCGATTCTCACAAAAATCTATCGGCGATCACATTTCTTCATGTTTATGAACGTTCGGAAACAAAAACACTCGATTGTAAGCTGTGATCGCGATTCGCACATCGGAAAGCGATTCAGAACGAAATGTCAGTGAGTCTGGTTAATTTGTGTCGATTCACACAAAAGTGTATCGGTGATGACCAATTTTCATGTTCATGAACGTTCGGAAACGACATCACTCGATTGTAAGGTATGATCTCGAATCGCACGTCGGAAAGCTGTTCTGTTCGAAATGTCAGTGAATGTTGTTAAATTGTGTCGATTCACACAAACGTGTATCGGTGATCACCAATTTTCATGTTCATGAACGTTCGGAAACGACATCACTCGATTGTAAGGTATGATCTCGAATCGCTCGTCGGAAGGCTGTTCTGTTCGAAATGTCAGTGAATGTTGTTAAATTGTATCGATTCACACAAAAGTGTATCGGTGATCACCAATTTTCACGTTTATGAACGTTCGGAAACGACACCACTCGATTGTAAGGTGTGATCTCGAATCGCACGTAGGAATCTGATTTTGTTCGAAATGTCAGTGAATCTTCTTGATTTGTTGCGATTCTCACAAAAATCTATCGGTGATCACCGTTCTTCATGTTTATGAACGTTCGGAAACGACAACACTCGATTGTAAGCTGTGATCGCGATTCGCACATCTGAAAGCGATTCAGAACGAAATGTCAGTGAATCTGGTTAATTTGTGTCGATTCACACAAAAGTGTATAGGTGATCACCAATTTTCATGTTCATGAACGTTCGGAAACGACATCACTCGATTGTAAGGTATGATCTCGAATCGCACGTCGGAAAGCTGTTCTGTTCGAAATGTCAGTGAATGTTGTTAAATTGTGTCGATTCACACAAAAGTGTATCGGTGATGACCAATTTTCACGTTTATGAACGTTCGGAAATGACATCACTCGATTGTAAGTTATGATCTCGGATCGCACGTCGGAGAGCTGTTCTGTTCGAAATGTCAGTGAATGTTGTTAAATTGTATAGATTCACACAAAAGTGTATCGGTGATCACCAATTTGCACGTTTATGAACGTTCGGAAACGACATCACTCGATTGTAATTTATGATCTCGAATCGAAATGTCATTGAATATTGATAATTTGTCATGAATGGAACAAAAATTTTGTTGGTGATCACCAACTTCATGTTTATGAACGTTCGGAAACGTTTTCATCGCTCGATTGCCAGTTCAGATCTCAAATAGCCCTTCGGATTGCAATACTAAATGTCTGTAAAATTGTTCATATGTGACGTTTATCGGTGACCGTTTCCAATCTTTCATAAACATGAAAATAGGTAATCAGCGATAATCTTTTCTGTTAATCGTTACAAATCAACAATTTTTTCCGACATTTCTATCAGAATCGCAATCCGAGATGCGATTCGAGACCGGAACTGACAATCGAACGATGTCGTTTCTGAACGTTCACAAATATGAAAATTGGTGATCACAAATAAACTTTTGTGAGAATCGCTACAATTTATCAAGATTCACTGACAATTCGAACAGAATCGGTTTCCGACGTGCGATTCGAGATCATAACTTACAATCGAGTGATGTCGTCTCCGAAAGTTCATAGACATGAAAATTTGTGATCACCGATACACTTTTGTGCGAATCGATACAAATTAACAAGGTTCACGGACATTTCGTTCTGAATAGCTTTCCGATGTGCGAATCGAGATAATACATTACAATCGAGTGATGTCGTTTCCGAACGTTCATAAACGTGAAAATTGGAGATCACCGATACACTTTTGTGTGAATCGATACAGTTTAACAATATTCACTGACATTTCGAAAAGAGCAGCTTTTCGATGTGCGATTCGATATCATAACTTACAATCGAGTGATGTCGTTTCCGACCGTTCATAAACGTGAAAATTGGAGATCACCGATACACTTTTGTGTGAATCGATTCAATTTAACAACATTCACTGACATTTCGAACAGAACAGCTTTCCGACGTGCGATTCGAGATCATAACCTACAATCGAGTGATGTCGTTTCCGAACGTTCATAAACATGAAAATTTGTGATCACCAATACACTTTTGTGCGAATCGATGGAAATTAACAGGATTCACTGACATTTCGTTCTGAATCGCTTTCCGATGTGCGAATCGAGATAATACATTACAATCGAGTGATGTCGTTTCCGAACGTTCATAAACGTGAAAATTGGAGTTCACCGATACACTTTTGTGTGAATCGATACATTTTATCAACATTCACTGACATTTCGAACAGAACAGCTTTCCGACGTGCGATTCGAGATCATAACCTACAATCGAGTGATGTCGTTTCCGAACGTTCATAGACATGAAAATTTGTGATCACCGATACACTTTTGTGCGATTCGATACGAATTAACAAGGTTCACTGACATTTCGTTCTGAATAGCTTTCCGATGTGCGAATCGAGATAATACATTACAATCGAGTGATGCCGTTTCCGAACGTTCATAAACATGAAAATTGGAGATCACCGATACACTTTTGTGTGAATCGATACATTTTATCAACATTCACTGACATTTCGAACAGAACAGCTTTCCGACGTGCGATTCGAGATTATAACCTACAATCGAGTGATGTCGTTTCCGAACGTTCATAAACATTAAAATTTGTGATCACCGATACACTTTTGTGCGAATCGACACAAATTAACAAGGTTCACTGACATTTCGTTCTGAATAGCTTTCCGATGTGCGAATCGAGATAATACATTACTATCGAGTGATGTCGTTTCCGAACGTTCATAAACGTGAAAATTGGAGATCACCGATACACTTTTGTGTGAATCGATACATTTTATCAACATTCACTGACATTTCGAACAGAACAGCTTTCCGACGTGCGATTCGAGATTATAACCTACAATCGAGTGATGTCGTTTCCGAACGTTCATAAACATTAAAATTTGTGATCACCGATACACTTTTGTGCGAATCGATACAAATTAACAAGGTTCACTGACATTTCGTTCTGAATAGCTTTCCGATGTGCGAATCGAGATAATACATTACAATCGAGTGATGTCGTTTCCGAACGTTCATAAACGTGAAAATTCGAGATCACCGATACACTTTTGTGTGAATCGATACATTTTATCAACATTCACTGACATTTCGAACAGAACAGCTTTCCGACGTGCGATTCGAGATTATAACCTACAATCGAGTGATGTCGTTTCCGAACGTTCATAAACATGAAAATTTGTGATCACCGATACACTTTAGTGCGAATCGATACAAATTAACAACGTTCACTGTCATTTCGTTCTGAATCGTTTTCCGACGTGTAATGATCTCGAATCGCACGTCGGAAAGCGATGCTAGTCGAAATGTCAGTGAATGTTGTTAAATTGTATCGATTCACACAAAAGTGTATCGGTGATCACCGTTCTTAATGTTTATGAACGTTCGGAAACGACATCACTCAATTCTAAGGTATGATCTCGAATCGCACGTTGGAAAGCTGTTCTGTTCGAAATGTCAGTGAATGTTGTTAAATTGTATCGATTTACACAAAAGTGTATCGGTGATCACCAATTTTCATGTTCATGAACGTTCGGAAACGACATCACTCGATTGTAAGGTATGATCTCGAATCGCACGTCGGAAAGCTGTTCTGTTCGAAATGTCAGTGAATGTTGTTAAATTGTATCGATTCACACAAACGTGTATCGGTGATCACCAATTTTCATGTTCATGAACGTTCGGAAACGACATCACTCGATTGTAAGGTATGATCTCGAATCGCTCGTCGGAAGGCTGTTCTGTTCGAAATGTCAGTGAATGTTGTAAAATTGTATCGATTCACACAAAAGTGTATCGGTGATCACCAATTTTCACGTTTATGAACGTTCGAAAACTACATCACTCGATTGTAAGTTATGTTCTCGAATCGCAGGTCGGAATCTGATTTTGTTCGAAATGTCAGTGAATCTTCTTGATTTGTTGCGATTCTCGCAAAAATCTATCGGTGATCACCGTTCTTCATGTTTATGAACGTTCGGAAACGACATCACTCGATCGTAAGGTATGATCTCGAATCGCACGTCGGAAAGCTGTTCTGTTCGAAATGTCAGTGAATGTTGATAAAATGTATCGATTCACACAAAAGTGTATCGGTGAACTCCAATTTTCACGTTTATGAACGTTCGGAAACGACATCACTCGATTATTATCTCGATTCGCACATCGGAAAGCGATTCAGAACGAAATGTCAGTGAATCCTGTTAATTTCCATCGATTCGCACAAAAGTGAATTGGTGATCACAAATTTTCAGGTTTATGAACGTTCGGAAACGACATCACTCGATTGTAGGTTATGATCTCGAATCGCACGTCGGAAAGCTGTTCTGTTCGAAATGTCCGTGAATGTTGTTAAATTGAATCGATTCACACAAAAGTGTATCGGTGATCTCCAATTTCCACGTTTATGAACGTTCGGAAACGACATCACTCGATTGTAAGTTATGATATCGAATCGCACATCGACAAGCTGCTCTTTTCGAAATGTCAGTGAATGTTGTTAAATTGTATCGATTCACACAAAAGTGTATCGGTGATCTCCAATTTTCACGTTTATGAACGTTCGGAAACGACATCACTCGATTGTAATGTATTATCTCGATTCGCACATCGGAAAGCTATTCAGAACGAAATGTCCGTGAACCTTGTTAATTTGTATCGATTCGCACAAAAGTGTATCGGTGATCACAAATTTTCATGTTTATGAACGTACGGAAACGACATCAGTCGATTGTAGGTTATGATCTCGAATCGCACGTCGGAAAGCTGTTCTGTTCGAAATGTCAGTGAATGTTGATAAAATGTATCGATTCACACAAAAGTGTATCGGTGAACTCCAATTTTCACGTTTATGAACGTTCGGAAACGACATCACTCGATTGTAATGTATTATCTCGATTCGCACATCGGAAAGCGATTCAGAACGAAATGTCAGTGAATCCTGTTAATTTCCATCGATTCGCACAAAAGTGTATTGGTGATCACAAATTTTCATGTTTATGAATGTTCGGAAACGACATCACTCGATTGTAGGTTATGATCTCGAATCGCACGTCGGAAAGCTGTTCTGTTCGAAATGTCAGTGAATGTTGATAAAATGTATCGATTCACACAAAAGTGTATCGGTGATCACCAATTTTCATGTTCATGAACGTTCGGAAACGACATCACTCGATTGTAAGGTATGATCTCGAATCGCACGTCGGAAAGCTGTTCTGTTCGAAATGTCAGTGAATGTTGTTAAATTGTATCGATTCACACAAAAGTGTATCGGTGATCACCAATTTTCATGTTCATGAACGTTCGGAAACGACATCACTCGATTGTAAGGTATGATCTCGAATCGCACGTGGGAATCTGATTTTGTTCGAAATGTCAGTGAATCTTCTTGATTTGTTGCGATTCTCACAAAAATCTATCGGCGATCACCGTTCTTCATGTTTATGAACGTTCGGAAACAAAAACACTCGATTGTAAGCTGTGATCGCGATTCGCACATCGGAAAGCGATTCAGAACGAAATGTCAGTGAATCTGGTTAATTTGTGTCGATTCACACAAAAGTGTATCGGTGATGACCAATTTTCATGTTCATGAACGTTCGGAAACGACATCACTCGATTGTAAGGTATGATCTCGAATCGCTCGTCGGAAAGCTGTTCTATTCGAAATGTCAGTGAATGTTGTTAAATTGTGTCGATTCACACAAAAGTGTATCGGTGATCACCAATTTGCACGTTTATGAACGTTCGTAAACGACATCTCTCGATTGTAATTTATGATCTCGAATCGAAATGTCATTGAATATTGTTAATTTGTCATGAATTGAACAAAAATTTTGTTGGTGATCACCAACTTCATGTTTATGAACGTTCGGAAACGTTTTCATCGCTCGATTGCCAGTTCAGATCTCAAATAGCCCTTCGGATTGCAATACTAAATGTCTGTAAAATTGTTGATATGTGACGTTTATCGGTGACCGTTTCCAATCTTTCATAAACATGAAAATAGGTAATCAGCGATAATCTTTTCCGTTAATCGTTACAAATCAACAATTTTTTCCGACATTTCTATCAGAATCGCAATCCGAGATGCGATTCGAGACCGGAACTGACAATCGAACGATGTCGTTTCTGAACGTTCACAAATATGAAAATTGGTGATCACAAATAAACTTTTGTGAGAATCGCTACAAATTATCAAGATTCACTGACAATTCGAACAGAATCGGTTTCCGACGTGCGATTCGAGATCATAACTTACAATCGAGTGATGTCGTCTCCGAAAGTTCGTATACATGAAAAACGGTGATCACGATAAACTTTTTGTTCAAGTCATCACAAATTAACAAGATTCTATGACATTTCGAACAGAATCGCTTTCTGACGTGCGATTTGAGATCATAACTTACAATCGAGTTATGTCGTTTCCGAACGTGCATAAACATGAAAATTGGTGAACACGGATTGACTTTTGTGTGAATCGATAGAAATTAACAAGATTCACTGACATTTCGTTCTCAATCGCTTTCCGATGTGCTGATCGAGATCATAACTTACAATCGAGTGATGTCGTTTCCGAACGTTCATGAACATGAAAATTGGTGATCACCGATACACTTTTGTGTGAATCGATTCAATTAAACAACATTCACTGACATTTCGAACAGAACAGCTTTCCGACGTGCGATTCGAGATCATAACCTACAATCGAGTGATGTCGTTTCCGAACATTCATAAACATGAAAATTTGTGATCACCAATACACTTTGGTGCGAATCGATGGAAATTAACAAGGTTCACGGACATTTCGTTCTGAATAGCTTTCCGATGTGCGAATCGAGATAATACATTACAATCGAGTGATGTCGTTTCCGAACGTTCATAAACATGAAAATTTGTGATCACCCATACACTTTTGTGTGAATCGATACAATTTATCAACATTCACTGACATTTCGAACAGAACAGCTTTCCGACGTGCGATTCGAGATCATAACCTACAATCGAGTGATGTCGTTTCCGAACGTCCATAGACATGAAAATTTGTGATCACCGATACACTTTTGTGCGATTCGATACAAATTAACAAGGTTCACTGACATTTCGTTCTGAAAAGCTTTCCGATGTGCGAATCGAGATAATACATTACAATCGAGTGATGCCGTTTCAGAACGTTCATAAACGTGAAAATTGGAGATCACCGATACACTTTTGTGTGAATCGATACATTTTATCAACATTCACTGACATTTCGAACAGAACAGCTTTCCGACGTGCGATTCGAGATTATAACCTACAATCGAGTGATGTTGTTTCCGAACGTTCATAAACATTAAAATTTGTGATCACCGATACACTTTTGTGCGAATCGACACAAATTAACAAGATTCACTGACATTTCGTTCTGAATAGCTTTCCGATGTGCGAATCGAGATAATACATTACAATCGAGTGATGTCGTTTCCGAACGTTCATAAACGTGAAAATTGGAGATCACCGATACACTTTTGTGTGAATCGATACATTTTATCAACATTCACTGACATTTCGAACAGAACAGCTTTCCGACGTGCGATTCGAGATTATAACCTACAATCGAGTGATGTCATTTCCGAACGTTCATAAACATGAAAATTTGTGATCACCGATACACTTTTGTGCGAATCGATACAAATTAACAAGATTCACTGACATTTCGTTCTGAATAGCTTTCCGATGTGCGAATCGAGGTAATACATTACAATCGAGTGATGCCGTTTCCGAACGTTCATAAACGTGAAAATTGGAGATCACCGATACACTTTTGTGTGAATCGATACATTTTATCAACATTCACTGACATTTCGAACAGAACAGCTTTCCGACGTGCGATTCGAGATTATAACCTACAATCGAGTGATGTCGTTTCCGAACGTTCATAAACATTAAAATTTGTGATCACCGATACACTTTTGTGCGAATCGACACAAATTAACAAGGTTCACTGACATTTCGTTCTGAATAGCTTTCCGATGTGCGAATCGAGATAATACATTACAATCGAGTGATGTCGTTTCCGAACGTTCATAAACGTGAAAATTGGAGATCACCGATACACTTTTGTGTGAATCGATACATTTTATCAACATTCACTGACATTTCGAACAGAATCGCTTTCTGACGTGCGATTTGAGATCATAACTTACAATCGAGTTATGTCGTTTCCGAACGTGCATAAACATGAAAATTGGTGAACACGGATTGACTTTTGTGTGAATCGATAGAAATTAACAAGATTCACTGACATTTCGTTCTCAATCGCTTTCCGATGTGCTGATCGAGATCATAACTTACAATCGAGTGATGTCGTTTCCGAACGTTCATGAACATGAAAATTGGTGATCACCGATACACTTTTGTGTGAATCGATTCAATTAAACAACATTCACTGACATTTCGAACAGAACAGCTTTCCGACGTGCGATTCGAGATCATAACCTACAATCGAGTGATGTCGTTTCCGAACATTCATAAACATGAAAATTTGTGATCACCAATACACTTTGGTGCGAATCGATGGAAATTAACAAGGTTCACGGACATTTCGTTCTGAATAGCTTTCCGATGTGCGAATCGAGATAATACATTACAATCGAGTGATGTCGTTTCCGAACGTTCATAAACATGAAAATTTGTGATCACCCATACACTTTTGTGTGAATCGATACAATTTATCAACATTCACTGACATTTCGAACAGAACAGCTTTCCGACGTGCGATTCGAGATCATAACCTACAATCGAGTGATGTCGTTTCCGAACGTCCATAGACATGAAAATTTGTGATCACCGATACACTTTTGTGCGATTCGATACAAATTAACAAGGATCACTGACATTTCGTTCTGAAAAGCTTTCCGATGTGCGAATCGAGATAATACATTACAATCGAGTGATGCCGTTTCAGAACGTTCATAAACGTGAAAATTGGAGATCACCGATACACTTTTGTGTGAATCGATACATTTTATCAACATTCACTGACATTTCGAACAGAACAGCTTTCCGACGTGCGATTCGAGATTATAACCTACAATCGAGTGATGTTGTTTCCGAACGTTCATAAACATTAAAATTTGTGATCACCGATACACTTTTGTGCGAATCGACACAAATTAACAAGATTCACTGACATTTCGTTCTGAATAGCTTTCCGATGTGCGAATCGAGATAATACATTACAATCGAGTGATGTCGTTTCCGAACGTTCATAAACGTGAAAATTGGAGATCACCGATACACTTTTGTGTGAATCGATACATTTTATCAACATTCACTGACATTTCGAACAGAACAGCTTTCCGACGTGCGATTCGAGATTATAACCTACAATCGAGTGATGTCATTTCCGAACGTTCATAAACATGAAAATTTGTGATCACCGATACACTTTTGTGCGAATCGATACAAATTAACAAGATTCACTGACATTTCGTTCTGAATAGCTTTCCGATGTGCGAATCGAGGTAATACATTACAATCGAGTGATGCCGTTTCCGAACGTTCATAAACGTGAAAATTGGAGATCACCGATACACTTTTGTGTGAATCGATACATTTTATCAACATTCACTGACATTTCGAACAGAACAGCTTTCCGACGTGCGATTCGAGATTATAACCTACAATCGAGTGATGTCGTTTCCGAACGTTCATAAACATTAAAATTTGTGATCACCGATACACTTTTATGCGAATCGACACAAATTAACAAGGTTCACTGACATTTCGTTCTGAATAGCTTTCCGATGTGCGAATCGAGATAATACATTACAATCGAGTGATGTCGTTTCCGAACGTTCATAAACGTGAAAATTGGAGATCACCGATACACTTTTGTGTGAATCGATACATTTTATCAACATTCACTGACATTTCGAACAGAACCACTTTCCGACGTGCGATTCGAGATTATAACCTACAATCGAGTGATGTCGTTTCCGAACGTTCATAGATATGAAAATTTGTGATCACCGATACACTTTTGTGCGATTCGATACAAATTAACAAGGTTCACTGACATTTCGTTCTGAATAGCTTTCCGATGTGCGAATCGAGATAATACATTACAATCGAGTGATGCCGTTTCCGAACGTTCATAAACGTGGGAATTGGAGATCACCGATACACTTTTGTGTGAATCGATACATTTTATCAACATTCACTGACATTTCGAACAGAACAGCTTTCCGACGTGCGATTCGAGATTATAACCTACAATCGAGTGATGTCGTTTCCGAACGTTCATAAACATTAAAATTTGTGATCACCGATACACTTTTATGCGAATCGACACAAATTAACAAGGTTCACTGACATTTCGTTCTGAATAGCTTTCCGATGTGCGAATCGAGATAATACATTACAATCGAGTGATGTCGTTTCCGAACGTTCATAAACGTGAAAATTGGAGATCACCGATACACTTTTGTGTGAATCGATACATTTTATCAACATTCACTGACATTTCGAACAGAACCACTTTCCGACGTGCGATTCGAGATTATAACCTACAATCGAGTGATGTCGTTTCCGAACGTTCATAGATATGAAAATTTGTGATCACCGATACACTTTTGTGCGATTCGATACAAATTAACAAGGTTCACTGACATTTCGTTCTGAATAGCTTTCCGATGTGCGAATCGAGATAATACATTACAATCGAGTGATGCCGTTTCCGAACGTTCATAAACGTGGGAATTGGAGATCACCGATACACTTTTGTGTGAATCGATACATTTTATCAACATTCACTGACATTTCGAACAGAACAGCTTTCCGACGTGCGATTCGAGATTATAACCTACAATCGAGTGATGTCGTTTCCGAACGTTCATAAACATGAAAATTTGTGATCACCGATACACTTTAGTGCGAATCGATACAAATTAACAACGTTCACTGTCATTTCGTTCTGAATCGCTTTCCGACGCGTAATGATCTCGAATCGCACGTCGGAAAGCGATGCTAGTCGAAATGTCAGTGAATGTTGTTAAATTGTATCGATTCACACAAAAGTGTATCGGTGATCACCAATTTTCATGTTCATGAACGTTCGGAAACGACATCACTCGATTGTAACGTATGATCTCGAATCGCTCGTCGGAAAGCTGTTCTGTTCGAAATGTCAGTGAATGTTGTTAAATTGTATCGATTTACACAAAAGTGTATCGGTGATCACCAATTTTCATGTTCATGAACGTTCGGAAACGACATCACTCGATTGTAAGGTATGATCTCGAATCGCACGTCGGAAAGCTGTTCTGTTCGAAATGTCAGTGAATGTTGTTAAATTGTATCGATTCACACAAAAGTGTATCGGTGATCACCAATTTTCATGTTCATGAACGTTCGGAAACGACATCACTCGATTGTAAGGTATGATCTCGAATCGCTCGTCGGAAGGCTGTTCTGTTCGAAATGTCAGTGAATGTTGTAAAATTGTATCGATTCACACAAAAGTGTATCGGTGATCACCAATTTTCACGTTTATGAACGTTCGAAAACTACATCACTCGATTGTAAGTTATGTTCTCGAATCGCAGGTCGGAATCTGATTTTGTTCGAAATGTCAGTGAATCTTCTTGATTTGTTGCGATTCTCGCAAAAATCTATCGGTGATCACCGTTCTTCATGTTTATGAACGTTCGGAAACGACATCACTCGATCGTAAGGTATGATCTCGAATCGCACGTCGGAAAGCTGTTCAGTTCGAACTGTCAGTGAATCTTGTTAATTTTTATCGATTTACACGAAAGTGTATCGGTGATCACCAATTTTCATGTTCAGGAACGTTCGGAAACGACATCACTCGATTGTAAGGTATGATCTCGAATCGCACGTCGGAAAGCTGTTCTGTTCGAAATTTCAGTGAATTTAGTTAAATTGTATCGATTCACACAAAAGTGTACCGGTGATCACCAATTTTCATGTTCATGAACGTTCGAAAACTACATCACTCGATTGTAAGTTATGTTCTCGAATCGCAGGTCGGAATCTGATTTTGTTCGAAATGTCAGTGAATCTTCTTGATTTGTTGCGATTCTCGCAAAAATCTATCGGTGATCACCGTTCTTCATGTTTATGAACGTTCGGAAACGACATCACTCGATCGTAAGGTATGATCTCGAATCGCACGTCGGAAAGCTGTTCAGTTCGAAATGTCAGTGAATCTTGTTAATTTTTATCGATTTACACGAAAGTGTATCGGTGATCACCAATTTTCATGTTCAGGAACGTTCGGAAACGACATCACTCGATTGTAAGGTATGATCTCGAATCGCACGTCGGAAAGCTGTTCTGTTCGAAATTTCAGTGAATTTAGTTAAATTGTATCGATTCACACAAAAGTGTACCGGTGATCACCAATTTTCACGTTTATGAACGTTCGGAAATGACATCACTCGATTGTAAGTTATGATCTCGGATCGCACGTCGGAAAGCTGTTCTGTTCGAAATGTCAGTGAATGTTGTTAAATTGTATAGATTCACACAAAAGTGTATCGGTGATCACCAATTTGCACGTTTATGAACGTTCGTAAACGACATCACTCGATTGTAATTTATGATCTCGAATCGAAATGTCATTGAATATTGTTAATTTGTCATGAATTGAACAAAAATTTTGTTGGTGATCACCAACTTCATGTTTATGAACGTTCGGAAACGTTTTCATCGCTCGATTGCCAGTTCAGATCTCAAATAGCCCTTCGGATTGCAATACTAAATGTCTGTAAAATTGTTGATATGTGACGTTTATCGGTGACCGTTTCCAATCTTTCATAAACATGAAAATAGGTAATCAGCGATAATCTTTTCTGTTAATCGTTACAAATCAACAATTTTTTCCGACATTTCTATCAGAATCGCAATCCGAGATGCGATTCGAGACCGGAACTGACAATCGAACGATGTCGTTTCTGAACGTTCACAAATATGAAAATTGGTGATCACAAATAAACTTTTGTGAGAATCGCTACAAATTATCAAGATTCACTGACAATTCGAACAGAATCGTTTTCCGACGTGCGATTCGAGATCATAACTTACAATCGAGTGATGTCGTCTCCGAAAGTTCGTATACATGAAAAACGGTGATCACGATAAACTTTTTGTTCAAGTCATCACAAATTAACAAGATTCTATGACATTTCGAACAGAATCGCTTTCTGACGTGCGATTTGAGATCATAACTTACAATCGAGTTATGTCGTTTCCGAACGTGCATAAACATGAAAATTGGTGAACACGGATTGACTTTTGTGTGAATCGATAGAAATTAACAAGATTCACTGACATTTCGTTCTCAATCGCTTTCCGATGTGCTGATCGAGATCATAACTTACAATCGAGTGATGTCGTTTCCGACCGTTCATAAACGTGAAAATTGGAGATCACCGATACACTTTTGTGTGAATCGATTCAATTAAACAACATTCACTGACATTTCGAACAGAACAGCTTTCCGACGTGCGATTCGAGATCATAACCTACAATCGAGTGATGTCGTTTCCGAACGTTCATAAACATGAAAATTTGTGATCACCAATACACTTTGGTGCGAATCGATACAAATTAACAACGTTCACTGTCATTTCGTTCTGAATCGTTTTCCGACGTGTAATGATCTCGAATCGCACGTCGGAAAGCGATGCTAGTCGAAATGTCAGTGAATGTTGTTAAATTGTATCGATTCACACAAAAGTGTATCGGTGAACTCCAATTTTCACGTTTATGAACGTTCGGAAACGACATCACTCGATTGTAATGTATTATCTCGATTCGCACATCGGAAAGCGATTCAGAACGAAATGTCAGTGAATCCTGTTAATTTCCATCGATTCGCACAAAAGTGTATTGGTGATCACAAATTTTCATGTTTATGAATGTTCGGAAACGACATCACTCGATTGTAGGTTATGATCTCGAATCGCACGTCGGAAAGCTGTTCTGTTCGAAATGTCAGTGAATGTTGATAAAATGTATCGATTCACACAAAAGTGTATCGGTGATCACCAATTTTCATGTTCATGAACGTTCGGAAACGACATCACTCGATTGTAAGGTATGATCTCGAATCGCACGTCGGAAAGCTGTTCTGTTCGAAATGTCAGTGAATGTTGTTAAATTGTATCGATTCACACAAAAGTGTATCGGTGATCACCAATTTTCATGTTCATGAACGTTCGGAAACGACATCACTCGATTGTAAGGTATGATCTCGAATCGCACGTGGGAATCTGATTTTGTTCGAAATGTCAGTGAATCTTCTTGATTTGTTGCGATTCTCACAAAAATCTATCGGCGATCACCGTTCTTCATGTTTATGAACGTTCGGAAACAAAAACACTCGATTGTAAGCTGTGATCGCGATTCGCACATCGGAAAGCGATTCAGAACGAAATGTCAGTGAATCTGGTTAATTTGTGTCGATTCACACAAAAGTGTATCGGTGATGACCAATTTTCATGTTCATGAACGTTCGGAAACGACATCACTCGATTGTAAGGTATGATCTCGAATCGCTCGTCGGAAAGCTGTTCTATTCGAAATGTCAGTGAATGTTGTTAAATTGTGTCGATTCACACAAAAGTGTATCGGTGATCACCAATTTGCACGTTTATGAACGTTCGTAAACGACATCTCTCGATTGTAATTTATGATCTCGAATCGAAATGTCATTGAATATTGTTAATTTGTCATGAATTGAACAAAAATTTTGTTGGTGATCACCAACTTCATGTTTATGAACGTTCGGAAACGTTTTCATCGCTCGATTGCCAGTTCAGATCTCAAATAGCCCTTCGGATTGCAATACTAAATGTCTGTAAAATTGTTGATATGTGACGTTTATCGGTGACCGTTTCCAATCTTTCATAAACATGAAAATAGGTAATCAGCGATAATCTTTTCCGTTAATCGTTACAAATCAACAATTTTTTCCGACATTTCTATCAGAATCGCAATCCGAGATGCGATTCGAGACCGGAACTGACAATCGAACGATGTCGTTTCTGAACGTTCACAAATATGAAAATTGGTGATCACAAATAAACTTTTGTGAGAATCGCTACAAATTATCAAGATTCACTGACAATTCGAACAGAATCGGTTTCCGACGTGCGATTCGAGATCATAACTTACAATCGAGTGATGTCGTCTCCGAAAGTTCGTATACATGAAAAACGGTGATCACGATAAACTTTTTGTTCAAGTCATCACAAATTAACAAGATTCTATGACATTTCGAACAGAATCGCTTTCTGACGTGCGATTTGAGATCATAACTTACAATCGAGTTATGTCGTTTCCGAACGTGCATAAACATGAAAATTGGTGAACACGGATTGACTTTTGTGTGAATCGATAGAAATTAACAAGATTCACTGACATTTCGTTCTCAATCGCTTTCCGATGTGCTGATCGAGATCATAACTTACAATCGAGTGATGTCGTTTCCGAACGTTCATGAACATGAAAATTGGTGATCACCGATACACTTTTGTGTGAATCGATTCAATTAAACAACATTCACTGACATTTCGAACAGAACAGCTTTCCGACGTGCGATTCGAGATCATAACCTACAATCGAGTGATGTCGTTTCCGAACATTCATAAACATGAAAATTTGTGATCACCAATACACTTTGGTGCGAATCGATGGAAATTAACAAGGTTCACGGACATTTCGTTCTGAATAGCTTTCCGATGTGCGAATCGAGATAATACATTACAATCGAGTGATGTCGTTTCCGAACGTTCATAAACATGAAAATTTGTGATCACCCATACACTTTTGTGTGAATCGATACAATTTATCAACATTCACTGACATTTCGAACAGAACAGCTTTCCGACGTGCGATTCGAGATCATAACCTACAATCGAGTGATGTCGTTTCCGAACGTCCATAGACATGAAAATTTGTGATCACCGATACACTTTTGTGCGATTCGATACAAATTAACAAGGTTCACTGACATTTCGTTCTGAAAAGCTTTCCGATGTGCGAATCGAGATAATACATTACAATCGAGTGATGCCGTTTCAGAACGTTCATAAACGTGAAAATTGGAGATCACCGATACACTTTTGTGTGAATCGATACATTTTATCAACATTCACTGACATTTCGAACAGAACAGCTTTCCGACGTGCGATTCGAGATTATAACCTACAATCGAGTGATGTTGTTTCCGAACGTTCATAAACATTAAAATTTGTGATCACCGATACACTTTTGTGCGAATCGACACAAATTAACAAGATTCACTGACATTTCGTTCTGAATAGCTTTCCGATGTGCGAATCGAGATAATACATTACAATCGAGTGATGTCGTTTCCGAACGTTCATAAACGTGAAAATTGGAGATCACCGATACACTTTTGTGTGAATCGATACATTTTATCAACATTCACTGACATTTCGAACAGAACAGCTTTCCGACGTGCGATTCGAGATTATAACCTACAATCGAGTGATGTCATTTCCGAACGTTCATAAACATGAAAATTTGTGATCACCGATACACTTTTGTGCGAATCGATACAAATTAACAAGATTCACTGACATTTCGTTCTGAATAGCTTTCCGATGTGCGAATCGAGGTAATACATTACAATCGAGTGATGCCGTTTCCGAACGTTCATAAACGTGAAAATTGGAGATCACCGATACACTTTTGTGTGAATCGATACATTTTATCAACATTCACTGACATTTCGAACAGAACAGCTTTCCGACGTGCGATTCGAGATTATAACCTACAATCGAGTGATGTCGTTTCCGAACGTTCATAAACATTAAAATTTGTGATCACCGATACACTTTTGTGCGAATCGACACAAATTAACAAGGTTCACTGACATTTCGTTCTGAATAGCTTTCCGATGTGCGAATCGAGATAATACATTACAATCGAGTGATGTCGTTTCCGAACGTTCATAAACGTGAAAATTGGAGATCACCGATACACTTTTGTGTGAATCGATACATTTTATCAACATTCACTGACATTTCGAACAGAATCGCTTTCTGACGTGCGATTTGAGATCATAACTTACAATCGAGTTATGTCGTTTCCGAACGTGCATAAACATGAAAATTGGTGAACACGGATTGACTTTTGTGTGAATCGATAGAAATTAACAAGATTCACTGACATTTCGTTCTCAATCGCTTTCCGATGTGCTGATCGAGATCATAACTTACAATCGAGTGATGTCGTTTCCGAACGTTCATGAACATGAAAATTGGTGATCACCGATACACTTTTGTGTGAATCGATTCAATTAAACAACATTCACTGACATTTCGAACAGAACAGCTTTCCGACGTGCGATTCGAGATCATAACCTACAATCGAGTGATGTCGTTTCCGAACATTCATAAACATGAAAATTTGTGATCACCAATACACTTTGGTGCGAATCGATGGAAATTAACAAGGTTCACGGACATTTCGTTCTGAATAGCTTTCCGATGTGCGAATCGAGATAATACATTACAATCGAGTGATGTCGTTTCCGAACGTTCATAAACATGAAAATTTGTGATCACCCATACACTTTTGTGTGAATCGATACAATTTATCAACATTCACTGACATTTCGAACAGAACAGCTTTCCGACGTGCGATTCGAGATCATAACCTACAATCGAGTGATGTCGTTTCCGAACGTCCATAGACATGAAAATTTGTGATCACCGATACACTTTTGTGCGATTCGATACAAATTAACAAGGTTCACTGACATTTCGTTCTGAAAAGCTTTCCGATGTGCGAATCGAGATAATACATTACAATCGAGTGATGCCGTTTCAGAACGTTCATAAACGTGAAAATTGGAGATCACCGATACACTTTTGTGTGAATCGATACATTTTATCAACATTCACTGACATTTCGAACAGAACAGCTTTCCGACGTGCGATTCGAGATTATAACCTACAATCGAGTGATGTTGTTTCCGAACGTTCATAAACATTAAAATTTGTGATCACCGATACACTTTTGTGCGAATCGACACAAATTAACAAGATTCACTGACATTTCGTTCTGAATAGCTTTCCGATGTGCGAATCGAGATAATACATTACAATCGAGTGATGTCGTTTCCGAACGTTCATAAACGTGAAAATTGGAGATCACCGATACACTTTTGTGTGAATCGATACATTTTATCAACATTCACTGACATTTCGAACAGAACAGCTTTCCGACGTGCGATTCGAGATTATAACCTACAATCGAGTGATGTCATTTCCGAACGTTCATAAACATGAAAATTTGTGATCACCGATACACTTTTGTGCGAATCGATACAAATTAACAAGATTCACTGACATTTCGTTCTGAATAGCTTTCCGATGTGCGAATCGAGGTAATACATTACAATCGAGTGATGCCGTTTCCGAACGTTCATAAACGTGAAAATTGGAGATCACCGATACACTTTTGTGTGAATCGATACATTTTATCAACATTCACTGACATTTCGAACAGAACAGCTTTCCGACGTGCGATTCGAGATTATAACCTACAATCGAGTGATGTCGTTTCCGAACGTTCATAAACATTAAAATTTGTGATCACCGATACACTTTTATGCGAATCGACACAAATTAACAAGGTTCACTGACATTTCGTTCTGAATAGCTTTCCGATGTGCGAATCGAGATAATACATTACAATCGAGTGATGTCGTTTCCGAACGTTCATAAACGTGAAAATTGGAGATCACCGATACACTTTTGTGTGAATCGATACATTTTATCAACATTCACTGACATTTCGAACAGAACCACTTTCCGACGTGCGATTCGAGATTATAACCTACAATCGAGTGATGTCGTTTCCGAACGTTCATAGATATGAAAATTTGTGATCACCGATACACTTTTGTGCGATTCGATACAAATTAACAAGGTTCACTGACATTTCGTTCTGAATAGCTTTCCGATGTGCGAATCGAGATAATACATTACAATCGAGTGATGCCGTTTCCGAACGTTCATAAACGTGGGAATTGGAGATCACCGATACACTTTTGTGTGAATCGATACATTTTATCAACATTCACTGACATTTCGAACAGAACAGCTTTCCGACGTGCGATTCGAGATTATAACCTACAATCGAGTGATGTCGTTTCCGAACGTTCATAAACATGAAAATTTGTGATCACCGATACACTTTAGTGCGAATCGATACAAATTAACAACGTTCACTGTCATTTCGTTCTGAATCGCTTTCCGACGCGTAATGATCTCGAATCGCACGTCGGAAAGCGATGCTAGTCGAAATGTCAGTGAATGTTGTTAAATTGTATCGATTCACACAAAAGTGTATCGGTGATCACCAATTTTCATGTTCATGAACGTTCGGAAACGACATCACTCGATTGTAACGTATGATCTCGAATCGCTCGTCGGAAAGCTGTTCTGTTCGAAATGTCAGTGAATGTTGTTAAATTGTATCGATTTACACAAAAGTGTATCGGTGATCACCAATTTTCATGTTCATGAACGTTCGGAAACGACATCACTCGATTGTAAGGTATGATCTCGAATCGCACGTCGGAAAGCTGTTCTGTTCGAAATGTCAGTGAATGTTGTTAAATTGTATCGATTCACACAAAAGTGTATCGGTGATCACCAATTTTCATGTTCATGAACGTTCGGAAACGACATCACTCGATTGTAAGGTATGATCTCGAATCGCTCGTCGGAAGGCTGTTCTGTTCGAAATGTCAGTGAATGTTGTAAAATTGTATCGATTCACACAAAAGTGTATCGGTGATCACCAATTTTCACGTTTATGAACGTTCGAAAACTACATCACTCGATTGTAAGTTATGTTCTCGAATCGCAGGTCGGAATCTGATTTTGTTCGAAATGTCAGTGAATCTTCTTGATTTGTTGCGATTCTCGCAAAAATCTATCGGTGATCACCGTTCTTCATGTTTATGAACGTTCGGAAACGACATCACTCGATCGTAAGGTATGATCTCGAATCGCACGTCGGAAAGCTGTTCAGTTCGAACTGTCAGTGAATCTTGTTAATTTTTATCGATTTACACGAAAGTGTATCGGTGATCACCAATTTTCATGTTCAGGAACGTTCGGAAACGACATCACTCGATTGTAAGGTATGATCTCGAATCGCACGTCGGAAAGCTGTTCTGTTCGAAATTTCAGTGAATTTAGTTAAATTGTATCGATTCACACAAAAGTGTACCGGTGATCACCAATTTTCATGTTCATGAACGTTCGAAAACTACATCACTCGATTGTAAGTTATGTTCTCGAATCGCAGGTCGGAATCTGATTTTGTTCGAAATGTCAGTGAATCTTCTTGATTTGTTGCGATTCTCGCAAAAATCTATCGGTGATCACCGTTCTTCATGTTTATGAACGTTCGGAAACGACATCACTCGATCGTAAGGTATGATCTCGAATCGCACGTCGGAAAGCTGTTCAGTTCGAAATGTCAGTGAATCTTGTTAATTTTTATCGATTTACACGAAAGTGTATCGGTGATCACCAATTTTCATGTTCAGGAACGTTCGGAAACGACATCACTCGATTGTAAGGTATGATCTCGAATCGCACGTCGGAAAGCTGTTCTGTTCGAAATTTCAGTGAATTTAGTTAAATTGTATCGATTCACACAAAAGTGTACCGGTGATCACCAATTTTCACGTTTATGAACGTTCGGAAATGACATCACTCGATTGTAAGTTATGATCTCGGATCGCACGTCGGAAAGCTGTTCTGTTCGAAATGTCAGTGAATGTTGTTAAATTGTATAGATTCACACAAAAGTGTATCGGTGATCACCAATTTGCACGTTTATGAACGTTCGTAAACGACATCACTCGATTGTAATTTATGATCTCGAATCGAAATGTCATTGAATATTGTTAATTTGTCATGAATTGAACAAAAATTTTGTTGGTGATCACCAACTTCATGTTTATGAACGTTCGGAAACGTTTTCATCGCTCGATTGCCAGTTCAGATCTCAAATAGCCCTTCGGATTGCAATACTAAATGTCTGTAAAATTGTTGATATGTGACGTTTATCGGTGACCGTTTCCAATCTTTCATAAACATGAAAATAGGTAATCAGCGATAATCTTTTCTGTTAATCGTTACAAATCAACAATTTTTTCCGACATTTCTATCAGAATCGCAATCCGAGATGCGATTCGAGACCGGAACTGACAATCGAACGATGTCGTTTCTGAACGTTCACAAATATGAAAATTGGTGATCACAAATAAACTTTTGTGAGAATCGCTACAAATTATCAAGATTCACTGACAATTCGAACAGAATCGTTTTCCGACGTGCGATTCGAGATCATAACTTACAATCGAGTGATGTCGTCTCCGAAAGTTCGTATACATGAAAAACGGTGATCACGATAAACTTTTTGTTCAAGTCATCACAAATTAACAAGATTCTATGACATTTCGAACAGAATCGCTTTCTGACGTGCGATTTGAGATCATAACTTACAATCGAGTTATGTCGTTTCCGAACGTGCATAAACATGAAAATTGGTGAACACGGATTGACTTTTGTGTGAATCGATAGAAATTAACAAGATTCACTGACATTTCGTTCTCAATCGCTTTCCGATGTGCTGATCGAGATCATAACTTACAATCGAGTGATGTCGTTTCCGACCGTTCATAAACGTGAAAATTGGAGATCACCGATACACTTTTGTGTGAATCGATTCAATTAAACAACATTCACTGACATTTCGAACAGAACAGCTTTCCGACGTGCGATTCGAGATCATAACCTACAATCGAGTGATGTCGTTTCCGAACGTTCATAAACATGAAAATTTGTGATCACCAATACACTTTGGTGCGAATCGATACAAATTAACAACGTTCACTGTCATTTCGTTCTGAATCGTTTTCCGACGTGTAATGATCTCGAATCGCACGTCGGAAAGCGATGCTAGTCGAAATGTCAGTGAATGTTGTTAAATTGTATCGATTCACACAAAAGTGTATCGGTGATCACCGTTCTTAATGTTTATGAACGTTCGGAAACGACATCACTCAATTCTAAGGTATGATCTCGAATCGCACGTTGGAAAGCTGTTCTGTTCGAAATGTCAGTGAATGTTGTTAAATTGTATCGATTTACACAAAAGTGTATCGGTGATCACCAATTTTCATGTTCATGAACGTTCGGAAACGACATCACTCGATTGTAAGGTATGATCTCGAATCGCACGTCGGAAAGCTGTTCTGTTCGAAATGTCAGTGAATGTTGTTAAGTTGTATCGATTCACACAAAAGTGTATCGGTGATCACCAATTTTCATGTTCATGAACGTTCGGAAACGACATCACTCGATTGTAAGGTATGATCTCGAATCGCTCGTCGGAAGGCTGTTCTGTTCGAAATGTCAGTGAATGTTGTAAAATTGTATCGATTCACAC
The DNA here is from genome assembly GCF_019457755.1 of Venturia canescens. NCBI lineage: Eukaryota > Metazoa > Arthropoda > Insecta > Hymenoptera > Ichneumonidae > Venturia > Venturia canescens. The sequence goes on along the minus strand of NC_057429.1, from coordinate 564,954 downwards.
AAAAGTGTATCGGTGATCACCAATTTTCACGTTTATGAACGTTCGAAAACTACATCACTCGATTGTAAGTTATGTTCTCGAATCGCAGGTCGGAATCTGATTTTGTTCGAAATGTCAGTGAATCTTCTTGATTTGTTGCGATTCTCGCAAAAATCTATCGGTGATCACCGTTCTTCATGTTTATGAACGTTCGGAAACGACATCACTCGATCGTAAGGTATGATCTCGAATCGCACGTCGGAAAGCTGTTCTGTTCGAAATGTCAGTGAATGTTGATAAAATGTATCGATTCACACAAAAGTGTATCGGTGAACTCCAATTTTCACGTTTATGAACGTTCGGAAACGACATCACTCGATTATTATCTCGATTCGCACATCGGAAAGCGATTCAGAACGAAATGTCAGTGAATCCTGTTAATTTCCATCGATTCGCACAAAAGTGAATTGGTGATCACAAATTTTCATGTTTATGAACGTTCGGAAACGACATCACTCGATTGTAGGTTATGATCTCGAATCGCACGTCGGAAAGCTGTTCTGTTCGAAATGTCCGTGAATGTTGTTAAATTGAATCGATTCACACAAAAGTGTATCGGTGATCTCCAATTTCCACGTTTATGAACGGTCGGAAACGACATCACTCGATTGTAAGTTATGATATCGAATCGCACATCGACAAGCTGCTCTTTTCGAAATGTCAGTGAATGTTGTTAAATTGTATCGATTCACACAAAAGTGTATCGGTGATCTCCAATTTTCACGTTTATGAACGTTCGGAAACGACATCACTCGATTGTAATGTATTATCTCGATTCGCACATCGGAAAGCTATTCAGAACGAAATGTCCGTGAACCTTGTTAATTTGTATCGATTCGCACAAAAGTGTATCGGTGATCACAAATTTTCATGTTTATGAACGTACGGAAACGACATCAGTCGATTGTAGGTTATGATCTCGAATCGCACGTCGGAAAGCTGTTCTGTTCGAAATGTCAGTGAATGTTGATAAAATGTATCGATTCACACAAAAGTGTATCGGTGAACTCCAATTTTCACGTTTATGAACGTTCGGAAACGACATCACTCGATTGTAATGTATTATCTCGATTCGCACATCGGAAAGCGATTCAGAACGAAATGTCAGTGAATCCTGTTAATTTCCATCGATTCGCACAAAAGTGTATTGGTGATCACAAATTTTCATGTTTATGAATGTTCGAAAACGACATCACTCGATTGTAGGTTATGATCTCGAATCGCACGTCGGAAAGCTGTTCTGTTCGAAATGTCAGTGAATGTTGATAAAATGTATCGATTCACACAAAAGTGTATCGGTGATCACCAATTTTCATGTTCATGAACGTTCGGAAACGACATCACTCGATTGTAAGGTATGATCTCGAATCGCACGTCGGAAAGCTGTTCTGTTCGAAATGTCAGTGAATGTTGTTAAATTGTATCGATTCACACAAAAGTGTATCGGTGATCACCAATTTTCATGTTCATGAACGTTCGGAAACGACATCACTCGATTGTAAGGTATGATCTCGAATCGCTCGTCGGAAGGCTGTTCTGTTCGAAATGTCAGTGAATGTTGTAAAATTGTATCGATTCACACAAAAGTGTATCGGTGATCACCAATTTTCACGTTTATGAACGTTCGAAAACTACATCACTCGATTGTAAGTTATGTTCTCGAATCGCAGGTCGGAATCTGATTTTGTTCGAAATGTCAGTGAATCTTCTTGATTTGTTGCGATCCTCGCAAAAATCTATCGGTGATCACCGTTCTTCATGTTTATGAACGTTCGGAAACGACATCACTCGATCGTAAGGTATGATCTCGAATCGCACGTCGGAAAGCTGTTCAGTTCGAAATGTCAGTGAATATTGTTAATTTTTATCGATTTACACGAAAGTGTATCGGTGATCACCAATTTTCATGTTCAGGAACGTTCGGAAACGACATCACTCGATTGTAAGGTATGATCTCGAATCGCACGTCGGAAAGCTGTTCTGTTCGAAAATTCAGTGAATTTAGTTAAATTGTATCGATTCACACAAAAGTGTACCGGTGATCACCAATTTTCATGTTCATGAACGTTCGGAAACGACATCATTCGATTGTAAGGTATGATCTCGAATCGCACGTGGGAATCTGATTTTGTTCGAAATGTCAGTGAATCTTCTTGATTTGTTGCGATTCTCACAAAAATCTATCGGCGATCACCGTTCTTCATGTTTATGAACGTTCGGAAACAAAAACACTCGATTGTAAGCTGTGATCGCGATTCGCACATCGGAAAGCGATTCAGAACGAAATGTCAGTGAATCTGGTTAATTTGTGTCGATTCACACAAAAGTGTATCGGTGATGACCAATTTTCATGTTCATGAACGTTCGGAAACGACATCACTCGATTGTAAGGTATGATCTCGAATCGCTCGTCGGAAGGCTGTTCTGTTCGAAATGTCAGTGAATGTTGTAAAATTGTATCGATTCACACAAAAGTGTATCGGTGATCACCAATTTTCACGTTTATGAACGTTCGAAAACTACATCACTCGATTGTAAGGTATGATCTCGAATCGCTCGTCGGAAGGCTGTTCTGTTCGAAATGTCAGTGAATGTTGTTAAATTGTATCGATTCACACAAAAGTGTATCGGTGATCACCAATTTTCACGTTTATGAACGTTCGGAAACGACACCACTCGATTGTAAGGTGTGATCTCGAATCGCACGTAGGAATCTGATTTTGTTCGAAATGTCAGTGAATCTTCTTGATTTGTTGCGATTCTCACAAAAATGTATCGGTGATCACCGTTCTTCATGTTTATGAACGTTCGGAAACGACAACACTCGATTGTAAGCTGTGATCGCGATTCGCACATCGGAAAGCGATTCAGAACGAAATGTCAGTGAATCTGGTTAATTTGTGTCGATTCACACAAAAGTGTATAGGTGATCACCAATTTTCATGTTCATGAACGTTCGGAAACGACATCACTCGATTGTAAGGTATGATCTCGAATCGCACGTCGGAAAGCTGTTCTGTTCGAAATGTCAGTGAATGTTGTTAAATTGTGTCGATTCACACAAAAGTGTATCGGTGATCACCAATTTTCACGTTTATGAACGTTCGGAAATGACATCACTCGATTGTAAGTTATGATCTCGGATCGCACGTCGGAAAGCTGTTCTGTTCGAAACGTCAGTGAATGTTGTTAAATTGTATAGATTCACACAAAAGTGTATCGGTGATCACCAATTTGCACGTTTATGAACGTTCGGAAACGACATCACTCGATTGTAATTTATGATCTCGAATCGAAATGTCATTGAATATTGTTAATTTGTCATGAATTGAACAAAAATTTTGTTGGTGATCACCAACTTCATGTTTATGAACGTTCGGAAACGTTTTCATCGCTCGATTGCCAGTTCAGATCTCAAATAGCCCTTCGGATTGCAATACTAAATGTCTGTAAAATTGTTGATATGTGACGTTTATCGGTGACCGTTTCCAATCTTTCATAAACATGAAAATAGGTAATCAGCGATAATCTTTTCTGTTAATCGTTACAAATCAACAATTTTTTCCGACATTTCTATCAGAATCGCAATCGGAGATGCGATTCGAGACCGGAACTGACAATCGAACGATGTCGTTTCTGAACGTTCACAAATATGAAAATTGGTGATCACAAATAAACTTTTGTGAGAATCGCTACAAATTATCAAGATTCACTGACAATTCGAACAGAATCGGTTTCCGACGTGCGATTCGAGATCATAACTTACAATCGAGTGATGTCGTCTCCGAAAGTTCGTATACATGAAAAACGGTGATCACGATAAACTTTTTGTTCAAGTCATCACAAATTAACAAGATTCTATGACATTTCGAACAGAATCGCTTTCTGACGTGCGATTTGAGATCATAACTTACAATCGAGTTATGTCGTTTCCGAACGTGCATAAACATGAAAATTGGTGAACACGGATTGACTTTTGTGTGAATCGATAGAAATTAACAAGATTCACTGACATTTCGTTCTCAATCGCTTTCCGATGTGCTGATCGAGATCATAACTTACAATCGAGTGATGTCGTTTCCGAACGTTCATAAACATGAAAATTTGTGATCACCCATACACTTTTGTGTGAATCGATACAATTTATCAACATTCACTGACATTTCGAACAGAACAGCTTTCCGACGTGCGATTCGAGATCATAACCTACAATCGAGTGATGTCGTTTCCGAACGTTCATAGACATGAAAATTTGTGATCACCGATACACTTTTGTGCGATTCGATACAAATTAACAAGGTTCACTGACATTTCGTTCTGAATAGCTTTCCGATGTGCGAATCGAGATTATACATTACATCGAGTGATGTCGTTTCCGAACGTTCATAAACGTGAAAATTGGAGATCACCGATACACTTTTGTGTGAATCGATACATTTTATCAACATTCACTGACATTTCGAACAGAACAGCTTTCCGAAGTGCGATTCGAGATTATAACCTACAATCGAGTGATGTCGTTTCCGAACGTTCATAAACATGAAAATTTGTGATCACCGATACACTTTTGTGCGAATCGATGGAAATTAACAAGGTTCACGGACATTTCGTTCTGAATAGCTTTCCGATGTGCGAATCGAGATAATACATTACAATCGAGTGATGTCGTTTCCGAACGTTCATAAACATGAAAATTTGTGATCACCCATACACTTTTGTGTGAATCGATACAATTTATCAACATTCACTGACATTTCGAACAGAACAGCTTTCTGACGTGCGATTCGAGATCATAACCTACAATCGAGTGATGTCGTTTCCGAACGTTCATGAACATGAAAATTGGTGATCACCGATACACTTTTGTGTGAATCGATTCAATTAAACAACATTCACTGACATTTCGAACAGAACAGCTTTCCGACGTGCGATTCGAGATCATAACCTACAATCGAGTGATGTCGTTTCCGAACGTTCATAAACATTAAAATTTGTGATCACCGATACACTTTTGTGCGAATCGATACAACTTAACAAGGTTCACTGACATTTCGTTCTGAATAGCTTTCCGATGTGCGAATCGAGATAATACATTACAATCGAGTGATATCGTTTCCGAACGTTCATAAACGTGAAAATTGGAGATCACCGATACACTTTTGTGTGAATCGATACATTTTATCAACATTCACTGACATTTCGAACAGAACAGCTTTCCGACGTGCGATTCGAGATTATAACCTACAATCGAGTGATGTCGTTTCCGAACGTTCATAAACATGAAAATTTGTGATCACCGATACACTTTAGTGCGAATCGATACAAATTAACAACGTTCACTGTCATTTCGTTCTGAATCGCTTTCCGACGTGTAATGATCTCGAATCGCACGTCGGAAAGCGATGCTAGTCGAAATGTCAGTGAATGTTGTTAAATTGTATCGATTCACACAAAAGTGTATCGGTGATCACCGTTCTTAATGTTTATGAACGTTCGGAAACGACATCACTCAATTCTAAGGTATGATCTCGAATCGCACGTTGGAAAGCTGTTCTGTTCGAAATGTCAGTGAATGTTGTTAAATTGTATCGATTTACACAAAAGTGTATCGGTGATCACCCATTTTCATGTTCATGAACGTTCGGAAACGACATCACTCGATTGTAAGGTATGATCTCGAATCGCACGTCGGAAAGCTGTTCTGTTCGAAATGTCAGTGAATGTTGTTAAATTGTATCGATTCACACAAAAGTGTATCGGTGATCACCAATTTTCATGTTCATGAACGTTCGGAAACGACATCACTCGATTGTAAGGTATGATCTCGAATCGCTCGTCGGAAGGCTGTTCTGTTCGAAATGTCAGTGAATGTTGTTAAATTGTATCGATTCACACAAAAGTGTATCGGTGATCACCAATTTTCACGTTTATGAACGTTCGGAAACGATACCACTCGATTGTAAGGTGTGATCTCGAATCGCACGTCGGAAAGCTGTTCTGTTCGAAATGTCAGTGAATGTTGTTAAATTGTATCGATTCACACAAACGTGTATCGGTGATCACCAATTTTCATGTTCGTGAACGTTCGGAAACGACATCACTCGATTGTAAGGTATGATCTCGAATCGCACGTCGGAAAGCTGTTCTGTTCGAAATGTCAGTGAATGTTGTTAAATTGTATCGATTTACACAAAAGTGTATCGGTGATCACCAATTTTCATGTTCATGAACGTTCGGAAACGACATCACTCGATTGTAAGGTATGATCTCGAATCGCACGTCGGAAAGCTGTTCTGTTCGAAATGTCAGTGAATGTTGTTAAATTGTATCGATTTACACAAAAGTGTATCGGTGATCACCAATTTTCATGTTCATGAACGTTCGGAAACGACATCACTCGATTGTAAGGTATGATCTCGAATCGCACGTCGGAAAGCTGTTCTGTTCGAAATGTCAGTGAATGTTGTTAAATTGTATCGATTCACACAAAAGTGTATCGGTGATCACCAATTTTCATGTTCAGGAACGTTCGGAAACGACATCACTCGATTGTAAGGTATGATCTCGAATCGCACGTCGGAAAGCTGTTCTGTTCGAAATGTCAGTGAATGTTGTTAAATTGTATCGATTCACACAAAAGTGTATCGGTGATCACCAATTTTCATGTTCATGAACGTTCGGAAACGACATCATTCGATTGTAAGGTATGATCTCGAATCGCACGTGGGAATCTGATTTTGTTCGAAATGTCAGTGAATCTTCTTGATTTGTTGCGATTCTCACAAAAATCTATCGGCGATCACCGTTCTTCATGTTTATGAACGTTCGGAAACAAAAACACTCGATTGTAAGCTGTGATCGCGATTCGCACATCGGAAAGCGATTCAGAACGAAATGTCAGTGAATCTGGTTAATTTGTGTCGATTCACACAAAAGTGTATCGGTGATGACCAATTTTCATGTTCATGAACGTTCGGAAACGACATCACTCGATTGTAAGGTATGATCTCGAATCGCACGTCGGAAAGCTGTTCTGTTCGAAATGTCAGTGAATGTTGTTAAATTGTATCGATTCACACAAAAGTGTATCGGTGATCACCAATTTTCATGTTCATGAACGTTCGGAAACGACATCACTCGATTGTAAGGTATGATCTCGAATCGCTCGTCGGAAGGCTGTTCTGTTCGAAATGTCAGTGAATGTTGTTAAATTGTATAGATTCACACAAAAGTGTATCGGTGATCACCAATTTGCACGTTTATGAAAGTTCGTAAACGACATCACTCGATTGTAATTTATGATCTCGAATCGAAATGTCATTGAATATTGTTAATTTGTCATGAATTGAACAAAAATTTTGTTGGTGATCACCAACTTCATGTTTATGAACGTTCGGAAACGTTTTCATCGCTCGAATGCCAGTTCAGATCTCAAATAGCCCTTCGGATTGCAATACTAAATGTCTGTAAAATTGTTGATATGTGACGTTTATCGGTGACCGTTTCCAATCTTTCATAAACATGAAAATAGGTAATCAGCGATAATCTTTTCTGTTAATCGTTACAAATCAACAATTTTTTCCGACATTTCTATCAGAATCGCAATCCGAGATGCGATTCGAGACCGGAACTGACAATCGAACGATGTCGTTTCTGAACGTTCACAAATATGAAAATTGGTGATCACAAATAAACTTTTGTGAGAATCGCTACAAATTATCAAGATTCACTGACAATTCGAACAGAATCGGTTTCCGACGTGCGATTCGAGATCATAACTTACAATCGAGTGATGTAGTCTCCGAAAGTTCGTATACATGAAAAACGGTGATCACGATAAACTTTTTGTTCAAGTCATCACAAATTAACAAGATTCTATGACATTTCGAACAGAATCGCTTTCTGACGTGCGATTTGAGATCATAACTTACAATCGAGTTATGTCGTTTCCGAACGTGCATAAACATGAAAATTGGTGAACACGGATTGACTTTTGTGTGAATCGATAGAAATTAACAAGATTCACTGACATTTCGTTCTCAATCGCTTTCCGATGTGCTGATCGAGATCATAACTTACAATCGAGTGATGTCGTTTCCGAACGTTCATGAACATGAAAATTGGTGATCACCGATACACTTTTGTGTGAATCGATTCAATTAAACAACATTCACTGACATTTCGAACAGAACAGCTTTCCGACGTGCGATTCGAGATCATAACCTACAATCGAGTGATGTCGTTTCCGAACGTTCATAAACATGAAAATTTGTGATCACCAATACACTTTTGTGCGAATCGATGGAAATTAACAAGGTTCACGGACATTTCGTTCTGAATAGCTTTCCGATGTGCGAATCGAGATAATACATTACAATCGAGTGATGTCGTTTCCGAACGTTCATAAACATGAAAATTTGTGATCACCCATACACTTTTGTGTGAATCGATACAATTTATCAACATTCACTGACATTTCGAACAGAACAGCTTTCTGACGTGCGATTCGAGATCATAACCTACAATCGAGTGATGTCGTTTCCGAACGTTCATGAACATGAAAATTGGTGATCACCGATACACTTTTGTGTGAATCGATTCAATTAAACAACATTCACTGACATTTCGAACAGAACAGCTTTCCGACGTGCGATTCGAGATCATAACCTACAATCGAGTGATGTCGTTTCCGAACGTTCATAAACATTAAAATTTGTGATCACCGATACACTTTTGTGCGAATCGATACAACTTAACAAGGTTCACTGACATTTCGTTCTGAATAGCTTTCCGATGTGCGAATCGAGATAATACATTACAATCGAGTGATATCGTTTCCGAACGTTCATAAACGTGAAAATTGGAGATCACCGATACACTTTTGTGTGAATCGATACATTTTATCAACATTCACTGACATTTCGAACAGAACAGCTTTCCGACGTGCGATTCGAGATTATAACCTACAATCGAGTGATGTCGTTTCCGAACGTTCATAAACATGAAAATTTGTGATCACCGATACACTTTAGTGCGAATCGATACAAATTAACAACGTTCACTGTCATTTCGTTCTGAATCGCTTTCCGACGTGTAATGATCTCGAATCGCACGTCGGAAAGCGATGCTAGTCGAAATGTCAGTGAATGTTGTTAAATTGTATCGATTCACACAAAAGTGTATCGGTGATCACCGTTCTTAATGTTTATGAACGTTCGGAAACGACATCACTCAATTCTAAGGTATGATCTCGAATCGCACGTTGGAAAGCTGTTCTGTTCGAAATATCAGTGAATGTTGTTAAATTGTATCGATTTACACAAAAGTGTATCGGTGATCACCAATTTTCATGTTCATGAACGTTCGGAAACGACATCACTCGATTGTAAGGTATGATCTCGAATCGCACGTCGGAAAGCTGTTCTGTTCGAAATGTCAGTGAATGTTGTTAAATTGAATCGATTCACACAAAAGTGTATCGGTGATCACCAATTTTCACGTTTATGAACGTTCCGAAATGACATCACTCGATTGTAAGTTATGATCTCGAATCGCACGTCGGAATCTGATTTTGTTCGAAATGTCAGTGAATCTTCTTGATTTGTTGCGATTCTCGCAAAAATCTATCGGTGATCACCGTTCTTCATGTTTATGAACGTTCGGAAACGACAACACACGATTGTAAGCTGTGATCGCGATTCGCACATCGGAAAGCGATTCAGAACGAAATGACAGTGAATCTGGTTAATTTGTGTCGATTCACACAAAAGTGTATAGGTGATCACCAATTTTCATGTTCATGAACGTTCGGAAACGACATCACTCGATTGTAAGGTATGATCTCGAATCGCACGTCGGAAAGCTGTTCTGTTCGAAATGTCAGTGAATGTTGTTAAATTGTATCGATTCACACAAAAGTGTATCGGTGATCACCAATTTTCACGTTTATGAACGTTCCGAAATGACATCACTCGATTGTAAGTTATGATCTCGAATCGCACGTGGGAATCTGATTTTGTTCGAAATGTCAGTGAATCTTCTTGATTTGTTGCGATTCTCACAAAAATCTATCGGCGATCACCGTTCTTCATGTTTATGAACGTTCGGAAACAAAAACACTCGATTGTAAGCTGTGATCGCGATTCGCACATCGGAAAGCGATTCAGAACGAAATGTCAGTGAATCTGGTTAATTTGTGTCGATTCACACAAAAGTGTATCGGTGATCACCAATTTTCATGTTCATGAACGTTCGGAAACGACATCACTCTATTGTAAGGTATGATCTCGAATCGCACGTCGGAAAGCTGTTCTGTTCGAAATGTCAGTGAATCTTGTTAATTTTTATCGATTTACACAAAAGTGTATCGGTGATCACCAATTTTCACGTTTATGAACGTTCGGAAACAACACCACTCGATTGTAAGGTGTGATCTAGAATCGCACGTGGGAATCTGATTTTGTTCGAAATGTCAGTGAATCTTCTTGATTTGTTGCGATTCTCACAAAAATCTATCGGTGATCACCGTTCTTCATGTTTATGAACGTTCGGAAACGACAACACACGATTGTAAGCTGTGATCGCGATTCGCACATCGGAAAGCGATTCAGAACGAAATGACAGTGAATCTGGTTAATTTGTGTCGATTCACACAAAAGTGTATAGGTGATCACCAATTTTCATGTTCATGAACGTTCGGAAACGACATCACTCGATTGTAAGGTATGATCTCGAATCGCACGTCGGAAAGCTGTTCTGTTCGAAATGTCAGTGAATGTTGTTAAATTGTATCGATTCACACAAAAGTGTATCGGTGATCACCAATTTTCACGTTTATGAACGTTCCGAAATGACATCACTCGATTGTAAGTTATGATCTCGAATCGCACGTGGGAATCTGATTTTGTTCGAAATGTCAGTGAATCTTCTTGATTTGTTGCGATTCTCACAAAAATCTATCGGCGATCACATTTCTTCATGTTTATGAACGTTCGGAAACAAAAACACTCGATTGTAAGCTGTGATCGCGATTCGCACATCGGAAAGCGATTCAGAACGAAATGTCAGTGAGTCTGGTTAATTTGTGTCGATTCACACAAAAGTGTATCGGTGATGACCAATTTTCATGTTCATGAACGTTCGGAAACGACATCACTCGATTGTAAGGTATGATCTCGAATCGCACGTCGGAAAGCTGTTCTGTTCGAAATGTCAGTGAATGTTGTTAAATTGTGTCGATTCACACAAACGTGTATCGGTGATCACCAATTTTCATGTTCATGAACGTTCGGAAACGACATCACTCGATTGTAAGGTATGATCTCGAATCGCTCGTCGGAAGGCTGTTCTGTTCGAAATGTCAGTGAATGTTGTTAAATTGTATCGATTCACACAAAAGTGTATCGGTGATCACCAATTTTCACGTTTATGAACGTTCGGAAACGACACCACTCGATTGTAAGGTGTGATCTCGAATCGCACGTAGGAATCTGATTTTGTTCGAAATGTCAGTGAATCTTCTTGATTTGTTGCGATTCTCACAAAAATCTATCGGTGATCACCGTTCTTCATGTTTATGAACGTTCGGAAACGACAACACTCGATTGTAAGCTGTGATCGCGATTCGCACATCTGAAAGCGATTCAGAACGAAATGTCAGTGAATCTGGTTAATTTGTGTCGATTCACACAAAAGTGTATAGGTGATCACCAATTTTCATGTTCATGAACGTTCGGAAACGACATCACTCGATTGTAAGGTATGATCTCGAATCGCACGTCGGAAAGCTGTTTTGTTCGAAATGTCAGTGAATGTTGTTAAATTGTGTCGATTCACACAAAAGTGTATCGGTGATGACCAATTTTCACGTTTATGAACGTTCGGAAATGACATCACTCGATTGTAAGTTATGATCTCGGATCGCACGTCGGAGAGCTGTTCTGTTCGAAATGTCAGTGAATGTTGTTAAATTGTATAGATTCACACAAAAGTGTATCGGTGATCACCAATTTGCACGTTTATGAACGTTCGGAAACGACATCACTCGATTGTAATTTATGATCTCGAATCGAAATGTCATTGAATATTGATAATTTGTCATGAATGGAACAAAAATTTTGTTGGTGATCACCAACTTCATGTTTATGAACGTTCGGAAACGTTTTCATCGCTCGATTGCCAGTTCAGATCTCAAATAGCCCTTCGGATTGCAATACTAAATGTCTGTAAAATTGTTCATATGTGACGTTTATCGGTGACCGTTTCCAATCTTTCATAAACATGAAAATAGGTAATCAGCGATAATCTTTTCTGTTAATCGTTACAAATCAACAATTTTTTCCGACATTTCTATCAGAATCGCAATCCGAGATGCGATTCGAGACCGGAACTGACAATCGAACGATGTCGTTTCTGAACGTTCACAAATATGAAAATTGGTGATCACAAATAAACTTTTGTGAGAATCGCTACAATTTATCAAGATTCACTGACAATTCGAACAGAATCGGTTTCCGACGTGCGATTCGAGATCATAACTTACAATCGAGTGATGTCGTCTCCGAAAGTTCGTATACATGAAAAACGGTGATCACGATAAACTTTTTGTTCAAGTCATCACAAATTAACAAGATTCTATGACATTTCGAACAGAATCGCTTTCTGACGTGCGATTTGAGATCATAACTTACAATCGAGTTATGTCGTTTCCGAACGTACATAAACATGAAAATTGGTGAACACGGATTGACTTTTGTGTGAATCGATAGAAATTAACAAGATTCACTGACATTTCGTTCTCAATCGCTTTCCGATGTGCTGATCGAGATCATAACTTACAATCGAGTGATGTCGTTTCCGAACGTTCATGAACATGAAAATTGGTGATCACCGATACACTTTTGTGTGAATCGATTCAATTAAACAACATTCACTGACCTTGCGAACAGAACAGCTTTCCGACGTGCGATTCGAGATCATAACCTACAATCGAGTGATGTCGTTTCCGAACGTTCATAAACATGAAAATTTGTGATCACCAATACACTTTTGTGCGAATCGATGGAAATTAACAAGGTTCACGGACATTTCGTTCTGAATAGCTTTCCGATGTGCGAATCGAGATAATACATTACAATCGAGTGATGTCGTTTCCGAACGTTCATAAACATGAAAATTTGTGATCACCCATACACTTTTGTGTGAATCGATACAATTTATCAACATTCACTGACATTTCGAACAGAACAGCTTTCCGACGTGCGATTCGAGATCATAACCTACAATCGAGTGATGTCGTTTCCGAACGTTCATAGACATGAAAATTTGTGATCACCGATACACTTTTGTGCGAATCGATACAAATTAACAAGGTTCACGGACATTTCGTTCTGAATAGCTTTCCGATGTGCGAATCGAGATAATACATTACAATCGAGTGATGTCGTTTCCGAACGTTCATAAACATGAAAATTTGTGATCACCCATACACTTTTGTGTGAATCGATACAATTTATCAACATTCACTGACATTTCGAACAGAACAGCTTTCCGACGTGCGATTCGAGATCATAACCTACAATCGAGTGATGTCGTTTCCGAACGTTCATAGACATGAAAATTTGTGATCACCGATACACTTTTGTGCGAATCGATACAAATTAACAAGGTTCACGGACATTTCGTTCTGAATAGCTTTCCGATGTGCGAATCGAGATAATACATTACAATCGAGTGATGTCGTTTCCGAACGTTCATAAACGTGAAAATTGGAGATCACCGATACACTTTTGTGTGAATCGATACAGTTTAACAATATTCACTGACATTTCGAAAAGAGCAGCTTTTCGATGTGCGATTCGATATCATAACTTACAATCGAGTGATGTCGTTTCCGACCGTTCATAAACGTGAAAATTGGAGATCACCGATACACTTTTGTGTGAATCGATTCAATTTAACAACATTCACTGACATTTCGAACAGAACAGCTTTCCGACGTGCGATTCGAGATCATAACCTACAATCGAGTGATGTCGTTTCCGAACGTTCATAAACATGAAAATTTGTGATCACCAATACACTTTTGTGCGAATCGATGGAAATTAACAGGATTCACTGACATTTCGTTCTGAATCGCTTTCCGATGTGCGAATCGAGATAATACATTACAATCGAGTGATGTCGTTTCCGAACGTTCATAAACGTGAAAATTGGAGTTCACCGATACACTTTTGTGTGAATCGATACATTTTATCAACATTCACTGACATTTCGAACAGAACAGCTTTCCGACGTGCGATTCGAGATCATAACCTACAATCGAGTGATGTCGTTTCCGAACGTTCATAGACATGAAAATTTGTGATCACCGATACACTTTTGTGCGAATCGATACAAATTAACAAGGTTCACGGACATTTCGTTCTGAATAGCTTTCCGATGTGCGAATCGAGATAATACATTACAATCGAGTGATGTCGTTTCCGAACGTTCATAAACGTGAAAATTGGAGTTCACCGATACACTTTTGTGTGAATCGATACATTTTATCAACATTCACTGACATTTCGAACAGAACAGCTTTCCGACGTGCGATTCGAGATCATAACCTACAATCGAGTGATGTCGTTTCCGAACGTTCATAGACATGAAAATTTGTGATCACCGATACACTTTTGTGCGAATCGATACAAATTAACAAGGTTCACGGACATTTCGTTCTGAATAGCTTTCCGATGTGCGAATCGAGATAATACATTACAATCGAGTGATGTCGTTTCCGAACGTTCATAAACGTGAAAATTGGAGATCACCGATACACTTTTGTGTGAATCGATACAGTTTAACAATATTCACTGACATTTCGAAAAGAGCAGCTTTTCGATGTGCGATTCGATATCATAACTTACAATCGAGTGATGTCGTTTCCGACCGTTCATAAACGTGAAAATTGGAGATCACCGATACACTTTTGTGTGAATCGATTCAATTTAACAACATTCACTGACATTTCGAACAGAACAGCTTTCCGACGTGCGATTCGAGATCATAACCTACAATCGAGTGATGTCGTTTCCGAACGTTCATAAACATGAAAATTTGTGATCACCAATACACTTTTGTGCGAATCGATGGAAATTAACAGGATTCACTGACATTTCGTTCTGAATCGCTTTCCGATGTGCGAATCGAGATAATACATTACAATCGAGTGATGTCGTTTCCGAACGTTCATAAACGTGAAAATTGGAGTTCACCGATACACTTTTGTGTGAATCGATACATTTTATCAACATTCACTGACATTTCGAACAGAACAGCTTTCCGACGTGCGATTCGAGATCATAACCTACAATCGAGTGATGTCGTTTCCGAACGTTCATAGACATGAAAATTTGTGATCACCGATACACTTTTGTGCGATTCGATACGAATTAACAAGGTTCACTGACATTTCGTTCTGAATAGCTTTCCGATGTGCGAATCGAGATAATACATTACAATCGAGTGATGCCGTTTCCGAACGTTCATAAACATGAAAATTGGAGATCACCGATACACTTTTGTGTGAATAGATACATTTTATCAACATTCACTGACATTTCGAACAGAACAGCTTTCCGACGTGCGATTCGAGATTATAACCTACAATCGAGTGATGTCGTTTCCGAACGTTCATAAACATTAAAATTTGTGATCACCGATACACTTTTGTGCGAATCGATACAAATTAACAAGGTTCACTGACATTTCGTTCTGAATAGCTTTCCGATGTGCGAATCGAGATAATACATTACAATCGAGTGATGTCGTTTCCGAACGTTCATAAACGTGAAAATTCGAGATCACCGATACACTTTTGTGTGAATCGATACATTTTATCAACATTCACTGACATTTCGAACAGAACAGCTTTCCGACGTGCGATTCGAGATTATAACCTACAATCGAGTGATGTCGTTTCCGAACGTTCATAAACGTGAAAATTTGTGATCACCGATACACTTTAGTGCGAATCGATACAAATTAACAACGTTCACTGTCATTTCGTTCTGAATCGTTTTCCGACGTGTAATGATCTCGAATCGCACGTCGGAAAGCGATGCTAGTCGAAATGTCAGTGAATGTTGTTAAATTGTATCGATTCACACAAAAGTGTATCGGTGATCACCGTTCTTAATGTTTATGAACGTTCGGAAACGACATCACTCAATTCTAAGGTATGATCTCGAATCGCACGTTGGAAAGCTGTTCTGTTCGAAATGTCAGTGAATGTTGTTAAATTGTATCGATTTACACAAAAGTGTATCGGTGATCACCAATTTTCATGTTCATGAACGTTCGGAAACGACATCACTCGATTGTAAGGTATGATCTCGAATCGCACGTCGGAAAGCTGTTCTGTTCGAAATGTCAGTGAATGTTGATAAAATGTATCGATTCACACAAAAGTGTATCGGTGAACTCCAATTTTCACGTTTATGAACGTTCGGAAACGACATCACTCGATTATTATCTCGATTCGCACATCGGAAAGCGATTCAGAACGAAATGTCAGTGAATCCTGTTAATTTCCATCGATTCGCACAAAAGTGAATTGGTGATCACAAATTTTCAGGTTTATGAACGTTCGGAAACGACATCACTCGATTGTAGGTTATGATCTCGAATCGCACGTCGGAAAGCTGTTCTGTTCGAAATGTCCGTGAATGTTGTTAAATTGTATAGATTCACACAAAAGTGTATCGGTGATCTCCAATTTCCACGTTTATGAACGTTCGGAAACGACATCACTCGATTGTAAGGTATGATCTCGAATCGCACGTCGGAAAGCTGTTCTGTTCGAAATGTCAGTGAATGTTGTTAAATTGTGTCGATTCACACAAACGTGTATCGGTGATCACCAATTTTCATGTTCATGAACGTTCGGAAACGACATCACTCGATTGTAAGGTATGATCTCGAATCGCTCGTCGGAAGGCTGTTCTGTTCGAAATGTCAGTGAATGTTGTTAAATTGTATCGATTCACACAAAAGTGTATCGGTGATCACCAATTTTCACGTTTATGAACGTTCGGAAACGACACCACTCGATTGTAAGGTGTGATCTCGAATCGCACGTAGGAATCTGATTTTGTTCGAAATGTCAGTGAATCTTCTTGATTTGTTGCGATTCTCACAAAAATCTATCGGTGATCACCGTTCTTCATGTTTATGAACGTTCGGAAACGACAACACTCGATTGTAAGCTGTGATCGCGATTCGCACATCTGAAAGCGATTCAGAACGAAATGTCAGTGAATCTGGTTAATTTGTGTCGATTCACACAAAAGTGTATAGGTGATCACCAATTTTCATGTTCATGAACGTTCGGAAACGACATCACTCGATTGTAAGGTATGATCTCGAATCGCACGTCGGAAAGCTGTTTTGTTCGAAATGTCAGTGAATGTTGTTAAATTGTGTCGATTCACACAAAAGTGTATCGGTGATGACCAATTTTCACGTTTATGAACGTTCGGAAATGACATCACTCGATTGTAAGTTATGATCTCGGATCGCACGTCGGAGAGCTGTTCTGTTCGAAATGTCAGTGAATGTTGTTAAATTGTATAGATTCACACAAAAGTGTATCGGTGATCACCAATTTGCACGTTTATGAACGTTCGGAAACGACATCACTCGATTGTAATTTATGATCTCGAATCGAAATGTCATTGAATATTGATAATTTGTCATGAATGGAACAAAAATTTTGTTGGTGATCACCAACTTCATGTTTATGAACGTTCGGAAACGTTTTCATCGCTCGATTGCCAGTTCAGATCTCAAATAGCCCTTCGGATTGCAATACTAAATGTCTGTAAAATTGTTCATATGTGACGTTTATCGGTGACCGTTTCCAATCTTTCATAAACATGAAAATAGGTAATCAGCGATAATCTTTTCTGTTAATCGTTACAAATCAACAATTTTTTCCGACATTTCTATCAGAATCGCAATCCGAGATGCGATTCGAGACCGGAACTGACAATCGAACGATGTCGTTTCTGAACGTTCACAAATATGAAAATTGGTGATCACAAATAAACTTTTGTGAGAATCGCTACAATTTATCAAGATTCACTGACAATTCGAACAGAATCGGTTTCCGACGTGCGATTCGAGATCATAACTTACAATCGAGTGATGTCGTCTCCGAAAGTTCGTATACATGAAAAACGGTGATCACGATAAACTTTTTGTTCAAGTCATCACAAATTAACAAGATTCTATGACATTTCGAACAGAATCGCTTTCTGACGTGCGATTTGAGATCATAACTTACAATCGAGTTATGTCGTTTCCGAACGTACATAAACATGAAAATTGGTGAACACGGATTGACTTTTGTGTGAATCGATAGAAATTAACAAGATTCACTGACATTTCGTTCTCAATCGCTTTCCGATGTGCTGATCGAGATCATAACTTACAATCGAGTGATGTCGTTTCCGAACGTTCATGAACATGAAAATTGGTGATCACCGATACACTTTTGTGTGAATCGATTCAATTAAACAACATTCACTGACCTTGCGAACAGAACAGCTTTCCGACGTGCGATTCGAGATCATAACCTACAATCGAGTGATGTCGTTTCCGAACGTTCATAAACATGAAAATTTGTGATCACCAATACACTTTTGTGCGAATCGATGGAAATTAACAAGGTTCACGGACATTTCGTTCTGAATAGCTTTCCGATGTGCGAATCGAGATAATACATTACAATCGAGTGATGTCGTTTCCGAACGTTCATAAACATGAAAATTTGTGATCACCCATACACTTTTGTGTGAATCGATACAATTTATCAACATTCACTGACATTTCGAACAGAACAGCTTTCCGACGTGCGATTCGAGATCATAACCTACAATCGAGTGATGTCGTTTCCGAACGTTCATAGACATGAAAATTTGTGATCACCGATACACTTTTGTGCGAATCGATACAAATTAACAAGGTTCACGGACATTTCGTTCTGAATAGCTTTCCGATGTGCGAATCGAGATAATACATTACAATCGAGTGATGTCGTTTCCGAACGTTCATAAACATGAAAATTTGTGATCACCCATACACTTTTGTGTGAATCGATACAATTTATCAACATTCACTGACATTTCGAACAGAACAGCTTTCCGACGTGCGATTCGAGATCATAACCTACAATCGAGTGATGTCGTTTCCGAACGTTCATAGACATGAAAATTTGTGATCACCGATACACTTTTGTGCGAATCGATACAAATTAACAAGGTTCACGGACATTTCGTTCTGAATAGCTTTCCGATGTGCGAATCGAGATAATACATTACAATCGAGTGATGTCGTTTCCGAACGTTCATAAACGTGAAAATTGGAGATCACCGATACACTTTTGTGTGAATCGATACAGTTTAACAATATTCACTGACATTTCGAAAAGAGCAGCTTTTCGATGTGCGATTCGATATCATAACTTACAATCGAGTGATGTCGTTTCCGACCGTTCATAAACGTGAAAATTGGAGATCACCGATACACTTTTGTGTGAATCGATTCAATTTAACAACATTCACTGACATTTCGAACAGAACAGCTTTCCGACGTGCGATTCGAGATCATAACCTACAATCGAGTGATGTCGTTTCCGAACGTTCATAAACATGAAAATTTGTGATCACCAATACACTTTTGTGCGAATCGATGGAAATTAACAGGATTCACTGACATTTCGTTCTGAATCGCTTTCCGATGTGCGAATCGAGATAATACATTACAATCGAGTGATGTCGTTTCCGAACGTTCATAAACGTGAAAATTGGAGTTCACCGATACACTTTTGTGTGAATCGATACATTTTATCAACATTCACTGACATTTCGAACAGAACAGCTTTCCGACGTGCGATTCGAGATCATAACCTACAATCGAGTGATGTCGTTTCCGAACGTTCATAGACATGAAAATTTGTGATCACCGATACACTTTTGTGCGAATCGATACAAATTAACAAGGTTCACGGACATTTCGTTCTGAATAGCTTTCCGATGTGCGAATCGAGATAATACATTACAATCGAGTGATGTCGTTTCCGAACGTTCATAAACGTGAAAATTGGAGTTCACCGATACACTTTTGTGTGAATCGATACATTTTATCAACATTCACTGACATTTCGAACAGAACAGCTTTCCGACGTGCGATTCGAGATCATAACCTACAATCGAGTGATGTCGTTTCCGAACGTTCATAGACATGAAAATTTGTGATCACCGATACACTTTTGTGCGAATCGATACAAATTAACAAGGTTCACGGACATTTCGTTCTGAATAGCTTTCCGATGTGCGAATCGAGATAATACATTACAATCGAGTGATGTCGTTTCCGAACGTTCATAAACGTGAAAATTGGAGATCACCGATACACTTTTGTGTGAATCGATACAGTTTAACAATATTCACTGACATTTCGAAAAGAGCAGCTTTTCGATGTGCGATTCGATATCATAACTTACAATCGAGTGATGTCGTTTCCGACCGTTCATAAACGTGAAAATTGGAGATCACCGATACACTTTTGTGTGAATCGATTCAATTTAACAACATTCACTGACATTTCGAACAGAACAGCTTTCCGACGTGCGATTCGAGATCATAACCTACAATCGAGTGATGTCGTTTCCGAACGTTCATAAACATGAAAATTTGTGATCACCAATACACTTTTGTGCGAATCGATGGAAATTAACAGGATTCACTGACATTTCGTTCTGAATCGCTTTCCGATGTGCGAATCGAGATAATACATTACAATCGAGTGATGTCGTTTCCGAACGTTCATAAACGTGAAAATTGGAGTTCACCGATACACTTTTGTGTGAATCGATACATTTTATCAACATTCACTGACATTTCGAACAGAACAGCTTTCCGACGTGCGATTCGAGATCATAACCTACAATCGAGTGATGTCGTTTCCGAACGTTCATAGACATGAAAATTTGTGATCACCGATACACTTTTGTGCGATTCGATACGAATTAACAAGGTTCACTGACATTTCGTTCTGAATAGCTTTCCGATGTGCGAATCGAGATAATACATTACAATCGAGTGATGCCGTTTCCGAACGTTCATAAACATGAAAATTGGAGATCACCGATACACTTTTGTGTGAATAGATACATTTTATCAACATTCACTGACATTTCGAACAGAACAGCTTTCCGACGTGCGATTCGAGATTATAACCTACAATCGAGTGATGTCGTTTCCGAACGTTCATAAACATTAAAATTTGTGATCACCGATACACTTTTGTGCGAATCGATACAAATTAACAAGGTTCACTGACATTTCGTTCTGAATAGCTTTCCGATGTGCGAATCGAGATAATACATTACAATCGAGTGATGTCGTTTCCGAACGTTCATAAACGTGAAAATTCGAGATCACCGATACACTTTTGTGTGAATCGATACATTTTATCAACATTCACTGACATTTCGAACAGAACAGCTTTCCGACGTGCGATTCGAGATTATAACCTACAATCGAGTGATGTCGTTTCCGAACGTTCATAAACGTGAAAATTTGTGATCACCGATACACTTTAGTGCGAATCGATACAAATTAACAACGTTCACTGTCATTTCGTTCTGAATCGTTTTCCGACGTGTAATGATCTCGAATCGCACGTCGGAAAGCGATGCTAGTCGAAATGTCAGTGAATGTTGTTAAATTGTATCGATTCACACAAAAGTGTATCGGTGATCACCGTTCTTAATGTTTATGAACGTTCGGAAACGACATCACTCAATTCTAAGGTATGATCTCGAATCGCACGTTGGAAAGCTGTTCTGTTCGAAATGTCAGTGAATGTTGTTAAATTGTATCGATTTACACAAAAGTGTATCGGTGATCACCAATTTTCATGTTCATGAACGTTCGGAAACGACATCACTCGATTGTAAGGTATGATCTCGAATCGCACGTCGGAAAGCTGTTCTGTTCGAAATGTCAGTGAATGTTGATAAAATGTATCGATTCACACAAAAGTGTATCGGTGAACTCCAATTTTCACGTTTATGAACGTTCGGAAACGACATCACTCGATTATTATCTCGATTCGCACATCGGAAAGCGATTCAGAACGAAATGTCAGTGAATCCTGTTAATTTCCATCGATTCGCACAAAAGTGAATTGGTGATCACAAATTTTCAGGTTTATGAACGTTCGGAAACGACATCACTCGATTGTAGGTTATGATCTCGAATCGCACGTCGGAAAGCTGTTCTGTTCGAAATGTCCGTGAATGTTGTTAAATTGTATAGATTCACACAAAAGTGTATCGGTGATCTCCAATTTCCACGTTTATGAACGTTCGGAAACGACATCACTCGATTGTAATTTATGATCTCGAATCGAAATGTCATTGAATATTGATAATTTGTCATGAATGGAACAAAAATTTTGTTGGTGATCACCAACTTCATGTTTATGAACGTTCGGAAACGTTTTCATCGCTCGATTGCCAGTTCAGATCTCAAATAGCCCTTCGGATTGCAATACTAAATGTCTGTAAAATTGTTCATATGTGACGTTTATCGGTGACCGTTTCCAATCTTTCATAAACATGAAAATAGGTAATCAGCGATAATCTTTTCTGTTAATCGTTACAAATCAACAATTTTTTCCGACATTTCTATCAGAATCGCAATCCGAGATGCGATTCGAGACCGGAACTGACAATCGAACGATGTCGTTTCTGAACGTTCACAAATATGAAAATTGGTGATCACAAATAAACTTTTGTGAGAATCGCTACAATTTATCAAGATTCACTGACAATTCGAACAGAATCGGTTTCCGACGTGCGATTCGAGATCATAACTTACAATCGAGTGATGTCGTCTCCGAAAGTTCGTATACATGAAAAACGGTGATCACGATAAACTTTTTGTTCAAGTCATCACAAATTAACAAGATTCTATGACATTTCGAACAGAATCGCTTTCTGACGTGCGATTTGAGATCATAACTTACAATCGAGTTATGTCGTTTCCGAACGTACATAAACATGAAAATTGGTGAACACGGATTGACTTTTGTGTGAATCGATAGAAATTAACAAGATTCACTGACATTTCGTTCTCAATCGCTTTCCGATGTGCTGATCGAGATCATAACTTACAATCGAGTGATGTCGTTTCCGAACGTTCATGAACATGAAAATTGGTGATCACCGATACACTTTTGTGTGAATCGATTCAATTAAACAACATTCACTGACCTTGCGAACAGAACAGCTTTCCGACGTGCGATTCGAGATCATAACCTACAATCGAGTGATGTCGTTTCCGAACGTTCATAAACATGAAAATTTGTGATCACCAATACACTTTTGTGCGAATCGATGGAAATTAACAAGGTTCACGGACATTTCGTTCTGAATAGCTTTCCGATGTGCGAATCGAGATAATACATTACAATCGAGTGATGTCGTTTCCGAACGTTCATAAACATGAAAATTTGTGATCACCCATACACTTTTGTGTGAATCGATACAATTTATCAACATTCACTGACATTTCGAACAGAACAGCTTTCCGACGTGCGATTCGAGATCATAACCTACAATCGAGTGATGTCGTTTCCGAACGTTCATAGACATGAAAATTTGTGATCACCGATACACTTTTGTGCGAATCGATACAAATTAACAAGGTTCACGGACATTTCGTTCTGAATAGCTTTCCGATGTGCGAATCGAGATAATACATTACAATCGAGTGATGTCGTTTCCGAACGTTCATAAACATGAAAATTTGTGATCACCCATACACTTTTGTGTGAATCGATACAATTTATCAACATTCACTGACATTTCGAACAGAACAGCTTTCCGACGTGCGATTCGAGATCATAACCTACAATCGAGTGATGTCGTTTCCGAACGTTCATAGACATGAAAATTTGTGATCACCGATACACTTTTGTGCGAATCGATACAAATTAACAAGGTTCACGGACATTTCGTTCTGAATAGCTTTCCGATGTGCGAATCGAGATAATACATTACAATCGAGTGATGTCGTTTCCGAACGTTCATAAACGTGAAAATTGGAGATCACCGATACACTTTTGTGTGAATCGATACAGTTTAACAATATTCACTGACATTTCGAAAAGAGCAGCTTTTCGATGTGCGATTCGATATCATAACTTACAATCGAGTGATGTCGTTTCCGACCGTTCATAAACGTGAAAATTGGAGATCACCGATACACTTTTGTGTGAATCGATTCAATTTAACAACATTCACTGACATTTCGAACAGAACAGCTTTCCGACGTGCGATTCGAGATCATAACCTACAATCGAGTGATGTCGTTTCCGAACGTTCATAAACATGAAAATTTGTGATCACCAATACACTTTTGTGCGAATCGATGGAAATTAACAGGATTCACTGACATTTCGTTCTGAATCGCTTTCCGATGTGCGAATCGAGATAATACATTACAATCGAGTGATGTCGTTTCCGAACGTTCATAAACGTGAAAATTGGAGTTCACCGATACACTTTTGTGTGAATCGATACATTTTATCAACATTCACTGACATTTCGAACAGAACAGCTTTCCGACGTGCGATTCGAGATCATAACCTACAATCGAGTGATGTCGTTTCCGAACGTTCATAGACATGAAAATTTGTGATCACCGATACACTTTTGTGCGAATCGATACAAATTAACAAGGTTCACGGACATTTCGTTCTGAATAGCTTTCCGATGTGCGAATCGAGATAATACATTACAATCGAGTGATGTCGTTTCCGAACGTTCATAAACGTGAAAATTGGAGTTCACCGATACACTTTTGTGTGAATCGATACATTTTATCAACATTCACTGACATTTCGAACAGAACAGCTTTCCGACGTGCGATTCGAGATCATAACCTACAATCGAGTGATGTCGTTTCCGAACGTTCATAGACATGAAAATTTGTGATCACCGATACACTTTTGTGCGAATCGATACAAATTAACAAGGTTCACGGACATTTCGTTCTGAATAGCTTTCCGATGTGCGAATCGAGATAATACATTACAATCGAGTGATGTCGTTTCCGAACGTTCATAAACGTGAAAATTGGAGATCACCGATACACTTTTGTGTGAATCGATACAGTTTAACAATATTCACTGACATTTCGAAAAGAGCAGCTTTTCGATGTGCGATTCGATATCATAACTTACAATCGAGTGATGTCGTTTCCGACCGTTCATAAACGTGAAAATTGGAGATCACCGATACACTTTTGTGTGAATCGATTCAATTTAACAACATTCACTGACATTTCGAACAGAACAGCTTTCCGACGTGCGATTCGAGATCATAACCTACAATCGAGTGATGTCGTTTCCGAACGTTCATAAACATGAAAATTTGTGATCACCAATACACTTTTGTGCGAATCGATGGAAATTAACAGGATTCACTGACATTTCGTTCTGAATCGCTTTCCGATGTGCGAATCGAGATAATACATTACAATCGAGTGATGTCGTTTCCGAACGTTCATAAACGTGAAAATTGGAGTTCACCGATACACTTTTGTGTGAATCGATACATTTTATCAACATTCACTGACATTTCGAACAGAACAGCTTTCCGACGTGCGATTCGAGATCATAACCTACAATCGAGTGATGTCGTTTCCGAACGTTCATAGACATGAAAATTTGTGATCACCGATACACTTTTGTGCGATTCGATACGAATTAACAAGGTTCACTGACATTTCGTTCTGAATAGCTTTCCGATGTGCGAATCGAGATAATACATTACAATCGAGTGATGCCGTTTCCGAACGTTCATAAACATGAAAATTGGAGATCACCGATACACTTTTGTGTGAATAGATACATTTTATCAACATTCACTGACATTTCGAACAGAACAGCTTTCCGACGTGCGATTCGAGATTATAACCTACAATCGAGTGATGTCGTTTCCGAACGTTCATAAACATTAAAATTTGTGATCACCGATACACTTTTGTGCGAATCGACACAAATTAACAAGGTTCACTGACATTTCGTTCTGAATAGCTTTCCGATGTGCGAATCGAGATAATACATTACAATCGAGTGATGTCGTTTCCGAACGTTCATAAACGTGAAAATTGGAGATCACCGATACACTTTTGTGTGAATCGATACATTTTATCAACATTCACTGACATTTCGAACAGAACAGCTTTCCGACGTGCGATTCGAGATTATAACCTACAATCGAGTGATGTCGTTTCCGAACGTTCATAAACATTAAAATTTGTGATCACCGATACACTTTTGTGCGAATCGATACAAATTAACAAGGTTCACTGACATTTCGTTCTGAATAGCTTTCCGATGTGCGAATCGAGATAATACATTACAATCGAGTGATGTCGTTTCCGAACGTTCATAAACGTGAAAATTCGAGATCACCGATACACTTTTGTGTGAATCGATACATTTTATCAACATTCACTGACATTTCGAACAGAACAGCTTTCCGACGTGCGATTCGAGATTATAACCTACAATCGAGTGATGTCGTTTCCGAACGTTCATAAACGTGAAAATTTGTGATCACCGATACACTTTAGTGCGAATCGATACAAATTAACAACGTTCACTGTCATTTCGTTCTGAATCGTTTTCCGACGTGTAATGATCTCGAATCGCACGTCGGAAAGCGATGCTAGTCGAAATGTCAGTGAATGTTGTTAAATTGTATCGATTCACACAAAAGTGTATCGGTGATCACCGTTCTTAATGTTTATGAACGTTCGGAAACGACATCACTCAATTCTAAGGTATGATCTCGAATCGCACGTTGGAAAGCTGTTCTGTTCGAAATGTCAGTGAATGTTGTTAAATTGTATCGATTTACACAAAAGTGTATCGGTGATCACCAATTTTCATGTTCATGAACGTTCGGAAACGACATCACTCGATTGTAAGGTATGATCTCGAATCGCACGTCGGAAAGCTGTTCTGTTCGAAATGTCAGTGAATGTTGTTAAATTGTATCGATTCACACAAACGTGTATCGGTGATCACCAATTTTCATGTTCATGAACGTTCGGAAACGACATCACTCGATTGTAAGGTATGATCTCGAATCGCTCGTCGGAAGGCTGTTCTGTTCGAAATGTCAGTGAATGTTGTAAAATTGTATCGATTCACACAAAAGTGTATCGGTGATCACCAATTTTCACGTTTATGAACGTTCGAAAACTACATCACTCGATTGTAAGTTATGTTCTCGAATCGCAGGTCGGAATCTGATTTTGTTCGAAATGTCAGTGAATCTTCTTGATTTGTTGCGATTCTCGCAAAAATCTATCGGTGATCACCGTTCTTCATGTTTATGAACGTTCGGAAACGACATCACTCGATCGTAAGGTATGATCTCGAATCGCACGTCGGAAAGCTGTTCTGTTCGAAATGTCAGTGAATGTTGATAAAATGTATCGATTCACACAAAAGTGTATCGGTGAACTCCAATTTTCACGTTTATGAACGTTCGGAAACGACATCACTCGATTATTATCTCGATTCGCACATCGGAAAGCGATTCAGAACGAAATGTCAGTGAATCCTGTTAATTTCCATCGATTCGCACAAAAGTGAATTGGTGATCACAAATTTTCAGGTTTATGAACGTTCGGAAACGACATCACTCGATTGTAGGTTATGATCTCGAATCGCACGTCGGAAAGCTGTTCTGTTCGAAATGTCCGTGAATGTTGTTAAATTGAATCGATTCACACAAAAGTGTATCGGTGATCTCCAATTTCCACGTTTATGAACGGTCGGAAACGACATCACTCGATTGTAAGTTATGATATCGAATCGCACATCGACAAGCTGCTCTTTTCGAAATGTCAGTGAATGTTGTTAAATTGTATCGATTCACACAAAAGTGTATCGGTGATCTCCAATTTTCACGTTTATGAACGTTCGGAAACGACATCACTCGATTGTAATGTATTATCTCGATTCGCACATCGGAAAGCTATTCAGAACGAAATGTCCGTGAACCTTGTTAATTTGTATCGATTCGCACAAAAGTGTATCGGTGATCACAAATTTTCATGTTTATGAACGTACGGAAACGACATCAGTCGATTGTAGGTTATGATCTCGAATCGCACGTCGGAAAGCTGTTCTGTTCGAAATGTCAGTGAATGTTGATAAAATGTATCGATTCGCACAAAAGTGTATCGGTGAACTCCAATTTTCACGTTTATGAACGTTCGGAAACGACATCACTCGATTGTAATGTATTATCTCGATTCGCACATCGGAAAGCGATTCAGAACGAAATGTCAGTGAATCCTGTTAATTTCCATCGATTCGCACAAAAGTGTATTGGTGATCACAAATTTTCATGTTTATGAATGTTCGGAAACGACATCACTCGATTGTAGGTTATGATCTCGAATCGCACGTCGGAAAGCTGTTCTGTTCGAAATGTCAGTGAATGTTGATAAAATGTATCGATTCACACAAAAGTGTATCGGTGATCACCAATTTTCATGTTCATGAACGTTCGGAAACGACATCACTCGATTGTAAGGTATGATCTCGAATCGCACGTCCGAAAGCTGTTCTGTTCGAAATGTCAGTGAATGTTGTTAAATTGTATCGATTCACACAAAAGTGTATCGGTGATCACCAATTTTCATGTTCATGAACGTTCGGAAACGACATCACTCGATTGTAAGGTATGATCTCGAATCGCTCGTCGGAAGGCTGTTCTGTTCGAAATGTCAGTGAATGTTGTTAAATTGTATCGATTCACACAAAAGTGTATCGGTGATCACCAATTTTCACGTTTATGAACGTTCGGAAACGACACCACTCGATTGTAAGGTGTGATCTCGAATCGCACGTAGGAATCTGATTTTGTTCGAAATGTCAGTGAATCTTCTTGATTTCTTGCGATTCTCACAAAAATGTATCGGTGATCACCGTTCTTCATGTTTATGAACGTTCGGAAACGACAACACTCGATTGTAAGCTGTGATCGCGATTCGCACATCGGAAAGCGATTCAGAACGAAATGTCAGTGAATCTGGTTAATTTGTGTCGATTGACACAAAAGTGTATAGGCGATCACCAATTTTCATGTTCATGAACGTTCGGAAACGACATCACTCGATTGTAAGGTATGATCTCGAATCGCACGTCGGAAAGCTGTTCTGTTCGAAATGTCAGTGAATGTTGTTAAATTGTGTCGATTCACACAAAAGTGTATCGGTGATGACCAATTTTCACGTTTATGAACGTTCGGAAATGACATCACTCGATTGTAAGTTATGATCTCGGATCGCACGTCGGAAAGCTGTTCTGTTCGAAATGTCAGTGAATGTTGTTAAATTGTATAGATTCACACAAAAGTGTATCGGTGATCACCAATTTGCACGTTTATGAACGTTCGGAAACGACATCACTCGATTGTAATTTATGATCTCGAATCGAAATGTCATTGAATATTGATAATTTGTCATGAATGGAACAAAAATTTTGTTGGTGATCACCAACTTCATGTTTATGAACGTTCGGAAACGTTTTCATCGCTCGATTGCCAGTTCAGATCTCAAATAGCCCTTCGGATTGCAATACTAAATGTCTGTAAAATTGTTGATATGTGACGTTTATCGGTGACCGTTTCCAATCTTTCATAAACATGAAAATAGGTAATCAGCGATAATCTTTTCTGTTAATCGTTACAAATCAACAATTTTTTCCGACATTTCTATCAGAATCGCAATCCGAGATGCGATTCGAGACCGGAACTGACAATCGAACGATGTCGTTTCTGAACGTTCACAAATATGAAAATTGGTGATCACAAATAAACTTTTGTGAGAATCGCTACAATTTATCAAGATTCACTGACAATTCGAACAGAATCGGTTTCCGACGTGCGATTCGAGATCATAACTTACAATCGAGTGATGTCGTCTCCGAAAGTTCGTATACATGAAAAACGGTGATCACGATAAACTTTTTGTTCAAGTCATCACAAATTAACAAGATTCTATGACATTTCGAACAGAATCGCTTTCTGACGTGCGATTTGAGATCATAACTTACAATCGAGTTATGTCGTTTCCGAACGTACATAAACATGAAAATTGGTGAACACGGATTGACTTTTGTGTGAATCGATAGAAATTAACAAGATTCACTGACATTTCGTTCTCAATCGCTTTCCGATGTGCTGATCGAGATCATAACTTACAATCGAGTGATGTCGTTTCCGAACGTTCATGAACATGAAAATTGGTGATCACCGATACACTTTTGTGTGAATCGATTCAATTAAACAACATTCACTGACCTTGCGAACAGAACAGCTTTCCGACGTGCGATTCGAGATCATAACCTACAATCGAGTGATGTCGTTTCCGAACGTTCATAAACATGAAAATTTGTGATCACCAATACACTTTTGTGCGAATCGATGGAAATTAACAAGGTTCACGGACATTTCGTTCTGAATAGCTTTCCGATGTGCGAATCGAGATAATACATTACAATCGAGTGATGTCGTTTCCGAACGTTCATAAACGTGAAAATTGGAGATCACCGATACACTTTTGTGTGAATCGATACAGTTTAACAATATTCACTGACATTTCGAAAAGAGCAGCTTTTCGATGTGCGATTCGATATCATAACTTACAATCGAGTGATGTCGTTTCCGACCGTTCATAAACGTGAAAATTGGAGATCACCGATACACTTTTGTGTGAATCGATACTTTTTATCAACATTCACTGACATTTCGAACAGAACAGCTTTCCGACGTGCGATTCGAGATCATAACCTACAATCGAGTGATGTCGTTTCCGAACGTTCATAGACATGAAAATTTGTGATCACCGATACACTTTTGTGCGATTCGATACGAATTAACAAGGTTCACTGACATTTCGTTCTGAATAGCTTTCCGATGTGCGAATCGAGATAATACATTACAATCGAGTGATGCCGTTTCCGAACGTTCATAAACATGAAAATTGGAGATCACCGATACACTTTTGTGTGAATCGATACATTTTATCAACATTCACTGACTTTTCGAACAGAACAGCTTTCCGACGTGCGATTCGAGATTATAACCTACAATCGAGTGATGTCGTTTCCGAACGTTCATAAACATTAAAATTTGTGATCACCGATACACTTTTGTGCGAATCGACACAAATTAACAAGGTTCACTGACATTTCGTTCTGAATAGCTTTCCGATGTGCGAATCGAGATAATACATTACAATCGAGTGATGTCGTTTCCGAACGTTCATAAACGTGAAAATTGGAGATCACCGATACACTTTTGTGTGAATCGATACATTTTATCAACATTCACTGACATTTCGAACAGAACAGCTTTCCGACGTGCGATTCGAGATTATAACCTACAATCGAGTGATGTCGTTTCCGAACGTTCATAAACATTAAAATTTGTGATCACCGATACACTTTTGTGCGAATCGATACAAATTAACAAGGTTCACTGACATTTCGTTCTGAATAGCTTTCCGATGTGCGAATCGAGATAATACATTACAATCGAGTGATGTCGTTTCCGAACGTTCATAAACGTGAAAATTCGAGATCACCGATACACTTTTGTGTGAATCGATACATTTTATCAACATTCACTGACATTTCGAACAGAACAGCTTTCCGACGTGCGATTCGAGATTATAACCTACAATCGAGTGATGTCGTTTCCGAACGTTCATAAACATGAAAAT
The DNA here is from genome assembly GCF_019457755.1 of Venturia canescens. Classification (NCBI taxonomy): domain Eukaryota; kingdom Metazoa; phylum Arthropoda; class Insecta; order Hymenoptera; family Ichneumonidae; genus Venturia; species Venturia canescens. The sequence goes on along the minus strand of NC_057429.1, from coordinate 533,047 downwards.
TTGTGATCACCGATACACTTTAGTGCGAATCGATACAAATTAACAACGTTCACTGTCATTTCGTTCTGAATCGTTTTCCGACGTGTAATGATCTCGAATCGCACGTCGGAAAGCGATGCTAGTCGAAATGTCAGTGAATGTTGTTAAATTGTATCGATTCACACAAAAGTGTATCGGTGATCACCGTTCTTAATGTTTATGAACGTTCGGAAACGACATCACTCAATTCTAAGGTATGATCTCGAATCGCACGTTGGAAAGCTGTTCTGTTCGAAATGTCAGTGAATGTTGTTAAATTGTATCGATTTACACAAAAGTGTATCGGTGATCACCAATTTTCATGTTCATGAACGTTCGGAAACGACATCACTCGATTGTAAGGTATGATCTCGAATCGCACGTCGGAAAGCTGTTCTGTTCGAAATGTCAGTGAATGTTGTTAAATTGTATCGATTCACACAAACGTGTATCGGTGATCACCAATTTTCATGTTCATGAACGTTCGGAAACGACATCACTCGATTGTAAGGTATGATCTCGAATCGCTCGTCGGAAGGCTGTTCTGTTCGAAATGTCAGTGAATGTTGTAAAATTGTATCGATTCACACAAAAGTGTATCGGTGATCACCAATTTTCACGTTTATGAACGTTCGAAAACTACATCACTCGATTGTAAGTTATGTTCTCGAATCGCAGGTCGGAATCTGATTTTGTTCGAAATGTCAGTGAATCTTCTTGATTTGTTGCGATTCTCGCAAAAATCTATCGGTGATCACCGTTCTTCATGTTTATGAACGTTCGGAAACGACATCACTCGATCGTAAGGTATGATCTCGAATCGCACGTCGGAAAGCTGTTCTGTTCGAAATGTCAGTGAATGTTGATAAAATGTATCGATTCACACAAAAGTGTATCGGTGAACTCCAATTTTCACGTTTATGAACGTTCGGAAACGACATCACTCGATTATTATCTCGATTCGCACATCGGAAAGCGATTCAGAACGAAATGTCAGTGAATCCTGTTAATTTCCATCGATTCGCACAAAAGTGAATTGGTGATCACAAATTTTCAGGTTTATGAACGTTCGGAAACGACATCACTCGATTGTAGGTTATGATCTCGAATCGCACGTCGGAAAGCTGTTCTGTTCGAAATGTCCGTGAATGTTGTTAAATTGAATCGATTCACACAAAAGTGTATCGGTGATCTCCAATTTCCACGTTTATGAACGGTCGGAAACGACATCACTCGATTGTAAGTTATGATATCGAATCGCACATCGACAAGCTGCTCTTTTCGAAATGTCAGTGAATGTTGTTAAATTGTATCGATTCACACAAAAGTGTATCGGTGATCTCCAATTTTCACGTTTATGAACGTTCGGAAACGACATCACTCGATTGTAATGTATTATCTCGATTCGCACATCGGAAAGCTATTCAGAACGAAATGTCCGTGAACCTTGTTAATTTGTATCGATTCGCACAAAAGTGTATCGGTGATCACAAATTTTCATGTTTATGAACGTACGGAAACGACATCAGTCGATTGTAGGTTATGATCTCGAATCGCACGTCGGAAAGCTGTTCTGTTCGAAATGTCAGTGAATGTTGATAAAATGTATCGATTCACACAAAAGTGTATCGGTGATCACCAATTTTCATGTTCATGAACGTTCGGAAACGACATCACTCGATTGTAAGGTATGATCTCGAATCGCACGTCGGAAAGCTGTTCTGTTCGAAATGTCAGTGAATGTTGTTAAATTGTATCGATTCACACAAAAGTGTACCGGTGATCACCAATTTTCATGTTCATGAACGTTCGGAAACGACATCACTCGATTGTAAGGTATGATCTCGAATCGCTCGTCGGAAGGCTGTTCTGTTCGAAATGTCAGTGAATGTTGTTAAATTGTATCGATTCACACAAAAGTGTATCGGTGATCACCAATTTTCACGTTTATGAACGTTCGGAAACGACACCACTCGATTGTAAGGTGTGATCTCGAATCGCACGTAGGAATCTGATTTTGTTCGAAATGTCAGTGAATCTTCTTGATTTGTTGCGATTCTCACAAAAATGTATCGGTGATCACCGTTCTTCATGTTTATGAACGTTCGGAAACGACAACACTCGATTGTAAGCTGTGATCGCGATTCGCACATCGGAAAGCGATTCAGAACGAAATGTCAGTGAATCTGGTTAATTTGTGTCGATTGACACAAAAGTGTATAGGCGATCACCAATTTTCATGTTCATGAACGTTCGGAAACGACATCACTCGATTGTAAGGTATGATCTCGAATCGCACGTCGGAAAGCTGTTCTGTTCGAAATGTCAGTGAATGTTGTTAAATTGTGTCGATTCACACAAAAGTGTATCGGTGATGACCAATTTTCACGTTTATGAACGTTCGGAAATGACATCACTCGATTGTAAGTTATGATCTCGGATCGCACGCCGGAAAGCTGTTCTGTTCGAAATGTCAGTGAATGTTGTTAAATTGTATAGATTCACACAAAAGTGTATCGGTGATCACCAATTTTCACGTTTATGAACGTTCGGAAACGACATCACTCGATTGTAATTTATGATCTCGAATCGAAATGTCATTGAATATTGATAATTTGTCATGAATGGAACAAAAATTTTGTTGGTGATCACCAACTTCATGTTTATGAACGTTCGGAAACGTTTTCATCGCTCGATTGCCAGTTCAGATCTCAAATAGCCCTTCGGATTGCAATACTAAATGTCTGTAAAATTGTTGATATGTGACGTTTATCGGTGACCGTTTCAATCTTTCATAAACATGAAAATAGGTAATCAGCGATAATCTTTTCTGTTAATCGTTACAAATCAACAATTTTTTCCGACATTTCTATCAGAATCGCAATCCGAGATGCGATTCGAGACCGGAACTGACAATCGAACGATGTCGTTTCTGAACGTTCACAAATATGAAAATTGGTGATCACAAATAAACTTTTGTGAGAATCGCTACAATTTATCAAGATTCACTGACAATTCGAACAGAATCGGTTTCCGACGTGCGATTCGAGATCATAACTTACAATCGAGTGATGTCGTCTCCGAAAGTTCGTATACATGAAAAACGGTGATCACGATAAACTTTTTGTTCAAGTCATCACAAATTAACAAGATTCTATGACATTTCGAACAGAATCGCTTTCTGACGTGCGATTTGAGATCATAACTTACAATCGAGTTATGTCGTTTCCGAACGTACATAAACATGAAAATTGGTGAACACGGATTGACTTTTGTGTGAATCGATAGAAATTAACAAGATTCACTGACATTTCGTTCTCAATCGCTTTCCGATGTGCTGATCGAGATCATAACTTACAATCGAGTGATGTCGTTTCCGAACGTTCATGAACATGAAAATTGGTGATCACCGATACACTTTTGTGTGAATCGATTCAATTAAACAACATTCACTGACCTTGCGAACAGAACAGCTTTCCGACGTGCGATTCGAGATCATAACCTACAATCGAGTGATGTCGTTTCCGAACGTTCATAAACATGAAAATTTGTGATCACCAATACACTTTTGTGCGAATCGATGGAAATTAACAAGGTTCACGGACATTTCGTTCTGAATAGCTTTCCGATGTGCGAATCGAGATAATACATTACAATCGAGTGATGTCGTTTCCGAACGTTCATAAACGTGAAAATTGGAGATCACCGATACACTTTTGTGTGAATCGATACAGTTTAACAATATTCACTGACATTTCGAAAAGAGCAGCTTTTCGATGTGCGATTCGATATCATAACTTACAATCGAGTGATGTCGTTTCCGACCGTTCATAAACGTGAAAATTGGAGATCACCGATACACTTTTGTGTGAATCGATACATTTTATCAACATTCACTGACATTTCGAACAGAACAGCTTTCCGACGTGCGATTCGAGATCATAACCTACAATCGAGTGATGTCGTTTCCGAACGTTCATAGACATGAAAATTTGTGATCACCGATACACTTTTGTGCGATTCGATACAAATTAACAAGGTTCACTGACATTTCGTTCTGAATAGCTTTCCGATGTGCGAATCGAGATAATACTGTTACGTCCTAGGGTCTCCACCATCGTGTTGGCTGGTATGTATCTGTAACATAAAGAAAATATATTTAAAATTGCCGCTTAAAAAAATAAAATTTATTATTCGAAATAATAGTGACCAACATAGAAAGGCGAAAATAACTTTTAAGGAGCGCTATAGTTCAGTAAACGCTATAGTATGTAGACTAGCGAGCCCCGCGCGCAACTGACCTGCCTCACGGAGCCCGAGCGCCCGATGAGTCATCACTCAGCGCTCTCGAAATTTCAATTTTCATTAACTAACAATAATCGACTTAGAGCATTTTTAACAATTGGAACGTGTTTCTTACGAAAAGGGCTTCATTTTGATACCTCACACGGGTACCTTTTAATCATTTTTACCAAATATCAAAAGTTAACAATTTCAAATTTCATTAACTAACAATTTTACAGTTATCTAAATTTTAACGCTACGAGCGTGTTCTAGATCAAAATCCCTTTCAAATGAATACTCGCACGACCATTTTGCAATAATTCTTCTGTGAGTTATCAATTCGCGGAAAAACCGCGAAAAACCGCGAATTACCGCGAATCGTCCAAAAACGTCGAAAATCAAGTTCCAAACGATTAGATTCAATAGCAAAGACCATAATAAGTAACTTGGGTGCTTTTTACAATTTTTCCGAAACATAAAAATTTAACAATATTTAATTTCATTAATTAACAATTATGTGGATGAATTATCTCTGTTACTCTCAAACGATAGGGAACTCAATGCCCTTTAAAATGATTACAAACTCGACCACTTTACACAAATATTTCACCGATATATCAATTCGCGGGTTAACCGCGAAAAACCGCGGAAAACCGCGGATCACCCAAAATACATCAAAAACTCAGGAAATCAATGGGATTTCATAGCAAAGCGATATAGGACACAGTTCAAAAGCGATCGACACATTTTTAAGCATATAAACAATAATTGTTAATAAATAAACAAATTCCGCTACAAATAAATTATCGTTATTTTCAATCAAGGAATACAAATATATGTGTATGGGGAACAGAACCGCTTATTTCGCTATTTCTATCGAGGTATATGTGTATATAAGGTTTATACATAAGTTAAAGTATATATAGATATGTGAGGACATGTATGTACATAGACTCGCTAAAACGCTTCTTATATAATGCTTAGGCTACGAAATAAATTCACATAGGCGAATCTCTGGAACACTTATTTACAAAAACTGCAAATGCATTTCCGGTCTGAAAGTATATTGTTACACAAATAAAATAATAATAACTCACCCACTCGCAGAGGATAAATCTCGTATTGATTATTGTCATCAGAAAATCCGCGAGGTGAAACCCGATATCTTCATCCGGCGTAGCGCGACAGTACAGCCTATCAAAAGAATTAATTACGCGAATTCACGCACAAACAAAACTAAATAATTCTTCTTTCCAAACTTACCAAAATCCATACGTCGACACTCGTCAACCCTGACCCTTCACTCGAGTCCTTTTTTTTATGACCCTTTCTTTCCAATTTTTTCGAGGGTTTTTCCCAGCGAAAGGAAAGGACTCTAGAAAAAAACTTCTCAAGAGTCTCTTAGGCGAAGTCACGCACGTGCCAGATGTGACAGTCCTCGTCAAAACGCTGTACAAAATTTCCTGAAAAACGCACAGAAAAATTAATCGTCAAATGTTAAACAATAAAAGAAAATATGTAGAAAAGCACACTTACCGATAAAACTTCGCTGCGCACCGTCCAAACCATTGTAAACACCCGTAGAGATCCTGCGAACAAAATAATATTTATAAAACAACAAAATAATTAATTAAATAAACAATAATTGTACTTACCAACCCGAAATTTACTCGCCGTTGGATCCAGAAGAACCTGAAAATAGAAAATGGCAATCAATCAATAAAATAAGCATCGATTCGTAATTAATTAATAAACAACCAATTAATTGTTATAAGAAGATATTAAATATACTTACACACCCGTTGTATCCAGAGAAAACCTAGAAACAATAATGAGATAATAATCTTACAATGAATAGTAAATAAGAATGTAAAATCAATAATTATTTAACTGAAGTTAATTAATTATTGATAAATAAAATATAACGAAATGTACTTACCTTAAAATTAAGCTGAAAATAAATGTAAAATTAATGATTGATTAAACTGGTTTTAAATAATCAATAATTACGAGTTAAACGAATTTATAAAGTATATAGAAACAGTATATAAGAGTCACGGATACTCACTTTATTTGTGTGCGCCAACCAACACCGAGACGCCCGGCCTCACCGATACTCCAACGGGACGCTGCTATTTAAGAGCGCAGGCGCGCCGCACTCATTAGTTCTCGAATCTCTCCCCAGCAAGCCAGTCGAACTCCGGCCGAGAGCGAGCACGGATACTCCCGCGGAGCAGCTGAAAATCGAATAGTTTTTAATAAGTTTTTAAAGTTCTCGAATCTCTCCACAGCTAGCCAGTCGAACTCCGGCCGAGAGCGAGCACGGATACTCCCGCAGAGCAGCTGAAAATCGAAAAGTTTTTAATAAGTTTTTAAAGTTCTTTTTCGTACAAGTTAATCGTACAAGTTTATTTTAATTTTGTAACATCGCAACTTAAAAGTTTGTAACAATACATAAGTGTAAAAAGGGTGAAAAGTGTTTAAAATAATTATTCAAATCATCCTTAAACCCTCGTTGAGTAATTTCCACCGAATCTCGCGATTAATTAACAATTTATTTCCGTTGAGTAATTTCCACCGAAACTCGCGATAATTCGAAATCATTTCTTTCGTTCGAGTATTTTTCACCGAAACTCGCGAATTATTATCATCAATTTTCTTCGAGTGATTTTTCCATTCTTTTCCTCGAGAATTAATATTTCTCAATTCGATAAAATCGAGTCTAATTATTTTTCTCGAATTATAAATTTTCACGAGTTATTTTCATCAAGATTAACTAGAGTCTCAACTTCATGTTTTACAAAACCTCGTGTTCATTACTGAACGAATTTATTAATTTCATTCTCTCTTTTATCTAACACCGTAAATTCTTTAAAACGTGGCATTATTTAATTTCATTTTCGTGCCTTAATTCAGCGATAAACCTGCGGATTCATTTCTTTTATAATCTGGCATACTTCTTTCATTCAATCTCGCAGTTGAATAATTAATTCAAGTTTTTCCATACGATTCTTTTTGTGCTAGACTCAGGCACGTTAGATCGTATTTTAATTCTTTTATTTGTATCGTTCTGTGCTGGAGAATTTGGCACGCCGATACATATTTCTATCTCTCTCTCTCTCTCTCTCTCTCATTGTTCTGTGCTGGAGAATTTGGCACGCCAACGAGATTTCTATCTCTCTCTCTCTTTCTCATTGTTCTGTGCTGGAGAATTTGGCACGTCAACGAGATTTCTTCCTTTTTTCTATCCTTTAAACAAACTTGAATTAATTATCGAAATATAAATTTAATTATGAAATTCTCTTATTATGCCTAGACGTCGAGGAGGCGTTAAATTTCAAATCCGCCGGGCTATCGCACGTGCCTGTAATAGACCCGCTCTTAACCGTGGTAATAATAAATCGTGGGTGAAAACGTTGTGCAAAGCCACTCAACACTCACAGCTATCTGAAAACTCTGGTGTCGAATATCCGAACGATATTATTTATAATTTGGTGTTAAAATCGGGTCCGAGTAAAATTCGCGTCGTTTCCGACGTTATCGTTCGGAAGAGCATCTTCATTATCGACGCTAATTCGCCATACTCATTGGGACGGTTGGTCGGTTCATCGATCTTCACTCAACGAGAAGAATACCATCCCGATTGTGGAAACATCTCGGGGGCATCGACCGTTTCCCGACCATCAACACCAATCGACATCGAAGTAATAACAATCGATTAACTCATCCGTCGAAGAATAACTAAACGGTAAGTGAGTTTTATTTTATTTTTATTCTGAAAAGGTCATCCGGTAAATATTTCACGAGCATAGGTTTCGGTCCTGAGGGGGAAAATCTCACCTTCTCAAATACGAGATCTAAAATAAGTCTACGCGTCGTACCCCGTGTATCATTTTCCTGGGCAAATAAATTCTTCCGGTTGCCGACCATCGAGCATACTGCTGACGGTAATCCAGTCTGTATCAATCCAATCGGTCAAGTAGAGTTCCACATTTCCAGCAGTCGGTAAACTAACCAACCGCGACCAGGGCAAATCCCTGTCGTACCAAGCGGCCCGCTCTAAAAAGTTTCTCTCTTACCGTCCGTAGCCGTGAATCGTATTGTCAGTATTTCGTTAGATAATTTGTCTCTCTCTCTAAAAATCCGGGCATTAAACCACACGACGTAACAGGTTTATATATTTTTTGGTGGCAGCGGTGGGATACCGTCGTGAAATAAAGTACTGGTGGCCTTTCTTTTATTTTTTTGTAATTATCATTGGTTAATTTTCGCAATCGAGTAAAGCGAGGAAACTCGTAACCTCAATTGTGATAAATTCATTCAAATTTCAGAGAATATCGTCACTATTCTGTCGAATTTCAAATTAAAATCAAATTATCGATCGCTAAATTTGATTATTTCTCAAATTTATTCGTATAACAAACCATTATCGACTTCGTTACTCGAATACCAAAGCATTTCTCGTCAATTTAAAAATTGGACAAATTTTCCTTCATCAATATTTTTTGATTTTCTACCTACCAAATCTCAGTAACAAACCGTACCGAACATAAATAAACGGAGAAAAATCATATTCCAAACGATTTAACGCAACATTTCCGTAATATAAAAATTTTGTAAAATTGGACAAATTTTGCAATTTCAAAATATCATCTCTCCTATACGCTAACAATCAATTTTTAACTTCAAGGAGTATAAATATTCGGAAAATATTAAGTTCCAAACGTCTACACTCGGGATTTTCGAAATAAATCATATTTGAAAAATTGGACAAATTTCTCGACTTTAAAATTTTTATTTGAATTTTTCGGAGTTCAACTCAAATAACAAACTACACCGAATTAAAAACAGCAGGGAACAGTCCGTTTCCAATCGTTTGAATATTTAATTTTGCCATTTTCAATATTTTTTGGAATTGGACAAATTTTTCGAAAACTTTCCTGTTCTCAATTTTCATATAACAAACGCAATCAAGCCGTTACATTCGAAGTACAAACAATTTCAAAAACTTTTCATTAATATTTTTCAATAAAATACAATTTTCGTGATTGGACAAATTTTTCAAAACTCCCCCTACTTGCAGATTTCCAAATAACAAACGTTACTATACCATTATTTACAAAATACAATTAATTTCCAAACGTTTTAAATAAAATTTTCCAATAAAATCAAAATTTTAAATTTTGGACAAAATTTTTATACGTTCCCATTTCTCAACTTTTGGACAAGTTTTCGTGTATTAATCGTTCTTTAGTAAATTTCAAACAAAATCAAAATGAAGGACCTTACGTCAGAGGAGCTGCAAGTACTCCGCGATCAGCTATTGTTAAAAGAGCGTGAATTGGTAGAAAAAGAACGTAGGTTACAACATCAGGAGGAAGTCCTTGACGAAGAGCGATTAGAGGTTGCAAAACAATTCGAAACACTCCAATCTGCAACGGATGAGGGTGAAGTCAATAAACAAGAGAAATCATCAAACGATCGGTTAAAACATTTAATCGATATAATTAATGAGCAACAAAATGCAAGCAAATCTTTACAGAATAATCTCGACAGAATAATGAGTGAGATAAAAGGCTTGAAGACCGAGAGGCCGAGCTCTCGGGCCGCTATGTTCACAACCGACGTTTGGGGTGAACCCGACGTGGGGAATCACTCGATCAACAATCAGGCGAAAACAAGTACCCCTCGCGAAAACGATGTCCGACACGCGCAAAATTCCCCGGGTACGATCAACCTCCCGAGCGTCAAATACAAAGACGCGCTCGAATCCGTACCGATTTTTACTGGGTATAATTTCCCAGTCCTTCGATTTATTCGTGCCTGTCAAAAGGTGCGAAGTTTATTTAGTCCTCAGCACGAGCCCACGTTGGTTCTGCTCCTAAAAAATAAATTAAAAAGTCATGCTCAAACCGCCTTCGAGGACGATAACTCGCGAACTATCAAAGAACTCGTGGAACGATTAAAATTATTGTTTGGATCATCTAAATCGGTCAACGAATACCGCGGCGAGTTAGGTACGATAACAAAAACGCCGTCCGAAAATATGATTCAGTATATCAGCCGCGTCAAGGATCTGCACTTCGAGATTATCGAAATGGACACCGAAACATGGGGTCCTCTTTCTCGCGAACATCGCGCGCAATGTGAAAACGATACAATGGATAGTTTCGTCAAGGGCCTGCCGCCCGATCTTAGAATGCGCGTACGGTTGGAATATTATCAAACCTTGGAAGAGCTTTTCGCGAAGGCCATCAAGGTCGAAAAGGAAGTCGCGGTGGATCAAAAATTTTCAAAAATAAACAGCCAATCGCAACCTTCGCGGAATGTTCGGGTCGCTTTCACGAATAATTCACCGTGCACCCACTGCAACAGGGGCGGGCACGACCTAGAAAATTGTTGGCTGAAATACCCCGAAAAAAGGCCAAAAAGGGACAATAATCGGAATAACGGCCATTATAATCGCGGTAACGGCAATAATAACAATAATAACGGTCACAAACCTCATTGCACGTATTGCAACAAAATCGGTCACACGGAAGAAAAATGCTTCCGCAAGCAAAATGATAGTACAAAAAACGCGGTTCCGCGCCCAACGGAACAGGGCTCGTTGGGAGACCCGCGGACGCACCCTGTCAATTTAGCGGAGGCAGTGCCCTCCGCGCCGTCAATCTCTGCCTGAACGAGCTTCAGCGCTCTCCCTCCGTCACCCTCCATTGCCCTCAATTAGGCGGGCTTACCGAATTTTTAATAGATTCCGGGGCGGAGGTCAACATCGCAAAAATAAACACGGTTTCTAGCTCCGTGGTAATCGATAAACGAGAGAGAATTCAGTTAAACGGGATAGCTGGGAAAACGGTTGCTACCTTTGGTTGGATAACAGCCCGTGTTTGTGGTACGCCGACCATCTTTCACGTTGTAGGGGATGATTTCCCGACTCCTCAGCATGCACTTCTGGGAGCGGAATTTCTTTCCCAGAACAAGGCATCTTTAGATTGGTCAAAGCGGCTCCTCTCTTGGAACGAGCAAGCTTTTCCTTTCATGGATTGTGACACAATATTCCTCGCCAAGAGAAGTAAGACAATCGGTTTCGGTCGGGTGAAAAACCCCGAGGTAAAACGCGGTTACGTTCCGCGCCTCGACCTCGGGGCCGGGATTTATTGCGGCCAAATAGTAGCTCAAACTGAATTCGGAATCACTAAATTGGTGATACACAATTCAACCCTCGAAGACGTCCTCGTAAAGGTCCCGACCATAGAAATCGAGGAGTACGAGGATGTCGACGAGGCATATCTTGTCAAAGCAACCGATTTCGATGAAGCTTTTCCGGACGGTTACGAGCCGAAGGCAATTGTCAGTCACACGTGTGAAGAATTGTGCGACGGGAGGTTAGAACCCGGCGAATATATCAAACGCGTTCTAAGAATCCAGAAGGACGACAGAATCAGAAAGGTAAAGGACTTATTACGACTTGACCACCTTAACCAAGAAGAAAAGGATAGTATTGAGTCAATTATTCGGGATAATGCCGACCTTTTTCAACTTCCTAACGAAAACTTAGATTTTGTACCGGATTTTTATCATAAAATTGAAACTGTAGACGACCAACCGGTGTTCACTCGACAATATAGATTCCCTCCGATCCATAAGGATGAAATTACAAAACAGGTCGGGGAGTTAGTAAAAAATAATATCATCTCACCTTCTCTCTCCCCGTACAGCTCACCCCTGTGGATTGTGCCGAAGAAAGCGGACTCCCAGGGCAATAAACGTTGGAGAATGGTTATCGATTACCGCAATCTCAACGAGAAGACTATCGGAGATGCTTATCCTCTCCCCCAGATTAACGAAATTTTGGACCAGCTTGGAAGCGCGAAATATTTCTCCGTATTCGACCTTGCCAGCGGTTTTCACCAAATCAAAGTAGATCCGAAGGATAAACATAAAACCGCGTTTTCCACCCCTTTCGGTCATTATGAGTTTAATCGCATGCCCTTCGGGTTGAAAAACGCACCCGCTACTTTCCAAAGGCTTATGGACCGAGTACTAGTGGGACTCCAAGGGGTCGAGCTCTTCGTCTACTTAGACGATATCGTGATTTACGCCAAATCTTTACACGAGCACAAAATTAAGTTCGACAAATTGGCCTCTCGGTTACGAAGAGCCAATATGCACCTACAACCAGACAAGTGCGAGTTCCTTCGCCGCGAAGTAGGTTATTTAGGACACGTAATTAGTGACCAGGGAGTAAAACCAGACCCGAAGAAGATCGAGGCCCTGCAGAACTACCCTGCTCCTACAAATCAGAAAAAAATCAAGCAGTTTCTCGGATTAGCCGGGTATTATCGGCGTTTTATAGAAAATTTTTCGGGCATATCAAAACCCCTCACAAATTTGTTAAAAAAGGGGATCCCATTCAAGTGGACCGACTCTCAACAGCGAGCGTTCGATATATTGAGGGAGGCCCTGTGTAAAGAACCTGTTTTACAATATCCCGACTTTACACAACCGTTTAACATCACAACCGACGCATCAAATTATGCGATTGGGGGCGTTCTTTCTCAAGGCGACATAGGCAAAGATAAGCCAATCGCGTATGCATCTAGAACACTAAATAAACACGAGCTAAACTACTCCGTCATAGAGAAAGAATGCCTCGCCATAATTTATTGCGTGAACCATTTCAGACCCTATATCTATGGCAGGAAGTTCAATCTCCTTACCGATCATCAGCCATTAGTGTGGCTGAATTCTGTAAAAGACCCCGCCAATCGTCTGGTACACTGGCGTTTGAGTCTATCTAATTATGAATATAAAATCCAGTATAAACCTGGGAGCGCGAACAATAACGCTGACGCTCTCTCGCGAAATCCACCTGAAAGTAAAAACATCCTTATACTAACGCATAATCCAAAAAAGAAAAGAAAATTGAACTTACCTGGCCAATCCAACGACGATCATTCCGACGAATCTGATGAAGAACCATCATCCGATACAACGCCTAACGAACGAATTTTTAGTCCTCCTAGCCAATACAGGAGACGCACCGAAAATCCTAATCCTACTCCAGCTCCTGTTCCAGTGACGGTACCAAATACACCCGATTCACGGACAGAATCCGACTCCACAGAAAATATTTTTAGTCCGCCAGCCCACTTTAAAATGAAAAATATAGAGCAAAAGGGCTCAAGTAACATAAACGAGGAGATTCAAACTCGTAAAAGGAAAAGAAAGACCGGAATTTCTCCAGGTGAAGAAGGATCACAAGACGACCCTATCGACGAGTCGATGTTGGGAAGCTTGCCCTTCGACCCTGGGCCCCCCGGCAAATTAAACGTTCCGAGTGACGGACGATTATTTTGTGAAAATTTAGTTGAACCACAGGGATCACGGGTCGAAATTAATGCTCCTGGTAATCGCGTTGATGTCAACATATACGGTGAAAGACCCGAAGACATCAGCGTTGAGCCAGATCTGCCAATCGATATCTTAAATGATAACCCGCCCCTCGAATTCGACGATTTCTTTGAGGGCTACGGGGCGAATATGGAAGAAAATAATTTGTTGGAGGAAACTACATTGTCGGACGAAAACGAGTCTGAAGAGGAAACGGATCTTTTGTTGGACCCTGGGGAATGCGGTAGAGGTCCCTCAAACGATCCAGCTTATTCAATCGAAGGTGCTTTATCGATACGAGAAGTTCGCGATAATTTGTCAATGCAAAAGGGAGCGAAAATTATTTTTATTACGAGACAAGGGCTACCCCTCGATGACGGAGCCAAGGAACTAGATACTCTCAAAAAGATGCCTCAATATGAGAATATTAATATTTTTAGGGCCAAAGTTGCCAGGGAAAAGGGATGTGCAATGATAGCACTACCAGTCGTTTTTCATCTGAGAGAGAATATTTCCTTGGACGATCTAGGGGACACGTTCGAGTCGTTAAGAGATGTTGTTCGCGAGGAAAATATCACCTCAATTAGTATCGCTAAGACAAATTCAATCGGAGGTCTAAATTGGGCCGAAATTAAAAACCTTTTAATACAAATTCCGAGGGATCAAATGATCGCTCTCACCATCTGTCAACAGCTGATTCGTTTCCCGACGGAGCAAGAGCGCCTCGAAATTATTGCCGAGAAGCACGCCTCCGCGGTCGGTGGCCATAAGGGCGTAAATAAAACTTACAAGCGGATCAGAGAACACTTTTTCTGGGAAAATATGAAGACCCACATTCAAGATTATATAGCGAGATGCAGAAATTGCCAATTAAAAAAATTAGTCCGGGTCAAGACTAAACAGCCCATGGTTATAACCGACACGCCGGGGCGATCTTTCGACAAGATTTCGATGGACGTCGTCGGCCCCCTTCCTACCACCAGTAGCGGAAATTCGTATATCTTGACTATGCAAGACCTGTTAACAAAATGGTCAATCGCTGTCCCGCTGGCTAGGACGACGGCCGTCGACATCGCTGACGCGTTTATAGAACATTTTGTCTGTCAATTTAGTGCTCCGAAGGCAATTCTCACAGATCAGGGGCGAAATTTTCTCTCGAGCTTAATAAGGGCAATCGCAAAAATCTGGCGGATCAAATTATACCAGACAACCGCCTTCCATCCGCAAAGTAACGGATCGATCGAGCGATCGCATCACGTATTGGCGGAATATATAAAACAATATATTGACAAAAATAATGAATGGGACAAATTACTCCGTAGATGTATGTTCTCATATAATACTAGCCAACACGAGGGGACGAAATACACCCCCTTCGAATTAGTTTACGGACACCTGGCTAGGCTCCCATCGGCTCATCAACACATCGAAGAGGACCTGGATCCGACGTACGCGGACTACCTCGAAAATCTGTTTATCACGATCGATCAGCTTCAAAACCTTGCCCGCGAAAATATAATCGCGGCGAAAGAGAGATCAAAACAATATTACGATCGAAAAATCAACCCACAACAGTTTGACGTTGGCGACGTCGTTCTTATGCTGAAGGAACCAAGTAAAGGGAAATTCAGTGACCAGTACACGGAACCCTGTGAAATTATTGAAATTCTATCCGGGGGAAATTTAAAAATCTTGTATAAAGGGAAATCGCGAATCGTTCACGCGAATAAACTTAGAGGTACCCGCCTCCCACTTGATTAATAATCGGGTATCCTCTCACTTTCAGGAAGACCATGGTACGATTACTACTTGGCTTCCTTCTCTTGCAAGAGGCTTCCGCGCTGTTGGGATACGACTGTGCGGGGCCAAATCTCAACATTACAACTATTTCGCTTAACAACGTAGGAGAATGCAATGTTCCGATCAACGCGCCTATTCCAAAGGAAACATACATTCAACTGCTCCAATTATCAGACTTTTCGCACGCCGAAGTCGTGCAGTGCCGCGTGGAAATAGACCGCACCATTTACTACTGTGGGATGAGTTCGCACGTTTCGGTGGTTCAGAACGGACGCCAAATTTACCTCCACGAACTCGACGAACGTGGGTGTCAAAAACTTCAGGAAACTGGGATATTACAACTCAGCCCATCCAGCATCATAACCGGGTTAAGGAAGAACAGCACAACCGATCGCGCTATTTTATTAGGCGGTTCCCTCACCAACAGTGGAAGCTGCCAAGGGACACAGTACAGCGACGCGTTTGGAAACTGGAACGGGGTCGTAATCCAAGCAACAGTAAAAATCACGCTGACAAACTACATGGCCGAAGTGAACTTGGTCAATAATAAAATTATCCTTCAGTCAGGTACGCAGTGCTATCTTTCCGATGGTACTTGTTTGGACGTCGAAGGGAATTCAGCCTTCTGGATAACTGAACCAGCAGACTCGTGTCAGTTCAATCGATACGATGTCCTCTTCGAAGGCATTGCCCATAAACAACAAAATCCAGACTCAGCGACCAACAATCCTGACGTATTCTCACTAACAACGCACGAAACGACGTTCGCGTTAGCAGCCAAATCAATGAAGCATATCTGCGGTTACAATCTCGTTCGTACGGAGCACCCAAAACTTTACATTCTGGAAACACAAAAGGGAAGGACGTTCGCGCAGAAAAAACAAATTCCCGTCAACAATCTCGATATTTTTTCATACATGAACTCCAAATTTATTTACGTTGAAAAACACATCCGTACACAGATACAAAATCTTTACAGAGATGTCGTACTACAGAGGTGTAATCTCGAGCGTCAGGTAATCCAAAACGCATTAAACACAGCCCCTTTGTTCCCGGAAAAATTCGCCACAACAATCATGAAGGCTCACGGATATATGGCCGTAGTATTGGGAGAAGTTGCCCACATTATAAAATGTACACCTGTCGACTGTAGCATCCGCCGGACCAAGGAATGTTACAACGAACTTCCAGTAACGTATCGGAACGAGTCCCGTTATTTATCGCCAATCTCGAAGGTTCTTCTCAAAGCAGGGACCCAAATCGAGTGCGATCCACTTCTTCCAGCATTGTACAACATCGATAATAACTGGTATCGGTTCAGCCCGCAAGGAATCCCAGCTCAAACCCCTCAAGAACTTCACCCGACTGCACATCCATCGTGGAATTACAATCCGATCGGAGACTTAGCAGTTTCTGGAATATACACAGTAGAAGAAATTAATCAATTAAGAGATCGCATCATGTTTCCAGCTGAAAGAGCCGCTCTTCTCAACACTATCGCTCGCGGTTCTGCCGGTTATCCAGTGGCAGGAGGAACAATTGCAATACAAAATTTATTAAGTACCGAGGCAATTGAACAACTCGCGGAAGGTACAATTAACAAAATTTGGCATGGTTTGGAAAAATTCGGAATAGTAAGCTCCGGGTTCTTCGCCATAGCGTTTATCTTCAGCATCGTAAAAGCAGTGATCGACATCATCATACAGGGTTACACCCTTCATTCTCTCTACGGTTGGAGCGTCGCATTAATTGGCGCAATTTGGAATTCTATAACTTATCTTTTAATCACACGCCACTACAAGAAAAACAGCCAACGGGAAAATTCATATGAGATCCCGCGTGAAACAGAACTTTCGGAGGTCGTCTCACAGGAGCCGAAACCGTCCCCATCGAAAAGACGACTTTCTGGCGTAGACCCTGTACTTTTGGGGCGTCTTACAGCCGGTTCTCAGCCTAAGTAAACCATCGGCTTCGAACTTCTCCGGGGAGGTGTTACGTCCTAGGGTCTCCACCATCGTGTTGGCTGGTATGTATCTGTAACATAAAGAAAATATATTTAAAATTGCCGCTTAAAAAAAATAAAATTTATTATTCGAAATAATAGTGACCAACATAGAAAGGCGAAAATAACTTTTAAGGAGCGCTATAGTTCAGTAAACGCTATAGTATGTAGACTAGCGAGCCCCGCGCGCAACTGACCTGCCTCACGGAGCCCGAGCGCCCGATGAGTCATCACTCAGCGCTCTCGAAATTTCAATTTTCATTAACTAACAATAATCGACTTAGAGCATTTTTAACAATTGGAACGTGTTTCTTACGAAAAGGGCTTTATTTTGATACCTCACACGGGTACCTTTTAATCATTTTTACCAAATATCAAAAGTTAACAATTTCAAATTTCATTAACTAACAATTTTACAGTTATCTAAATTTTAACGCTACGAGCGTGTTCTAGATCAAAATCCCTTTCAAATGAATACTCGCACGACCATTTTGCAATAATTCTTCTGTGAGTTATCAATTCGCGGAAAAACCGCGAAAAACCGCGAATTACCGCGAATCGTCCAAAAACGTCGAAAATCAAGTTCCAAACGATTAGATTCAATAGCAAAGACCATAATAAGTAACTTGGGTGCTTTTTACAATTTTTCCGAAACATAAAAATTTAACAATATTTAATTTCATTAATTAACAATTATGTGGATGAATTATCTCTGTTACTCTCAAACGATAGGGAACTCAATGCCCTTTAAAATGATTACAAACTCGACCACTTTACACAAATATTTCACCGATATATCAATTCGCGGGTTAACCGCGAAAAACCGCGGAAAACCGCGGATCACCCAAAATACATCAAAAACTCAGGAAATCAATGGGATTTCATAGCAAAGCGATATAGGACACAGTTCAAAAGCGATCGACACATTTTTAAGCATATAAACAATAATTGTTAATAAATAAACAAATTCCGCTACAAATAAATTATCGTTATTTTCAATCAAGGAATACAAATATATGTGTATGGGGAACAGAACCGCTTATTTCGCTATTTCTATCGAGGTATATGTGTATATAAGGTTTATACATAAGTTAAAGTATATATAGATATGTGAGGACATGTATGTACATAGACTCGCTAAAACGCTTCTTATATAATGCTTAGGCTACGAAATAAATTCACATAGGCGAATCTCTGGAACACTTATTTACAAAAACTGCAAATGCATTTCCGGTCTGAAAGTATATTTTTACACAAATAAAATAATAATAACTCACCCACTCGCAGAGGATAAATCTCGTATTGATTATTGTCATCAGAAAATCCGCGAGGTGAAACCCGATATCTTCATCCGGCGTAGCGCGACAGTACAGCCTATCAAAAGAATTAATTACGCGAATTCACGCACAAACAAAACTAAAATAATTCTTCTTTCCAAACTTACCAAAATCCATACGTCGACACTCGTCAACCCTGACCCTTCACTCGAGTCCTTTTTTTTATGACCCTTTCTTTCCAATTTTTTCGAGGGTTTTTCCCAGCGAAAGGAAAGGACTCTAGAAAAAAACTTCTCAAGAGTCTCTTAGGCGAAGTCACGCACGTGCCAGATGTGACAGTCCTCGTCAAAACGCTGTACAAAATTTCCTGAAAAACGCACAGAAAAATTAATTGTTAAATGTTAAACAATAAAAGAAAGTATGTAGAAAACGTACACTTACCGATGAAACTTCGCTGCGCACCGTCCAAACCATTGTAAACACCCGTAGAGATCCTGCGAACAAAATAATATTTATAAAACAACAAAATAATTAATTAAATAAACAATAATTGTACTTACCAACCCGAAATTTACTCGCCGTTGGATCCAGAAGAACCTGAAAATAGAAAATGGCAATCAATCATTAAAATAAGCATCGATTCGTAATTAATTAATAAACAACCAATTAATTGTTATAAGAAGATATTAAATATACTTACACACCCGTTGTATCCAGAGAAAACCTAGAAACAATAATGAGATAATAATCTTACAATGAATAGTAAATAAGAATGTAAAATCAATAATTATTTAACTGAAGTTAATTAATTATTGATAAATAAAATATAACGAAATGTACTTACCTTAAAATTAAGCTGAAAATAAATGTAAAATTAATGATTAATTAAACTGGTTTTAAATAATCAATAATTACGAGTTAAACGAATTTATAAAGTATATAGAAACAGTATATAAGAGTCACGGATACTCACTTTATTTTTGTGCGCCAACCAACACCGAGACGCCCGGCCTCACCGATACTCCAACGGGACGCTGCTATTTAAGAGCGCAGGCGCGCCGCACTCATCAGTTCTCGAATCTCTCCCCAGCAAGCCAGTCGAACTCCGGCCGAGAGCGAGCACGGATACTCCCGCGGAGCAGCTGAAAATCGAATAGTTTTTAATAAGTTTTTAAAGTTCTCGAATCTCTCCACAGCTAGCCAGTCGAACTCCGGCCGAGAGCGAGCACGGATACTCCCGCAGAGCAGCTGAAAATCGAAAAGTTTTTAATAAGTTTTTAAAGTTCTTTTTCGTACAAGTTAATCGTACAAGTTTATTTTAATTTTGTAACATCGCAACTTAAAAGTTTGTAACAATACATAAGTGTAAAAAGGGTGAAAAGTGTTTAAAATAATTATTCAAATCATCCTTAAACCCTCGTTGAGTAATTTCCACCGAATCTCGCGATTAATTAACAATTTATTTCCGTTGAGTAATTTCCACCGAAACTCGCGATAATTCGAAATCATTTCTTTCGTTCGAGTATTTTTCACCGAAACTCGCGAATTATTATCATCAATTTTCTTCGAGTGATTTTTCCATTCTTTTCCTCGAGAATTAATATTTCTCAATTCGATAAAATCGAGTCTAATTATTTTTCTCGAATTATAAATTTTCACGAGTTATTTTCATCAAGATTAACTAGAGTCTCAACTTCATGTTTTACAAAACCTCGTGTTCATTACTGAACGAATTTATTAATTTCATTCTCTCTTTTATCTAACACCGTAAATTCTTTAAAACGTGGCATTATTTAATTTCATTTTCGTGCCTTAATTCAGCGATAAACCTGCGGATTCATTTCTTTTATAATCTGGCATACTTCTTTCATTCAATCTCGCAGTTGAATAATTAATTCAAGTTTTTCCATACGATTCTTTTTGTGCTAGACTCAGGCACGTTAGATCGTATTTTAATTCTTTTATTTGTATCGTTCTGTGCTGGAGAATTTGGCACGCCGATACATATTTCTATCTCTCTCTCTCTCTCTCTCATTGTTCTGTGCTGGAGAATTTGGCACGCCAACGAGATTTCTATCTCTCTCTCTCTTTCTCATTGTTCTGTGCTGGAGAATTTGGCACGTCAACGAGATTTCTTCCTTTTTTCTATCCTTTAAACAAACTTGAATTAATTATCGAAATATAAATTTAATTATGAAATTCTCTTATTATGCCTAGACGTCGAGGAGGCGTTAAATTTCAAATCCGCCGGGCTATCGCACGTGCCTGTAATAGACCCGCTCTTAACCGTGGTAATAATAAATCGTGGGTGAAAACGTTGTGCAAAGCCACTCAACACTCACAGCTATCTGAAAACTCTGGTGTCGAATATCCGAACGATATTATTTATAATTTGGTGTTAAAATCGGGTCCGAGTAAAATTCGCGTCGTTTCCGACGTTATCGTTCGGAAGAGCATCTTCATTATCGACGCTAATTCGCCATACTCATTGGGACGGTTGGTCGGTTCATCGATCTTCACTCAACGAGAAGAATACCATCCCGATTGTGGAAACATCTCGGGGGCATCGACCGTTTCCCGACCATCAACACCAATCGACATCGAAGTAATAACAATCGATTAACTCATCCGTCGAAGAATAACTAAACGGTAAGTGAGTTTTATTTTATTTTTATTCTGAAAAGGTCATCCGGTAAATATTTCACGAGCATAGGTTTCGGTCCTGAGGGGGAAAATCTCACCTTCTCAAATACGAGATCTAAAATAAGTCTACGCGTCGTACCCCGTGTATCATTTTCCTGGGCAAATAAATTCTTCCGGTTGCCGACCATCGAGCATACTGCTGACGGTAATCCAGTCTGTATCAATCCAATCGGTCAAGTAGAGTTCCACATTTCCAGCAGTCGGTAAACTAACCAACCGCGACCAGGGCAAATCCCTGTCGTACCAAGCGGCCCGCTCTAAAAAGTTTCTCTCTTACCGTCCGTAGCCGTGAATCGTATTGTCAGTATTTCGTTAGATAATTTGTCTCTCTCTCTAAAAATCCGGGCATTAAACCACACGACGTAACACACCGATACACTTTAGTGCGAATCGATACAAATTAACAACGTTCACTGTCATTTCGTTCTGAATCGTTTTCCGACGTGTAATGATCTCGAATCGCACGTCGGAAAGCGATGCTAGTCGAAATGTCAGTGAATGTTGTTAAATTGTATCGATTCACACAAAAGTGTATCGGTGATCACCGTTCTTAATGTTTATGAACGTTCGGAAACGACATCACTCAATTCTAAGGTATGATCTCGAATCGCACGTTGGAAAGCTGTTCTGTTCGAAATGTCAGTGAATGTTGTTAAATTGTATCGATTTACACAAAAGTGTATCGGTGATCACCAATTTTCATGTTCATGAACGTTCGGAAACGACATCACTCGATTGTAAGGTATGATCTCGAATCGCACGTCGGAAAGCTGTTCTGTTCGAAATGTCAGTGAATGTTGTTAAATTGTATCGATTCACACAAAAGTGTATCGGTGATCACCAATTTTCATGTTCATGAACGTTCGGAAACGACATCACTCGATTGTAAGGTATGATCTCGAATCGCTCGTCGGAAGGCTGTTCTGTTCGAAATGTCAGTGAATGTTGTAAAATTGTATCGATTCACACAAAAGTGTATCGGTGATCACCAATTTTCACGTTTATGAACGTTCGAAAACTACATCACTCGATTGTAAGTTATGTTCTCGAATCGCAGGTCGGAATCTGATTTTGTTCGAAATGTCAGTGAATCTTCTTGATTTGTTGCGATTCTCGCAAAAATCTATCGGTGATCACCGTTCTTCATGTTTATGAACGTTCGGAAACGACATCACTCGATCGTAAGGTATGATCTCGAATCGCACGTCGGAAAGCTGTTCTGTTCGAAATGTCAGTGAATGTTGATAAAATGTATCGATTCACACAAAAGTGTATCGGTGAACTCCAATTTTCACGTTTATGAACGTTCGGAAACGACATCACTCGATTATTATCTCGATTCGCACATCGGAAAGCGATTCAGAACGAAATGTCAGTGAATCCTGTTAATTTCCATCGATTCGCACAAAAGTGAATTGGTGATCACAAATTTTCATGTTTATGAACGTTCGGAAACGACATCACTCGATTGTAGGTTATGATCTCGAATCGCACGTCGGAAAGCTGTTCTGTTCGAAATGTCCGTGAATGTTGTTAAATTGAATCGATTCACACAAAAGTGTATCGGTGATCTCCAATTTCCACGTTTATGAACGGTCGGAAACGACATCACTCGATTGTAAGTTATGATATCGAATCGCACATCGACAAGCTGCTCTTTTCGAAATGTCAGTGAATGTTGTTAAATTGTATCGATTCACACAAAAGTGTATCGGTGATCTCCAATTTTCACGTTTATGAACGTTCGGAAACGACATCACTCGATTGTAATGTATTATCTCGATTCGCACATCGGAAAGCTATTCAGAACGAAATGTCCGTGAACCTTGTTAATTTGTATCGATTCGCACAAAAGTGTATCGGTGATCACAAATTTTCATGTTTATGAACGTACGGAAACGACATCAGTCGATTGTAGGTTATGATCTCGAATCGCACGTCGGAAAGCTGTTCTGTTCGAAATGTCAGTGAATGTTGATAAAATGTATCGATTCACACAAAAGTGTATCGGTGAACTCCAATTTTCACGTTTATGAACGTTCGGAAACGACATCACTCGATTGTAATGTATTATCTCGATTCGCACATCGGAAAGCGATTCAGAACGAAATGTCAGTGAATCCTGTTAATTTCCATCGATTCGCACAAAAGTGTATTGGTGATCACAAATTTTCATGTTTATGAATGTTCGGAAACGACATCACTCGATTGCAGGTTATGATATCGAATCGCACGTCGGAAAGCTGTTCTGTTCGAAATGTCAGTGAATGTTGATAAAATGTATCGATTCACACAAAAGTGTATCGGTGATCACCAATTTTCATGTTCATGAACGTTCGGAAACGACATCACTCGATTGTAAGGTATGATCTCGAATCGCACGTCGGAAAGCTGTTCTGTTCGAAATGTCAGTGAATGTTGTTAAATTGTATCGATTCACACAAAAGTGTATCGGTGATCACCAATTTTCATGTTCATGAACGTTCGGAAACGACATCACTCGATTGTAAGGTATGATCTCGAATCGCTCGTCGGAAGGCTGTTCTGTTCGAAATGTCAGTGAATGTTGTAAAATTGTATCGATTCACACAAAAGTGTATCGGTGATCACCAATTTTCACGTTTATGAACGTTCGAAAACTACATCACTCGATTGTAAGTTATGTTCTCGAATCGCAGGTCGGAATCTGATTTTGTTCGAAATGTCAGTGAATCTTCTTGATTTGTTGCGATCCTCGCAAAAATCTATCGGTGATCACCGTTCTTCATGTTTATGAACGTTCGGAAACGACAACACTCGATTGTAAGCTGTGATCGCGATTCGCACATCGGAAAGCGATTCAGAACGAAATGTCAGTGAATCTGGTTAATTTGTGTCGATTCACACAAAAGTGTATAGGTGATCACCAATTTTCATGTTCATGAACGTTCGGAAACGACATCACTCGATTGTAAGGTATGATCTCGAATCGCACGTCGGAAAGCTGTTCTGTTCGAAATGTCAGTGAATGTTGTTAAATTGTGTCGATTCACACAAAAGTGTATCGGTGATCACCAATTTTCACGTTTATGAACGTTCGGAAATGACATCACTCGATTGTAAGTTATGATCTCGGATCGCACGTCGGAAAGCTGTTCTGTTCGAAACGTCAGTGAATGTTGTTAAATTGTATAGATTCACACAAAAGTGTATCGGTGATCACCAATTTGCACGTTTATGAACGTTCGGAAACGACATCACTCGATTGTAATTTATGATCTCGAATCGAAATGTCATTGAATATTGTTAATTTGTCATGAATTGAACAAAAATTTTGTTGGTGATCACCAACTTCATGTTTATGAACGTTCGGAAACGTTTTCATCGCTCGATTGCCAGTTCAGATCTCAAATAGCCCTTCGGATTGCAATACTAAATGTCTGTAAAATTGTTGATATGTGACGTTTATCGGTGACCGTTTCCAATCTTTCATAAACATGAAAATAGGTAATCAGCGATAATCTTTTCTGTTAATCGTTACAAATCAACAATTTTTTCCGACATTTCTATCAGAATCGCAATCGGAGATGCGATTCGAGACCGGAACTGACAATCGAACGATGTCGTCTCTGAACGTTCACAAATATGAAAATTGGTGATCACAAATAAACTTTTGTGAGAATCGCTACAAATTATCAAGATTCACTGACAATTCGAACAGAATCGGTTTCCGACGTGCGATTCGAGATCATAACTTACAATCGAGTGATGTCGTCTCCGAAAGTTCGTATACATGAAAAACGGTGATCTCGATAAACTTTTTGTTCAAGTCATCACAAATTAACAAGATTCTATGACATTTCGAACAGAATCGCTTTCTGACGTGCGATTTGAGATCATAACTTACAATCGAGTTATGTCGTTTCCGAACGTGCATAAACATGAAAATTGGTGAACACGGATTGACTTTTGTGTGAATCGATAGAAATTAACAAGATTCACTGACATTTCGTTCTCAATCGCTTTCCGATGTGCTGATCGAGATCATAACTTACAATCGAGTGATGTCGTTTCCGAACGTTCATGAACATGAAAATTGGTGATCACCGATACACTTTTGTGTGAATCGATTCAATTAAACAACATTCACTGACCTTGCGAACAGAACAGCTTTCCGACGTGCGATTCGAGATCATAACCTACAATCGAGTGATGTCGTTTCCGAACGTTCATAAACATGAAAATTTGTGATCACCAATACACTTTTGTGCGAATCGATGGAAATTAACAAGGTTAACGGACATTTCGTTCTGAATAGCTTTCCGATGTGCGAATCGAGATAATACATTACAATCGAGTGATGTCGTTTCCGAACGTTCATAAACATGAAAATTTGTGATCACCCATACACTTTTGTGTGAATCGATACAATTTATCAACATTCACTGACATTTCGAACAGAACAGCTTTCCGACGTGCGATTCGAGATCATAACCTACAATCGAGTGATGTCGTTTCCGAACGTTCATAGACATGAAAATTTGTGATCACCGATACACTTTTGTGCGAATCCATACAAATTAACAAGGTTCACGGACATTTCGTTCTGAATAGCTTTCCGATGTGCGAATCGAGATAATACATTACAATCGAGTGATGTCGTTTCCGAACGTTCATAAACGTGAAAATTGGAGATCACCGATACACTTTTGTGTGAATCGATGCAGTTTAACAACATTCACTGACATTTCGAAAAGAGCAGCTTTTCGATGTGCGATTCGATATCATAACTTACAATCGAGTGATGTCGTTTCCGACCGTTCATAAACGTGAAAATTGGAGATCACCGATACACTTTTGTGTGAATCGATTCAATTTAACAACATTCACTGACATTTCGAACAGAACAGCTTTCCGACGTGCGATTCGAGATCATAACCTACAATCGAGTGATGTCGTTTCCGAACGTTCATAAACATGAAAATTTGTGATCACCAATACACTTTTGTGCGAATCGATGGAAATTAACAGGATTCACTGACATTTCGTTCTGAATCGCTTTCCGATGTGCGAATCGAGATAATACATTACAATCGAGTGATGTCGTTTCCGAACGTTCATAAACGTGAAAATTGGAGTTCACCGATACACTTTTGTGTGAATCGATACATTTTATCAACATTCACTGACATTTCGAACAGAACAGCTTTCCGACGTGCGATTCGAGATCATAACCTACAATCGAGTGATGTCGTTTCCGAACGTTCATAGACATGAAAATTTGTGATCACCGATACACTTTTGTGCGATTCGATACGAATTAACAAGGTTCACTGACATTTCGTTCTGAATAGCTTTCCGATGTGCGAATCGAGATAATACATTACAATCGAGTGATGCCGTTTCCGAACGTTCATAAACATGAAAATTGGAGATCACCGATACACTTTTGTGTGAATCGATACATTTTATCAACATTCACTGACATTTCGAACAGAACAGCTTTCCGACGTGCGATTCGAGATTATAACCTACAATCGAGAGATGTCGTTTCCGAACGTTCATAAACATTAAAATTTGTGATCACCGATACACTTTTGTGCGAATCGACACAAATTAACAAGGTTCACTGACATTTCGTTCTGAATAGCTTTCCGATGTGCGAATCGAGATAATACATTACAATCGAGTGATGTCGTTTCCGAACGTTCATAAACGTGAAAATTGGAGATCACCGATACACTTTTGTGTGAATCGATACATTTTATCAACATTCACTGACATTTCGAACAGAACAGCTTTCCGACGTGCGATTCGAGATTATAACCTACAATCGAGTGATGTCGTTTCCGAACGTTCATAAACATTAAAATTTGTGATCACCGATACACTTTTGTGCGAATCGATACAAATTAACAAGGTTCACTGACATTTCGTTCTGAATAGCTTTCCGACGTGTAATGATCTCGAATCGCACGTCGGAAAGCGATGCTAGTCGAAATGTCAGTGAATGTTGTTAAATTGTATCGATTCACACAAAAGTGTATCGGTGATCACCGTTCTTAATGTTTATGAACGTTCGGAAACGACATCACTCAATTCTAAGGTATGATCTCGAATCGCACGTTGGAAAGCTGTTCTGTTCGAAATGTCAGTGAATGTTGTTAAATTGTATCGATTTACACAAAAGTGTATCGGTGATCACCAATTTTCATGTTCATGAACGTTCGGAAACGACATCACTCGATTGTAAGGTATGATCCCGAATCGCACGTCGGAAAGCTGTTCTGTTCGAAATGTCAGTGAATGTTGTTAAATTGTATCGATTCACACAAAAGTGTATCGGTGATCACCAATTTTCATGTTCATGAACGTTCGGAAACGACATCATTCGATTGTAAGGTATGATCTCGAATCGCACGTGGGAATCTGATTTTGTTCGAAATGTCAGTGAATCTTCTTGATTTGTTGCGATTCTCACAAAAATCTATCGGCGATCACCGTTCTTCATGTTTATGAACGTTCGGAAACAAAAACACTCGATTGTAAGCTGTGATCGCGATTAGCACATCGGAAAGCGATTCAGAACGAAATGTCAGTGAATCTGGTTAATTTGTGTCGATTCACACAAAAGTGTATCGGTGATGACCAATTTTCATGTTCATGAACGTTCGGAAACGACATCACTCGATTGTAAGGTATGATCTCGAATCGCACGTCGGAAAGCTGTTCTGTTCGAAATGTCAGTGAATGTTGTTAAATTGTATCGATTCACACAAAAGTGTATCGGTGATCACCAATTTTCATGTTCATGAACGTTCGGAAACGACATCACTCGATTGTAAGGTATGATCTCGAATCGCTCGTCGGAAGGCTGTTCTGTTCGAAATGTCAGTGAATGTTGTTAAATTGTATCGATTCACACAAAAGTGTATCGGTGATCACCAATTTTCACGTTTATGAACGTTCGGAAACGACACCACTCGATTGTAAGTTATGATCTCGGATCGCACGTCGGAAAGCTGTTCTGTTCGAAATGTCAGTGAATGTTGTTAAATTGTATAGATTCACACAAAAGTGTATCGGTGATCACCAATTTGCACGTTTATGAACGTTCGGAAACGACATCACTCGATTGTAATTTATGATCTCGAATCGAAATGTCATTGAATATTGATAATTTGTCATGAATGGAACAAAAATTTTGTTGGTGATCACCAACTTCATGTTTATGAACGTTCGGAAACGTTTTCATCGCTCGATTGCCAGTTCAGATCTCAAATAGCCCTTCGGATTGCAATACTAAATGTCTGTAAAATTGTTGATATGTGACGTTTATCGGTGACCGTTTCCAATCTTTCATAAACATGAAAATAGGTAATCAGCGATAATCTTTTCTGTTAATCGTTACAAATCAACAATTTTTTCCGACATTTCTATCAGAATCGCAATCCGAGATGCGATTCGAGACCGGAACTGACAATCGAACGATGTCGTTTCTGAACGTTCACAAATATGAAAATTGGTGATCACAAATAAACTTTTGTGAGAATCGCTACAATTTATCAAGATTCACTGACAATTCGAACAGAATCGGTTTCCGACGTGCGATTCGAGATCATAACTTACAATCGAGTGATGTCGTCTCCGAAAGTTCGTATACATGAAAAACGGTGATCACGATAAACTTTTTGTTCAAGTCATCACAAATTAACAAGATTCTATGACATTTCGAACAGAATCGCTTTCTGACGTGCGATTTGAGATCATAACTTACAATCGAGTTATGTCGTTTCCGAACGTACATAAACATGAAAATTGGTGATCACGGATTGACTTTTGTGTGAATCGATAGAAATTAACAAGATTCACTGACATTTCGTTCTCATTCGCTTTCCGATGTGCTGATCGAGATCATAACTTACAATCGAGTGATGTCGTTTCCGAACGTTCATGAACATGAAAATTGGTGATCACCGATACACTTTTGTGTGAATCGATTCAATTAAACAACATTCACTGACCTTGCGAACAGAACAGCTTTCCGACGTGCGATTCGAGATCATAACCTACAATCGAGTGATGTCGTTTCCGAACGTTCATAAACATGAAAATTTGTGATCACCAATACACTTTTGTGCGAATCGATGGAAATTAACAAGGTTCACGGACATTTCGTTCTGAATAGCTTTCCGATGTGCGAATCGAGATAATACATTACAATCGAGTGATGTCGTTTCCGAACGTTCATAAACATGAAAATTTGTGATCACCCATACACTTTTGTGTGAATCGATACAATTTATCAACATTCACTGACATTTCGAACAGAACAGCTTTCCGACGTGCGATTCGAGATCATAACCTACAATCGAGTGATGTCGTTTCCGAACGTTCATAGACATGAAAATTTGTGATCACCGATACACTTTTGTGTGAATCGATACATTTTATCAACATTCACTGACATTTCGAACAGAACAGCTTTCCGACGTGCGATTCGAGATTATAACCTACAATCGAGTGATGTCGTTTCCGAACGTTCATAAACATTAAAATTTGTGATCACCGATACACTTTTGTGCGAATCGATACAAATTAACAAGGTTCACTGACATTTCGTTCTGAATAGCTTTCCGATGTGCGAATCGAGATAATACATTACAATCGAGTGATGCCGTTTCCGAACGTTCATAAACGTGAAAATTGGAGATCACCGATACACTTTTGTGTGAATCGATACATTTTATCAACATTCACTGACATTTCGAACAGAACAGCTTTCCGACGTGCGATTCGAGATTATAACCTACAATCGAGTGATGTCGTTTCCGAACGTTCATAAACATGAAAATTTGTGATCACCGATACACTTTTGTGCGAATCGATACAAATTAACAAGGTTCACGGACATTTCGTTCTGAATAGCTTTCCGATGTGCGAATCGAGATAATACATTACAATCGAGTGATGTCGTTTCCGAACGTTCATAAACGTGAAAATTGGAGATCACCGATACACTTTTGTGTGAATCGATACAGTTTAACAAGATTCACTGACATTTCGAAAAGAGCAGCTTTTCGATGTGCGATTCGATATCATAACTTACAATCGAGTGATGTCGTTTCCGACCGTTCATAAACGTGAAAATTGGAGATCACCGATACACTTTTGTGTGAATCGATACATTTTATCAACATTCACTGACATTTCGAACAGAACAGCTTTCCGACGTGCGATTCGAGATTATAACCTACAATCGAGTGATGTCGTTTCCGAACGTTCATAAACATTAAAATTTGTGATCACCGATACACTTTTGTGCGAATCGATACAAATTAACAAGGTTCACTGGCATTTCGTTCTGAATAGCTTTCCGATGTGCGAATCGAGATAATACATTACAATCGAGTGATGTCGTTTCGGAACGTTCATAAACGTGAAAATTGGAGATCACCGATACACTTTTGTGTGAATCGATACATTTTATCAACATTCACTGACATTTCGAACAGAACAGCTTTCCGACGTGCGATTCGAGATTATAACCTACAATCGAGTGATGTCGTTTCCGAACGTTCATAAACATGAAAATTTGTGATCACCGATACACTTTAGTGCGAATCGATACAAATTAACAACGTTCACTGTCATTTCGTTCTGAATCGCTTTCCGACGTGTAATGATCTCGAATCGCACGTCGGAAAGCGATGCTAGTCGAAATGTCAGTGAATGTTGTTAAATTGTATCGATTCACATAAAAGTGTATCGGTGATCACCGTTCTTAATGTTTATGAACGTTCGGAAACGACATCACTCAATTCTAAGGTATGATCTCGAATCGCACGTTGGAAAGCTGTTCTGTTCGAAATGTCAGTGAATGTTGTTAAATTGTATCGATTTACACAAAAGTGTATCGGTGATCACCAATTTTCATGTTCATGAACGTTCGGAAACGACATCACTCGATTGTAAGGTATGATCTCGAATCGCACGTCGGAAAGCTGTTCTGTTCGAAATGTCAGTGAATGTTGTTAAATTGTATCGATTCACACAAAAGTGTATCGGTGATCACCAATTTTCACGTTTATGAACGTTCCGAAATGACATCACTCGATTGTAAGTTATGATCTCGAATCGCACGTCGGAATCTGATTTTGTTCGAAATGTCAGTGAATCTTCTTGATTTGTTGCGATTCTCGCAAAAATCTATCGGTGATCAACGTTCTTCATGCTTATGAACGTTCGGAAACGACAACACACGATTGTAAGCTCTGATCGCGATTCGCACATCGGAAAGCGATTCAGAACGAAATGACAGTGAATCTGGTTAATTTGTGTCGATTCACACAAAAGTGTATAGGTGATCACCAATTTTCATGTTCATGAACGTTCGGAAACGACATCACTCGATTGTAAGGTATGATCTCGAATCGCACGTCGGAAAGCTGTTCTGTTCGAAATGTCAGTGAATGTTGTTAAATTGTATCGATTCACACAAAAGTGTATCGGTGATCACCAATTTTCACGTTTATGAACGTTCCGAAATGACATCACTCGATTGTAAGTTATGATCTCGAATCGCACGTGGGAATCTGATTTTGTTCGAAATGTCAGTGAATCTTCTTGATTTGTTGCGATTCTCACAAAAATCTATCGGCGATCACCGTTCTTCATGTTTATGAACGTTCGGAAACAAAAACACTCGATTGTAAGCTGTGATCGCGATTCGCACATCGGAAAGCGATTCAGAACGAAATGTCAGTGAATCTGGTTAATTTGTATCGATTCACACAAAAGTGTATCGGTGATCACCAATTTTCATGTTCATGAACGTTCGGAAACGACATCACTCCATTGTAAGGTATGATCTCGAATCGCACGTCGGAAAGCTGTTCTGTTCGAAATGTCAGTGAATCTTGTTAATTTTTATCGATTTACACAAAAGTGTATCGGTGATCACCAATTTTCACGTTTATGAACGTTCGGAAACAACACCACTCGATTGTAAGGTGTGATCTAGAATCGCACGTGGGAATCTGATTTTGTTCGAAATGTCAGTGAATCTTCTTGATTTGTTGCGATTCTCACAAAAATCTATCGGTGATCACCGTTCTTCATGTTTATGAACGTTCGGAAACGACAACACACGATTGTAAGCTGTGATCGCGATTCGCACATCGGAAAGCGATTCAGAACGAAATGACAGTGAATCTGGTTAATTTGTGTCGATTCACACAAAAGTGTATAGGTGATCACCAATTTTCATGTTCATGAACGTTCGGAAACGACATCACTCGATTGTAAGGTATGATCTCGAATCGCACGTCGGAAAGCTGTTCTGTTCGAAATGTCAGTGAATGTTGTTAAATTGTATCGATTCACACAAAAGTGTATCGGTGATCACCAATTTTCACGTTTATGAACGTTCCGAAATGACATCACTCGATTGTAAGTTATGATCTCGAATCGCACGTGGGAATCTGATTTTGTTCGAAATGTCAGTGAATCTTCTTGATTTGTTGCGATTCTCACAAAAATCTATCGGCGATCACATTTCTTCATGTTTATGAACGTTCGGAAACAAAAACACTCGATTGTAAGCTGTGATCGCGATTCGCACATCGGAAAGCGATTCAGAACGAAATGTCAGTGAGTCTGGTTAATTTGTGTCGATTCACACAAAAGTGTATGGGTGATGACCAATTTTCATGTTCATGAACGTTCGGAAACGACATCACTCGATTGTAAGGTATGATCTCGAATCGCACGTCGGAAAGCTGTTCTGTTCGAAATGTCAGTGAATGTTGTTAAATTGTGTCGATTCACACAAACGTGTATCGGTGATCACCAATTTTCATGTTCATGAACGTTCGGAAACGACATCACTCGATTGTAAGGTATGATCTCGAATCGCTCGTCGGAAGGCTGTTCTGTTCGAAATGTCAGTGAATGTTGTTAAATTGTATCGATTCACACAAAAGTGTATCGGTGATCACCAATTTTCACGTTTATGAACGTTCGGAAACGACACCACTCGATTGTAAGGTGTGATCTCGAATCGCACGTAGGAATCTGATTTTGTTCGAAATGTCAGTGAATCTTCTTGATTTGTTGCGATTCTCACAAAAATCTATCGGTGATCACCGTTCTTCATGTTTATGAACGTTCGGAAACGACAACACTCGATTGTGAGCTGTGATCGCGATTCGCACATCGGAAAGCGATTCAGAACGAAATGTCAGTGAATCTGGTTAATTTGTGTCGATTCACACAAAAGTGTATAGGTGATCACCAATTTACATGTTCATGAACGTTCGGAAACGACATCACTCGATTGTAAGGTATGATCTCGAATCGCACGTCGGAAAGCTGTTCTGTTCGAAATGTCAGTGAATGTTGTTAAATTGTGTCGATTCACACAAAAGTGTATCGGTGATCACCAATTTTCACGTTTATGAACGTTCGGAAATGACATCACTCGATTGTAAGTTATGATCTCGGATCGCACGTCGGAGAGCTGTTCTGTTCGAAATGTCAGTGAATGTTGTTAAATTGTATAGATTCACACAAAAGTGTATCGGTGATCACCAATTTGCACGTTTATGAACGTTCGGAAACGACATCACTCGATTGTAATTTATGATCTCGAATCGAAATGTCATTGAATATTGATAATTTGTCATGAATGGAACAAAAATTTTGTTGGTGATCACCAACTTCATGTTTATGAACGTTCGGAAACGTTTTCATCGCTCGATTGCCAGTTCAGATCTCAAATAGCCCTTCGGATTGCAATACTAAATGTCTGTAAAATTTTTGATATGTGACGTTTATCGGTGACCGTTTCCAATCTTTCATAAACATGAAAATAGGTAATCAGCGATAATCTTTTCTGTTAATCGTTACAAATCAACAATTTTTTCCGACATTTCTATCAGAATCGCAATCCGAGATGCGATTCGAGACCGGAACTGACAATCGAACGATGTCGTTTCTGAACGTTCACAAATATGAAAATTGGTGATCACAAATAAACTTTTGTGAGAATCGCTACAATTTATCAAGATTCACTGACAATTCTAACAGAATCGGTTTCCGACGTGCGATTCGAGATCATAACTTACAATCGAGTGATGTCGTCTCCGAAAGTTCGTATACATGAAAAACGGTGATCTCGATAAACTTTTTGTTCAAGTCATCACAAATTAACAAGATTCTATGACATTTCGAACAGAATCGCTTTCTGACGTGCGATTTGAGATCATAACTTACAATCGAGTTATGTCGTTTCCGAACGTGCATAAACATGAAAATTGGTGAACACGGATTGACTTTTGTGTGAATCGATAGAAATTAACAAGATTCACTGACATTTCGTTCTCAATCGCTTTCCGATGTGCTGATCGAGATCATAACTTACAATCGAGTGATGTCGTTTCCGAACGTTCATGAACATGAAAATTGGTGATCACCGATACACTTTTGTGTGAATCGATTCAATTAAACAACATTCACTGACCTTGCGAACAGAACAGCTTTCCGACGTGCGATTCGAGATCATAACCTACAATCGAGTGATGTCGTTTCCGAACGTTCATAAACATGAAAATTTGTGATCACCAATACACTTTTGTGCGAATCGATGGAAATTAACAAGGTTAACGGACATTTCGTTCTGAATAGCTTTCCGATGTCCGAATCGAGATAATACATTACAATCGAGTGATGTCGTTTCCGAACGTTCATAAACATGAAAATTTGTGATCACCCATACACTTTTGTGTGAATCGATACAATTTATCAACATTCACTGACATTTCGAACAGAACAGCTTTCCGACGTGCGATTCGAGATCATAACCTACAATCGAGTGATGTCGTTTCCGAACGTTCATAGACATGAAAAATTGTGATCACCGATACACTTTTGTGCGAATCGATACAAATTAACAAGGTTCACGGACATTTCGTTCTGAATAGCTTTCCGATGTGCGAATCGAGATAATACATTACAATCGAGTGATGTCGTTTCCGAACGTTCATAAACGTGAAAATTGGAGATCACCGATTCACTTTTGTGTGAATCGATGCAGTTTAACAACATTCACTGACATTTCGAAAAGAGCAGCTTTTCGATGTGCGATTCGATATCATAACTTACAATCGAGTGATGTCGTTTCCGACCGTTCATAAACGTGAAAATTGGAGATCACCGATACACTTTTGTGTGAATCGATTCAATTTAACAACATTCACTGACATTTCGAACAGAACAGCTTTCCGACGTGCGATTCGAGATCATAACCTACAATCGAGTGATGTCGTTTCCGAACGTTCATAAACATGAAAATTTGTGATCACCAATACACTTTTGTGCGAATCGATGGAAATTAACAGGATTCACTGACATTTCGTTCTGAATCGCTTTCCGATGTGCGAATCGAGATAATACATTACAATCGAGTGATGTCGTTTCCGAACGTTCATAAACGTGAAAATTGGAGTTCACCGATACACTTTTGTGTGAATCGATACATTTTATCAACATTCACTGACATTTCGAACAGAACAGCTTTCCGACGTGCGATTCGAGATCATAACCTACAATCGAGTGATGTCGTTTCCGAACGTTCATAGACATGAAAATTTGTGATCACCGATACACTTTTGTGCGATTCGATACGAATTAACAAGGTTCACTGACATTTCGTTCTGAATAGCTTTCCGATGTGCGAATCGAGATAATACATTACAATCGAGTGATGCCGTTTCCGAACGTTCATAAACATGAAAATTGGAGATCACCGATACACTTTTGTGTGAATCGATACATTTTATCAACATTCACTGACATTTCGAACAGAACAGCTTTCCGACGTGCGATTCGAGATTATAACCTACAATCGAGTGATGTCGTTTCCGAACGTTCATAAACATTAAAATTTGTGATCACCGATACACTTTTGTGCGAATCGATACAAATTAACAAGGTTCACTGACATTTCGTTCTGAATAGCTTTCCGATGTGCGAATCGAGATAATACATTACAATCGAGTGATGTCGTTTCCGAACGTTTATAAACGTGAAAATTGGAGATCACCGATACACTTTTGTGTGAATCGATACATTTTATCAACATTCACTGACATTTCGAACAGAACAGCTTTCCGACGTGCGATTCGAGATTATAACCTACAATCGAGTGATGTCGTTTCCGAACGTTCATAAACATGAAAATTTGTGATCACCTGTTACGTCCTAGGGTCTCCACCATCGTGTTGGCTGGTATGTATCTGTAACATAAAGAAAATATATTTAAAATTGCCGCTTAAAAAAAATAAAATTTATTATTCGAAATAATAGTGACCAACATAGTAAGGCGAAAATAACTTTTAAGGAGCGCTATAGTTCAGTAAACGCTATAGTATGTAGACTAGCGAGCCCCGCGCGCAACTGACCTGCCTCACGGAGCCCGAGCGCCCGATGAGTCATCACTCAGCGCTCTCGAAATTTCAATTTTCATTAACTAACAATAATCGACTTAGAGCATTTTTAACAATTGGAACGTGTTTCTTACGAAAAGGGCTTTATTTTGATACCTCACACGGGTACCTTTTAATCATTTTTACCAAATATCAAAAGTTAACAATTTCAAATTTCATTAACTAACAATTTTACAGTTATCTAAATTTTAACGCTACGAGCGTGTTCTAGATCAAAATCCCTTTCAAATGAATACTCGCACGACCATTTTGCAATAATTCTTCTGTGAGTTATCAATTCGCGGAAAAACCGCGAAAAACCGCGAATTACCGCGAATCGTCCAAAAACGTCGAAAATCAAGTTCCAAACGATTAGATTCAATAGCAAAGACCATAATAAGTAACTTGGGTGCTTTTTACAATTTTTCCGAAACATAAAAATTTAACAATATTTAATTTCATTAATTAACAATTATGTGGATGAATTATCTCTGTTACTCTCAAACGATAGGGAACTCAATGCCCTTTAAAATGATTACAAACTCGACCACTTTACACAAATATTTCACCGATATATCAATTCGCGGGTTAACCGCGAAAAACCGCGGAAAACCGCGGATCACCCAAAATACATCAAAAACTCAGGAAATCAATGGGATTTCATAGCAAAGCGATATAGGACACAGTTCAAAAGCGATCGACACATTTTTAAGCATATAAACAATAATTGTTAATAAATAAACAAATTCCGCTACAAATAAATTATCGTTATTTTCAATCAAGGAATACAAATATATGTGTATGGGGAACAGAACCGCTTATTTCGCTATTTCTATCGAGGTATATGTGTATATAAGGTTTATACATAAGTTAAAGTATATATAGATATGTGAGGACATGTATGTACATAGACTCGCTAAAACGCTTCTTATATAATGCTTAGGCTACGAAATAAATTCACATAGGCGAATCTCTGGAACACTTATTTACAAAAACTGCAAATGCATTTCCGGTCTGAAAGTATATTTTTACACAAATAAAATAATAATAACTCACCCACTCGCAGAGGATAAATCTCGTATTGATTATTGTCATCAGAAAATCCGCGAGGTGAAACCCGATATCTTCATCCGGCGTAGCGCGACAGTACAGCCTATCAAAAGAATTAATTACGCGAATTCACGCACAAACAAAACTAAAATAATTCTTCTTTCCAAACTTACCAAAATCCATACGTCGACACTCGTCAACCCTGACCCTTCACTCGAGTCCTTTTTTTTATGACCCTTTCTTTCCAATTTTTTCGAGGGTTTTTCCCAGCGAAAGGAAAGGACTCTAGAAAAAAACTTCTCAAGAGTCTCTTAGGCGAAGTCACGCACGTGCCAGATGTGACAGTCCTCGTCAAAACGCTGTACAAAATTTCCTGAAAAACGCACAGAAAAATTAATTGTTAAATGTTAAACAATAAAAGAAAGTATGTAGAAAACGTACACTTACCGATGAAACTTCGCTGCGCACCGTCCAAACCATTGTAAACACCCGTAGAGATCCTGCGAACAAAATAATATTTATAAAACAACAAAATAATTAATTAAATAAACAATAATTGTACTTACCAACCCGAAATTTACTCGCCGTTGGATCCAGAAGAACCTGAAAATAGAAAATGGCAATCAATCAATAAAATAAGCATCGATTCGTAATTAATTAATAAACAACCAATTAATTGTTATAAGAAGATATTAAATATACTTACACACCCGTTGTATCCAGAGAAAACCTAGAAACAATAATGAGATAATAATCTTACAATGAATAGTAAATAAGAATGTAAAATCAATAATTATTTAACTGAAGTTAATTAATTATTGATAAATAAAATATAACGAAATGTACTTACCTTAAAATTAAGCTGAAAATAAATGTAAAATTAATGATTAATTAAACTGGTTTTAAATAATCAATAATTACGAGTTAAACGAATTTATAAAGTATATAGAAACAGTATATAAGAGTCACGGATACTCACTTTATTTGTGTGCGCCAACCAACACCGAGACGCCCGGCCTCACCGATACTCCAACGGGACGCTGCTATTTAAGAGCGCAGGCGCGCCGCACTCATCAGTTCTCGAATCTCTCCCCAGCAAGCCAGTCGAACTCCGGCCGAGAGCGAGCACGGATACTCCCGCGGAGCAGCTGAAAATCGAATAGTTTTTAATAAGTTTTTAAAGTTCTCGAATCTCTCCACAGCTAGCCAGTCGAACTCCGGCCGAGAGCGAGCACGGATACTCCCGCAGAGCAGCTGAAAATCGAAAAGTTTTTAATAAGTTTTTAAAGTTCTTTTTCGTACAAGTTAATCGTACAAGTTTATTTTAATTTTGTAACATCGCAACTTAAAAGTTTGTAACAATACATAAGTGTAAAAAGGGTGAAAAGTGTTTAAAATAATTATTCAAATCATCCTTAAACCCTCGTTGAGTAATTTCCACCGAATCTCGCGATTAATTAACAATTTATTTCCGTTGAGTAATTTCCACCGAAACTCGCGATAATTCGAAATCATTTCTTTCGTTCGAGTATTTTTCACCGAAACTCGCGAATTATTATCATCAATTTTCTTCGAGTGATTTTTCCATTCTTTTCCTCGAGAATTAATATTTCTCAATTCGATAAAATCGAGTCTAATTATTTTTCTCGAATTATAAATTTTCACGAGTTATTTTCATCAAGATTAACTAGAGTCTCAACTTCATGTTTTACAAAACCTCGTGTTCATTACTGAACGAATTTATTAATTTCATTCTCTCTTTTATCTAACACCGTAAATTCTTTAAAACGTGGCATTATTTAATTTCATTTTCGTGCCTTAATTCAGCGATAAACCTGCGGATTCATTTCTTTTATAATCTGGCATACTTCTTTCATTCAATCTCGCAGTTGAATAATTAATTCAAGTTTTTCCATACGATTCTTTTTGTGCTAGACTCAGGCACGTTAGATCGTATTTTAATTCTTTTATTTGTATCGTTCTGTGCTGGAGAATTTGGCACGCCGATACATATTTCTATCTCTCTCTCTCTCTCTCTCTCATTGTTCTGTGCTGGAGAATTTGGCACGCCAACGAGATTTCTATCTCTCTCTCTCTTTCTCATTGTTCTGTGCTGGAGAATTTGGCACGTCAACGAGATTTCTTCCTTTTTTCTATCCTTTAAACAAACTTGAATTAATTATCGAAATATAAATTTAATTATGAAATTCTCTTATTATGCCTAGACGTCGAGGAGGCGTTAAATTTCAAATCCGCCGGGCTATCGCACGTGCCTGTAATAGACCCGCTCTTAACCGTGGTAATAATAAATCGTGGGTGAAAACGTTGTGCAAAGCCACTCAACACTCACAGCTATCTGAAAACTCTGGTGTCGAATATCCGAACGATATTATTTATAATTTGGTGTTAAAATCGGGTCCGAGTAAAATTCGCGTCGTTTCCGACGTTATCGTTCGGAAGAGCATCTTCATTATCGACGCTAATTCGCCATACTCATTGGGACGGTTGGTCGGTTCATCGATCTTCACTCAACGAGAAGAATACCATCCCGATTGTGGAAACATCTCGGGGGCATCGACCGTTTCCCGACCATCAACACCAATCGACATCGAAGTAATAACAATCGATTAACTCATCCGTCGAAGAATAACTAAACGGTAAGTAAGTTTTATTTTATTTTTATTCTGAAAAGGTCATCCGGTAAATATTTCACGAGCATAGGTTTCGGTCCTGAGGGGGAAAATCTCACCTTCTCAAATACGAGATCTAAAATAAGTCTACGCGTCGTACCCCGTGTATCATTTTCCTGGGCAAATAAATTCTTCCGGTTGCCGACCATCGAGCATACTGCTGACGGTAATCCAGTCTGTATCAATCCAATCGGTCAAGTAGAGTTCCACATTTCCAGCAGTCGGTAAACTAACCAACCGCGACCAGGGCAAATCCCTGTCGTACCAAGCGGCCCGCTCTAAAAAGTTTCTCTCTTACCGTCCGTAGCCGTGAATCGTATTGTCAGTATTTCGTTAGATAATTTGTCTCTCTCTCTAAAAATCCGGGCATTAAACCACACGACGTAACAGGTTTATATATTTTTTGGTGGCAGCGGTGGGATACCGTCGTGAAATAAAGTACTGGTGGCCTTTCTTTTATTTTTTTGTAATTATCATTGGTTAATTTTCGCAATCGAGTAAAGCGAGGAAACTCGTAACCTCAATTGTGATAAATTCATTCAAATTTCAGAGAATATCGTCACTATTCTGTCGAATTTCAAATTAAAATCAAATTATCGATCGCTAAATTTGATTATTTCTCAAATTTATTCGTATAACAAACCATTATCGACTTCGTTACTCGAATACCAAAGCATTTCTCGTCAATTTAAAAATTGGACAAATTTTCCTTCATCAATATTTTTTGATTTTCTACCTACCAAATCTCAGTAACAAACCGTACCGAACATAAATAAACGGAGAAAAATCATATTCCAAACGATTTAACGCAACATTTCCGTAATATAAAAATTTTGTAAAATTGGACAAATTTTGCAAT
The DNA here is from genome assembly GCF_019457755.1 of Venturia canescens. NCBI lineage: Eukaryota > Metazoa > Arthropoda > Insecta > Hymenoptera > Ichneumonidae > Venturia > Venturia canescens. Next base: position 491,504 of record NC_057429.1, on the reverse strand, counting down.
TTCAAAATATCATCTCTCCTATACGCTAACAATCAATTTTTAACTTCAAGGAGTATAAATATTCGGAAAATATTAAGTTCCAAACGTCTACACTCGGGATTTTCGAAATAAATCATATTTGAAAAATTGGACAAATTTCTCGACTTTAAAATTTTTATTTGAATTTTTCGGAGTTCAACTCAAATAACAAACTACACCGAATTAAAAACAGCAGGGAACAGTCCGTTTCCAATCGTTTGAATATTTAATTTTGCCATTTTCAATATTTTTTGGAATTGGACAAATTTTTCAAAAACTTTCCTGTTCTCAATTTTCATATAACAATCGCAATCAAGCCGTTACATTCGAAGTACAAACAATTTCAAAAACTTTTCATTAATATTTTTCAATAAAATACAATTTTCGTGATTGGACAAATTTTTCAAAACTCCCCCTACTTGCAGATTTCCAAATAACAAACGTTACTATACCATTATTTACAAAATACAATTAATTTCCAAACGTTTTAAATAAAATTTTCCAATAAAATCAAAATTTTAAATTTTGGACAAAATTTTTATACGTTCCCATTTCTCAACTTTTGGACAAGTTTTCGTGTATTAATCGTTCTTTAGTAAATTTCAAACAAAATCAAAATGAAGGACCTTACGTCAGAGGAGCTGCAAGTACTCCGCGATCAGCTATTGTTAAAAGAGCGTGAATTGGTAGAAAAAGAACGTAGGTTACAACATCAGGAGGAAGTCCTTGACGAAGAGCGATTAGAGGTTGCAAAACAATTCGAAACACTCCAATCTGCAACGGATGAGGGTGAAGTCAATAAACAAGAGAAATCATCAAACGATCGGTTAAAACATTTAATCGATATAATTAATGAGCAACAAAATGCAAGCAAATCTTTACAGAATAATCTCGACAGAATAATGAGTGAGATAAAAGGCTTGAAGACCGAGAGGCCGAGCTCTCGGGCCGCTATGTTCACAACCGACGTTTGGGGTGAACCCGACGTGGGGAATCACTCGATCAACAATCAGGCGAAAACAAGTACCCCTCGCGAAAACGATGTCCGACACGCGCAAAATTCCCCGGGTACGATCAACCTCCCGAGCGTCAAATACAAAGACGCGCTCGAATCCGTACCGATTTTTACTGGGTATAATTTCCCAGTCCTTCGATTTATTCGTGCCTGTCAAAAGGTGCGAAGTTTATTTAGTCCTCAGCACGAGCCCACGTTGGTTCTGCTCCTAAAAAATAAATTAAAAAGTCATGCTCAAACCGCCTTCGAGGACGATAACTCGCGAACTATCAAAGAACTCGTGGAACGATTAAAATTATTGTTTGGATCATCTAAATCGGTCAACGAATACCGCGGCGAGTTAGGTACGATAACAAAAACGCCGTCCGAAAATATGATTCAGTATATCAGCCGCGTCAAGGATCTGCACTTCGAGATTATCGAAATGGACACCGAAACATGGGGTCCTCTTTCTCGCGAACATCGCGCGCAATGTGAAAACGATACAATGGATAGTTTCGTCAAGGGCCTGCCGCCCGATCTTAGAATGCGCGTACGGTTGGAATATTATCAAACCTTGGAAGAGCTTTTCGCGAAGGCCATCAAGGTCGAAAAGGAAGTCGCGGTGGATCAAAAATTTTCAAAAATAAACAGCCAATCGCAACCTTCGCGGAATGTTCGGGTCGCTTTCACGAATAATTCACCGTGCACCCACTGCAACAGGGGCGGGCACGACCTAGAAAATTGTTGGCTGAAATACCCCGAAAAAAGGCCAAAAAGGGACAATAATCGGAATAACGGCCATTATAATCGCGGTAACGGCAATAATAACTATAATAACGGTCACAAACCTCATTGCACGTATTGCAACAAAATCGGTCACACGGAAGAAAAATGCTTCCGCAAGCAAAATGATAGTACAAAAAACGCGGTTCCGCGCCCAACGGAACAGGGCTCGTTGGGAGACCCGCGGACGCACCCTGTCAATTTAGCGGAGGCAGTGCCCTCCGCGCCGTCAATCTCTGCCTGAACGAGCTTCAGCGCTCTCCCTCCGTCACCCTCCATTGCCCTCAATTAGGCGGGCTTACCGAATTTTTAATAGATTCCGGGGCGGAGGTCAACATCGCAAAAATAAACACGGTTTCTAGCTCCGTGGTAATCGATAAACGAGAGAGAATTCAGTTAAACGGGATAGCTGGGAAAACGGTTGCTACCTTTGGTTGGATAACAGCCCGTGTTTGTGGTACGCCGACCATCTTTCACGTTGTAGGGGATGATTTCCCGACTCCTCAGCATGCACTTCTGGGAGCGGAATTTCTTTCCCAGAACAAGGCATCTTTAGATTGGTCAAAGCGGCTCCTCTCTTGGAACGAGCAAGCTTTTCCTTTCATGGATTGTGACACAATATTCCTCGCCAAGAGAAGTAAGACAATCGGTTTCGGTCGGGTGAAAAACCCCGAGGTAAAACGCGGTTACGTTCCGCGCCTCGACCTCGGGGCCGGGATTTATTGCGGCCAAATAGTAGCTCAAACTGAATTCGGAATCACTAAATTGGTGATACACAATTCAACCCTCGAAGACGTCCTCGTAAAGGTCCCGACCATAGAAATCGAGGAGTACGAGGATGTCGACGAGGCATATCTTGTCAAAGCAACCGATTTCGATGAAGCTTTTCCGGACGGTTACGAGCCGAAGGCAATTGTCAGTCACACGTGTGAAGAATTGTGCGACGGGAGGTTAGAACCCGGCGAATATATCAAACGCGTTCTAAGAATCCAGAAGGACGACAGAATCAGAAAGGTAAAGGACTTATTACGACTTGACCACCTTAACCAAGAAGAAAAGGATAGTATTGAGTCAATTATTCGGGATAATGCCGACCTTTTTCAACTTCCTAACGAAAACTTAGATTTTGTACCGGATTTTTATCATAAAATTGAAACTGTAGACGACCAACCGGTGTTCACTCGACAATATAGATTCCCTCCGATCCATAAGGATGAAATTACAAAACAGGTCGGGGAGTTAGTAAAAAATAATATCATCTCACCTTCTCTCTCCCCGTACAGCTCACCCCTGTGGATTGTGCCGAAGAAAGCGGACTCCCAGGGCAATAAACGTTGAAGAATGGTTATCGATTACCGCAATCTCAACGAGAAGACTATCGGAGATGCTTATCCTCTCCCCCAGATTAACGAAATTTTGGACCAGCTTGGAAGCGCGAAATATTTCTCCGTATTCGACCTTGCCAGCGGTTTTCACCAAATCAAAGTAGATCCGAAGGATAAACATAAAACCGCGTTTTCCACCCCTTTCGGTCATTATGAGTTTAATCGCATGCCCTTCGGGTTGAAAAACGCACCCGCTACTTTCCAAAGGCTTATGGACCGAGTACTAGTGGGACTCCAAGGGGTCGAGCTCTTCGTCTACTTAGACGATATCGTGATTTACGCCAAATCTTTACACGAGCACAAAATTAAGTTCGACAAATTGGCCTCTCGGTTACGAAGAGCCAATATGCACCTACAACCAGACAAGTGCGAGTTCCTTCGCCGCGAAGTAGGTTATTTAGGACACGTAATTAGTGACCAGGGAGTAAAACCAGACCCGAAGAAGATCGAGGCCCTGCAGAACTACCCTGCTCCTACAAATCAGAAAAAAATCAAGCAGTTTCTCGGATTAGCCGGGTATTATCGGCGTTTTATAGAAAATTTTTCGGGCATATCAAAACCCCTCACAAATTTGTTAAAAAAGGGGATCCCATTCAAGTGGACCGACTCTCAACAGCGAGCGTTCGATATATTGAGGGAGGCCCTGTGTAAAGAACCTGTTTTACAATATCCCGACTTTACACAACCGTTTAACATCACAACCGACGCATCAAATTATGCGATTGGGGGCGTTCTTTCTCAAGGCGACATAGGCAAAGATAAGCCAATCGCGTATGCATCTAGAACACTAAATAAACACGAGCTAAACTACTCCGTCATAGAGAAAGAATGCCTCGCCATAATTTATTGCGTGAACCATTTCAGACCCTATATCTATGGCAGGAAGTTCAATCTCCTTACCGATCATCAGCCATTAGTGTGGCTGAATTCTGTAAAAGACCCCGCCAATCGTCTGGTACACTGGCGTTTGAGTCTATCTAATTATGAATATAAAATCCAGTATAAACCTGGGAGCGCGAACAATAACGCTGACGCTCTCTCGCGAAATCCACCTGAAAGTAAAAACATCCTTATACTAACGCATAATCCAAAAAAGAAAAGAAAATTGAACTTACCTGGCCAATCCAACGACGATCATCCCGACGAATCTGATGAAGAACCATCATCCGATACAACGCCTAACGAACGAATTTTTAGTCCTCCTAGCCAATACAGGAGACGCACCGAAAATCCTAATCCTACTCCAGCTCCTGTTCCAGTGACGGTACCAAATACACCCGATTCACGGACAGAATCCGACTCCACAGAAAATATTTTTAGTCCGCCAGCCCACTTTAAAATGAAAAATATAGAGCAAAAGGGCTCAAGTAACATAAACGAGGAGATTCAAACTCGTAAAAGGAAAAGAAAGACCGGAATTTCTCCAGGTGAAGAAGGATCACAAGACGACCCTATCGACGAGTCGATGTTGGGAAGCTTGCCCTTCGACCCTGGGCCCCCCGGCGAATTAAACGTTCCGAGTGACGGACGATTATTTTGTGAAAATTTAGTTGAACCACAGGGATCACGGGTCGAAATTAATGCTCCTGGTAATCGCGTTGATGTCAACATATACGGTGAAAGACCCGAAGACATCAGCGTTGAGCCAGATCTGCCAATCGATATCTTAAATGATAACCCGCCCCTCGAATTCGACGATTTCTTTGAGGGCTACGGGGCGAATATGGAAGAAAATAATTTGTTGGAGGAAACTACATTGTCGGACGAAAACGAGTCTGAAGAGGAAACGGATCTTTTGTTGGACCCTGGGGAATGCGGTAGAGGTCCCTCAAACGATCCAGCTTATTCAATCGAAGGTGCTTTATCGATACGAGAAGTTCGCGATAATTTGTCAATGCAAAAGGGAGCGAAAATTATTTTTATTACGAGACAAGGGCTACCCCTCGATGACGGAGCCAAGGAACTAGATACTCTCAAAAAGATGCCTCAATATGAGAATATTAATATTTTTAGGGCCAAAGTTGCCAGGGAAAAGGGATGTGCAATGATAGCACTACCAGTCGTTTTTCATCTGAGAGAGAATATTTCCTTGGACGATCTAGGGGACACGTTCGAGTCGTTAAGAGATGTTGTTCGCGAGGAAAATATCACCTCAATTAGTATCGCTAAGACAAATTCAATCGGAGGTCTAAATTGGGCCGAAATTAAAAACCTTTTAATACAAATTCTGAGGGATCAAATGATCGCTCTCACCATCTGTCAACAGCTGATTCGTTTCCCGACGGAGCAAGAGCGCCTCGAAATTATTGCCGAGAAGCACGCCTCCGCGGTCGGTGGCCATAAGGGCGTAAATAAAACTTACAAGCGGATCAGAGAACACTTTTTCTGGGAAAATATGAAGACCCACATTCAAGATTATATAGCGAGATGCAGAAATTGCCAATTAAAAAAATTAGTCCGGGTCAAGACTAAACAGCCCATGGTTATAACCGACACGCCGGGGCGATCTTTCGACAAGATTTCGATGGACGTCGTCGGCCCCCTTCCTACCACCAGTAGCGGAAATTCGTATATCTTGACTATGCAAGACCTGTTAACAAAATGGTCAATCGCTGTCCCGCTGGCTAGGACGACGGCCGTCGACATCGCTGACGCGTTTATAGAACATTTTGTCTGTCAATTTAGTGCTCCGAAGGCAATTCTCACAGATCAGGGGCGAAATTTTCTCTCGAGCTTAATAAGGGCAATCGCAAAAATCTGGCGGATCAAATTATACCAGACAACCGCCTTCCATCCGCAAAGTAACGGATCGATCGAGCGATCGCATCACGTATTGGCGGAATATATAAAACAATATATTGACAAAAATAATGAATGGGACAAATTACTCCGTAGATGTATGTTCTCATATAATACTAGCCAACACGAGGGGACGAAATACACCCCCTTCGAATTAGTTTACGGACACCTGGCTAGGCTCCCATCGGCTCATCAACACATCGAAGAGGACCTGGATCCGACGTACGCGGACTACCTCGAAAATCTGTTTATCACGATCGATCAGCTTCAAAACCTTGCCCGCGAAAATCTAATCGCGGCGAAAGAGAGATCAAAACAATATTACGATCGAAAAATCAACCCACAACAGTTTGACGTTGGCGACGTCGTTCTTATGCTGAAGGAACCAAGTAAAGGGAAATTCAGTGACCAGTACACGGAACCCTGTGAAATTATTGAAATTCTATCCGGGGGAAATTTAAAAATCTTGTATAAAGGGAAATCGCGAATCGTTCACGCGAATAAACTTAGAGGTACCCGCCTCCCACTTGATTAATAATCGGGTATCCTCTCACTTTCAGGAAGACCATGGTACGATTACTACTTGGCTTCCTTCTCTTGCAAGAGGCTTCCGCGCTGTTGGGATACGACTGTGCGGGGCCAAATCTCAACATTACAACTATTTCGCTTAACAACGTAGGAGAATGCAATGTTCCGATCAACGCGCCTATTCCAAAGGAAACATACATTCAACTGCTCCAATTATCAGACTTTTCGCACGCCGAAGTCGTGCAGTGCCGCGTGGAAATAGACCGCACCATTTACTACTGTGGGATGAGTTCGCACGTTTCGGTGGTTCAGAACGGACGCCAAATTTACCTCCACGAACTCGACGAACGTGGGTGTCAAAAACTTCAGGAAACTGGGATATTACAACTCAGCCCATCCAGCATCATAACCGGGTTAAGGAAGAACAGCACAACCGATCGCGCTATTTTATTAGGCGGTTCCCTCACCAACAGTGGAAGCTGCCAAGGGACACAGTACAGCGACGCGTTTGGAAACTGGAACGGGGTCGTAATCCAAGCAACAGTAAAAATCACGCTGACAAACTACATGGCCGAAGTGAACTTGGTCAATAATAAAATTATCCTTCAGTCAGGTACGCAGTGCTATCTTTCCGATGGTACTTGTTTGGACGTCGAAGGGAATTCAGCCTTCTGGATAACTGAACCAGCAGACTCGTGTCAGTTCAATCGATACGATGTCCTCTTCGAAGGCATTGCCCATAAACAACAAAATCCAGACTCAGCGACCAACAATCCTGACGTATTCTCACTAACAACGCACGAAACGACGTTCGCGTTAGCAGCCAAATCAATGAAGCATATCTGCGGTTACAATCTCGTTCGTACGGAGCACCCAAAACTTTACATTCTGGAAACACAAAAGGGAAGGACGTTCGCGCAGAAAAAACAAATTCCCGTCAACAATCTCGATATTTTTTCATACATGAACTCCAAATTTATTTACGTTGAAAAACACATCCGTACACAGATACAAAATCTTTACAGAGATGTCGTACTACAGAGGTGTAATCTCGAGCGTCAGGTAATCCAAAACGCATTAAACACAGCCCCTTTGTTCCCGGAAAAATTCGCCACAACAATCATGAAGGCTCACGGATATATGGCCGTAGTATTGGGAGAAGTTGCCCACATTATAAAATGTACACCTGTCGACTGTAGCATCCGCCGGACCAAGGAATGTTACAACGAACTTCCAGTAACGTATCGGAACGAGTCCCGTTATTTATCGCCAATCTCGAAGGTTCTTCTCAAAGCAGGGACCCAAATCGAGTGCGATCCACTTCTTCCAGCATTGTACAACATCGATAATAACTGGTATCGGTTCAGCCCGCAAGGAATCCCAGCTCAAACCCCTCAAGAACTTCACCCGACTGCACATCCATCGTGGAATTACAATCCGATCGGAGACTTAGCAGTTTCTGGAATATACACAGTAGAAGAAATTAATCAATTAAGAGATCGCATCATGTTTCCAGCTGAAAGAGCCGCTCTCCTCAACACTATCGCTCGCGGTTCTGCCGGTTATCCAGTGGCAGGAGGAACAATTGCAATACAAAATTTATTAAGTACCGAGGCAATCGAACAACTCGCGGAAGGTACAATTAACAAAATTTGGCATGGTTTGGAAAAATTCGGAATAGTAAGCTCCGGGTTCTTCGCCATAGCGTTTATCTTCAGCATCGTAAAAGCAGTGATCGACATCATCATACAGGGTTACACCCTTCATTCTCTCTACGGTTGGAGCGTCGCATTAATTGGCGCAATTTGGAATTCTATAACTTATCTTTTAATCACACGCCACTACAAGAAAAACAGCCAACGGGAAAATTCATATGAGATCCCGCGTGAAACAGAACTTTCGGAGGTCGTCTCACAGGAGCCGAAACCGTCCCCATCGAAAAGAAGACTTTCTGGCGTAGACCCTGTACTTTTGGGGCGTCTTACAGCCGGTTCTCAGCCTAAGTAAACCATCGGCTTCGAACTTCTCCGGGGAGGTGTTACGTCCTAGGGTCTCCACCATCGTGTTGGCTGGTATGTATCTGTAACATAAAGAAAATATATTTAAAATTGCCGCTTAAAAAAATAAAATTTATTATTCGAAATAATAGTGACCAACATAGAAAGGCGAAAATAACTTTTAAGGAGCGCTATAGTTCAGTAAACGCTATAGTATGTAGACTAGCGAGCCCCGCGCGCAACTGACCTGCCTCACGGAGCCCGAGCGCCCGATGAGTCATCACTCAGCGCTCTCGAAATTTCAATTTTCATTAACTAACAATAATCGACTTAGAGCATTTTTAACAATTGGAACGTGTTTCTTACGAAAAGGGCTTTATTTTGATACCTCACACGGGTACCTTTTAATCATTTTTACCAAATATCAAAAGTTAACAATTTCAAATTTCATTAACTAACAATTTTACAGTTATCTAAATTTTAACGCTACGAGCGTGTTCTAGATCAAAATCCCTTTCAAATGAATACTCGCACGACCATTTTGCAATAATTCTTCTGTGAGTTATCAATTCGCGGAAAAACCGCGAAAAACCGCGAATTACCGCGAATCGTCCAAAAACGTCGAAAATCAAGTTCCAAACGATTAGATTCAATAGCAAAGACCATAATAAGTAACTTGGGTGCTTTTTACAATTTTTCCGAAACATAAAAATTTAACAATATTTAATTTCATTAATTAACAATTATGTGGATGAATTATCTCTGTTACTCTCAAACGATAGGGAACTCAATGCCCTTTAAAATGATTACAAACTCGACCACTTTACACAAATATTTCACCGATATATCAATTCGCGGGTTAACCGCGAAAAACCGCGGAAAACCGCGGATCACCCAAAATACATCAAAAACTCAGGAAATCAATGGGATTTCATAGCAAAGCGATATAGGACACAGTTCAAAAGCGATCGACACATTTTTAAGCATATAAACAATAATTGTTAATAAATAAACAAATTCCGCTACAAATAAATTATCGTTATTTTCAATCAAGGAATACAAATATATGTGTATGGGGAACAGAACCGCTTATTTCGCTATTTCTATCGAGGTATATGTGTATATAAGGTTTATACATAAGTTAAAGTATATATAGATATGTGAGGACATGTATGTACATAGACTCGCTAAAACGCTTCTTATATAATGCTTAGGCTACGAAATAAATTCACATAGGCGAATCTCTGGAACACTTATTTACAAAAACTGCAAATGCATTTCCGGTCTGAAAGTATATTTTTACACAAATAAAATAATAATAACTCACCCACTCGCAGAGGATAAATCTCGTATTGATTATTGTCATCAGAAAATCCGCGAGGTGAAACCCGATATCTTCATCCGGCGTAGCGCGACAGTACAGCCTATCAAAAGAATTAATTACGCGAATTCACGCACAAACAAAACTAAATAATTCTTCTTTCCAAACTTACCAAAATCCATACGTCGACACTCGTCAACCCTGACCCTTCACTCGAGTCCTTTTTTTTTATGACCCTTTCTTTCCAATTTTTTCGAGGGTTTTTCCCAGCGAAAGGAAAGGACTCTAGAAAAAAACTTCTCAAGAGTCTCTTAGGCGAAGTCACGCACGTGCCAGATGTGACAGTCCTCGTCAAAACGCTGTACAAAATTTCCTGAAAAACGCACAGAAAAATTAATCGTCAAATGTTAAACAATAAAAGAAAATATGTAGAAAAGCACACTTACCGATAAAACTTCGCTGCGCACCGTCCAAACCATTGTAAACACCCGTAGAGATCCTGCGAACAAAATAATATTTATAAAACAACAAAATAATTAATTAAATAAACAATAATTGTACTTACCAACCCGAAATTTACTCGCCGTTGGATCCAGAAGAACCTGAAAATAGAAAATGGCAATCAATCAATAAAATAAGCATCGATTCGTAATTAATTAATAAACAACCAATTAATTGTTATAAGAAGATATTAAATATACTTACACACCCGTTGTATCCAGAGAAAACCTAGAAACAATAATGAGATAATAATCTTACAATGAATAGTAAATAAGAATGTAAAATCAATAATTATTTAACTGAAGTTAATTAATTATTGATAAATAAAATATAACGAAATGTACTTACCTTAAAATTAAGCTGAAAATAAATGTAAAATTAATCATTAATTAAACTGGTTTTAAATAATCAATAATTACGAGTTAAACGAATTTATAAAGTATATAGAAACAGTATATAAGAGTCACGGATACTCACTTTATTTGTGTGCGCCAACCAACACCGAGACGCCCGGCCTCACCGATACTCCAACGGGACGCTGCTATTTAAGAGCGCAGGCGCGCCGCACTCATTAGTTCTCGAATCTCTCCACAGCTAGCCAGTCGAACTCCGGCCGAGAGCGAGCACGGATACTCCCGCAGAGCAGCTGAAAATCGAAAAGTTTTTAATAAGTTTTTAAAGTTCTTTTTCGTACAAGTTAATCGTACAAGTTTATTTTAATTTTGTAACATCGCAACTTAAAAGTTTGTAACAATACATAAGTGTAAAAAGGGTGAAAAGTGTTTAAAATAATTATTCAAATCATCCTTAAACCCTCGTTGAGTAATTTCCACCGAATCTCGCGATTAATTAACAATTTATTTCCGTTGAGTAATTTCCACCGAATCTCGCGATTAATTAACAATTTATTTCCGTTGAGTAATTTCCACCGAAACTCGCGATAATTCGAAATCATTTCTTTCGTTCGAGTATTTTTCACCGAAACTCGCGAATTATTATCATCAATTTTCTTCGAGTGATTTTTCCATTCTTTTCCTCGAGAATTAATATTTCTCAATTCGATAAAATCGAGTCTAATTATTTTTCTCGAATTATAAATTTTCACGAGTTATTTTCATCAAGATTAACTAGAGTCTCAACTTCATGTTTTACAAAACCTCGTGTTCATTACTGAACGAATTTATTAATTTCATTCTCTCTTTTATCTAACACCGTAAATTCTTTAAAACGTGGCATTATTTAATTTCATTTTCGTGCCTTAATTCAGCGATAAACCTGCGGATTCATTTCTTTTATAATCTGGCATACTTCTTTCATTCAATCTCGCAGTTGAATAATTAATTCAAGTTTTTCCATACGATTCTTTTTGTGCTAGACTCAGGCACGTTAGATCGTATTTTAATTCTTTTATTTGTATCGTTCTGTGCTGGAGAATTTGGCACGCCGATACATATTTCTATCTCTCTCTCTCTCTCTCTCATTGTTCTGTGCTGGAGAATTTGGCACGCCAACGAGATTTCTATCTCTCTCTCTCTTTCTCATTGTTCTGTGCTGGAGAATTTGGCACGTCAACGAGATTTCTTCCTTTTTTCTATCCTTTAAACAAACTTGAATTAATTATCGAAATATAAATTTAATTATGAAATTCTCTTATTATGCCTAGACGTCGAGGAGGCGTTAAATTTCAAATCCGCCGGGCTATCGCACGTGCCTGTAATAGACCCGCTCTTAACCGTGGTAATAATAAATCGTGGGTGAAAACGTTGTGCAAAGCCACTCAACACTCACAGCTATCTGAAAACTCTGGTGTCGAATATCCGAACGATATTATTTATAATTTGGTGTTAAAATCGGGTCCGAGTAAAATTCGCGTCGTTTCCGACGTTATCGTTCGGAAGAGCATCTTCATTATCGACGCTAATTCGCCATACTCATTGGGACGGTTGGTCGGTTCATCGATCTTCACTCAACGAGAAGAATACCATCCCGATTGTGGAAACATCTCGGGGGCATCGACCGTTTCCCGACCATCAACACCAATCGACATCGAAGTAATAACAATCGATTAACTCATCCGTCGAAGAATAACTAAACGGTAAGTGAGTTTTATTTTATTTTTATTCTGAAAAGGTCATCCGGTAAATATTTCACGAGCATAGGTTTCGGTCCTGAGGGGGAAAATCTCACCTTCTCAAATACGAGATCTAAAATAAGTCTACGCGTCGTACCCCGTGTATCATTTTCCTGGGCAAATAAATTCTTCCGGTTGCCGACCATCGAGCATACTGCTGACGGTAATCCAGTCTGTATCAATCCAATCGGTCAAGTAGAGTTCCACATTTCCAGCAGTCGGTAAACTAACCAACCGCGACCAGGGCAAATCCCTGTCGTACCAAGCGGCCCGCTCTAAAAAGTTTCTCTCTTACCGTCCGTAGCCGTGAATCGTATTGTCAGTATTTCGTTAGATAATTTGTCTCTCTCTCTAAAAATCCGGGCATTATACCACACGACGTAACACACCGATACACTTTAGTGCGAATCGATACAAATTAACAACGTTCACTGTCATTTCGTTCTGAATCGTTTTCCGACGTGTAATGATCTCGAATCGCACGTCGGAAAGCGATGCTAGTCGAAATGTCAGTGAATGTTGTTAAATTGTATCGATTCACACAAAAGTGTATCGGTGATCACCGTTCTTAATGTTTATGAACGTTCGGAAACGACATCACTCAATTCTAAGGTATGATCTCGAATCGCACGTTGGAAAGCTGTTCTGTTCGAAATGTCAGTGAATGTTGTTAAATTGTATCGATTTACACAAAAGTGTATCGGTGATCACCAATTTTCATGTTCATGAACGTTCGGAAACGACATCACTCGATTGTAAGGTATGATCTCGAATCGCACGTCGGAAAGCTGTTCTGTTCGAAATGTCAGTGAATGTTGTTAAATTGTATCGATTCACACAAAAGTGTATCGGTGATCACCAATTTTCATGTTCATGAACGTTCGGAAACGACATCACTCGATTGTAAGGTATGATCTCGAATCGCTCGTCGGAAGGCTGTTCTGTTCGAAATGTCAGTGAATGTTGTAAAATTGTATCGATTCACACAAAAGTGTATCGGTGATCACCAATTTTCACGTTTATGAACGTTCGAAAACTACATCACTCGATTGTAAGTTATGTTCTCGAATCGCAGGTCGGAATCTGATTTTGTTCGAAATGTCAGTGAATCTTCTTGATTTGTTGCGATTCTCGCAAAAATCTATCGGTGATCACCGTTCTTCATGTTTATGAACGTTCGGAAACGACATCACTCGATCGTAAGGTATGATCTCGAATCGCACGTCGGAAAGCTGTTCTGTTCGAAATGTCAGTGAATGTTGATAAAATGTATCGATTCACACAAAAGTGTATCGGTGAACTCCAATTTTCACGTTTATGAACGTTCGGAAACGACATCACTCGATTATTATCTCGATTCGCACATCGGAAAGCGATTCAGAACGAAATGTCAGTGAATCCTGTTAATTTCCATCGATTCGCACAAAAGTGAATTGGTGATCACAAATTTTCATGTTTATGAACGTTCGGAAACGACATCACTCGATTGTAGGTTATGATCTCGAATCGCACGTCGGAAAGCTGTTCTGTTCGAAATGTCCGTGAATGTTGTTAAATTGAATCGATTCACACAAAAGTGTATCGGTGATCTCCAATTTCCACGTTTATGAACGGTCGGAAACGACATCACTCGATTGTAAGTTATGATATCGAATCGCACATCGACAAGCTGCTCTTTTCGAAATGTCAGTGAATGTTGTTAAATTGTATCGATTCACACAAAAGTGTATCGGTGATCTCCAATTTTCATGTTCATGAACGTTCGGAAACGACATCACTCGATTGTAAGGTATGATCTCGAATCGCTCGTCGGAAGGCTGTTCTGTTCGAAATGTCAGTGAATGTTGTAAAATTGTATCGATTCACACAAAAGTGTATCGGTGATCACCAATTTTCACGTTTATGAACGTTCGAAAACTACATCACTCGATTGTAAGTTATGTTCTCGAATCGCAGGTCGGAATCTGATTTTGTTCGAAATGTCAGTGAATCTTCTTGATTTGTTGCGATCCTCGCAAAAATCTATCGGTGATCACCGTTCTTCATGTTTATGAACGTTCGGAAACGACAACACTCGATTGTAAGCTGTGATCGCGATTCGCACATCGGAAAGCGATTCAGAACGAAATGTCAGTGAATCTGGTTAATTTGTGTCGATTCACACAAAAGTGTATAGGTGATCACCAATTTTCATGTTCATGAACGTTCGGAAACGACATCACTCGATTGTAAGGTATGATCTCGAATCGCACGTCGGAAAGCTGTTCTGTTCGAAATGTCAGTGAATGTTGTTAAATTGTGTCGATTCACACAAAAGTGTATCGGTGATCACCAATTTTCACGTTTATGAACGTTCGGAAATGACATCACTCGATTGTAAGTTATGATCTCGGATCGCACGTCGGAAAGCTGTTCTGTTCGAAACGTCAGTGAATGTTGTTAAATTGTATAGATTCACACAAAAGTGTATCGGTGATCACCAATTTGCACGTTTATGAACGTTCGGAAACGACATCACTCGATTGTAATTTATGATCTCGAATCGAAATGTCATTGAATATTGTTAATTTGTCATGAATTGAACAAAAATTTTGTTGGTGATCACCAACTTCATGTTTATGAACGTTCGGAAACGTTTTCATCGCTCGATTGCCAGTTCAGATCTCAAATAGCCCTTCGGATTGCAATACTAAATGTCTGTAAAATTGTTGATATGTGACGTTTATCGGTGACCGTTTCCAATCTTTCATAAACATGAAAATAGGTAATCAGCGATAATCTTTTCTGTTAATCGTTACAAATCAACAATTTTTTCCGACATTTCTATCAGAATCGCAATCGGAGATGCGATTCGAGACCGGAACTGACAATCGAACGATGTCGTTTCTGAACGTTCACAAATATGAAAATTGGTGATCACAAATAAACTTTTGTGAGAATCGCTACAAATTATCAAGATTCACTGACAATTCGAACAGAATCGGTTTCCGACGTGCGATTCGAGATCATAACTTACAATCGAGTGATGTCGTCTCCGAAAGTTCGTATACATGAAAAACGGTGATCTCGATAAACTTTTTGTTCAAGTCATCACAAATTAACAAGATTCTATGACATTTCGAACAGAATCGCTTTCTGACGTGCGATTTGAGATCATAACTTACAATCGAGTTATGTCGTTTCCGAACGTGCATAAACATGAAAATTGGTGAACACGGATTGACTTTTGTGTGAATCGATAGAAATTAACAAGATTCACTGACATTTCGTTCTCAATCGCTTTCCGATGTGCTGATCGAGATCATAACTTACAATCGAGTGATGTCGTTTCCGAACGTTCATGAACATGAAAATTGGTGATCACCGATACACTTTTGTGTGAATCGATTCAATTAAACAACATTCACTGACCTTGCGAACAGAACAGCTTTCCGACGTGCGATTCGAGATCATAACCTACAATCGAGTGAT
Organism: Venturia canescens; assembly: GCF_019457755.1. Classification (NCBI taxonomy): domain Eukaryota; kingdom Metazoa; phylum Arthropoda; class Insecta; order Hymenoptera; family Ichneumonidae; genus Venturia; species Venturia canescens. The sequence continues at coordinate 475,573 of NC_057429.1, read as the reverse complement.
GTCGTTTCCGAACGTTCATAAACATGAAAATTTGTGATCACCAATACACTTTTGTGCGAATCGATGGAAATTAACAAGGTTAACGGACATTTCGTTCTGAATAGCTTTCCGATGTGCGAATCGAGATAATACATTACAATCGAGTGATGTCGTTTCCGAACGTTCATAAACATGAAAATTTGTGATCACCCATACACTTTTGTGTGAATCGATACAATTTATCAACATTCACTGACATTTCGAACAGAACAGCTTTCCGACGTGCGATTCGAGATCATAACCTACAATCGAGTGATGTCGTTTCCGAACGTTCATAGACATGAAAATTTGTGATCACCGATACACTTTTGTGCGAATCGATACAAATTAACAAGGTTCACGGACATTTCGTTCTGAATAGCTTTCCGATGTGCGAATCGAGATAATACATTACAATCGAGTGATGTCGTTTCCGAACGTTCATAAACGTGAAAATTGGAGATCACCGATACACTTTTGTGTGAATCGATGCAGTTTAACAACATTCACTGACATTTCGAAAAGAGCAGCTTTTCGATGTGCGATTCGATATCATAACTTACAATCGAGTGATGTCGTTTCCGACCGTTCATAAACGTGAAAATTGGAGATCACCGATACACTTTTGTGTGAATCGATTCAATTTAACAACATTCACTGACATTTCGAACAGAACAGCTTTCCGACGTGCGATTCGAGATCATAACCTACAATCGAGTGATGTCGTTTCCGAACGTTCATAAACATGAAAATTTGTGATCACCAATACACTTTTGTGCGAATCGATGGAAATTAACAGGATTCACTGACATTTCGTTCTGAATCGCTTTCCGATGTGCGAATCGAGATAATACATTACAATCGAGTGATGTCGTTTCCGAACGTTCATAAACGTGAAAATTGGAGTTCACCGATACACTTTTGTGTGAATCGATACATTTTATCAACATTCACTGACATTTCGAACAGAACAGCTTTCCGACGTGCGATTCGAGATCATAACCTACAATCGAGTGATGTCGTTTCCGAACGTTCATAGACATGAAAATTTGTGATCACCGATACACTTTTGTGCGATTCGATACGAATTAACAAGGTTCACTGACATTTCGTTCTGAATAGCTTTCCGATGTGCGAATCGAGATAATACATTACAATCGAGTGATGCCGTTTCCGAACGTTCATAAACATGAAAATTGGAGATCACCGATACACTTTTGTGTGAATCGATACATTTTATCAACATTCACTGACATTTCGAACAGAACAGCTTTCCGACGTGCGATTCGAGATTATAACCTACAATCGAGAGATGTCGTTTCCGAACGTTCATAAACATTAAAATTTGTGATCACCGATACACTTTTGTGCGAATCGACACAAATTAACAAGGTTCACTGACATTTCGTTCTGAATAGCTTTCCGATGTGCGAATCGAGATAATACATTACAATCGAGTGATGTCGTTTCCGAACGTTCATAAACGTGAAAATTGGAGATCACCGATACACTTTTGTGTGAATCGATACATTTTATCAACATTCACTGACATTTCGAACAGAACAGCTTTCCGACGTGCGATTCGAGATTATAACCTACAATCGAGTGATGTCGTTTCCGAACGTTCATAAACATTAAAATTTGTGATCACCGATACACTTTTGTGCGAATCGATACAAATTAACAAGGTTCACTGACATTTCGTTCTGAATAGCTTTCCGATGTGCGAATCGAGATAATACATTACAATCGAGTGATGTCGTTTCCGAACGTTCATAAACGTGAAAATTGGAGATCACCGATACACTTTTGTGTGAATCGATACATTTTATCAACATTCACTGACATTTCGAACAGAACAGCTTTCCGACGTGCGATTCGAGATTATAACCTACAATCGAGTGATGTCGTTTCCGAACGTTCATAAACATGAAAATTTGTGATCACCGATACACTTTAGTGCGAATCGATACAAATTAACAACGTTCACTGTCATTTCGTTCTGAATCGTTTTCCGACGTGTAATGATCTCGAATCGCACGTCGGAAAGCGATGCTAGTCGAAATGTCAGTGAATGTTGTTAAATTGTATCGATTCACACAAAAGTGTATCGGTGATCACCGTTCTTAATGTTTATGAACGTTCGGAAACGACATCACTCAATTCTAAGGTATGATCTCGAATCGCACGTTGGAAAGCTGTTCTGTTCGAAATGTCAGTGAATGTTGTTAAATTGTATCGATTTACACAAAAGTGTATCGGTGATCACCAATTTTCATGTTCATGAACGTTCGGAAACGACATCACTCGATTGTAAGGTATGATCTCGAATCGCACGTCGGAAAGCTGTTCTGTTCGAAATGTCAGTGAATGTTGTTAAATTGTATCGATTCACACAAAAGTGTATCGGTGATCACCAATTTTCATGTTCATGAACGTTCGGAAACGACATCACTCGATTGTAAGGTATGATCTCGAATCGCTCGTCGGAAGGCTGTTCTGTTCGAAATGTCAGTGAATGTTGTAAAATTGTATCGATTCACACAAAAGTGTATCGGTGATCACCAATTTTCACGTTTATGAACGTTCGAAAACTACATCACTCGATTGTAAGTTATGTTCTCGAATCGCAGGTCGGAATCTGATTTTGTTCGAAATGTCAGTGAATCTTCTTGATTTGTTGCGATTCTCGCAAAAATCTATCGGTGATCACCGTTCTTCATGTTTATGAACGTTCGGAAACGACATCACTCGATCGTAAGGTATGATCTCGAATCGCACGTCGGAAAGCTGTTCTGTTCGAAATGTCAGTGAATGTTGATAAAATGTATCGAATCACACAAAAGTGTATCGGTGAACTCCAATTTTCACGTTTATGAACGTTCGGAAACGACATCACTCGATTATTATCTCGATTCGCACATCGGAAAGCGATTCAGAACGAAATGTCAGTGAATCCTGTTAATTTCCATCGATTCGCACAAAAGTGAATTGGTGATCACAAATTTTCATGTTTATGAACGTTCGGAAACGACATCACTCGATTGTAGGTTATGATCTCGAATCGCACGTCGGAAAGCTGTTCTGTTCGAAATGTCCGTGAATGTTGTTAAATTGAATCGATTCACACAAAAGTGTATCGGTGATCACAAATTTTCATGTCTATGAACGTTCGGAAACGACATCACTCGATTGTAGGTTATGATATCGAATCGCACATCGACAAGCTGCTCTTTTCGAAATGTCAGTGAATGTTGTTAAATTGTATCGATTCACACAAAAGTGTATCGGTGATCTCCAATTTTCACGTTTATGAACGTTCGGAAACGACATCACTCGATTGTAATGTATTATCTCGATTCGCACATCGGAAAGCTATTCAGAACGAAATGTCCGTGAACCTTGTTAATTTGTATCGATTCGCACAAAAGTGTATCGGTGATCACAAATTTTCATGTTTATGAACGTACGGAAACGACATCAGTCGATTGTAGGTTATGATCTCGAATCGCACGTCGGAAAGCTGTTCTGTTCGAAATGTCAGTGAATGTTGATAAAATGTATCGATTCACACAAAAGTGTATCGGTGAACTCCAATTTTCACGTTTATGAACGTTCGGAAACGACATCACTCGATTGTAATGTATTATCTCGATTCGCACATCGGAAAGCGATTCAGAACGAAATGTCAGTGAATCCTGTTAATTTCCATCGATTCGCACAAAAGTGTATTGGTGATCACAAATTTTCATGTTTATGAATGTTCGGAAACGACATCACTCGATTGCAGGTTATGATATCGAATCGCACGTCGGAAAGCTGTTCTGTTCGAAATGTCAGTGAATGTTGATAAAATGTATCGATTCACACAAAAGTGTATCGGTGATCACCAATTTTCATGTTCATGAACGTTCGGAAACGACATCACTCGATTGTAAGGTATGATCTCGAATCGCACGTCGGAAAGCTGTTCTGTTCGAAATGTCAGTGAATGTTGTTAAATTGTATCGATTCACACAAAAGTGTATCGGTGATCACCAATTTTCATGTTCATGAACGTTCGGAAACGACATCACTCGATTGTAAGGTTTGATCTCGAATCGCTCGTCGGAAGGCTGTTCTGTTCGAAATGTCAGTGAATGTTGTAAAATTGTATCGATTCACACAAAAGTGTATCGGTGATCACCAATTTTCACGTTTATGAACGTTCGAAAACTACATCACTCGATTGTAAGTTATGTTCTCGAATCGCAGGTCGGAATCTGATTTTGTCCGAAATGTCAGTGAATCTTCTTGATTTGTTGCGATCCTCGCAAAAATCTATCGGTGATCACCGTTCTTCATGTTTATGAACGTTCGGAAACGACAACACTCGATTGTAAGCTGTGATCGCGATTCGCACATCGGAAAGCGATTCAGAACGAAATGTCAGTGAATCTGGTTAATTTGTGTCGATTCACACAAAAGTGTATAGGTGATCACCAATTTTCATGTTCATGAACGTTCGGAAACGACATCACTCGATTGTAAGGTATGATCTCGAATCGCACGTCGGAAAGCTGTTCTGTTCGAAATGTCAGTGAATGTTGTTAAATTGTGTCGATTCACACAAAAGTGTATCGGTGATCACCAATTTTCACGTTTATGAACGTTCGGAAATGACATCACTCGATTGTAAGTTATGATCTCGGATCGCACGTCGGAAAGCTGTTCTGTTCGAAACGTCAGTGAATGTTGTTAAATTGTATAGATTCACACAAAAGTGTATCGGTGATCACCAATTTGCACGTTTATGAACGTTCGGAAACGACATCACTCGATTGTAATTTATGATCTCGAATCGAAATATCATTGAATATTGTTAATTTGTCATGAATTGAACAAAAATTTTGTTGGTGATCACCAACTTCATGTTTATGAACGTTCGGAAACGTTTTCATCGCTCGATTGCCAGTTCAGATCTCAAATAGCCCTTCGGATTGCAATACTAAATGTCTGTAAAATTGTTGATATGTGACGTTTATCGGTGACCGTTTCCAATCTTTCATAAACATGAAAATAGGTAATCAGCGATAATCTTTTCTGTTAATCGTTACAAATCAACAATTTTTTCCGACATTTCTATCAGAATCGCAATCGGAGATGCGATTCGAGACCGGAACTGACAATCGAACGATGTCGTTTCTGAACGTTCACAAATATGAAAATTGGTGATCACAAATAAACTTTTGTGAGAATCGCTACAAATTATCAAGATTCACTGACAATTCGAACAGAATCGGTTTCCGACGTGCGATTCGAGATCATAACTTACAATCGAGTGATGTCGTCTCCGAAAGTTCGTATACATGAAAAACGGTGATCACGATAAACTTTTTGTTCAAGTCATCACAAATTAACAAGATTCTATGACATTTCGAACAAGAATCGCTTTCTGACGTGCGATTTGAGATCATAACTTACAATCGAGTTATGTCGTTTCCGAACGTGCATAAACATGAAAATTGGTGAACACGGATTGACTTTTGTGTGAATCGATAGAAATTAACAAGATTCACTGACATTTCGTTCTCAATCGCTTTCCGATGTGCTGATCGAGATCATAACTTACAATCGAGTGATGTCGTTTCCGAACGTTCATGAACATGAAAATTGGTGATCACCGATACACTTTTGTGTGAATCGATTCAATTAAACAACATTCACTGACATTTCGAACAGAACAGCTTTCCGACGTGCGATTCGAGATCATAACCTACAATCGAGTGATGTCGTTTCCGAACGTTCATAAACATGAAAATTTGTGATCACCAATACACTTTTGTGCGAATCGATGGAAATTAACAAGGTTCACGGACATTTCGTTCTGAATAGCTTTCCGATGTGCGAATCGAGATAATACATTACAATCGAGTGATGTCGTTTCCGAACGTTCATAAACATGAAAATTTGTGATCACCCATACACTTTTGTGTGAATCGATACAATTTATCAACATTCACTGACATTTCGAACAGAACAGCTTTCCGACGTGCGATTCGAGATCATAACCTACAATCGAGTGATGTCGTTTCCGAACGTTCATAGACATGAAAATTTGTGATCACCGATACACTTTTGTGCGATTCGATACAAATTAACAAGGTTCACTGACATTTCGTTCTGAATAGCTTTCCGATGTGCGAATCGAGATAATACATTACAATCGAGTGATGCCGTTTCCGAACGTTCATAAACGTGAAAATTGGAGATCACCGATACACTTTTGTGTGAATCGATACATTTTATCAACATTCACTGACATTTCGAACAGAACAGCTTTCCGACGTGCGATTCGAGATTATAACCTACAATCGAGTGATGTCGTTTCGGAACGTTCATAAACATTAAAATTTGTGATCACCGATACACTTTTGTGCGAATCGACACAAATTAACAAGGTTCACTGACATTTCGTTCTGAATAGCTTTCCGATGTGCGAATCGAGATTATACATTACATCGAGTGATGTCGTTTCCGAACGTTCATAAACGTGAAAATTGGAGATCACCGATACACTTTTGTGTGAATCGATACATTTTATCAACATTCACTGACATTTCGAACAGAACAGCTTTCCGACGTGCGATTCGAGATCATAACCTACAATCGAGTGATGTCGTTTCCGAACGTTCATAGACATGAAAATTAGTGATCACCGATACACTTTTGAGCGATTCGATACGAATTAACAAGGTTCACTGACATTTCGTTCTGAATAGCTTTCCGATGTGCGAATCGAGATAATACATTACAATCGAGTGATGCCGTTTCCGAACGTTCATAAACATGAAAATTGGAGATCACCGATACACTTTTGTGTGAATCGATACATTTTATCAACATTCACTGACATTTCGAACAGAACAGCTTTCCGACGTGCGATTCGAGATTATAACCTACAATCGAGAGATGTCGTTTCCGAACGTTCATAAACATTAAAATTTGTGATCACCGATACACTTTTGTGCGAATCGACACAAATTAACAAGGTTCACTGACATTTCGTTCTGAATAGCTTTCCGATGTGCGAATCGAGATAATACATTACAATCGAGTGATGTCGTTTCCGAACGTTCATAAACGTGAAAATTGGAGATCACCGATACACTTTTGTGTGAATCGATACATTTTATCAACATTCACTGACATTTCGAACAGAACAGCTTTCCGACGTGCGATTCGAGATTATAACCTACAATCGAGTGATGTCGTTTCCGAACGTTCATAAACATTAAAATTTGTGATCACCGATACACTTTTGTGCGAATCGATACAAATTAACAAGGTTCACTGACATTTCGTTCTGAATAGCTTTCCGATGTGCGAATCGAGATAATACATTACAATCGAGTGATGTCGTTTCCGAACGTTCATAAACGTGAAAATTGGAGATCACCGATACACTTTTGTGTGAATCGATACATTTTATCAACATTCACTGACATTTCGAACAGAACAGCTTTCCGACGTGCGATTCGAGATTATAACCTACAATCGAGTTATGTCGTTTCCGAACGTTCATAAACATGAAAATTTGTGATCACCGATACACTTTAGTGCGAATCGATACAAATTAACAACGTTCACTGTCATTTCGTTCTGAATCGCTTTCCGACGTGTAATGATCTCGAATCGCACGTCGGAAAGCGATGCTAGTCGAAATGTCAGTGAATGTTGTTAAATTGTATCGATTCACACAAAAGTGTCTCGGTGATCACCGTTCTTAATGTTTATGAACGTTCGGAAACGACATCACTCAATTCTAAGGTATGATCTCGAATCGCACGTTGGAAAGCTGTTCTGTTCGAAATGTCAGTGAATGTTGTTAAATTGTATCGATTTACACAAAAGTGTATCGGTGATCACCAATTTTCATGTTCATGAACGTTCGGAAACGACATCACTCGATTGTAAGGTATGATCTCGAATCGCACGTCGGAAAGCTGTTCTGTTCGAAATGTCAGTGAATGTTGTTAAATTGTATCGATTCACACAAAAGTGTATCGGTGATCACCAATTTTCATGTTCATGAACGTTCGGAAACGACATCATTCGATTGTAAGGTATGATCTCGAATCGCACGTGGGAATCTGATTTTGTTCGAAATGTCAGTGAATCTTCTTGATTTGTTGCGATTCTCACAAAAATCTATCGGCGATCACCGTTCTTCATGTTTATGAACGTTCGGAAACAAAAACACTCGATTGTAAGCTGTGATCGCGATTCGCACATCGGAAAGCGATTCAGAACGAAATGTCAGTGAATCTGGTTAATTTGTGTCGATTCACACAAAAGTGTATAGGTGATCACCAATTTTCATGTTCATGAACGTTCGGAAACGACATCACTCGATTGTAAGGTATGATCTCGAATCGCACGTCGGAAAGCTGTTCTGTTCGAAATGTCAGTGAATGTTGTTAAATTGTGTCGATTCACACAAAAGTGTATCGGTGATCACCAATTTTCACGTTTATGAACGTTCGGAAATGACATCACTCGATTGTAAGTTATGATCTCGGATCGCACGTCGGAAAGCTGTTCTGTTCGAAACGTCAGTGAATGTTGTTAAATTGTATAGATTCACACAAAAGTGTATCGGTGATCACCAATTTGCACGTTTATGAACGTTCGGAAACGACATCACTCGATTGTAAGTTATGTTCTCGAATCGCAGGTCGGAATCTGATTTTGTCCGAAATGTCAGTGAATCTTCTTGATTTGTTGCGATCCTCGCAAAAATCTATCGGTGATCACCGTTCTTCATGTTTATGAACGTTCGGAAACGACAACACTCGATTGTAAGCTGTGATCGCGATTCGCACATCGGAAAGCGATTCAGAACGAAATGTCAGTGAATCTGGTTAATTTGTGTCGATTCACACAAAAGTGTATAGGTGATCACCAATTTTCATGTTCATGAACGTTCGGAAACGACATCACTCGATTGTAAGGTATGATCTCGAATCGCACGTCGGAAAGCTGTTCTGTTCGAAATGTCAGTGAATGTTGTTAAATTGTGTCGATTCACACAAAAGTGTATCGGTGATCACCAATTTTCACGTTTATGAACGTTCGGAAATGACATCACTCGATTGTAAGTTATGATCTCGGATCGCACGTCGGAAAGCTGTTCTGTTCGAAACGTCAGTGAATGTTGTTAAATTGTATAGATTCACACAAAAGTGTATCGGTGATCACCAATTTGCACGTTTATGAACGTTCGGAAACGACATCACTCGATTGTAATTTATGATCTCGAATCGAAATGTCATTGAATATTGTTAATTTGTCATGAATTGAACAAAAATTTTGTTGGTGATCACCAACTTCATGTTTATGAACGTTCGGAAACGTTTTCATCGCTCGATTGCCAGTTCAGATCTCAAATAGCCCTTCGGATTGCAATACTAAATGTCTGTAAAATTGTTGATATGTGACGTTTATCGGTGACCGTTTCCAATCTTTCATAAACATGAAAATAGGTAATCAGCGATAATCTTTTCTGTTAATCGTTACAAATCAACAATTTTTTCCGACATTTCTATCAGAATCGCAATCGGAGATGCGATTCGAGACCGGAACTGACAATCGAACGATGTCGTTTCTGAACGTTCACAAATATGAAAATTGGTGATCACAAATAAACTTTTGTGAGAATCGCTACAAATTATCAAGATTCACTGACAATTCGAACAGAATCGGTTTCCGACGTGCGATTCGAGATCATAACTTACAATCGAGTGATGTCGTCTCCGAAAGTTCGTAGACATGAAAAACGGTGATCACGATAAACTTTTTGTTCAAGTCATCACAAATTAACAAGATTCTATGACATTTCGAACAAGAATCGCTTTCTGACGTGCGATTTGAGATCATAACTTACAATCGAGTTATGTCGTTTCCGAACGTGCATAAACATGAAAATTGGTGAACACGGATTGACTTTTGTGTGAATCGATAGAAATTAACAAGATTCACTGACATTTCGTTCTCAATCGCTTTCCGATGTGCTGATCGAGATCATAACTTACAATCGAGTGATGTCGTTTCCGAACGTTCATGAACATGAAAATTGGTGATCACCGATACACTTTTGTGTGAATCGATTCAATTAAACAACATTCACTGACATTTCGAACAGAACAGCTTTCCGACGTGCGATTCGAGATCATAACCTACAATCGAGTGATGTCGTTTCCGAACGTTCATAAACATGAAAATTTGTGATCACCAATACACTTTTGTGCGAATCGATGGAAATTAACAAGGTTCACGGACATTTCGTTCTGAATAGCTTTCCGATGTGCGAATCGAGATAATACATTACAATCGAGTGATGTCGTTTCCGAACGTTCATAAACATGAAAATTTGTGATCACCCATACACTTTTGTGTGAATCGATACAATTTATCAACATTCACTGACATTTCGAACAGAACAGCTTTCCGACGTGCGATTCGAGATCATAACCTACAATCGAGTGATGTCGTTTCCGAACGTTCATAGACATGAAAATTTGTGATCACCGATACACTTTTGTGCGATTCGATACAAATTAACAAGGTTCACTGACATTTCGTTCTGAATAGCTTTCCGATGTGCGAATCGAGATAATACATTACAATCGAGTGATGCCGTTTCCGAACGTTCATAAACGTGAAAATTGGAGATCACCGATACACTTTTGTGTGAATCGATACATTTTATCAACATTCACTGACATTTCGAACAGAACAGCTTTCCGACGTGCGATTCGAGATTATAACCTACAATCGAGAGATGTCGTTTCCGAACGTTCATAAACATTAAAATTTGTGATCACCGATACACTTTTGTGCGAATCGACACAAATTAACAAGGTTCACTGACATTTCGTTCTGAATAGCTTTCCGATGTGCGAATCGAGATAATACATTACAATCGAGTGATGTCGTTTCCGAACGTTCATAAACGTGAAAATTGGAGATCACCGATACACTTTTGTGTGAATCGATACATTTTATCAACATTCACTGACATTTCGAACAGAACAGCTTTCCGACGTGCGATTCGAGATTATAACCTACAATCGAGTGATGTCGTTTCCGAACGTTCATAAACATTAAAATTTGTGATCACCGATACACTTTTGTGCGAATCGATACAAATTAACAAGGTTCACTGACATTTCGTTCTGAATAGCTTTCCGATGTGCGAATCGAGATAATACATTACAATCGAGTGATGTCGTTTCCGAACGTTCATAAACGTGAAAATTGGAGATCACCGATACACTTTTGTGTGAATCGATACATTTTATCAACATTCACTGACATTTCGAACAGAACAGCTTTCCGACGTGCGATTCGAGATTATAACCTACAATCGAGTGATGTCGTTTCCGAACGTTCATAAACATGAAAATTTGTGATCACCGATACACTTTAGTGCGAATCGATACAAATTAACAACGTTCACTGTCATTTCGTTCTGAATCGCTTTCCGACGTGTAATGATCTCGAATCGCACGTCGGAAAGCGATGCTAGTCGAAATGTCAGTGAATGTTGTTAAATTGTATCGATTCACACAAAAGTGTCTCGGTGATCACCGTTCTTAATGTTTATGAACGTTCGGAAACGACATCACTCAATTCTAAGGTATGATCTCGAATCGCACGTCGGAAAGCTGTTCTGTTCGAAATGTCAGTGAATGTTGTTAAATTGTATCGATTCACACAAAAGTGTATCGGTGATCACCAATTTTCATGTTCATGAACGTTCGGAAACGACATCATTCGATTGTAAGGTATGATCTCGAATCGCACGTGGGAATCTGATTTTGTTCGAAATGTCAGTGAATCTTCTTGATTTGCTGCGATTCTCACAAAAATCTATCGGCGATCACCGTTCTTCATGTTTATGAACGTTCGGAAACAAAAACACTCGATTGTAAGCTGTGATCGCGATTCGCACATCGGAAAGCGATTCAGAACGAAATGTCAGTGAATCTGGTTAATTTGTGTCGATTCACACAAAAGTGTATCGGTGATGACCAATTTTCATGTTCATGAACGTTCGGAAACGACATCACTCGATTGTAAGGTATGATCTCGAATCGCACGTCGGAAAGCAGTTCTGTTCGAAATGTCAGTGAATGTTGTTAAATTGTATCGATTCACACAAAAGTGTATCGGTGATCACCAATTTTCATGTTCATGAACGTTCGGAAACGACATCACTCGATTGTAAGGTATGATCTCGAATCGCTCGTCGGAAGGCTGTTCTGTTCGAAATGTCAGTGAATGTTGTTAAATTGTATCGATTCACACAAAAGTGTATCGGTGATCACCAATTTTCACGTTTATGAACGTTAGGAAACGACACCACTCGATTGTAAGGTGTGATCTCGAATCGCACGTAGGAATCTGATTTTGTTCGAAATGTCAGTGAATCTTCTTGATTTGTTGCGATTCTCACAAAAATCTATCGGTGATCACCGTTCTTCATGTTTATGAACGTTCGGAAACGACAACACTCGATTGTAAGCTGTGATCGCGATTCGCACATCGGAAAGCGATTCAGAACGAAATGTCAGTGAATCTGGTTAATTTGTGTCGATTGACACAAAAGTGTATAGGTGATCACCAATTTTCATGTTCATGAACGTTCGGAAACGACATCACTCGATTGTAAGGTATGATCTCGAATCGCACGTCGGAAAGCTGTTCTGTTCGAAATGTCAGTGAATGTTGTTAAATTGTGTCGATTCACACAAAAGTGTATCGGTGATGACCAATTTTCACGTTTATGAACGTTCGGAAATGACATCACTCGATTGTAAGTTATGATCTCGGATCGCACGTCGGAAAGCTGTTCTGTTCGAAATGTCAGTGAATGTTGTTAAATTGTATAGATTCACACAAAAGTGTATCGGTGATCACCAATTTGCACGTTTATGAACGTTCGGAAACGACATCACTCGATTGTAATTTATGATCTCGAATCGAAATGTCATTGAATATTGATAATTTGTCATGAATGGAACAAAAATTTTGTTGGTGATCACCAACTTCATGTTTATGAACGTTCGGAAACGTTTTCATCGCTCGATTGCCAGTTCAGATCTCAAATAGCCCTTCGGATTGCAATACTAAATGTCTGTAAAATTGTTGATATGTGACGTTTATCGGTGACCGTTTCCAATCTTTCATAAACATGAAAATAGGTAATCAGCGATAATCTTTTCTGTTAATCGTTACAAATCAACAATTTTTTCCGACATTTCTATCAGAATCGCAATCCGAGATGCGATTCGAGACCGGAACTGACAATCGAACGATGTCGTTTCTGAACGTTCACAAATATGAAAATTGGTGATCACAAATAAACTTTTGTGAGAATCGCTACAATTTATCAAGATTCACTGACAATTCGAACAGAATCGGTTTCCGACGTGCGATTCGAGATCATAACTTACAATCGAGTGATGTCGTCTCCGAAAGTTCGTATACATGAAAAACGGTGATCACGATAAACTTTTTGTTCAAGTCATCACAAATTAACAAGATTCTATGACATTTCGAACAGAATCGCTTTCTGACGTGCGATTTGAGATCATAACTTACAATCGAGTTATGTCGTTTCCGAACGTACATAAACATGAAAATTGGTGAACACGGATTGACTTTTGTGTGAATCGATAGAAATTAACAAGATTCACTGACATTTCGTTCTCAATCGCTTTCCGATGTGCTGATCGAGATCATAACTTACAATCGAGTGATGTCGTTTCCGAACGTTCATGAACATGAAAATTGGTGATCACCGATACACTTTTGTGTGAATCGATTCAATTAAACAACATTCACTGACCTTGCGAACAGAACAGCTTTCCGACGTGCGATTCGAGATCATAACCTACAATCGAGTGATGTCGTTTCCGAACGTTCATAAACATGAAAATTTGTGATCACCAATACACTTTTGTGCGAATCGATGGAAATTAACAAGGTTCACGGACATTTCGTTCTGAATAGCTTTCCGATGTGCGAATCGAGATAATACATTACAATCGAGTGATGTCGTTTCCGAACGTTCATAAACATGAAAATTTGTGATCACCCATACACTTTTGTGTGAATCGATACAATTTATCAACATTCACTGACATTTCGAACAGAACAGCTTTCCGACGTGCGATTCGAGATCATAACCTACAATCGAGTGATGTCGTTTCCGAACGTTCATAGACATGAAAATTTGTGATCACCGATACACTTTTGTGCGAATCGATACAAATTAACAAGGTTCACGGACATTTCGTTCTGAATAGCTTTCCGATGTGCGAATCGAGATAATACATTACAATCGAGTGATGTCGTTTCCGAACGTTCATAAACGTGAAAATTGGAGATCACCGATACACTTTTGTGTGAATCGATACAGTTTAACAATATTCACTGACATTTCGAAAAGAGCAGCTTTTCGATGTGCGATTCGATATCATAACTTACAATCGAGTGATGTCGTTTCCGACCGTTCATAAACGTGAAAATTGGAGATCACCGATACACTTTTGTGTGAATCGATTCAATTTAACAACATTCACTGACATTTCGAACAGAACAGCTTTCCGACGTGCGATTCGAGATCATAACCTACAATCGAGTGATGTCGTTTCCGAACGTTCATAAACATGAAAATTTGTGATCACCAATACACTTTTGTGCGAATCGATGGAAATTAACAGGATTCACTGACATTTCGTTCTGAATCGCTTTCCGATGTGCGAATCGAGATAATACATTACAATCGAGTGATGTCGTTTCCGAACGTTCATAAACGTGAAAATTGGAGTTCACCGATACACTTTTGTGTGAATCGATACATTTTATCAACATTCACTGACATTTCGAACAGAACAGCTTTCCGACGTGCGATTCGAGATCATAACCTACAATCGAGTGATGTCGTTTCCGAACGTTCATAGACATGAAAATTTGTGATCACCGATACACTTTTGTGCGATTCGATACGAATTAACAAGGTTCACTGACATTTCGTTCTGAATAGCTTTCCGATGTGCGAATCGAGATAATACATTACAATCGAGTGATGCCGTTTCCGAACGTTCATAAACATGAAAATTGGAGATCACCGATACACTTTTGTGTGAATCGATACATTTTATCAACATTCACTGACATTTCGAACAGAACAGCTTTCCGACGTGCGATTCGAGATTATAACCTACAATCGAGTGATGTCGTTTCCGAACGTTCATAAACATTAAAATTTGTGATCACCGATACACTTTTGTGCGAATCGACACAAATTAACAAGGTTCACTGACATTTCGTTCTGAATAGCTTTCCGATGTGCGAATCGAGATAATACATTACAATCGAGTGATGTCGTTTCCGAACGTTCATAAACGTGAAAATTGGAGATCACCGATACACTTTTGTGTGAATCGATACATTTTATCAACATTCACTGACATTTCGAACAGAACAGCTTTCCGACGTGCGATTCGAGATTATAACCTACAATCGAGTGATGTCGTTTCCGAACGTTCATAAACATTAAAATTTGTGATCACCGATACACTTTTGTGCGAATCGATACAAATTAACAAGGTTCACTGACATTTCGTTCTGAATAGCTTTCCGATGTGCGAATCGAGATAATACATTACAATCGAGTGATGTCGTTTCCGAACGTTCATAAACGTGAAAATTGGAGATCACCGATACACTTTTGTGTGAATCGATACATTTTATCAACATTCACTGACATTTCGAACAGAACAGCTTTCCGACGTGCGATTCGAGATTATAACCTACAATCGAGTGATGTCGTTTCCGAACGTTCATAAACATGAAAATTTGTGATCACCGATACACTTTAGTGCGAATCGATACAAATTAACAACGTTCACTGTCATTTCGTTCTGAATCGTTTTCCGACGTGTAATGATCTCGAATCGCACGTCGGAAAGCGATGCTAGTCGAAATGTCAGTGAATGTTGTTAAATTGTATCGATTCACACAAAAGTGTATCGGTGATCACCGTTCTTAATGTTTATGAACGTTCGGAAACGACATCACTCAATTCTAAGGTATGATCTCGAATCGCACGTTGGAAAGCTGTTCTGTTCGAAATGTCAGTGAATGTTGTTAAATTGTATCGATTTACACAAAAGTGTATCGGTGATCACCAATTTTCATGTTCATGAACGTTCGGAAACGACATCACTCGATTGTAAGGTATGATCTCGAATCGCACGTCGGAAAGCTGTTCTGTTCGAAATGTCAGTGAATGTTGTTAAATTGTATCGATTCACACAAAAGTGTATCGGTGATCACCAATTTTCATGTTCATGAACGTTCGGAAACGACATCACTCGATTTTAAGGTATGATCTCGAATCGCTCGTCGGAAGGCTGTTCTGTTCGAAATGTCAGTGAATGTTGTAAAATTGTATCGATTCACACAAAAGTGTATCGGTGATCACCAATTTTCACGTTTATGAACGTTCGAAAACTACATCACTCGATTGTAAGTTATGTTCTCGAATCGCAGGTCGGAATCTGATTTTGTTCGAAATGTCAGTGAATCTTCTTGATTTGTTGCGATTCTCGCAAAAATCTATCGGTGATCACCGTTCTTCATGTTTATGAACGTTCGGAAACGACATCACTCGATCGTAAGGTATGATCTCGAATCGCACGTCGGAAAGCTGTTCTGTTCGAAATGTCAGTGAATGTTGATAAAATGTATCGATTCACACAAAAGTGTATCGGTGAACTCCAATTTTCACGTTTATGAACGTTCGGAAACGACATCACTCGATTATTATCTCGATTCGCACATCAGAAAGCGATTCAGAACGAAATGTCAGTGAATCCTGTTAATTTCCATCGATTCGCACAAAAGTGAATTGGTGATCACAAATTTTCATGTTTATGAACGTTCGGAAACGACATCACTCGATTGTAGGTTATGATCTCGAATCGCTCGTCGGAAGGCTGTTCTGTTCGAAATGTCAGTGAATGTTGTTAAATTGTATCGATTCACACAAAAGTGTATCGGTGATCACCAATTTTCACGTTTATGAACGTTCGGAAACGACACCACTCGATTGTAAGGTGTGATCTCGAATCGCACGTAGGAATCTGATTTTGATCGAAATGTCAGTGAATCTTCTTGATTTGTTGCGATTCTCACAAAAATCTATCGGTGATCACCGTTCTTCATGTTTATGAACGTTCGGAAACGACAACACTCGATTGTAAGCTGTGATCGCGATTCGCACATCGGAAAGCGATTCAGAACGAAATGTCAGTGAATCTGGTTAATTTGTGTCGATTGACACAAAAGTGTATAGGTGATCACCAATTTTCATGTTCATGAACGTTCGGAAACGACATCACTCGATTGCAAGGTATGATCTCGAATCGCACGTCGGAAAGCTGTTCTGTTCGAAATGTCAGTGAATGTTGTTAAATTGTGTCGATTCACACAAAAGTGTATCGGTGATGACCAATTTTCACGTTTATGAACGTTCGGAAATGACATCACTCGATTGTAAGTTATGATCTCGGATCGCACGTCGGAAAGCTGTTCTGTTCGAAATGTCAGTGAATGTTGTTAAATTGTATAGATTCACACAAAAGTGTATCGGTGATCACCAATTTGCACGTTTATGAACGTTCGGAAACGACATCACTCGATTGTAATTTATGATCTCGAATCGAAATGTCATTGAATATTGATAATTTGTCATGAATGGAACAAAAATTTTGTTGGTGATCACCAACTTCATGTTTATGAACGTTCGGAAACGTTTTCATCGCTCGATTGCCAGTTCAGATCTCAAATAGCCCTTCGGATTGCAATACTAAATGTCTGTAAAATTGTTGATATGTGACGTTTATCGGTGACCGTTTCCAATCTTTCATAAACATGAAAATAGGTAATCAGCGATAATCTTTTCTGTTAATCGTTACAAATCAACAATTTTTTCCGACATTTCTATCAGAATCGCAATCCCAGATGCGATTCGAGACCGGAACTGACAATCGAACGATGTCGTTTCTGAACGTTCACAAATATGAAAATTGGTGATCACAAATAAACTTTTGTGAGAATCGTTACAATTTATCAAGATTCACTGACAATTCGAACAGAATCGGTTTCCGACGTGCGATTCGAGATCATAACTTACAATCGAGTGATGTCGTCTCCGAAAGTTCGTATACATGAAAAACGGTGATCACGATAAACTTTTTGTTCAAGTCATCACAAATTAACAAGATTCTATGACATTTCGAACAGAATCGCTTTCTGACGTGCGATTTGAGATCATAACTTACAATCGAGTTATGTCGTTTCCGAACGTACATAAACATGAAAATTGGTGAACACGGATTGACTTTTGTGTGAATCGATAGAAATTAACAAGATTCACTGACATTTCGTTCTCAATCGCTTTCCGATGTGCTGATCGAGATCATAACTTACAATCGAGTGATGTCGTTTCCGAACGTTCATGAACATGAAAATTGGTGATCACCGATACACTTTTGTGTGAATCGATTCAATTAAACAACATTCACTGACCTTGCGAACAGAACAGCTTTCCGACGTGCGATTCGAGATCATAACCTACAATCGAGTGATGTCGTTTCCGAACGTTCATAAACATGAAAATTTGTGATCACCAATACACTTTTGTGCGAATCGATACAAATTAACAAGGTTCACGGACATTTCGTTCTGAATAGCTTTCCGATGTGCGAATCGAGATAATACATTACAATCGAGTGATGTCGTTTCCGAACGTTCATAAACGTGAAAATTGGAGATCACCGATACACTTTTGTGTGAATCGATACAGTTTAACAATATTCACTGACATTTCGAAAAGAGCAGCTTTTCGATGTGCGATTCGATATCATAACTTACAATCGAGTGATGTCGTTTCCGACCGTTCATAAACGTGAAAATTGGAGATCACCGATACACTTTTGTGTGAATCGATTCAATTTAACAACATTCACTGACATTTCGAACAGAACAGCTTTCCGACGTGCGATTCGAGATCATAACCTACAATCGAGTGATGTCGTTTCCGAACGTTCATAAACATGAAAATTTGTGATCACCAATACACTTTTGTGCGAATCGATGGAAATTAACAGGATTCACTGACATTTCGTTCTGAATCGCTTTCCGATGTGCGAATCGAGATAATACATTACAATCGAGTGATGTCGTTTCCGAACGTTCATAAACGTGAAAATTGGAGTTCACCGATACACTTTTGTGTGAATCGATACATTTTATCAACATTCACTGACATTTCGAACAGAACAGCTTTCCGACGTGCGATTCGAGATCATAACCTACAATCGAGTGATGTCGTTTCCGAACGTTCATAGACATGAAAATTTGTGATCACCGATACACTTTTGTGCGATTCGATACGAATTAACAAGGTTCACTGACATTTCGTTCTGAATAGCTTTCCGATGTGCGAATCGAGATAATACATTACAATCGAGTGATGCCGTTTCCGAACGTTCATAAACATGAAAATTGGAGATCACCGATACACTTTTGTGTGAATCGATACATTTTATCAACATTCACTGACATTTCGAACAGAACAGCTTTCCGACGTGCGATTCGAGATTATAACCTACAATCGAGTGATGTCGTTTCCGAACGTTCATAAACATTAAAATTTGTGATCACCGATACACTTTTGTGCGAATCGACACAAATTAACAAGGTTCACTGACATTTCGTTCTGAATAGCTTTCCGATGTGCGAATCGAGATAATACATTACAATCGAGTGATGTCGTTTCCGAACGTTCATAAACGTGAAAATTGGAGATCACCGATACACTTTTGTGTGAATCGATACATTTTATCAACATTCACTGACATTTCGAACAGAACAGCTTTCCGACGTGCGATTCGAGATTATAACCTACAATCGAGTGATGTCGTTTCCGAACGTTCATAAACATTAAAATTTGTGATCACCGATACACTTTTGTGCGAATCGATACAAATTAACAAGGTTCACTGACATTTCGTTCTGAATAGCTTTCCGATGTGCGAATCGAGATAATACATTACAATCGAGTGATGTCGTTTCCGAACGTTCATAAACGTGAAAATTGGAGATCACCGATACACTTTTGTGTGAATCGATACATTTTATCAACATTCACTGACATTTCGAACAGAACAGCTTTCCGACGTGCGATTCGAGATTATAACCTACAATCGAGTGATGTCGTTTCCGAACGTTCATAAACATGAAAATTTGTGATCACCGATACACTTTAGTGCGAATCGATACAAATTAACAACGTTCACTGTCATTTCGTTCTGAATCGTTTTCCGACGTGTAATGATCTCGAATCGCACGTCGGAAAGCGATGCTAGTCGAAATGTCAGTGAATGTTGTTAAATTGTATCGATTCACACAAAAGTGTATCGGTGATCACCGTTCTTAATGTTTATGAACGTTCGGAAACGACATCACTCAATTCTAAGGTATGATCTCGAATCGCACGTTGGAAAGCTGTTCTGTTCGAAATGTCAGTGAATGTTGTTAAATTGTATCGATTTACACAAAAGTGTATCGGTGATCACCAATTTTCATGTTCATGAACGTTCGGAAACGACATCACTCGATTGTAAGGTATGATCTCGAATCGCACGTCGGAAAGCTGTTCTGTTCGAAATGTCAGTGAATGTTGTTAAATTGTATCGATTCACACAAAAGTGTATCGGTGATCACCAATTTTCATGTTCATGAACGTTCGGAAACGACATCACTCGATTTTAAGGTATGATCTCGAATCGCTCGTCGGAAGGCTGTTCTGTTCGAAATGTCAGTGAATGTTGTAAAATTGTATCGATTCACACAAAAGTGTATCGGTGATCACCAATTTTCACGTTTATGAACGTTCGAAAACTACATCACTCGATTGTAAGTTATGTTCTCGAATCGCAGGTCGGAATCTGATTTTGTTCGAAATGTCAGTGAATCTTCTTGATTTGTTGCGATTCTCGCAAAAATCTATCGGTGATCACCGTTCTTCATGTTTATGAACGTTCGGAAACGACATCACTCGATCGTAAGGTATGATCTCGAATCGCACGTCGGAAAGCTGTTCTGTTCGAAATGTCAGTGAATGTTGATAAAATGTATCGATTCACACAAAAGTGTATCGGTGAACTCCAATTTTCACGTTTATGAACGTTCGGAAACGACATCACTCGATTATTATCTCGATTCGCACATCAGAAAGCGATTCAGAACGAAATGTCAGTGAATCCTGTTAATTTCCATCGATTCGCACAAAAGTGAATTGGTGATCACAAATTTTCATGTTTATGAACGTTCGGAAACGACATCACTCGATTGTAGGTTATGATCTCGAATCGCTCGTCGGAAGGCTGTTCTGTTCGAAATGTCAGTGAATGTTGTTAAATTGTATCGATTCACACAAAAGTGTATCGGTGATCACCAATTTTCACGTTTATGAACGTTCGGAAACGACACCACTCGATTGTAAGGTGTGATCTCGAATCGCACGTAGGAATCTGATTTTGATCGAAATGTCAGTGAATCTTCTTGATTTGTTGCGATTCTCACAAAAATCTATCGGTGATCACCGTTCTTCATGTTTATGAACGTTCGGAAACGACAACACTCGATTGTAAGCTGTGATCGCGATTCGCACATCGGAAAGCGATTCAGAACGAAATGTCAGTGAATCTGGTTAATTTGTGTCGATTGACACAAAAGTGTATAGGTGATCACCAATTTTCATGTTCATGAACGTTCGGAAACGACATCACTCGATTGCAAGGTATGATCTCGAATCGCACGTCGGAAAGCTGTTCTGTTCGAAATGTCAGTGAATGTTGTTAAATTGTGTCGATTCACACAAAAGTGTATCGGTGATGACCAATTTTCACGTTTATGAACGTTCGGAAATGACATCACTCGATTGTAAGTTATGATCTCGGATCGCACGTCGGAAAGCTGTTCTGTTCGAAATGTCAGTGAATGTTGTTAAATTGTATAGATTCACACAAAAGTGTATCGGTGATCACCAATTTGCACGTTTATGAACGTTCGGAAACGACATCACTCGATTGTAATTTATGATCTCGAATCGAAATGTCATTGAATATTGATAATTTGTCATGAATGGAACAAAAATTTTGTTGGTGATCACCAACTTCATGTTTATGAACGTTCGGAAACGTTTTCATCGCTCGATTGCCAGTTCAGATCTCAAATAGCCCTTCGGATTGCAATACTAAATGTCTGTAAAATTGTTGATATGTGACGTTTATCGGTGACCGTTTCCAATCTTTCATAAACATGAAAATAGGTAATCAGCGATAATCTTTTCTGTTAATCGTTACAAATCAACAATTTTTTCCGACATTTCTATCAGAATCGCAATCCCAGATGCGATTCGAGACCGGAACTGACAATCGAACGATGTCGTTTCTGAACGTTCACAAATATGAAAATTGGTGATCACAAATAAACTTTTGTGAGAATCGCTACAATTTATCAAGATTCACTGACAATTCGAACAGAATCGGTTTCCGACGTGCGATTCGAGATCATAACTTACAATCGAGTGATGTCGTCTCCGAAAGTTCGTATACATGAAAAACGGTGATCACGATAAACTTTTTGTTCAAGTCATCACAAATTAACAAGATTCTATGACATTTCGAACAGAATCGCTTTCTGACGTGCGATTTGAGATCATAACTTACAATCGAGTTATGTCGTTTCCGAACGTACATAAACATGAAAATTGGTGAACACGGATTGACTTTTGTGTGAATCGATAGAAATTAACAAGATTCACTGACATTTCGTTCTCAATCGCTTTCCGATGTGCTGATCGAGATCATAACTTACAATCGAGTGATGTCGTTTCCGAACGTTCATGAACATGAAAATTGGTGATCACCGATACACTTTTGTGTGAATCGATTCAATTAAACAACATTCACTGACCTTGCGAACAGAACAGCTTTCCGACGTGCGATTCGAGATCATAACCTACAATCGAGTGATGTCGTTTCCGAACGTTCATAATCATGAAAATTTGTGATCACCGATACACTTTTGTGCGATTCGATACAAATTAACAAGGTTCACTGACATTTCGTTCTGAATAGCTTTCCGATGTGCGAATCGAGATAATACATTACAATCGAGTGATGCCGTTTCCGAACGTTCATAAACGTGAAAATTGGAGATCACCGATACACTTTTGTGTGAATCGATACATTTTATCAACATTCACTGACATTTCGAACAGAACAGCTTTCCGACGTGCGATTCTAGATTATAACCTACAATCGAGTGATGTCGTTTCCGAACGTTCATAAACATGAAAATTTGTGATCACCGATACACTTTTGTGCGAATCGATACAAATTAACAAGGTTCACGGACATTTCGTTCTGAATAGCTTTCCGATGTGCGAATCGAGATAATACATTACAATCGAGTGATGTCGTTTCCGAACGTTCATAAACGTGAAAATTGGAGATCACCGATACACTTTTGTGTGAATCGATACAGTTTAACAAGATTCACTGACATTTCGAAAAGAGCAGCTTTTCGATGTGCGATTCGATATCATAACTTACAATCGAGTGATGTCGTTTCCGACCGTTCATAAACGTGAAAATTGGAGATCACCGATACACTTTTGTGTGAATCGATACATTTTATCAACATTCACTGACATTTCGAACAGAACAGCTTTCCGACGTGCGATTCGAGATTATAACCTACAATCGAGTGATGTCGTTTCCGAACGTTCATAAACATTAAAATTTGTGATCACCGATACACTTTTGTGCGAATCGATACAAATTAACAAGGTTCACTGGCATTTCGTTCTGAATAGCTTTCCGATGTGCGAATCGAGATAATACATTACAATCGAGTGATGTCGTTTCGGTACGTTCATAAACGTGAAAATTGGAGATCACCGATACACTTTTGTGTGAATCGATACATTTTATCAACATTCACTGACATTTCGAACAGAACAGCTTTCCGACGTGCGATTCGAGATTATAACCTACAATCGAGTGATGTCGTTTCCGAACGTTCATAAACATGAAAATTTGTGATCACCGATACACTTTAGTGCGAATCGATACAAATTAACAATGTTCACTGTCATTTCGTTCTGAATCGCTTTCCGACGTGTAATGATCTCGAATCGCACGTCGGAAAGCGATGCTAGTCGAAATGTCAGTGAATGTTGTTAAATTGTATCGATTCACATAAAAGTGTATCGGTGATCACCGTTCTTAATGTTTATGAACGTTCGGAAACGACATCACTCAATTCTAAGGTATGATCTCGAATCGCACGTTGGAAAGCTGTTCTGTTCGAAATGTCAGTGAATGTTGTTAAATTGTATCGATTTACACAAAAGTGTATCGGTGATCACCAATTTTCATGTTCTCGAACGTTCGGAAACGACATCACTCGATTGTAAGGTATGATCTCGAATCGCACGTCGGAAAGCTGTTCTGTTCGAAATGTCAGTGAATGTTGTTAAATTGTATCGATTCACACAAAAGTGTATCGGTGATCACCAATTTTCACGTTTATGAACGTTCCGAAATGACATCACTCGATTGTAAGTTATGATCTCGAATCGCACGTCGGAATCTGATTTTGTTCGAAATGTCAGTGAATCTTCTTGATTTGTTGCGATTCTCGCAAAAATCTATCGGTGATCACCGTTCTTCATGTTTATGAACGTTCGGAAACGACAACACACGATTGTAAGCTGTGATCGCGATTCGCACATCGGAAAGCGATTCAGAACGAAATGACAGTGAATCTGGTTAATTTGTGTCGATTCACACAAAAGTGTATAGGTGATCACCAATTTTCATGTTCATGAACGTTCGGAAACGACATCACTCGATTGTAAGGTATGATCTCGAATCGCACGTCGGAAAGCTGTTCTGTTCGAAATGTCAGTGAATGTTGTTAAATTGTATCGATTCACACAAAAGTGTATCGGTGATCACCAATTTTCACGTTTATGAACGTTCCGAAATGACATCACTCGATTGTAAGTTATGATCTCGAATCGCACGTGGGAATCTGATTTTGTTCGAAATGTCAGTGAATCTTCTTGATTTGTTGCGATTCTCACAAAAATCTATCGGCGATCACCGTTCTTCATGTTTATGAACGTTCGGAAACAAAAACACTCGATTGTAAGCTGTGATCGCGATTCGCACATCGGAAAGCGATTCAGAACGAAATGTCAGTGAATCTGGTTAATTTGTATCGATTCACACAAAAGTGTATCGGTGATCACCAATTTTCATGTTCATGAACGTTCGGATACGACATCACTCCATTGTAAGGTATGATCTCGAATCGCACGTCGGAAAGCTGTTCTGTTCGAAATGTCAGTGAATCTTGTTAATTTTTATCGATTTACACAAAAGTGTATCGGTGATCACCAATTTTCACGTTTATGAACGTTCGGAAACAACACCACTCGATTGTAAGGTGTGATCTAGAATCGCACGTGGGAATCTGATTTTGTTCGAAATGTCAGTGAATCTTCTTGATTTGTTGCGATTCTCACAAAAATCTATCGGTGATCACCGTTCTTCATGTTTATGAACGTTCGGAAACGACAACACACGATTGTAAGCTGTGATCGCGATTCGCACATCGGAAAGCGATTCAGAACGAAATGACAGTGAATCTGGTTAATTTGTGTCGATTCACACAAAAGTGTATAGGTGATCACCAATTTTCATGTTCATGAACGTTCGGAAACGACATCACTCGATTGTAAGGTATGATCTCGAATCGCACGTCGGAAAGCTGTTCTGTTCGAAATGTCAGTGAATGTTGTTAAATTGTATCGATTCACACAAAAGTGTATCGGTGATCACCAATTTTCACGTTTATGAACGTTCCGAAATGACATCACTCGATTGTAAGTTATGATCTCGAATCGCACGTGGGAATCTGATTTTGTTCGAAATGTCAGTGAATCTTCTTGATTTGTTGCGATTCTCACAAAAATCTATCGGCGATCACATTTCTTCATGTTTATGAACGTTCGGAAACAAAAACACTCGATTGTAAGCTGTGATCGCGATTCGCACATCGGAAAGCGATTCAGAACGAAATGTCAGTGAGTCTGGTTAATTTGTGTCGATTCACACAAAAGTGTATGGGTGATGACCAATTTTCATGTTCATGAACGTTCGGAAACGACATCACTCGATTGTAAGGTATGATCTCGAATCGCACGTCGGAAAGCTGTTCTGTTCGAAATGTCAGTGAATGTTGTTAAATTGTGTCGATTCACACAAACGTGTATCGGTGATCACCAATTTTCATGTTCATGAACGTTCGGAAACGACATCACTCGATTGTAAGGTATGATCTCGAATCGCTCGTCGGAAGGCTGTTCTGTTCGAAATGTCAGTGAATGTTGTTAAATTGTATCGATTCACACAAAAGTGTATCGGTGATCACCAATTTTCACGTTTATGAACGTTCGGAAACGACACCACTCGATTGTAAGGTGTGATCTCGAATCGCACGTAGGAATCTGATTTTGTTCGAAATGTCAGTGAATCTTCTTGATTTGTTGCGATTCTCACAAAAGTGTATCGGTGATCACCAATTTGCACGTTTATGAACGTTCGGAAACGACATCACTCGATTGTAATTTATGATCTCGAATCGAAATGTCATTGAATATTGATAATTTGTCATGAATGGAACAAAAATTTTGTTGGTGATCACCAACTTCATGTTTATGAACGTTCGGAAACGTTTTCATCGCTCGATTGCCAGTTCAGATCTCAAATAGCCCTTCGGATTGCAATACTAAATGTCTGTAAAATTGTTGATATGTGACGTTTATCGGTGACCGTTTCCAATCTTTCATAAACATGAAAATAGGTAATCAGCGATAATCTTTTCTGTTAATCGTTACAAATCAACAATTTTTTGCGACATTTCTATCAGAATCGCAATCCGAGATGCGATTCGAGACCGGAACTGACAATCGAACGATGTCGTTTCTGAACGTTCACAAATATGAAAATTGGTGATCACAAATAAACTTTTGTGAGAATCGCTACAATTTATCAAGATTCACTGACAATTCGAACAGAATCGGTTTCCGACGTGCGATTCGAGATCATAACTTACAATCGAGTGATGTCGTCTCCGAAAGTTCGTATACATGAAAAACGGTGATCTCGATAAACTTTTTGTTCAAGTCATCACAAATTAACAAGATTCTATGACATTTCGAACAGAATCGCTTTCTGACGTGCGATTTGAGATCATAACTTACAATCGAGTTATGTCGTTTCCGAACGTGCATAAACATGAAAATTGGTGAACACGGATTGACTTTTGTGTGAATCGATAGAAATTAACAAGATTCACTGACATTTCGTTCTCAATCGCTTTCCGATGTGCTGATCGAGATCATAACTTACAATCGAGTGATGTCGTTTCCGACCGTTCATAAACGTGAAAATTGGAGATCACCGATACACTTTTGTGTGAATCGATTCAATTTAACAACATTCACTGACATTTCGAACAGAACAGCTTTCCGACGTGCGATTCGAGATCATAACCTACAATCGAGTGATGTCGTTTCCGAACGTTCATAAACATGAAAATTTGTGATCACCAATACACTTTTGTGCGAATCGATGGAAATTAACAGGATTCACTGACATTTCGTTCTGAATCGCTTTCCGATGTGCGAATCGAGATAATACATTACAATCGAGTGATGTCGTTTCCGAACGTTCATAAACGTGAAAATTGGAGTTCACCGATACACTTTTGTGTGAATCGATACATTTTATCAACATTCACTGACATTTCGAACAGAACAGCTTTCCGACGTGCGATTCGAGATTATAACCTACAATCGAGTGATGTCGTTTCCGAACGTTCATAAACATGAAAATTTGTGATCACCGATACACTTTAGTGCGAATCGATACAAATTAACAACGTTCACTGTCATTTCGTTCTGAATCGTTTTCCGACGTGTAATGATCTCGAATCGCACGTCGGAAAGCGATGCTAGTCGAAATGTCAGTGAATGTTGTTAAATTGTATCGATTCACACAAAAGTGTATCGGTGATCACCGTTCTTAATGTTTATGAACGTTCGGAAACGACATCACTCAATTCTAAGGTATGATCTCGAATCGCACGTTGGAAAGCTGTTCTGTTCGAAATGTCAGTGAATGTTGTTAAATTGTATCGATTTACACAAAAGTGTATCGGTGATCACCAATTTTCATGTTCATGAACGTTCGGAAACGACATCACTCGATTGTAAGGTATGATCTCGAATCGCACGTCGGAAAGCTGTTCTGTTCGAAATGTCAGTGAATGTTGTTAAATTGTATCGATTCACACAAAAGTGTATCGGTGATCACCAATTTTCATGTTCATGAACGTTCGGAAACGACATCACTCGATTGTAAGGTATGATCTCGAATCGCTCGTCGGAAGGCTGTTCTGTTCGAAATGTCAGTGAATGTTGTAAAATTGTATCGATTCACACAAAAGTGTATCGGTGATCACCAATTTTCACGTTTATGAACGTTCGAAAACTACATCACTCGATTGTAAGTTATGTTCTCGAATCGCAGGTCGGAATCTGATTTTGTTCGAAATGTCAGTGAATCTTCTTGATTTGTTGCGATTCTCGCAAAAATCTATCGGTGATCACCGTTCTTCATGTTTATGAACGTTCGGAAACGACATCACTCGATTGTAGGTTATGATCTCGAATCGCACGTCGGAAAGCTGTTCTGTTCGAAATGTCCGTGAATGTTGTTAAATTGAATCGATTCACACAAAAGTGTATCGGTGATCTCCAATTTCCACGTTTATGAACGGTCGGAAACGACATCACTCGATTGTAAGTTATGATATCGAATCGCACATCGACAAGCTGCTCTTTTCGAAATGTCAGTGAATGTTGTTAAATTGTATCGATTCACACAAAAGTGTATCGGTGATCTCCAATTTTCACGTTTATGAACGTTCGGAAACGACATCACTCGATTGTAATGTATTATCTTGATTCGCACATCGGAAAGCTATTCAGAACGAAATGTCCGTGAACCTTGTTAATTTGTATCGATTCGCACAAAAGTGTATCGGTGATCACAAATTTTCATGTTTATGAACGTACGGAAACGACATCAGTCGATTGTAGGTTATGATCTCGAATCGCACGTCGGAAAGCTGTTCTGTTCGAAATGTCAGTGAATGTTGATAAAATGTATCGATTCACACAAAAGTGTATCGGTGAACTCCAATTTTCACGTTTATGAACGTTCGGAAACGACATCACTCGATTGTAATGTATTATCTCGATTCGCACATCGGAAAGCGATTCAGAACGAAATGTCAGTGAATCCTGTTAATTTCCATCGATTCGCACAAAAGTGTATTGGTGATCACAAATTTTCATGTTTATGAATGTTCGGAAACGACATCACTCGATTGTAGGTTATGATCTCGAATCGCACGTCGGAAAGCTGTTCTGTTCGAAATGTCAGTGAATGTTGATAAAATGTATCGATTCACACAAAAGTGTATCGGTGATCACCAATTTTCATGTTCATGAACGTTCGGAAACGACATCACTCGATTGTAAGGTATGATCTCGAATCGCACGTCGGAAAGCTGTTCTGTTCGAAATGTCAGTGAATGTTGATAAAATGTATCGATTCACACAAAAGTGTATCGGTGAACTCCAATTTTCACGTTTATGAACGTTCGGAAACGACATCACTCGATTATTATCTCGATTCGCACATCAGAAAGCGATTCAGAACGAAATGTCAGTGAATCCTGTTAATTTCCATCGATTCGCACAAAAGTGAATTGGTGATCACAAATTTTCATGTTTATGAACGTTCGGAAACGACATCACTCGATTGTAGGTTATGATCTCGAATCGCTCGTCGGAAGGCTGTTCTGTTCGAAATGTCAGTGAATGTTGTTAAATTGTATCGATTCACACAAAAGTGTATCGGTGATCACCAATTTTCACGTTTATGAACGTTCGGAAACGACACCACTCGATTGTAAGGTGT
The DNA here is from genome assembly GCF_019457755.1 of Venturia canescens. Classification (NCBI taxonomy): domain Eukaryota; kingdom Metazoa; phylum Arthropoda; class Insecta; order Hymenoptera; family Ichneumonidae; genus Venturia; species Venturia canescens. The sequence continues at coordinate 445,304 of NC_057429.1, read as the reverse complement.
GATCTCGAATCGCACGTAGGAATCTGATTTTGATCGAAATGTCAGTGAATCTTCTTGATTTGTTGCGATTCTCACAAAAATCTATCGGTGATCACCGTTCTTCATGTTTATGAACGTTCGGAAACGACAACACTCGATTGTAAGCTGTGATCGCGATTCGCACATCGGAAAGCGATTCAGAACGAAATGTCAGTGAATCTGGTTAATCTGTGTCGATTGACACAAAAGTGTATAGGTGATCACCAATTTTCATGTTCATGAACGTTCGGAAACGACATCACTCGATTGCAAGGTATGATCTCGAATCGCACGTCGGAAAGCTGTTCTGTTCGAAATGTCAGTGAATGTTGTTAAATTGTGTCGATTCACACAAAAGTGTATCGGTGATGACCAATTTTCACGTTTATGAACGTTCGGAAATGACATCACTCGATTGTAAGTTATGATCTCGGATCGCACGTCGGAAAGCTGTTCTGTTCGAAATGTCAGTGAATGTTGTTAAATTGTATAGATTCACACAAAAGTGTATCGGTGATCACCAATTTGCACGTTTATGAACGTTCGGAAACGACATCACTCGATTGTAATTTATGATCTCGAATCGAAATGTCATTGAATATTGATAATTTGTCATGAATGGAACAAAAATTTTGTTGGTGATCACCAACTTCATGTTTATGAACGTTCGGAAACGTTTTCATCGCTCGATTGCCAGTTCAGATCTCAAATAGCCCTTCGGATTGCAATACTAAATGTCTGTAAAATTGTTGATATGTGACGTTTATCGGTGACCGTTTCCAATCTTTCATAAACATGAAAATAGGTAATCAGCGATAATCTTTTCTGTTAATCGTTACAAATCAACAATTTTTTCCGACATTTCTATCAGAATCGCAATCCCAGATGCGATTCGAGACCGGAACTGACAATCGAACGATGTCGTTTCTGAACGTTCACAAATATGAAAATTGGTGATCACAAATAAACTTTTGTGAGAATCGCTACAATTTATCAAGATTCACTGACAATTCGAACAGAATCGGTTTCCGACGTGCGATTCGAGATCATAACTTACAATCGAGTGATGTCGTCTCCGAAAGTTCGTATACATGAAAAACGGTGATCACGATAAACTTTTTGTTCAAGTCATCACAAATTAACAAGATTCTATGACATTTCGAACAGAATCGCTTTCTGACGTGCGATTTGAGATCATAACTTACAATCGAGTTATGTCGTTTCCGAACGTACATAAACATGAAAATTGGTGAACACGGATTGACTTTTGTGTGAATCGATAGAAATTAACAAGATTCACTGACATTTCGTTCTCAATCGCTTTCCGATGTGCTGATCGAGATCATAACTTACAATCGAGTGATGTCGTTTCCGAACGTTCATGAACATGAAAATTGGTGATCACCGATACACTTTTGTGTGAATCGATTCAATTAAACAACATTCACTGACCTTGCGAACAGAACAGCTTTCCGACGTGCGATTCGAGATCATAACCTACAATCGAGTGATGTCGTTTCCGAACGTTCATAAACATGAAAATTTGTGATCACCGATACACTTTTGTGCGATTCGATACAAATTAACAAGGTTCACTGACATTTCGTTCTGAATAGCTTTCCGATGTGCGAATCGAGATAATACATTACAATCGAGTGATGCCGTTTCCGAACGTTCATAAACGTGAAAATTGGAGATCACCGATACACTTTTGTGTGAATCGATACATTTTATCAACATTCACTGACATTTCGAACAGAACAGCTTTCCGACGTGCGATTCTAGATTATAACCTACAATCGAGTGATGTCGTTTCCGAACGTTCATAAACATGAAAATTTGTGATCACCGATACACTTTTGTGCGAATCGATACAAATTAACAAGGTTCACGGACATTTCGTTCTGAATAGCTTTCCGATGTGCGAATCGAGATAATACATTACAATCGAGTGATGTCGTTTCCGAACGTTCATAAACGTGAAAATTGGAGATCACCGATACACTTTTGTGTGAATCGATACAGTTTAACAAGATTCACTGACATTTCGAAAAGAGCAGCTTTTCGATGTGCGATTCGATATCATAACTTACAATCGAGTGATGTCGTTTCCGACCGTTCATAAACGTGAAAATTGGAGATCACCGATACACTTTTGTGTGAATCGATACATTTTATCAACATTCACTGACATTTCGAACAGAACAGCTTTCCGACGTGCGATTCGAGATTATAACCTACAATCGAGTGATGTCGTTTCCGAACGTTCATAAACATTAAAATTTGTGATCACCGATACACTTTTGTGCGAATCGATACAAATTAACAAGGTTCACTGGCATTTCGTTCTGAATAGCTTTCCGATGTGCGAATCGAGATAATACATTACAATCGAGTGATGTCGTTTCGGTACGTTCATAAACGTGAAAATTGGAGATCACCGATACACTTTTGTGTGAATCGATACATTTTATCAACATTCACTGACATTTCGAACAGAACAGCTTTCCGACGTGCGATTCGAGATTATAACCTACAATCGAGTGATGTCGTTTCCGAACGTTCATAAACATGAAAATTTGTGATCACCGATACACTTTAGTGCGAATCGATACAAATTAACAACGTTCACTGTCATTTCGTTCTGAATCGCTTTCCGACGTGTAATGATCTCGAATCGCACGTCGGAAAGCGATGCTAGTCGAAATGTCAGTGAATGTTGTTAAATTGTATCGATTCACATAAAAGTGTATCGGTGATCACCGTTCTTAATGTTTATGAACGTTCGGAAACGACATCACTCAATTCTAAGGTATGATCTCGAATCGCACGTTGGAAAGCTGTTCTGTTCGAAATGTCAGTGAATGTTGTTAAATTGTATCGATTTACACAAAAGTGTATCGGTGATCACCAATTTTCATGTTCTCGAACGTTCGGAAACGACATCACTCGATTGTAAGGTATGATCTCGAATCGCACGTCGGAAAGCTGTTCTGTTCGAAATGTCAGTGAATGTTGTTAAATTGTATCGATTCACACAAAAGTGTATCGGTGATCACCAATTTTCACGTTTATGAACGTTCCGAAATGACATCACTCGATTGTAAGTTATGATCTCGAATCGCACGTCGGAATCTGATTTTGTTCGAAATGTCAGTGAATCTTCTTGATTTGTTGCGATTCTCGCAAAAATCTATCGGTGATCACCGTTCTTCATGTTTATGAACGTTCGGAAACGACAACACACGATTGTAAGCTGTGATCGCGATTCGCACATCGGAAAGCGATTCAGAACGAAATGACAGTGAATCTGGTTAATTTGTGTCGATTCACACAAAAGTGTATAGGTGATCACCAATTTTCATGTTCATGAACGTTCGGAAACGACATCACTCGATTGTAAGGTATGATCTCGAATCGCACGTCGGAAAGCTGTTCTGTTCGAAATGTCAGTGAATGTTGTTAAATTGTATCGATTCACACAAAAGTGTATCGGTGATCACCAATTTTCACGTTTATGAACGTTCCGAAATGACATCACTCGATTGTAAGTTATGATCTCGAATCGCACGTGGGAATCTGATTTTGTTCGAAATGTCAGTGAATCTTCTTGATTTGTTGCGATTCTCACAAAAATCTATCGGCGATCACCGTTCTTCATGTTTATGAACGTTCGGAAACAAAAACACTCGATTGTAAGCTGTGATCGCGATTCGCACATCGGAAAGCGATTCAGAACGAAATGTCAGTGAATCTGGTTAATTTGTATCGATTCACACAAAAGTGTATCGGTGATCACCAATTTTCATGTTCATGAACGTTCGGATACGACATCACTCCATTGTAAGGTATGATCTCGAATCGCACGTCGGAAAGCTGTTCTGTTCGAAATGTCAGTGAATCTTGTTAATTTTTATCGATTTACACAAAAGTGTATCGGTGATCACCAATTTTCACGTTTATGAACGTTCGGAAACAACACCACTCGATTGTAAGGTGTGATCTAGAATCGCACGTGGGAATCTGATTTTGTTCGAAATGTCAGTGAATCTTCTTGATTTGTTGCGATTCTCACAAAAATCTATCGGTGATCACCGTTCTTCATGTTTATGAACGTTCGGAAACGACAACACACGATTGTAAGCTGTGATCGCGATTCGCACATCGGAAAGCGATTCAGAACGAAATGACAGTGAATCTGGTTAATTTGTGTCGATTCACACAAAAGTGTATAGGTGATCACCAATTTTCATGTTCATGAACGTTCGGAAACGACATCACTCGATTGTAAGGTATGATCTCGAATCGCACGTCGGAAAGCTGTTCTGTTCGAAATGTCAGTGAATGTTGTTAAATTGTATCGATTCACACAAAAGTGTATCGGTGATCACCAATTTTCACGTTTATGAACGTTCCGAAATGACATCACTCGATTGTAAGTTATGATCTCGAATCGCACGTGGGAATCTGATTTTGTTCGAAATGTCAGTGAATCTTCTTGATTTGTTGCGATTCTCACAAAAATCTATCGGCGATCACATTTCTTCATGTTTATGAACGTTCGGAAACAAAAACACTCGATTGTAAGCTGTGATCGCGATTCGCACATCGGAAAGCGATTCAGAACGAAATGTCAGTGAGTCTGGTTAATTTGTGTCGATTCACACAAAAGTGTATGGGTGATGACCAATTTTCATGTTCATGAACGTTCGGAAACGACATCACTCGATTGTAAGGTATGATCTCGAATCGCACGTCGGAAAGCTGTTCTGTTCGAAATGTCAGTGAATGTTGTTAAATTGTGTCGATTCACACAAACGTGTATCGGTGATCACCAATTTTCATGTTCATGAACGTTCGGAAACGACATCACTCGATTGTAAGGTATGATCTCGAATCGCTCGTCGGAAGGCTGTTCTGTTCGAAATGTCAGTGAATGTTGTTAAATTGTATCGATTCACACAAAAGTGTATCGGTGATCACCAATTTTCACGTTTATGAACGTTCGGAAACGACACCACTCGATTGTAAGGTGTGATCTCGAATCGCACGTAGGAATCTGATTTTGTTCGAAATGTCAGTGAATCTTCTTGATTTGTTGCGATTCTCACAAAAGTGTATCGGTGATCACCAATTTGCACGTTTATGAACGTTCGGAAACGACATCACTCGATTGTAATTTATGATCTCGAATCGAAATGTCATTGAATATTGATAATTTGTCATGAATGGAACAAAAATTTTGTTGGTGATCACCAACTTCATGTTTATGAACGTTCGGAAACGTTTTCATCGCTCGATTGCCAGTTCAGATCTCAAATAGCCCTTCGGATTGCAATACTAAATGTCTGTAAAATTGTTGATATGTGACGTTTATCGGTGACCGTTTCCAATCTTTCATAAACATGAAAATAGGTAATCAGCGATAATCTTTTCTGTTAATCGTTACAAATCAACAATTTTTTGCGACATTTCTATCAGAATCGCAATCCGAGATGCGATTCGAGACCGGAACTGACAATCGAACGATGTCGTTTCTGAACGTTCACAAATATGAAAATTGGTGATCACAAATAAACTTTTGTGAGAATCGCTACAATTTATCAAGATTCACTGACAATTCGAACAGAATCGGTTTCCGACGTGCGATTCGAGATCATAACTTACAATCGAGTGATGTCGTCTCCGAAAGTTCGTATACATGAAAAACGGTGATCTCGATAAACTTTTTGTTCAAGTCATCACAAATTAACAAGATTCTATGACATTTCGAACAGAATCGCTTTCTGACGTGCGATTTGAGATCATAACTTACAATCGAGTTATGTCGTTTCCGAACGTGCATAAACATGAAAATTGGTGAACACGGATTGACTTTTGTGTGAATCGATAGAAATTAACAAGATTCACTGACATTTCGTTCTCAATCGCTTTCCGATGTGCTGATCGAGATCATAACTTACAATCGAGTGATGTCGTTTCCGACCGTTCATAAACGTGAAAATTGGAGATCACCGATACACTTTTGTGTGAATCGATTCAATTTAACAACATTCACTGACATTTCGAACAGAACAGCTTTCCGACGTGCGATTCGAGATCATAACCTACAATCGAGTGATGTCGTTTCCGAACGTTCATAAACATGAAAATTTGTGATCACCAATACACTTTTGTGCGAATCGATGGAAATTAACAGGATTCACTGACATTTCGTTCTGAATCGCTTTCCGATGTGCGAATCGAGATAATACATTACAATCGAGTGATGTCGTTTCCGAACGTTCATAAACGTGAAAATTGGAGTTCACCGATACACTTTTGTGTGAATCGATACATTTTATCAACATTCACTGACATTTCGAACAGAACAGCTTTCCGACGTGCGATTCGAGATTATAACCTACAATCGAGTGATGTCGTTTCCGAACGTTCATAAACATGAAAATTTGTGATCACCGATACACTTTAGTGCGAATCGATACAAATTAACAACGTTCACTGTCATTTCGTTCTGAATCGTTTTCCGACGTGTAATGATCTCGAATCGCACGTCGGAAAGCGATGCTAGTCGAAATGTCAGTGAATGTTGTTAAATTGTATCGATTCACACAAAAGTGTATCGGTGATCACCGTTCTTAATGTTTATGAACGTTCGGAAACGACATCACTCAATTCTAAGGTATGATCTCGAATCGCACGTTGGAAAGCTGTTCTGTTCGAAATGTCAGTGAATGTTGTTAAATTGTATCGATTTACACAAAAGTGTATCGGTGATCACCAATTTTCATGTTCATGAACGTTCGGAAACGACATCACTCGATTGTAAGGTATGATCTCGAATCGCACGTCGGAAAGCTGTTCTGTTCGAAATGTCAGTGAATGTTGTTAAATTGTATCGATTCACACAAAAGTGTATCGGTGATCACCAATTTTCATGTTCATGAACGTTCGGAAACGACATCACTCGATTGTAAGGTATGATCTCGAATCGCTCGTCGGAAGGCTGTTCTGTTCGAAATGTCAGTGAATGTTGTAAAATTGTATCGATTCACACAAAAGTGTATCGGTGATCACCAATTTTCACGTTTATGAACGTTCGAAAACTACATCACTCGATTGTAAGTTATGTTCTCGAATCGCAGGTCGGAATCTGATTTTGTTCGAAATGTCAGTGAATCTTCTTGATTTGTTGCGATTCTCGCAAAAATCTATCGGTGATCACCGTTCTTCATGTTTATGAACGTTCGGAAACGACATCACTCGATTGTAGGTTATGATCTCGAATCGCACGTCGGAAAGCTGTTCTGTTCGAAATGTCCGTGAATGTTGTTAAATTGAATCGATTCACACAAAAGTGTATCGGTGATCTCCAATTTCCACGTTTATGAACGGTCGGAAACGACATCACTCGATTGTAAGTTATGATATCGAATCGCACATCGACAAGCTGCTCTTTTCGAAATGTCAGTGAATGTTGTTAAATTGTATCGATTCACACAAAAGTGTATCGGTGATCTCCAATTTTCACGTTTATGAACGTTCGGAAACGACATCACTCGATTGTAATGTATTATCTTGATTCGCACATCGGAAAGCTATTCAGAACGAAATGTCCGTGAACCTTGTTAATTTGTATCGATTCGCACAAAAGTGTATCGGTGATCACAAATTTTCATGTTTATGAACGTACGGAAACGACATCAGTCGATTGTAGGTTATGATCTCGAATCGCACGTCGGAAAGCTGTTCTGTTCGAAATGTCAGTGAATGTTGATAAAATGTATCGATTCACACAAAAGTGTATCGGTGAACTCCAATTTTCACGTTTATGAACGTTCGGAAACGACATCACTCGATTGTAATGTATTATCTCGATTCGCACATCGGAAAGCGATTCAGAACGAAATGTCAGTGAATCCTGTTAATTTCCATCGATTCGCACAAAAGTGTATTGGTGATCACAAATTTTCATGTTTATGAATGTTCGGAAACGACATCACTCGATTGCAGGTTATGATCTCGAATCGCACGTCGGAAAGCTGTTCTGTTCGAAATGTCAGTGAATGTTGATAAAATGTATCGATTCACACAAAAGTGTATCGGTGATCACCAATTTTCATGTTCATGAACGTTCGGAAACGACATCACTCGATTGTAAGGTATGATCTCGAATCGCACGTCGGAAAGCTGTTCTGTTCGAAATGTCAGTGAATGTTGTTAAATTGTATCGATTCACACAAAAGTGTATCGGTGATCACCAATTTTCATGTTCATGAACGTTCGGAAACGACATCACTCGATTGTAAGGTATGATCTCGAATCGCTCGTCGGAAGGCTGTTCTGTTCGAAATGTCAGTGAATGTTGTAAAATTGTATCGATTCACACAAAAGTGTATCGGTGATCACCAATTTTCACGTTTATGAACGTTCGAAAACTACATCACTCGATTGTAAGTTATGTTCTCGAATCGCAGGTCGGAATCTGATTTTGTTCGAAATCTCAGTGAATCTTCTTGATTTGTTGCGATCCTCGCAAAAATCTATCGGTGATCACCGTTCTTCATGTTTATGAACGTTCGGAAACGACAACACTCGATTGTAAGCTGTGATCGCGATTCGCACATCGGAAAGCGATTCAGAACGAAATGTCAGTGAATCTGGTTAATTTGTGTCGATTCACACAAAAGTGTATAGGTGATCACCAATTTTCATGTTCATGAACGTTCGGAAACGACATCACTCGATTGTAAGGTATGATCTCGAATCGCACGTCGGAAAGCTGTTCTGTTCGAAATGTCAGTGAATGTTGTTAAATTGTGTCGATTCACACAAAAGTGTATCGGTGATCACCAATTTTCACGTTTATGAACGTTCGGAAATGACATCACTCGATTGTAAGTTATGATCTCGGATCGCACGTCGGAGAGCTGTTCTGTTCGAAATGTCAGTGAATGTTGTTAAATTGTATAGATTCACACAAAAGTGTATCGGTGATCACCAATTTGCACGTTTATGAACGTTCGGAAACGACATCACTCGATTGTAATTTATGATCTCGAATCGAAATGTCATTGAATATTGATAATTTGTCATGAATGGAACAAAAATTTTGTTGGTGATCACCAACTTCATGTTTATGAACGTTCGGAAACGTTTTCATCGCTCGATTGCCAGTTCAGATCTCAAATAGCCCTTCGGATTGCAATACTAAATGTCTGTAAAATTGTTGATATGTGACGTTTATCGGTGACCGTTTCCAATCTTTCATAAACATGAAAATAGGTAATCAGCGATAATCTTTTCTGTTAATCGTTACAAATCAACAATTTTTTCCGACATTTCTATCAGAATCGCAATCCGAGATGCGATTCGAGACCGGAACTGACAATCGAACGATGTCGTTTCTGAACGTTCACAAATATGAAAATTGGTGATCACAAATAAACTTTTGTGAGAATCGCTACAATTTATCAAGATTCACTGACAATTCGAACAGAATCGGTTTCCGACGTGCGATTCGAGATCATAACTTACAATCGAGTGATGTCGTCTCCGAAAGTTCGTATACATGAAAAACGGTGATCTCGATAAACTTTTTGTTCAAGTCATCACAAATTAACAAGATTCTATGACATTTCGAACAGAATCGCTTTCTGACGTGCGATTTGAGATCATAACTTACAATCGAGTTATGTCGTTTCCGAACGTGCATAAACATGAAAATTGGTGAACACGGATTGACTTTTGTGTGAATCGATAGAAATTAACAAGATTCACTGACATTTCGTTCTCAATCGTTTTCCGATGTGCTGATCGAGATCATAACTTACAATCGAGTGATGTCGTTTCCGAACGTTCATGAACATGAAAATTGGTGATCACCGATACACTTTTGTGTGAATCGATTCAATTAAACAACATTCACTGACCTTGCGAACAGAACAGCTTTCCGACGTGCGATTCGAGATCATAACCTACAATCGAGTGATGTCGTTTCCGAACGTTCATAAACATGAAAATTTGTGATCACCAATACACTTTTGTGCGAATCGATGGAAATTAACAAGGTTAACGGACATTTCGTTCTGAATAGCTTTCCGATGTGCGAATCGAGATAATACATTACAATCGAGTGATGTCGTTTCCGAACGTTCATAAACATGAAAATTTGTGATCACCCATACACTTTTGTGTGAATCGATACAATTTATCAACATTCACTGACATTTCGAACAGAACAGCTTTCCGACGTGCGATTCGAGATCATAACCTACAATCGAGTGATGTCGTTTCCGAACGTTCATAGACATGAAAATTTGTGATCACCGATACACTTTTGTGCGAATCGATACAAATTAACAAGGTTCACGGACATTTCGTTCTGAATAGCTTTCCGATGTGCGAATCGAGATAATACATTACAATCGAGTGATGTCGTTTCCGAACGTTCATAAACGTGAAAATTGGAGATCACCGATACACTTTTGTGTGAATCGATGCAGTTTAACAACATTCACTGACATTTCGAAAAGAGCAGCTTTTCGATGTGCGATTCGATATCATAACTTACAATCGAGTGATGTCGTTTCCGACCGTTCATAAACGTGAAAATTGGAGATCACCGATACACTTTTGTGTGAATCGATTCAATTTAACAACATTCACTGACATTTCGAACAGAACAGCTTTCCGACGTGCGATTCGAGATCATAACCTACAATCGAGTGATGTCGTTTCCGAACGTTCATAAACATGAAAATTTGTGATCACCAATACACTTTTGTGCGAATCGATGGAAATTAACAGGATTCACTGACATTTCGTTCTGAATCGCTTTCCGATGTGCGAATCGAGATAATACATTACAATCGAGTGATGTCGTTTCCGAACGTTCATAAACGTGAAAATTGGAGTTCACCGATACACTTTTGTGTGAATCGATACATTTTATCAACATTCACTGACATTTCGAACAGAACAGCTTTCCGACGTGCGATTCGAGATTATAACCTACAATCGAGTGATGTCGTTTCCGAACGTTCATAAACATGAAAATTTGTGATCACGGATACACTTTAGTGCGAATCGATACAAATTAACAACGTTCACTGTCATTTCGTTCTGAATCGTTTTCCGACGTGTAATGATCTCGAATCGCACGTCGGAAAGCGATGCTAGTCGAAATGTCAGTGAATGTTGTTAAATTGTATCGATTTACACAAAAGTGTATCGGTGATCACCAATTTTCATGTTCATGAACGTTCGGAAACGACATCACTCGATTGTAAGGTATGATCTCGAATCGCACGTCGGAAAGCTGTTCTGTTCGAAATGTCAGTGAATGTTGTTAAATTGTATCGATTCACACAAAAGTGTATCGGTGATCACCAATTTTCACGTTTATGAACGTTCCGAAATGACATCACTCGATTGTAAGTTATGATCTCGAATCGCACGTCGGAATCTGATTTTGTTCGAAATGTCAGTGAATCTTCTTGATTTGTTGCGATTCTCACAAAAATCTATCGGTGATCACCGTTCTTCATGTTTATGAACGTTCGGAAACGACAACACACGATTGTAAGCTGTGATCGCGATTCGCACATCGGAAAGCGATTCAGAACGAAATGACAGTGAATCTGGTTAATTTGTGTCGATTCACACAAAAGTGTATAGGTGATCACCAATTTTCATGTTCATGAACGTTCGGAAACGACATCACTCGATTGTAAGGTATGATCTCGAATCGCACGTCGGAAAGCTGTTCTGTTCGAAATGTCAGTGAATGTTGTTAAATTGTATCGATTCACACAAAAGTGTATCGGTGATCACCAATTTTCACGTTTATGAACGTTCCGAAATGACATCACTCGATTGTAAGTTATGATCTCGAATCGCACGTGGGAATCTGATTTTGTTCGAAATGTCAGTGAATCTTCTTGATTTGTTGCGATTCTCACAAAAATCTATCGGCGATCACATTTCTTCATGTTTATGAACGTTCGGAAACAAAAACACTCGATTGTAAGCTGTGATCGCGATTCGCACATCGGAAAGCGATTCAGAACGAAATGTCAGTGAGTCTGGTTAATTTGTGTCGATTCACACAAAAGTGTATGGGTGATGACCAATTTTCATGTTCATGAACGTTCGGAAACGACATCACTCGATTGTAAGGTATGATCTCGAATCGCACGTCGGAAAGCTGTTCTGTTCGAAATGTCAGTGAATGTTGTTAAATTGTGTCGATTCACACAAACGTGTATCGGTGATCACCAATTTTCATGTTCATGAACGTTCGGAAACGACATCACTCGATTGTAAGGTATGATCTCGAATCGCTCGTCGGAAGGCTGTTCTGTTCGAAATGTCAGTGAATGTTGTTAAATTGTATCGATTCACACAAAAGTGTATCGGTGATCACCGTTCTTCATGTTTATGAACGTTCGGAAACGACAACACTCGATTGTAAGCTGTGATCGCGATTCGCACATCGGAAAGCGATTCAGAACGAAATGTCAGTGAATCTGGTTAATTTGTGTCGATTCACACAAAAGTGTATAGGTGATCACCAATTTTCATGTTCATGAACGTTCGGAAACGACATCACTCGATTGTAAGGTATGATCTCGAATCGCACGTCGGAAAGCTGTTCTGTTCGAAATGTCAGTGAATGTTGTTAAATTGTGTCGATTCACACAAAAGTGTATCGGTGATCACCAATTTTCACGTTTATGAACGTTCGGAAATGACATCACTCGATTGTAAGTTATGATCTCGGATCGCACGTCGGAGAGCTGTTCTGTTCGAAATGTCAGTGAATGTTGTTAAATTGTATAGATTCACACAAAAGTGTATCGGTGATCACCAATTTGCACGTTTATGAACGTTCGGAAACGACATCACTCGATTGTAATTTATGATCTCGAATCGAAATGTCATTGAATATTGATAATTTGTCATGAATGGAACAAAAATTTTGTTGGTGATCACCAACTTCATGTTTATGAACGTTCGGAAACGTTTTCATCGCTCGATTGCCAGTTCAGATCTCAAATAGCCCTTCGGATTGCAATACTAAATGTCTGTAAAATTGTTGATATGTGACGTTTATCGGTGACCGTTTCCAATCTTTCATAAACATGAAAATAGGTAATCAGCGATAATCTTTTCTGTTAATCGTTACAAATCAACAATTTTTTCCGACATTTCTATCAGAATCGCAATCCGAGATGCGATTCGAGACCGGAACTGACAATCGAACGATGTCGTTTCTGAACGTTCACAAATATGAAAATTGGTGATCACAAATAAACTTTTGTGAGAATCGCTACAATTTATCAAGATTCACTGACAATTCGAACAGAATCGGTTTCCGACGTGCGATTCGAGATCATAACTTACAATCGAGTGATGTCGTCTCCGAAAGTTCGTATACATGAAAAACGGTGATCTCGATAAACTTTTTGTTCAAGTCATCACAAATTAACAAGATTCTATGACATTTCGAACAGAATCGCTTTCTGACGTGCGATTTGAGATCATAACTTACAATCGAGTTATGTCGTTTCCGAACGTGCATAAACATGAAAATTGGTGAACACGGATTGACTTTTGTGTGAATCGATAGAAATTAACAAGATTCACTGACATTTCGTTCTCAATCGCTTTCCGATGTGCTGATCGAGATCATAACTTACAATCGAGTGATGTCGTTTCCGACCGTTCATAAACGTGAAAATTGGAGATCACCGATACACTTTTGTGTGAATCGATTCAATTTAACAACATTCACTGACATTTCGAACAGAACAGCTTTCCGACGTGCGATTCGAGATCATAACCTACAATCGAGTGATGTCGTTTCCGAACGTTCATAAACATGAAAATTTGTGATCACCAATACACTTTTGTGCGAATCGATGGAAATTAACAGGATTCACTGACATTTCGTTCTGAATCGCTTTCCGATGTGCGAATCGAGATAATACATTACAATCGAGTGATGTCGTTTCCGAACGTTCATAAACGTGAAAATTGGAGTTCACCGATACACTTTTGTGTGAATCGATACATTTTATCAACATTCACTGACATTTCGAACAGAACAGCTTTCCGACGTGCGATTCGAGATTATAACCTACAATCGAGTGATGTCGTTTCCGAACGTTCATAAACATGAAAATTTGTGATCACCGATACACTTTAGTGCGAATCGATACAAATTAACAACGTTCACTGTCATTTCGTTCTGAATCGTTTTCCGACGTGTAATGATCTCGAATCGCACGTCGGAAAGCGATGCTAGTCGAAATGTCAGTGAATGTTGTTAAATTGTATCGATTCACACAAAAGTGTATCGGTGATCACCGTTCTTAATGTTTATGAACGTTCGGAAACGACATCACTCAATTCTAAGGTATGATCTCGAATCGCACGTTGGAAAGCTGTTCTGTTCGAAATGTCAGTGAATGTTGTTAAATTGTATCGATTTACACAAAAGTGTATCGGTGATCACCAATTTTCATGTTCATGAACGTTCGGAAACGACATCACTCGATTGTAAGGTATGATCTCGAATCGCACGTCGGAAAGCTGTTCTGTTCGAAATGTCAGTGAATGTTGTTAAATTGTATCGATTCACACAAAAGTGTATCGGTGATCACCAATTTTCATGTTCATGAACGTTCGGAAACGACATCACTCGATTGTAAGGTATGATCTCGAATCGCTCGTCGGAAGGCTGTTCTGTTCGAAATGTCAGTGAATGTTGTAAAATTGTATCGATTCACACAAAAGTGTATCGGTGATCACCAATTTTCACGTTTATGAACGTTCGAAAACTACATCACTCGATTGTAAGTTATGTTCTCGAATCGCAGGTCGGAATCTGATTTTGTTCGAAATGTCAGTGAATCTTCTTGATTTGTTGCGATTCTCGCAAAAATCTATCGGTGATCACCGTTCTTCATGTTTATGAACGTTCGGAAACGACATCACTCGATTGTAGGTTATGATCTCGAATCGCACGTCGGAAAGCTGTTCTGTTCGAAATGTCCGTGAATGTTGTTAAATTGAATCGATTCACACAAAAGTGTATCGGTGATCTCCAATTTCCACGTTTATGAACGGTCGGAAACGACATCACTCGATTGTAAGTTATGATATCGAATCGCACATCGACAAGCTGCTCTTTTCGAAATGTCAGTGAATGTTGTTAAATTGTATCGATTCACACAAAAGTGTATCGGTGATCTCCAATTTTCACGTTTATGAACGTTCGGAAACGACATCACTCGATTGTAATGTATTATCTTGATTCGCACATCGGAAAGCTATTCAGAACGAAATGTCCGTGAACCTTGTTAATTTGTATCGATTCGCACAAAAGTGTATCGGTGATCACAAATTTTCATGTTTATGAACGTACGGAAACGACATCAGTCGATTGTAGGTTATGATCTCGAATCGCACGTCGGAAAGCTGTTCTGTTCGAAATGTCAGTGAATGTTGATAAAATGTATCGATTCACACAAAAGTGTATCGGTGAACTCCAATTTTCACGTTTATGAACGTTCGGAAACGACATCACTCGATTGTAATGTATTATCTCGATTCGCACATCGGAAAGCGATTCAGAACGAAATGTCAGTGAATCCTGTTAATTTCCATCGATTCGCACAAAAGTGTATTGGTGATCACAAATTTTCATGTTTATGAATGTTCGGAAACGACATCACTCGATTGCAGGTTATGATCTCGAATCGCACGTCGGAAAGCTGTTCTGTTCGAAATGTCAGTGAATGTTGATAAAATGTATCGATTCACACAAAAGTGTATCGGTGATCACCAATTTTCATGTTCATGAACGTTCGGAAACGACATCACTCGATTGTAAGGTATGATCTCGAATCGCACGTCGGAAAGCTGTTCTGTTCGAAATGTCAGTGAATGTTGTTAAATTGTATCGATTCACACAAAAGTGTATCGGTGATCACCAATTTTCATGTTCATGAACGTTCGGAAACGACATCACTCGATTGTAAGGTATGATCTCGAATCGCTCGTCGGAAGGCTGTTCTGTTCGAAATGTCAGTGAATGTTGTAAAATTGTATCGATTCACACAAAAGTGTATCGGTGATCACCAATTTTCACGTTTATGAACGTTCGAAAACTACATCACTCGATTGTAAGTTATGTTCTCGAATCGCAGGTCGGAATCTGATTTTGTTCGAAATGTCAGTGAATCTTCTTGATTTGTTGCGATCCTCGCAAAAATCTATCGGTGATCACCGTTCTTCATGTTTATGAACGTTCGGAAACGACAACACTCGATTGTAAGCTGTGATCGCGATTCGCACATCGGAAAGCGATTCAGAACGAAATGTCAGTGAATCTGGTTAATTTGTGTCGATTCACACAAAAGTGTATAGGTGATCACCAATTTTCATGTTCATGAACGTTCGGAAACGACATCACTCGATTGTAAGGTATGATCTCGAATCGCACGTCGGAAAGCTGTTCTGTTCGAAATGTCAGTGAATGTTGTTAAATTGTGTCGATTCACACAAAAGTGTATCGGTGATCACCAATTTTCACGTTTATGAACGTTCGGAAATGACATCACTCGATTGTAAGTTATGATCTCGGATCGCACGTCGGAGAGCTGTTCTGTTCGAAATGTCAGTGAATGTTGTTAAATTGTATAGATTCACACAAAAGTGTATCGGTGATCACCAATTTGCACGTTTATGAACGTTCGGAAACGACATCACTCGATTGTAATTTATGATCTCGAATCGAAATGTCATTGAATATTGATAATTTGTCATGAATGGAACAAAAATTTTGTTGGTGATCACCAACTTCATGTTTATGAACGTTCGGAAACGTTTTCATCGCTCGATTGCCAGTTCAGATCTCAAATAGCCCTTCGGATTGCAATACTAAATGTCTGTAAAATTGTTGATATGTGACGTTTATCGGTGACCGTTTCCAATCTTTCATAAACATGAAAATAGGTAATCAGCGATAATCTTTTCTGTTAATCGTTACAAATCAACAATTTTTTCCGACATTTCTATCAGAATCGCAATCCGAGATGCGATTCGAGACCGGAACTGACAATCGAACGATGTCGTTTCTGAACGTTCACAAATATGAAAATTGGTGATCACAAATAAACTTTTGTGAGAATCGCTACAATTTATCAAGATTCACTGACAATTCGAACAGAATCGGTTTCCGACGTGCGATTCGAGATCATAACTTACAATCGAGTGATGTCGTCTCCGAAAGTTCGTATACATGAAAAACGGTGATCTCGATAAACTTTTTGTTCAAGTCATCACAAATTAACAAGATTCTATGACATTTCGAACAGAATCGCTTTCTGACGTGCGATTTGAGATCATAACTTACAATCGAGTTATGTCGTTTCCGAACGTGCATAAACATGAAAATTGGTGAACACGGATTGACTTTTGTGTGAATCGATAGAAATTAACAAGATTCACTGACATTTCGTTCTCAATCGTTTTCCGATGTGCTGATCGAGATCATAACTTACAATCGAGTGATGTCGTTTCCGAACGTTCATGAACATGAAAATTGGTGATCACCGATACACTTTTGTGTGAATCGATTCAATTAAACAACATTCACTGACCTTGCGAACAGAACAGCTTTCCGACGTGCGATTCGAGATCATAACCTACAATCGAGTGATGTCGTTTCCGAACGTTCATAAACATGAAAATTTGTGATCACCAATACACTTTTGTGCGAATCGATGGAAATTAACAAGGTTAACGGACATTTCGTTCTGAATAGCTTTCCGATGTGCGAATCGAGATAATACATTACAATCGAGTGATGTCGTTTCCGAACGTTCATAAACATGAAAATTTGTGATCACCCATACACTTTTGTGTGAATCGATACAATTTATCAACATTCACTGACATTTCGAACAGAACAGCTTTCCGACGTGCGATTCGAGATCATAACCTACAATCGAGTGATGTCGTTTCCGAACGTTCATAGACATGAAAATTTGTGATCACCGATACACTTTTGTGCGAATCGATACAAATTAACAAGGTTCACGGACATTTCGTTCTGAATAGCTTTCCGATGTGCGAATCGAGATAATACATTACAATCGAGTGATGTCGTTTCCGAACGTTCATAAACGTGAAAATTGGAGATCACCGATACACTTTTGTGTGAATCGATGCAGTTTAACAACATTCACTGACATTTCGAAAAGAGCAGCTTTTCGATGTGCGATTCGATATCATAACTTACAATCGAGTGATGTCGTTTCCGACCGTTCATAAACGTGAAAATTGGAGATCACCGATACACTTTTGTGTGAATCGATTCAATTTAACAACATTCACTGACATTTCGAACAGAACAGCTTTCCGACGTGCGATTCGAGATCATAACCTACAATCGAGTGATGTCGTTTCCGAACGTTCATAAACATGAAAATTTGTGATCACCAATACACTTTTGTGCGAATCGATGGAAATTAACAGGATTCACTGACATTTCGTTCTGAATCGCTTTCCGATGTGCGAATCGAGATAATACATTACAATCGAGTGATGTCGTTTCCGAACGTTCATAAACGTGAAAATTGGAGTTCACCGATACACTTTTGTGTGAATCGATACATTTTATCAACATTCACTGACATTTCGAACAGAACAGCTTTCCGACGTGCGATTCGAGATTATAACCTACAATCGAGTGATGTCGTTTCCGAACGTTCATAAACATGAAAATTTGTGATCACGGATACACTTTAGTGCGAATCGATACAAATTAACAACGTTCACTGTCATTTCGTTCTGAATCGTTTTCCGACGTGTAATGATCTCGAATCGCACGTCGGAAAGCGATGCTAGTCGAAATGTCAGTGAATGTTGTTAAATTGTATCGATTTACACAAAAGTGTATCGGTGATCACCAATTTTCATGTTCATGAACGTTCGGAAACGACATCACTCGATTGTAAGGTATGATCTCGAATCGCACGTCGGAAAGCTGTTCTGTTCGAAATGTCAGTGAATGTTGTTAAATTGTATCGATTCACACAAAAGTGTATCGGTGATCACCAATTTTCACGTTTATGAACGTTCCGAAATGACATCACTCGATTGTAAGTTATGATCTCGAATCGCACGTCGGAATCTGATTTTGTTCGAAATGTCAGTGAATCTTCTTGATTTGTTGCGATTCTCACAAAAATCTATCGGTGATCACCGTTCTTCATGTTTATGAACGTTCGGAAACGACAACACACGATTGTAAGCTGTGATCGCGATTCGCACATCGGAAAGCGATTCAGAACGAAATGACAGTGAATCTGGTTAATTTGTGTCGATTCACACAAAAGTGTATAGGTGATCACCAATTTTCATGTTCATGAACGTTCGGAAACGACATCACTCGATTGTAAGGTATGATCTCGAATCGCACGTCGGAAAGCTGTTCTGTTCGAAATGTCAGTGAATGTTGTTAAATTGTATCGATTCACACAAAAGTGTATCGGTGATCACCAATTTTCACGTTTATGAACGTTCCGAAATGACATCACTCGATTGTAAGTTATGATCTCGAATCGCACGTGGGAATCTGATTTTGTTCGAAATGTCAGTGAATCTTCTTGATTTGTTGCGATTCTCACAAAAATCTATCGGCGATCACATTTCTTCATGTTTATGAACGTTCGGAAACAAAAACACTCGATTGTAAGCTGTGATCGCGATTCGCACATCGGAAAGCGATTCAGAACGAAATGTCAGTGAGTCTGGTTAATTTGTGTCGATTCACACAAAAGTGTATGGGTGATGACCAATTTTCATGTTCATGAACGTTCGGAAACGACATCACTCGATTGTAAGGTATGATCTCGAATCGCACGTCGGAAAGCTGTTCTGTTCGAAATGTCAGTGAATGTTGTTAAATTGTGTCGATTCACACAAACGTGTATCGGTGATCACCAATTTTCATGTTCATGAACGTTCGGAAACGACATCACTCGATTGTAAGGTATGATCTCGAATCGCTCGTCGGAAGGCTGTTCTGTTCGAAATGTCAGTGAATGTTGTTAAATTGTATCGATTCACACAAAAGTGTATCGGTGATCACCGTTCTTCATGTTTATGAACGTTCGGAAACGACAACACTCGATTGTAAGCTGTGATCGCGATTCGCACATCGGAAAGCGATTCAGAACGAAATGTCAGTGAATCTGGTTAATTTGTGTCGATTCACACAAAAGTGTATAGGTGATCACCAATTTTCATGTTCATGAACGTTCGGAAACGACATCACTCGATTGTAAGGTATGATCTCGAATCGCACGTCGGAAAGCTGTTCTGTTCGAAATGTCAGTGAATGTTGTTAAATTGTGTCGATTCACACAAAAGTGTATCGGTGATCACCAATTTTCACGTTTATGAACGTTCGGAAATGACATCACTCGATTGTAAGTTATGATCTCGGATCGCACGTCGGAGAGCTGTTCTGTTCGAAATGTCAGTGAATGTTGTTAAATTGTATAGATTCACACAAAAGTGTATCGGTGATCACCAATTTGCACGTTTATGAACGTTCGGAAACGACATCACTCGATTGTAATTTATGATCTCGAATCGAAATGTCATTGAATATTGATAATTTGTCATGAATGGAACAAAAATTTTGTTGGTGATCACCAACTTCATGTTTATGAACGTTCGGAAACGTTTTCATCGCTCGATTGCCAGTTCAGATCTCAAATAGCCCTTCGGATTGCAATACTAAATGTCTGTAAAATTGTTGATATGTGACGTTTATCGGTGACCGTTTCCAATCTTTCATAAACATGAAAATAGGTAATCAGCGATAATCTTTTCTGTTAATCGTTACAAATCAACAATTTTTTCCGACATTTCTATCAGAATCGCAATCCGAGATGCGATTCGAGACCGGAACTGACAATCGAACGATGTCGTTTCTGAACGTTCACAAATATGAAAATTGGTGATCACAAATAAACTTTTGTGAGAATCGCTACAATTTATCAAGATTCACTGACAATTCGAACAGAATCGGTTTCCGACGTGCGATTCGAGATCATAACTTACAATCGAGTGATGTCGTCTCCGAAAGTTCGTATACATGAAAAACGGTGATCTCGATAAACTTTTTGTTCAAGTCATCACAAATTAACAAGATTCTATGACATTTCGAACAGAATCGCTTTCTGACGTGCGATTTGAGATCATAACTTACAATCGAGTTATGTCGTTTCCGAACGTGCATAAACATGAAAATTGGTGAACACGGATTGACTTTTGTGTGAATCGATAGAAATTAACAAGATTCACTGACATTTCGTTCTCAATCGTTTTCCGATGTGCTGATCGAGATCATAACTTACAATCGAGTGATGTCGTTTCCGAACGTTCATGAACATGAAAATTGGTGATCACCGATACACTTTTGTGTGAATCGATTCAATTAAACAACATTCACTGACCTTGCGAACAGAACAGCTTTCCGACGTGCGATTCGAGATCATAACCTACAATCGAGTGATGTCGTTTCCGAACGTTCATAAACATGAAAATTTGTGATCACCAATACACTTTTGTGCGAATCGATGGAAATTAACAAGGTTAACGGACATTTCGTTCTGAATAGCTTTCCGATGTGCGAATCGAGATAATACATTACAATCGAGTGATGTCGTTTCCGAACGTTCATAAACATGAAAATTTGTGATCACCCATACACTTTTGTGTGAATCGATACAATTTATCAACATTCACTGACATTTCGAACAGAACAGCTTTCCGACGTGCGATTCGAGATCATAACCTACAATCGAGTGATGTCGTTTCCGAACGTTCATAGACATGAAAATTTGTGATCACCGATACACTTTTGTGCGAATCGATACAAATTAACAAGGTTCACGGACATTTCGTTCTGAATAGCTTTCCGATGTGCGAATCGAGATAATACATTACAATCGAGTGATGTCGTTTCCGAACGTTCATAAACGTGAAAATTGGAGATCACCGATACACTTTTGTGTGAATCGATGCAGTTTAACAACATTCACTGACATTTCGAAAAGAGCAGCTTTTCGATGTGCGATTCGATATCATAACTTACAATCGAGTGATGTCGTTTCCGACCGTTCATAAACGTGAAAATTGGAGATCACCGATACACTTTTGTGTGAATCGATTCAATTTAACAACATTCACTGACATTTCGAACAGAACAGCTTTCCGACGTGCGATTCGAGATCATAACCTACAATCGAGTGATGTCGTTTCCGAACGTTCATAAACATGAAAATTTGTGATCACCAATACACTTTTGTGCGAATCGATGGAAATTAACAGGATTCACTGACATTTCGTTCTGAATCGCTTTCCGATGTGCGAATCGAGATAATACATTACAATCGAGTGATGTCGTTTCCGAACGTTCATAAACGTGAAAATTGGAGTTCACCGATACACTTTTGTGTGAATCGATACATTTTATCAACATTCACTGACATTTCGAACAGAACAGCTTTCCGACGTGCGATTCGAGATTATAACCTACAATCGAGTGATGTCGTTTCCGAACGTTCATAAACATGAAAATTTGTGATCACGGATACACTTTAGTGCGAATCGATACAAATTAACAACGTTCACTGTCATTTCGTTCTGAATCGTTTTCCGACGTGTAATGATCTCGAATCGCACGTCGGAAAGCGATGCTAGTCGAAATGTCAGTGAATGTTGTTAAATTGTATCGATTTACACAAAAGTGTATCGGTGATCACCAATTTTCATGTTCATGAACGTTCGGAAACGACATCACTCGATTGTAAGGTATGATCTCGAATCGCACGTCGGAAAGCTGTTCTGTTCGAAATGTCAGTGAATGTTGTTAAATTGTATCGATTCACACAAAAGTGTATCGGTGATCACCAATTTTCACGTTTATGAACGTTCCGAAATGACATCACTCGATTGTAAGTTATGATCTCGAATCGCACGTCGGAATCTGATTTTGTTCGAAATGTCAGTGAATCTTCTTGATTTGTTGCGATTCTCACAAAAATCTATCGGTGATCACCGTTCTTCATGTTTATGAACGTTCGGAAACGACAACACACGATTGTAAGCTGTGATCGCGATTCGCACATCGGAAAGCGATTCAGAACGAAATGACAGTGAATCTGGTTAATTTGTGTCGATTCACACAAAAGTGTATAGGTGATCACCAATTTTCATGTTCATGAACGTTCGGAAACGACATCACTCGATTGTAAGGTATGATCTCGAATCGCACGTCGGAAAGCTGTTCTGTTCGAAATGTCAGTGAATGTTGTTAAATTGTATCGATTCACACAAAAGTGTATCGGTGATCACCAATTTTCACGTTTATGAACGTTCCGAAATGACATCACTCGATTGTAAGTTATGATCTCGAATCGCACGTGGGAATCTGATTTTGTTCGAAATGTCAGTGAATCTTCTTGATTTGTTGCGATTCTCACAAAAATCTATCGGCGATCACATTTCTTCATGTTTATGAACGTTCGGAAACAAAAACACTCGATTGTAAGCTGTGATCGCGATTCGCACATCGGAAAGCGATTCAGAACGAAATGTCAGTGAGTCTGGTTAATTTGTGTCGATTCACACAAAAGTGTATGGGTGATGACCAATTTTCATGTTCATGAACGTTCGGAAACGACATCACTCGATTGTAAGGTATGATCTCGAATCGCACGTCGGAAAGCTGTTCTGTTCGAAATGTCAGTGAATGTTGTTAAATTGTGTCGATTCACACAAACGTGTATCGGTGATCACCAATTTTCATGTTCATGAACGTTCGGAAACGACATCACTCGATTGTAAGGTATGATCTCGAATCGCTCGTCGGAAGGCTGTTCTGTTCGAAATGTCAGTGAATGTTGTTAAATTGTATCGATTCACACAAAAGTGTATCGGTGATCACCGTTCTTCATGTTTATGAACGTTCGGAAACGACAACACTCGATTGTAAGCTGTGATCGCGATTCGCACATCGGAAAGCGATTCAGAACGAAATGTCAGTGAATCTGGTTAATTTGTGTCGATTCACACAAAAGTGTATAGGTGATCACCAATTTTCATGTTCATGAACGTTCGGAAACGACATCACTCGATTGTAAGGTATGATCTCGAATCGCACGTCGGAAAGCTGTTCTGTTCGAAATGTCAGTGAATGTTGTTAAATTGTGTCGATTCACACAAAAGTGTATCGGTGATCACCAATTTTCACGTTTATGAACGTTCGGAAATGACATCACTCGATTGTAAGTTATGATCTCGGATCGCACGTCGGAGAGCTGTTCTGTTCGAAATGTCAGTGAATGTTGTTAAATTGTATAGATTCACACAAAAGTGTATCGGTGATCACCAATTTGCACGTTTATGAACGTTCGGAAACGACATCACTCGATTGTAATTTATGATCTCGAATCGAAATGTCATTGAATATTGATAATTTGTCATGAATGGAACAAAAATTTTGTTGGTGATCACCAACTTCATGTTTATGAACGTTCGGAAACGTTTTCATCGCTCGATTGCCAGTTCAGATCTCAAATAGCCCTTCGGATTGCAATACTAAATGTCTGTAAAATTGTTGATATGTGACGTTTATCGGTGACCGTTTCCAATCTTTCATAAACATGAAAATAGGTAATCAGCGATAATCTTTTCTGTTAATCGTTACAAATCAACAATTTTTTCCGACATTTCTATCAGAATCGCAATCCGAGATGCGATTCGAGACCGGAACTGACAATCGAACGATGTCGTTTCTGAACGTTCACAAATATGAAAATTGGTGATCACAAATAAACTTTTGTGAGAATCGCTACAATTTATCAAGATTCACTGACAATTCGAACAGAATCGGTTTCCGACGTGCGATTCGAGATCATAACTTACAATCGAGTGATGTCGTCTCCGAAAGTTCGTATACATGAAAAACGGTGATCTCGATAAACTTTTTGTTCAAGTCATCACAAATTAACAAGATTCTATGACATTTCGAACAGAATCGCTTTCTGACGTGCGATTTGAGATCATAACTTACAATCGAGTTATGTCGTTTCCGAACGTGCATAAACATGAAAATTGGTGAACACGGATTGACTTTTGTGTGAATCGATAGAAATTAACAAGATTCACTGACATTTCGTTCTCAATCGTTTTCCGATGTGCTGATCGAGATCATAACTTACAATCGAGTGATGTCGTTTCCGAACGTTCATGAACATGAAAATTGGTGATCACCGATACACTTTTGTGTGAATCGATTCAATTAAACAACATTCACTGACCTTGCGAACAGAACAGCTTTCCGACGTGCGATTCGAGATCATAACCTACAATCGAGTGATGTCGTTTCCGAACGTTCATAAACATGAAAATTTGTGATCACCAATACACTTTTGTGCGAATCGATGGAAATTAACAAGGTTAACGGACATTTCGTTCTGAATAGCTTTCCGATGTCCGAATCGAGATAATACATTACAATCGAGTGATGTCGTTTCCGAACGTTCATAAACATGAAAATTTGTGATCACCCATACACTTTTGTGTGAATCGATACAATTTATCAACATTCACTGACATTTCGAACAGAACAGCTTTCCGACGTGCGATTCGAGATCATAACCTACAATCGAGTGATGTCGTTTCCGAACGTTCATAGACATGAAAATTTGTGATCACCGATACACTTTTGTGCGAATCGATACAAATTAACAAGGTTCACGGACATTTCGTTCTGAATAGCTTTCCGATGTGCGAATCGAGATAATACATTACAATCGAGTGATGTCGTTTCCGAACGTTCATAAACGTGAAAATTGGAGATCACCGATACACTTTTGTGTGAATCGATGCAGTTTAACAACATTCACTGACATTTCGAAAAGAGCAGCTTTTCGATGTGCGATTCGATATCATAACTTACAATCGAGTGATGTCGTTTCCGACCGTTCATAAACGTGAAAATTGGAGATCACCGATACACTTTTGTGTGAATCGATTCAATTTAACAACATTCACTGACATTTCGAACAGAACAGCTTTCCGACGTGCGATTCGAGATCATAACCTACAATCGAGTGATGTCGTTTCCGAACGTTCATAAACATGAAGAACGGTGATCACCGATACATTTTTGTGAGAATCGCAACAAATCAAGAAGATTCACTGACATTTCGAACAAAATCAGATTCCTACGTGCGATTCGAGATCACACCTTACAATCGAGTGGTGTCGTTTCCGAACGTTCATAAACGTGAAAATTGGTGATCACCGATACACTTTTGTGTGAATCGATACAATTTAACAACATTCACTGACATTTCGAACAGAACAGCCTTCCGACGAGCGATTCGAGATCATACCTTACAATCGAGTGATGTAGTTTTCGAACGTTCATAAACGTGAAAATTGGTGATCACCGATACACTTTTGTGTGAATCGATACAATTTTACAACATTCACTGACATTTCGAACAGAACAGCTTTCCGACGTGCGATTCGAGATCATAACCTACAATCGACTGATGTCGTTTCCGTACGTTCATAAACATGAAAATTTGTGATCACCGATACACTTTTGTGCGAATCGATACAAATTAACAAGGTTCACGGACATTTCGTTCTGAATAGCTTTCCGATGTGCGAATCGAGATAATACATTACAATCGAGTGATGTCGTTTCCGAACGTTCATAAACGTGAAAATTGGAGATCACCGATACACTTTTGTGTGAATCGATACAATTTAACAACATTCACTGACATTTCGAAAAGAGCAGCTTGTCGATGTGCGATTCGATATCATAACTTACAATCGAGTGATGTCGTTTCCGACCGTTCATAAACGTGGAAATTGGAGATCACCGATACACTTTTGTGTGAATCGATTCAATTTAACAACATTCACGGACATTTCGAACAGAACAGCT
This sequence comes from Venturia canescens, assembly GCF_019457755.1. NCBI lineage: Eukaryota > Metazoa > Arthropoda > Insecta > Hymenoptera > Ichneumonidae > Venturia > Venturia canescens. Next base: position 418,228 of record NC_057429.1, on the reverse strand, counting down.
TTCCGACGTGCGATTCGAGATCATACCTTACGATCGAGTGATGTCGTTTCCGAACGTTCATAAACATGAAGAACGGTGATCACCGATAGATTTTTGCGAGAATCGCAACAAATCAAGAAGATTCACTGACATTTCGAACAAAATCAGATTCCGACCTGCGATTCGAGAACATAACTTACAATCGAGTGATGTAGTTTTCGAACGTTCATAAACGTGAAAATTGGTGATCACCGATACACTTTTGTGTGAATCGATACAATTTTACAACATTCACTGACATTTCGAACAGAACAGCCTTCCGACGAGCGATTCGAGATCATACCTTACAATCGAGTGATGTCGTTTCCGAACGTTCATGAACATGAAAATTGGTGATCACCGATACACTTTTGTGTGAATCGATACAATTTAACAACATTCACTGACATTTCGAACAGAACAGCTTTCCGACGTGCGATTCGAGATCATACCTTACAATCGAGTGATGTCGTTTCCGAACGTTCATGAACATGAAAATTGGTGATCACCGATACACTTTTGTGTAAATCGATACAAATTAACAACGTTCACTGTCATTTCGTTCTGAATCGCTTTCCGACGTGTAATGATCTCGAATCGCACGTCGGAAAGCGATGCTAGTCGAAATGTCAGTGAATGTTGTTAAATTGTATCGATTCACATAAAAGTGTATCGGTGATCACCGTTCTTAATGTTTATGAACGTTCGGAAACGACATCACTCAATTCTAAGGTATGATCTCGAATCGCACGTTGGAAAGCTGTTCTGTTCGAAATGTCAGTGAATGTTGTTAAATTGTATCGATTTACACAAAAGTGTATCGGTGATCACCAATTTTCATGTTCATGAACGTTCGGAAACGACATCACTCGATTGTAAGGTATGATCTCGAATCGCACGTCGGAAAGCTGTTCTGTTCGAAATGTCAGTGAATGTTGTTAAATTGTATCGATTCACACAAAAGTGTATCGGTGATCACCAATTTTCACGTTTATGAACGTTCCGAAATGACATCACTCGATTGTAAGTTATGATCTCGAATCGCACGTCGGAATCTGATTTTGTTCGAAATGTCAGTGAATCTTCTTGATTTGTTGCGATTCTCACAAAAATCTATCGGTGATCACCGTTCTTCATGTTTATGAACGTTCGGAAACGACAACACACGATTGTAAGCTGTGATCGCGATTCGCACATCGGAAAGCGATTCAGAACGAAATGACAGTGAATCTGGTTAATTTGTGTCGATTCACACAAAAGTGTATAGGTGATCACCAATTTTCATGTTCATGAACGTTCGGAAACGACATCACTCGATTGTAAGGTATGATCTCGAATCGCACGTCGGAAAGCTGTTCTGTTCGAAATGTCAGTGAATGTTGTTAAATTGTATCGATTCACACAAAAGTGTATCGGTGATCACCAATTTTCACGTTTATGAACGTTCCGAAATGACATCACTCGATTGTAAGTTATGATCTCGAATCGCACGTGGGAATCTGATTTTGTTCGAAATGTCAGTGAATCTTCTTGATTTGTTGCGATTCTCACAAAAATCTATCGGCGATCACATTTCTTCATGTTTATGAACGTTCGGAAACAAAAACACTCGATTGTAAGCTGTGATCGCGATTCGCACATCGGAAAGCGATTCAGAACGAAATGTCAGTGAGTCTGGTTAATTTGTGTCGATTCACACAAAAGTGTATGGGTGATGACCAATTTTCATGTTCATGAACGTTCGGAAACGACATCACTCGATTGTAAGGTATGATCTCGAATCGCACGTCGGAAAGCTGTTCTGTTCGAAATGTCAGTGAATGTTGTTAAATTGTGTCGATTCACACAAACGTGTATCGGTGATCACCAATTTTCATGTTCATGAACGTTCGGAAACGACATCACTCGATTGTAAGGTATGATCTCGAATCGCTCGTCGGAAGGCTGTTCTGTTCGAAATGTCAGTGAATGTTGTTAAATTGTATCGATTCACACAAAAGTGTATCGGTGATCACCGTTCTTCATGTTTATGAACGTTCGGAAACGACAACACTCGATTGTAAGCTGTGATCGCGATTCGCACATCGGAAAGCGATTCAGAACGAAATGTCAGTGAATCTGGTTAATTTGTGTCGATTCACACAAAAGTGTATAGGTGATCACCAATTTTCATGTTCATGAACGTTCGGAAACGACATCACTCGATTGTAAGGTATGATCTCGAATCGCACGTCGGAAAGCTGTTCTGTTCGAAATGTCAGTGAATGTTGTTAAATTGTGTCGATTCACACAAAAGTGTATCGGTGATCACCAATTTTCACGTTTATGAACGTTCGGAAATGACATCACTCGATTGTAAGTTATGATCTCGGATCGCACGTCGGAGAGCTGTTCTGTTCGAAATGTCAGTGAATGTTGTTAAATTGTATAGATTCACACAAAAGTGTATCGGTGATCACCAATTTGCACGTTTATGAACGTTCGGAAACGACATCACTCGATTGTAATTTATGATCTCGAATCGAAATGTCATTGAATATTGATAATTTGTCATGAATGGAACAAAAATTTTGTTGGTGATCACCAACTTCATGTTTATGAACGTTCGGAAACGTTTTCATCGCTCGATTGCCAGTTCAGATCTCAAATAGCCCTTCGGATTGCAATACTAAATGTCTGTAAAATTGTTGATATGTGACGTTTATCGGTGACCGTTTCCAATCTTTCATAAACATGAAAATAGGTAATCAGCGATAATCTTTTCTGTTAATCGTTACAAATCAACAATTTTTTCCGACATTTCTATCAGAATCGCAATCCGAGATGCGATTCGAGACCGGAACTGACAATCGAACGATGTCGTTTCTGAACGTTCACAAATATGAAAATTGGTGATCACAAATAAACTTTTGTGAGAATCGCTACAATTTATCAAGATTCACTGACAATTCGAACAGAATCGGTTTCCGACGTGCGATTCGAGATCATAACTTACAATCGAGTGATGTCGTCTCCGAAAGTTCGTATACATGAAAAACGGTGATCTCGATAAACTTTTTGTTCAAGTCATCACAAATTAACAAGATTCTATGACATTTCGAACAGAATCGCTTTCTGACGTGCGATTTGAGATCATAACTTACAATCGAGTTATGTCGTTTCCGAACGTGCATAAACATGAAAATTGGTGAACACGGATTGACTTTTGTGTGAATCGATAGAAATTAACAAGATTCACTGACATTTCGTTCTCAATCGTTTTCCGATGTGCTGATCGAGATCATAACTTACAATCGAGTGATGTCGTTTCCGAACGTTCATGAACATGAAAATTGGTGATCACCGATACACTTTTGTGTGAATCGATTCAATTAAACAACATTCACTGACCTTGCGAACAGAACAGCTTTCCGACGTGCGATTCGAGATCATAACCTACAATCGAGTGATGTCGTTTCCGAACGTTCATAAACATGAAAATTTGTGATCACCAATACACTTTTGTGCGAATCGATGGAAATTAACAAGGTTAACGGACATTTCGTTCTGAATAGCTTTCCGATGTGCGAATCGAGATAATACATTACAATCGAGTGATGTCGTTTCCGAACGTTCATAAACATGAAAATTTGTGATCACCCATACACTTTTGTGTGAATCGATACAATTTATCAACATTCACTGACATTTCGAACAGAACAGCTTTCCGACGTGCGATTCGAGATCATAACCTACAATCGAGTGATGTCGTTTCCGAACGTTCATAGACATGAAAATTTGTGATCACCGATACACTTTTGTGCGAATCGATACAAATTAACAAGGTTCACGGACATTTCGTTCTGAATAGCTTTCCGATGTGCGAATCGAGATAATACATTACAATCGAGTGATGTCGTTTCCGAACGTTCATAAACGTGAAAATTGGAGATCACCGATACACTTTTGTGTGAATCGATGCAGTTTAACAACATTCACTGACATTTCGAAAAGAGCAGCTTTTCGATGTGCGATTCGATATCATAACTTACAATCGAGTGATGTCGTTTCCGACCGTTCATAAACGTGAAAATTGGAGATCACCGATACACTTTTGTGTGAATCGATTCAATTTAACAACATTCACTGACATTTCGAACAGAACAGCTTTCCGACGTGCGATTCGAGATCATAACCTACAATCGAGTGATGTCGTTTCCGAACGTTCATAAACATGAAAATTTGTGATCACCAATACACTTTTGTGCGAATCGATGGAAATTAACAGGATTCACTGACATTTCGTTCTGAATCGCTTTCCGATGTGCGAATCGAGATAATACATTACAATCGAGTGATGTCGTTTCCGAACGTTCATAAACGTGAAAATTGGAGTTCACCGATACACTTTTGTGTGAATCGATACATTTTATCAACATTCACTGACATTTCGAACAGAACAGCTTTCCGACGTGCGATTCGAGATTATAACCTACAATCGAGTGATGTCGTTTCCGAACGTTCATAAACATGAAAATTTGTGATCACGGATACACTTTAGTGCGAATCGATACAAATTAACAACGTTCACTGTCATTTCGTTCTGAATCGTTTTCCGACGTGTAATGATCTCGAATCGCACGTCGGAAAGCGATGCTAGTCGAAATGTCAGTGAATGTTGTTAAATTGTATCGATTCACACAAAAGTGTATCGGTGATCACCGTTCTTAATGTTTATGAACGTTCGGAAACGACATCACTCAATTCTAAGGTATGATCTCGAATCGCACGTTGGAAAGCTGTTCTGTTCGAAATGTCAGTGAATGTTGTTAAATTGTATCGATTTACACAAAAGTGTATCGGTGATCACCAATTTTCATGTTCATGAACGTTCGGAAACGACATCACTCGATTGTAAGGTATGATCTCGAATCGCACGTCGGAAAGCTGTTCTGTTCGAAATGTCAGTGAATGTTGTTAAATTGTATCGTTTCACACAAAAGTGTATCGGTGATCACCAATTTTCATGTTCATGAACGTTCGGAAACGACATCACTCGATTGTAAGGTATGATCTCGAATCGCTCGTCGGAAGGCTGTTCTGTTCGAAATGTCAGTGAATGTTGTAAAATTGTATCGATTCACACAAAAGTGTATCGGTGATCACCAATTTTCACGTTTATGAACGTTCGAAAACTACATCACTCGATTGTAAGTTATGTTCTCGAATCGCAGGTCGGAATCTGATTTTGTTCGAAATGTCAGTGAATCTTCTTGATTTGTTGCGATTCTCGCAAAAATCTATCGGTGATCACCGTTCTTCATGTTTATGAACGTTCGGAAACGACATCACTCGATCGTAAGGTATGATCTCGAATCGCACGTCGGAAAGCTGTTCTGTTCGAAATGTCAGTGAATGTTGTTAAATTGTATCGATTCACACAAAAGTGTATCGGTGATCACCAATTTTCACGTTTATGAACGTTCCGAAATGACATCACTCGATTGTAAGTTATGATCTCGAATCGCACGTGGGAATCTGATTTTGTTCGAAATGTCAGTGAATCTTCTTGATTTGTTGCGATTCTCACAAAAATCTATCGGCGATCACATTTCTTCATGTTTATGAACGTTCGGAAACAAAAACACTCGATTGTAAGCTGTGATCGCGATTCGCACATCGGAAAGCGATTCAGAACGAAATGTCAGTGAGTCTGGTTAATTTGTGTCGATTCACACAAAAGTGTATGGGTGATGACCAATTTTCATGTTCATGAACGTTCGGAAACGACATCACTCGATTGTAAGGTATGATCTCGAATCGCACGTCGGAAAGCTGTTCTGTTCGAAATGTCAGTGAATGTTGTTAAATTGTGTCGATTCACACAAACGTGTATCGGTGATCACCAATTTTCATGTTCATGAACGTTCGGAAACGACATCACTCGATTGTAAGGTATGATCTCGAATCGCTCGTCGGAAGGCTGTTCTGTTCGAAATGTCAGTGAATGTTGTTAAATTGTATCGATTCACACAAAAGTGTATCGGAGATCACCAATTTTCACGTTTATGAACGTTCGGAAACGACACCACTCGATTGTAAGGTGTGATCTCGAATCGCACGTAGGAATCTGATTTTGTTCGAAATGTCAGTGAATCTTCTTGATTTGTTGCGATTCTCACAAAAATCTATCGGTGATCACCGTTCTTCATGTTTATGAACGTTCGGAAACGACAACACTCGATTGTAAGCTGTGATCGCGATTCGCACATCGGAAAGCGATTCAGAACGAAATGTCAGTGAATCTGGTTAATTTGTGTCGATTCACACAAAAGTGTATAGGTGATCACCAATTTTCATGTTCATGAACGTTCGGAAACGACATCACTCGATTGTAAGGTATGATCTCGAATCGCACGTCGGAAAGCTGTTCTGTTCGAAATGTCAGTGAATGTTGTTTAATTGTGTCGATTCACACAAAAGTGTATCGGTGATCACCAATTTTCACGTTTATGAACGTTCGGAAATGACATCACTCGATTGTAAGTTATGATCTCGGATCGCACGTCGGAGAGCTGTTCTGTTCGAAATGTCAGTGAATGTTGTTAAATTGTATAGATTCACACAAAAGTGTATCGGTGATCACCAATTTGCACGTTTATGAACGTTCGGAAACGACATCACTCGATTGTAATTTATGATCTCGAATCGAAATGTCATTGAATATTGATAATTTGTCATGAATGGAACAAAAATTTTGTTGGTGATCACCAACTTCATGTTTATGAACGTTCGGAAACGTTTTCATCGCTCGATTGCCAGTTCAGATCTCAAATAGCCCTTCGGATTGCAATACTAAATGTCTGTAAAATTGTTGATATGTGACGTTTATCGGTGACCGTTTCCAATCTTTCATAAACATGAAAATAGGTAATCAGCGATAATCTTTTCTGTTAATCGTTACAAATCAACAATTTTTTCCGACATTTCTATCAGAATCGCAATCCGAGATGCGATTCGAGACCGGAACTGACAATCGAACGATGTCGTTTCTGAACGTTCACAAATATGAAAATTGGTGATCACAAATAAACTTTTGTGAGAATCGCTACAATTTATCAAGATTCACTGACAATTCGAACAGAATCGGTTTCCGACGTGCGATTCGAGATCATAACTTACAATCGAGTGATGTCGTCTCCGAAAGTTCGTATACATGAAAAACGGTGATCTCGATAAACTTTTTGTTCAAGTCATCACAAATTAACAAGATTCTATGACATTTCGAACAGAATCGCTTTCTGACGTGCGATTTGAGATCATAACTTACAATCGAGTTATGTCGTTTCCGAACGTGCATAAACATGAAAATTGGTGAACACGGATTGACTTTTGTGTGAATCGATAGAAATTAACAAGATTCACTGACATTTCGTTCTCAATCGTTTTCCGATGTGCTGATCGAGATCATAACTTACAATCGAGTGATGTCGTTTCCGAACGTTCATGAACATGAAAATTGGTGATCACCGATACACTTTTGTGTGAATCGATTCAATTAAACAACATTCACTGACCTTGCGAACAGAACAGCTTTCCGACGTGCGATTCGAGATCATAACCTACAATCGAGTGATGTCGTTTCCGAACGTTCATAAACATGAAAATTTGTGATCACCAATACACTTTTGTGCGAATCGATGGAAATTAACAAGGTTAACGGACATTTCGTTCTGAATAGCTTTCCGATGTGCGAATCGAGATAATACATTACAATCGAGTGATGTCGTTTCCGAACGTTCATAAACATGAAAATTTGTGATCACCCATACACTTTTGTGTGAATCGATACAATTTATCAACATTCACTGACATTTCGAACAGAACAGCTTTCCGACGTGCGATTCGAGATCATAACCTACAATCGAGTGATGTCGTTTCCGAACGTTCATAGACATGAAAATTTGTGATCATCGATACACTTTTGTGCGAATCGATACAAATTAACAAGGTTCACGGACATTTCGTTCTGAATAGCTTTCCGATGTGCGAATCGAGATAATACATTACAATCGAGTGATGTCGTTTCCGAACGTTCATAAACGTGAAAATTGGAGATCACCGATACACTTTTGTGTGAATCGATGCAGTTTAACAACATTCACTGACATTTCGAAAAGAGCAGCTTTTCGATGTGCGATTCGATATCATAACTTACAATCGAGTGATGTCGTTTCCGACCGTTCATAAACGTGAAAATTGGAGATCACCGATACACTTTTGTGTGAATCGATTCAATTTAACAACATTCACTGACATTTCGAACAGAACAGCTTTCCGACGTGCGATTCGAGATCATAACCTACAATCGAGTGATGTCGTTTCCGAACGTTCATAAACATGAAAATTTGTGATCACCAATACACTTTTGTGCGAATCGATGGAAATTAACAGGATTCACTGACATTTCGTTCTGAATCGCTTTCCGATGTGCGAATCGAGATAATACATTACAATCGAGTGATGTCGTTTCCGAACGTTCATAAACGTGAAAATTGGAGTTCACCGATACACTTTTGTGTGAATCGATACATTTTATCAACATTCACTGACATTTCGAACAGAACAGCTTTCCGACGTGCGATTCGAGATTATAACCTACAATCGAGTGATGTCGTTTCCGAACGTTCATAAACATGAAAATTTGTGATCACCGATACACTTTAGTGCGAATCGATACAAATTAACAACGTTCACTGTCATTTCGTTCTGAATCGTTTTCCGACGTGTAATGATCTCGAATCGCACGTCGGAAAGCGATGCTAGTCGAAATGTCAGTGAATGTTGTTAAATTGTATCGATTCACACAAAAGTGTATCGGTGATCACCGTTCTTAATGTTTATGAACGTTCGGAAACGACATCACTCAATTCTAAGGTATGATCTCGAATCGCACGTTGGAAAGCTGTTCTGTTCGAAATGTCAGTGAATGTTGTTAAATTGTATCGATTCACACAAAAGTGTATCGGTGATCACCAATTTTCACGTTTATGAACGTTCGAAAACTACATCACTCGATTGTAAGTTATGTTCTCGAATCGCAGGTCGGAATCTGATTTTGTTCGAAATGTCAGTGAATCTTCTTGATTTGTTGCGATTCTCGCAAAAATCTATCGGTGATCACCGTTCTTCATGTTTATGAACGTTCGGAAACGACATCACTCGATCGTAAGGTATGATCTCGAATCGCACGTCGGAAAGCTGTTCTGTTCGAAATGTCAGTGAATGTTGATAAAATGTATCGATTCACACAAAAGTGTATCGGTGAACTCCAATTTTCATGTTTATGAACGTTCGGAAACGACAACACTCGATTGTAAGCTGTGATCGCGATTCGCACATCGGAAAGCGATTCAGAACGAAATGTCAGTGAATCTGGTTAATTTGTGTCGATTCACACAAAAGTGTATAGGTGATCACCAATTTTCATGTTCATGAACGTTCGGAAACGACATCACTCGATTGTAAGGTATGATCTCGAATCGCACGTCGGAAAGCTGTTCTGTTCGAAATGTCAGTGAATGTTGTTAAATTGTGTCGATTCACACAAAAGTGTATCGGTGATCACCAATTTTCACGTTTATGAACGTTCGGAAATGACATCACTCGATTGTAAGTTATGATCTCGGATCGCACGTCGGAGAGCTGTTCTGTTCGAAATGTCAGTGAATGTTGTTAAATTGTATAGATTCACACAAAAGTGTATCGGTGATCACCAATTTGCACGTTTATGAACGTTCGGAAACGACATCACTCGATTGTAATTTATGATCTCGAATCGAAATGTCATTGAATATTGATAATTTGTCATGAATGGAACAAAAATTTTGTTGGTGATCACCAACTTCATGTTTATGAACGTTCGGAAACGTTTTCATCGCTCGATTGCCAGTTCAGATCTCAAATAGCCCTTCGGATTGCAATACTAAATGTCTGTAAAATTGTTGATATGTGACGTTTATCGGTGACCGTTTCCAATCTTTCATAAACATGAAAATAGGTAATCAGCGATAATCTTTTCTGTTAATCGTTACAAATCAACAATTTTTTCCGACATTTCTATCAGAATCGCAATCCGAGATGCGATTCGAGACCGGAACTGACAATCGAACGATGTCGTTTCTGAACGTTCACAAATATGAAAATTGGTGATCACAAATAAACTTTTGTGAGAATCGCTACAATTTATCAAGATTCACTGACAATTCGAACAGAATCGGTTTCCGACGTGCGATTCGAGATCATAACTTACAATCGAGTGATGTCGTCTCCGAAAGTTCGTATACATGAAAAACGGTGATCACGATAAACTTTTTGTTCAAGTCATCACAAATTAACAAGATTCTATGACATTTCGAACAGAATCGCTTTCTGACGTGCGATTTGAGATCATAACTTACAATCGAGTTATGTCGTTTCCGAACGTACATAAACATGAAAATTGGTGAACACGGATTGACTTTTGTGTGAATCGATAGAAATTAACAAGATTCACTGACATTTCGTTCTCAATCGCTTTCCGATGTGCTGATCGAGATCATAACTTAGAATCGAGTGATGTCGTTTCCGAACGTTCATGAACATGAAAATTGGTGATCACCGATACACTTTTGTGTGAATCGATTCAATTAAACAACATTCACTGACCTTGCGAACAGAACAGCTTTCCGACGTGCGATTCGAGATCATAACCTACAATCGAGTGATGTCGTTTCCGAACGTTCATGAACATGAAAATTGGTGATCACCGATACACTTTTGTGTGAATCGATTCAATTAAACAACATTCACTGACCTTGCGAACAGAACAGCTTTCCGACGTGCGATTCGAGATCATAACCTACAATCGAGTGATGTCGTTTCCGAACGTTCATAAACATGAAAATTTGTGATCACCAATACACTTTTGTGCGAATCGATGGAAATTAACAAGGTTAACGGACATTTCGTTCTGAATAGCTTTCCGATGTGCGAATCGAGATAATACATTACAATCGAGTGATGTCGTTTCCGAACGTTCATAAACATGAAAATTTGTGATCACCCATACACTTTTGTGTGAATCGATACAATTTATCAACATTCACTGACATTTCGAACAGAACAGCTTTCCGACATGCGATTCGAGATCATAACCTACAATCGAGTGATGTCGTTTCCGAACGTTCATAGACATGAAAATTTGTGATCATCGATACACTTTTGTGCGAATCGATACAAATTAACAAGGTTCACGGACATTTCGTTCTGAATAGCTTTCCGATGTGCGAATCGAGATAATACATTACAATCGAGTGATGTCGTTTCCGAACGTTCATAAACGTGAAAATTGGAGATCACCGATACACTTTTGTGTGAATCGATGCAGTTTAACAACATTCACTGACATTTCGAAAAGAGCAGCTTTTCGATGTGCGATTCGATATCATAACTTACAATCGAGTGATGTCGTTGCCGACCGTTCATAAACGTGAAAATTGGAGATCACCGATACACTTTTGTGTGAATCGATTCAATTTAACAACATTCACTGACATTTCGAACAGAACAGCTTTCCGACGTGCGATTCGAGATCATAACCTACAATCGAGTGATGTCGTTTCCGAACGTTCATAAACATGAAAATTTGTGATCACCAATACACTTTTGTGCGAATCGATGGAAATTAACAGGATTCACTGACATTTCGTTCTGAATCGCTTTCCGATGTGCGAATCGAGATAATACATTACAATCGAGTGATGTCGTTTCCGAACGTTCATAAACGTGAAAATTGGAGTTCACCGATACACTTTTGTGTGAATCGATACATTTTATCAACATTCACTGACATTTCGAACAGAACAGCTTTCCGACGTGCGATTCGAGATTATAACCTACAATCGAGTGATGTCGTTTCCGAACGTTCATAAACATGAAAATTTGTGATCACCGATACACTTTAGTGCGAATCGATACAAATTAACAACGTTCACTGTCATTTCGTTCTGAATCGTTTTCCGACGTGTAATGATCTCGAATCGCACGTCGGAAAGCGATGCTAGTCGAAATGTCAGTGAATGTTGTTAAATTGTATCGATTCACACAAAAGTGTATCGGTGATCACCGTTCTTAATGTTTATGAACGTTCGGAAACGACATCACTCAATTCTAAGGTATGATCTCGAATCGCACGTTGGAAAGCTGTTCTGTTCGAAATGTCAGTGAATGTTGTTAAATTGTATCGATTCACACAAAAGTGTATCGGTGATCACCAATTTTCACGTTTATGAACGTTCGAAAACTACATCACTCGATTGTAAGTTATGTTCTCGAATCGCAGGTCGGAATCTGATTTTGTTCGAAATGTCAGTGAATCTTCTTGATTTGTTGCGATTCTCGCAAAAATCTATCGGTGATCACCGTTCTTCATGTTTATGAACGTTCGGAAACGACATCACTCGATCGTACGGTATGATCTCGAATCGCACGTCGGAAAGCTGTTCTGTTCGAAATGTCAGTGAATGTTGATAAAATGTATCGATTCACACAAAAGTGTATCGGTGAACTCCAATTTTCACGTTTATGAACGTTCGGAAACGACATCACTCGATTATTATCTCGATTCGCACATCGGAAAGCGATTCAGAACGAAATGTCAGTGAATCCTGTTAATTTCCATCGATTCGCACAAAAGTGAATTGGTGATCACAAATTTTCATGTTTATGAACGTTCGGAAACGACATCACTCGAGTGTAGGTTATGATCTCGAATCGCACGTCGGAAAGCTGTTCTGTTCGAAATGTCCGTGAATGTTGTTAAATTGAATCGATTCACACAAAAGTGTATCGGTGATCTCCAATTTCCACGTTTATGAACGGTCGGAAACGACATCACTCGAATGTAAGTTATGATATCGAATCGCACATCGACAAGCTGCTCTTTTCGAAATGTCAGTGAATGTTGTTAAATTGTATCGATTCACACAAAAGTGTATCGGTGATCTCCAATTTTCACGTTTATGAACGTTCGGAAACGACATCACTCGATTGTAATGTATTATCTCGATTCGCACATCGGAAAGCTATTCAGAACGAAATGTCCGTGAACCTTGTTAATTTGTATCGATTCGCACAAAAGTGTATCGGTGATCACAAATTTTCATGTTTATGAACGTACGGAAACGACATCAGTCGATTGTAGGTTATGATCTCGAATCGCACGTCGGAAAGCTGTTCTGTTCGAAATGTCAGTGAATGTTGATAAAATGTATCGATTCACACAAAAGTGTATCGGTGAACTCCAATTTTCACGTTTATGAACGTTCGGAAACGACATCACTCGATTGTAATGTATTATCTCGATTCGCACATCGGAAAGCGATTCAGAACGAAATGTCAGTGAATCCTGTTAATTTCCATCGATTCGCACAAAAGTGTATTGGTGATCACAAATTTTCATGTTTATGAATGTTCGGAAACGACATCACTCGATTGTAAGTTATGATCTCGATCAGCACATCGGAAAGCGATTGAGAACGAAATGTCAGTGAATCTTGTTAATTTCTATCGATTCACACAAAAGTCAATCCGTGTTCACCAATTTTCATGTTTATGCACGTTCGGAAACGACATAACTCGATTGTAAGTTATGATCTCAAATCGCACGTCAGAAAGCGATTCTTGTTCGAAATGTCATAGAATCTTGTTAATTTGTGATGACTTGAACAAAAAGTTTATCGTGATCACCGTTTTTCATGTATACGAACTTTCGGAGACGACATCACTCGATTGTAAGTTATGATCTCGAATCGCACGTCGGAAACCGATTCTGTTCGAATTGTCAGTGAATCTTGATAATTTGTAGCGATTCTCACAAAAGTTTATTTGTGATCACCAATTTTCATATTTGTGAACGTTCAGAAACGACATCGTTCGATTGTCAGTTCCGGTCTCGAATCGCATCTCCGATTGCGATTCTGATAGAAATGTCGGAAAAAATTGTTGATTTGTAACGATTAACAGAAAAGATTATCGCTGATTACCTATTTTCATGTTTATGAAAGATTGGAAACGGTCACCGATAAACGTCACATATCAACAATTTTACAGACATTTAGTATTGCAATCCGAAGGGCTATTTGAGATCTGAACTGGCAATCGAGCGATGAAAACGTTTCCGAACGTTCATAAACATGAAGTTGGTGATCACCAACAAAATTTTTGTTCAATTCATGACAAATTAACAATATTCAATGACATTTCGATTCGAGATCATAAATTACAATCGAGTGATGTCGTTTCCGAACGTTCATAAACGTGCAAATTGGTGATCACCGATACACTTTTGTGTGAATCTATACAATTTAACAACATTCACTGACGTTTCGAACAGAACAGCTTTCCGACGTGCGATCCGAGATCATAACTTACAATCGAGTGATGTCATTTCCGAACGTTCATAAACGTGAAAATTGGTGATCACCGATACACTTTTGTGTGAATCGACACAATTTAACAACATTCACTGACATTTCGAACAGAACAGCTTTCCGACGTGCGATTCGAGATCATACCTTACAATCGAGTGATGTCGTTTCCGAACGTTCATGAACATGAAAATTGGTGATCACCTATACACTTTTGCGTGAATCGACACAAATTAACCAGATTCACTGACATTTCGTTCTGAATCGCTTTCCGATGTGCGAATCGCGATCACAGCTTACAATCGAGTGTTGTCGTTTCCGAACGTTCATAAACATGAAGAACGGTGATCACCGATAGATTTTTGCGAGGATCGCAACAAATCAAGAAGATTCACTGACATTTCGAACAAAATCAGATTCCGACCTGCGATTCGAGAACATAACTTACAATCGAGTGATGTAGTTTTCGAACGTTCATAAACGTGAAAATTGGTGATCACCGATACACTTTTGTGTGAATCGATACAATTTTACAACATTCACTGACATTTCGAACAGAACAGCCTTCCGACGAGCGATTCGAGATCATACCTTACAATCGAGTGATGTCGTTTCCGAACGTTCATGAACATGAAAATTGGTGATCACCGATACACTTTTGTGTGAATCGATACAATTTAACAACATTCACTGACATTTCGAACAGAACAGCTTTCCGACGTGCGATTCGAGATCATACCTTACAATCGAGTGATGTCGTTTCCGAACGTTCATGAACATGAAAATTGGTGATCACCGATACACTTTTGTGTAAATCGATACAATTTAACAACATTCACTGACATTTCGAACAGAACAGCTTTCCAACGTGCGATTCGAGATCATACCTTAGAATTGAGTGATGTCGTTTCCGAACGTTCATAAACATTAAGAACGGTGATCACCGATACACTTTTGTGTGAATCGATACAATTTAACAACATTCACTGACATTTCGACTAGCATCGCTTTCCGACGTGCGATTCGAGATCATTACACGTCGGAAAGCGATTCAGAACGAAATGACAGTGAACGTTGTTAATTTGTATCGATTCGCACTAAAGTGTATCGGTGATCACAAATTTTAATGTTTATGAACGTTCGGAAACGACATCTCTCGATTGTAGGTTATAATCTCGAATCGCACGTCGGAAAGCTGTTCTGTTCGAAATGTCAGTGAATGTTGATAAAATGTATCGATTCACACAAAAGTGTATCGGTGATCTCCAATTTTCATGTTTATGAACGTTCGGAAACGGCATCACTCGATTGTAATGTATTATCTCGATTCGCACATCGGAAAGCTATTCAGAACGAAATGTCAGTGAACCTTGTTAATTCGTATCGAATCGCACAAAAGTGTATCGGTGATCACAAATTTTCATGTCTATGAACGTTCGGAAACGACATCACTCGATTGTAGGTTATGATCTCGAATCGCACGTCGGAAAGCTGTTCTGTTCGAAATGTCAGTGAATGTTGATAAAATGTATCGATTCACACAAAAGTGTATCGGTGATCTCCAATTTTCACGTTTATGAACGTTCGGAAACGACATCACTCGATTGTAATGTATTATCTCGATTCGCACATCGGAAAGCTATTCAGAACGAAATGTCAGTGAACCTTGTTAATTTGTATCGAATCGCACAAAAGTGTATCGGTGATCACAAATTTTAATGTTTATGAACGTTCGGAAACGACATCACTCGATTGTAGGTTATAATCTCGAATCGCACGTCGGAAAGCCGTTCTGTTCGAAATGTCAGTGAATGTTGATAAAATGTATCGATTCACACAAAAGTGTATCGGTGATCTCCAATTTTCACGTTTATGAACGGTCGGAAACGACATCACTCGATTGTAAGTTATGATATCGAATCGCACATCGAAAAGCTGCTCTTTTCGAAATGTCAGTGAATCTTGTTAAACTGTATCGATTCACACAAAAGTGTATCGGTGATCTGCAATTTTCACGTTTATGAACGTTCGGAAACGACATCACTCGATTGTAATGTATTATCTCGATTCGCACATCGGAAAGCTATTCAGAACGAAATGTCCGTGAACCTTGTTAATTTGTATCGATTCGCACAAAAGTGTATCGGTGATCACAAATTTTCATGTTTATGAACGTTCGGAAACGACATCACTCGATTGTAGGTTATAATCTCGAATCGCACGTCGGAAAGCTGTTCTGTTCGAAATGTCAGTGAATGTTGATAAAATGTATCGATTCACACAAAAGTGTATCGGTGATCTCCAATTTTCACGTTTATGAACGTTCGGAAACGGCATCACTCGATTGTAATGTATTATCTCGATTCGCACATCGGAAAGCTATTCAGAACGAAATGTCAGTGAACCTTGTTAATTTGTATCGAATCGCACAAAAGTGTATCGGTGATCACAAATTTTCATGTCTATGAACGTTCGGAAACGACATCACTCGATTGTAGGTTATGATCTCGAATCGCACGTCGGAAAGCTGTTCTGTTCGAAATGTCAGTGAATGTTGATAAAATGTATCGATTCACACAAAAGTGTATCGGTTATCTCCAATTTTCACGTTTATGAACGTTCGGAAACGGCATCACTCGATTGTAATGTATTATCTCGATTCGCACATCGGAAAGCTATTCAGAACGAAATGTCAGTGAACCTTGTTAATTTGTGTCGATTCGCACAAAAGTGTATCGGTGATCACAAATTTTAATGTTTATGAACGTTCGGAAACGACATCTCTCGATTGTAGGTTATAATCTCGAATCGCACGTCGGAAAGCTGTTCTGTTCGAAATGTCAGTGAATGTTGATAAAATGTATCGATTCACACAAAAGTGTATCGGTGATCTCCAATTTTCATGTTTATGAACGTTCGGAAACGGCATCACTCGATTGTAATGTATTATCTCGATTCGCACATCGGAAAGCTATTCAGAACGAAATGTCAGTGAACCTTGTTAATTCGTATCGAATCGCACAAAAGTGTATCGGTGATCACAAATTTTCATGTCTATGAACGTTCGGAAACGACATCACTCGATTGTAGGTTATGATCTCGAATCGCACGTCGGAAAGCTGTTCTGTTCGAAATGTCAGTGAATGTTGATAAAATGTATCGATTCACACAAAAGTGTATCGGTGAACTCCAATTTTCACGTTTATGAACGTTCGGAAACGACATCACTCGATTGTAATGTATTATCTCGATTCGCACATCGGAAAGCGATTCAGAACGAAATGTCAGTGAATCCTGTTAATTTCCATCGATTCGCACAAAAGTGTATTGGTGATCACAAATTTTCATGTTTATGAACGTTCGGAAACGACATCACTCGATTGTAGGTTATGATCTCGAATCGCACGTCGGAAAGCTGTTCTGTTCGAAATGTCAGTGAATGTTGTTAAATTGAATCGATTCACACAAAAGTGTATCGGTGATCTCCAATTTTCACGTTTATGAACGGTCGGAAACGACATCACTCGATTGTAAGTTATGATATCGAATCGCACATCGAAAAGCTGCTCTTTTCGAAATGTCAGTGAATATTGTTAAACTGTATCGATTCACACAAAAGTGTATCGGTGATCTCCAATTTTCACGTTTATGAACGTTCGGAAACGACATCACTCGATTGTAATGTATTATCTCGATTCGCACATCGGAAAGCTATTCAGAACGAAATGTCCGTGAACCTTGTTAATTTCCATCGATTCGCACAAAAGTGTATCGGTGATCACAAATTTTCATGTTTATGAACGTTCGGAAACGACATCACTCGATTGTAGGTTATGATCTCGAATCGCACGTCGGAAAGCTGTTCTGTTCGCAAGGTCAGTGAATGTTGTTTAATTGAATCGATTCACACAAAAGTGTATCGGTGATCACCAATTTTCATGTTCATGAACGTTCGGAAACGACATCACTCGATTGTAAGTTATGATCTCGATCAGCACATCGGAAAGCGATTGAGAACGAAATGTCAGTGAATCTTGTTAATTTCTATCGATTCACACAAAAGTCAATCCGTGTTCACCAATTTTCATGTTTATGTACGTTCGGAAACGACATAACTCGATTGTAAGTTATGATCTCAAATCGCACGTCAGAAAGCGATTCTGTTCGATATGTCATAGAATCTTGTTAATTTGTGATGACTTGAACAAAAAGTTTATCGTGATCACCGTTTTTCATGTATACGAACTTTCGGAGACGACATCACTCGATTGTAAGTTATGATCTCGAATCGCACGTCGGAAACCGATTCTGTTCGAATTGTCAGTGAATCTTGATAAATTGTAGCGATTCTCACAAAAGTTTATTTGTGATCACCAATTTTCATATTTGTGAACGTTCAGAAACGACATCGTTCGATTGTCAGTTCCGGTCTCGAATCGCATCTCGGATTGCGATTCTGATAGAAATGTCGGAAAAAATTGTTGATTTGTAACGATTAACAGAAAAGATTATCGCTGATTACCTATTTTCATGTTTATGAAAGATTGGAAACGGTCACCGATAAACGTCACATATCAACAATTTTACAGACATTTAGTATTGCAATCCGAAGGGCTATTTGAGATCTGAACTGGCAATCGAGCGATGAAAACGTTTCCGAACGTTCATAAACATGAAGTTGGTGATCACCAACAAAATTTTTGTTCCATTCATGACAAATTATCAATATTCAATGACATTTCGATTCGAGATCATAAATTACAATCGAGTGATGTCGTTTCCGAACGTTCATAAACGTGCAAATTGGTGATCACCGATACACTTTTGTGTGAATCTATACAATTTAACAACATTCACTGACATTTCGAACAGAACAGCTTTCCGACGTGCGATCCGAGATCATAACTTACAATCGAGTGATGTCATTTCCGAACGTTCATAAACGTGAAAATTGGTCATCACCGATACACTTTTGTGTGAATCGACACAATTTAACAACATTCACTGACATTTCGAACAGAACAGCTTTCCGACGTGCGATTCGAGATCATACCTTACAATCGAGTGATGTCGTTTCCGAACGTTCATGAACATGAAAATTGGTGATCACCTATACACTTTTGTGTCAATCGACACAAATTAACCAGATTCACTGACATTTCGTTCTGAATCGCTTTCCGATGTGCGAATCGCGATCACAGCTTACAATCGAGTGTTGTCGTTTCCGAACGTTCATAAACATGAAGAACGGTGATCACCGATAGATTTTTGTGAGAATCGCAACAAATCAAGAAGATTCACTGACATTTCGAACAAAATCAGATTCCTACGTGCGATTCGAGATCACACCTTACAATCGAGTGGTGTCGTTTCCGAACGTTCATAAACGTGAAAATTGGTGATCACCGATACACTTTTGTGTGAATCGATACAATTTAACAACATTCACTGACATTTCGAACAGAACAGCCTTCCGACGAGCGATTCGAGATCATACCTTACAATCGAGTGATGTCGTTTCCGAACGTTCATGAACATGAAAATTGGTGATCACCGATACACTTTTGTGTGAATCGATACAATTTAACAACATTCACTGACATTTCGAACAGAACAGCTTTCCGACGTGCGATTCGAGATCATACCTTACAATCGAGTGATGTCGTTTCCGAACGTTCATGAACATGAAAATTGGTCATCACCGATACACTTTTGTGTGAATCGACACAAATTAACCAGATTCACTGACATTTCGTTCTGAATCGCTTTCCGATGTGCGAATCGCGATCACAGCTTACAATCGAGTGTTTTTGTTTCCGAACGTTCATAAACATGAAGAACGGTGATCGCCGATACATTTTTGTGAGAATCGCAACAAATCAAGAAGATTCACTGACATTTCGAACAAAATCAGATTCCCACGTGCGATTCGAGATCATACCTTACAATCGAATGATGTCGTTTCCGAACGTTCATGAACATGAAAATTGGTGATCACCGGTACACTTTTGTGTGAATCGATACAATTTAACTAAATTCACTGAATTTTCGAACAGAACAGCTTTACGACGTGCGATTCGAGATCATACCTTACAATCGAGTGATGTCGTTTCCGAACGTTCCTGAACATGAAAATTGGTGATCACCGATACACTTTCGTGTAAATCGATAAAAATTAACAAGATTCACTGACATTTCGAACTGAACAGCTTTCCGACGTGCGATTCGAGATCATACCTTACGATCGAGTGATGTCGTTTCCGAACGTTCATAAACATGAAGAACGGTGATCACCGATAGATTTTTGCGAGGATCGCAACAAATCAAGAAGATTCACTGACATTTCGAACAAAATCAGATTCCGACCTGCGATTCGAGAACATAACTTACAATCGAGTGATGTAGTTTTCGAACGTTCATAAACGTGAAAATTGGTGATCACCGATACACTTTTGTGTGAATCGATACAATTTTACAACATTCACTGACATTTCGAACAGAACAGCCTTCCGACGAGCGATTCGAGATCATACCTTACAATCGAGTGATGTCGTTTCCGAACGTTCATGAACATGAAAATTGGTGATCACCGATACACTTTTGTGCGAATCGATGGAAATTAACAGGATTCACTGACATTTCGTTCTGAATCGCTTTCCGATGTGCGAATCGAGATAATACATTACAATCGAGTGATGTCGTTTCCGAACGTTCATAAACGTGAAAATTGGAGTTCACCGATACACTTTTGTGTGAATCGATACATTTTATCAACATTCACTGACATTTCGAACAGAACAGCTTTCCGACGTGCGATTCGAGATCATAACCTACAATCGACTGATGTCGTTTCCGTACGTTCATAAACATGAAAATTTGTGATCACCGATACACTTTTGTGCGAATCGATACAAATTAACAAGGTTCACGGACATTTCGTTCTGAATAGCTTTCCGATGTGCGAATCGAGATAATACATTACAATCGAGTGATGTCGTTTCCGAACGTTCATAAACGTGAAAATTGGAGATCACCGATACACTTTTGTGTGAATCGATACAATTTAACAACATTCACTGACATTTCGAAAAGAGCAGCTTGTCGATGTGCGATTCGATATCATAACTTACAATCGAGTGATGTCGTTTCCGACCGTTCATAAACGTGGAAATTGGAGATCACCGATACACTTTTGTGTGAATCGATTCAATTTAACAACATTCACGGACATTTCGAACAGAACAGCTTTCCGACGTGCGATTCGAGATCATAACCTACAATCGAGTGATGTCGTTTCCGAACGTTCATAAACATGAAAATTTGTGATCACCAATTCACTTTTGTGCGAATCGATACAATTTAACAACATTCACTGACATTTCGAACAGAACAGCTTTCCGACGTGCGATTCGAGATCATACCTTACAATCGAGTGATGTCGTTTCCGAACGTTCATGAACATGAAAATTGGTGATCACCGATACACTTTTGTGTAAATCGATACAATTTAACAACATTCACTGACATTTCGAACAGAACAGCTTTCCAACGTGCGATTCGAGATCATACCTTAGAATTGAGTGATGTCGTTTCCGAACGTTCATAAACATTAAGAACGGTGATCACCGATACACTTTTGTGTGAATCGATACAATTTAACAACATTCACTGACATTTCGACTAGCATCGCTTTCCGACGTGCGATTCGAGATCATTACACGTCGGAAAACGATTCAGAACGAAATGACAGTGAACGTTGTTAATTTGTATCGATTCGCACTAAAGTGTATCGGTGATCACAAATTTTCATGTTTATGAACGTTCGGAAACGACATCACTCGATTGTAGGTTATAATCTCGAATCGCACGTCGGAAAGCTGTTCTGTTCGAAATGTCAGTGAATGTTGATAAAATGTATCGATTCACACAAAAGTGTATCGGTGATCTCCAATTTTCACGTTTATGAACGTTCGGAAACGACATCACTCGATTGTAATGTATTATCTCGATTCGCACATCGGAAAGCTATTCAGAACGAAATGTCAGTGAACCTTGTTAATTTGTATCGATTCGCACAAAAGTGTATCGGTGATCACAAATTTTAATGTTTATGAACGTTCGGAAACGACATCACTCGATTGTAGGTTATAATCTCGAATCGCACGTCGGAAAGCTGTTCTGTTCGAAATGTCAGTGAATGTTGATAAAATGTATCGATTCACACAAAAGTGTATCGGTGATCTCCAATTTTCACGTTTATGAACGTTCGGAAACGACATCACTCGATTGTAATGTATTATCTCGATTCGCACATCGGAAAGCTATTCAGAACGAAATGTCAGTGAACCTTGTTAATTTGTGTCGATTCGCACAAAAGTGTATCGGTGATCACAAATTTTAATGTTTATGAACGTTCGGAAACGACATCACTCGATTGTAGGTTATAATCTCGAATCGCACGTCGGAAAGCTGTTCTGTTCGAAATGTCAGTGAATGTTGATAAAATGTATCGATTCACACAAAAGTGTATCGGTGATCTCCAATTTTCATGTTTATGAACGTTCGGAAACGGCATCACTCGATTGTAATGTATTATCTCGATTCGCACATCGGAAAGCTATTCAGAACGAAATGTCAGTGAACCTTGTTAATTCGTATCGAATCGCACAAAAGTGTATCGGTGATCACAAATTTTCATGTCTATGAACGTTCGGAAACGACATCACTCGATTGTAGGTTATGATCTCGAATCGCACGTCGGAAAGCTGTTCTGTTCGAAATGTCAGTGAATGTTGATAAAATGTATCGATTCACACAAAAGTGTATCGGTGAACTCCAATTTTCACGTTTATGAACGTTCGGAAACGACATCACTCGATTGTAATGTATTATCTCGATTCGCACATCGGAAAGCGATTCAGAACGAAATGTCAGTGAATCCTGTTAATTTCCATCGATTCGCACAAAAGTGTATTGGTGATCACAAATTTTCATGTTTATGAACGTTCGGAAACGACATCACTCGATTGTAGGTTATGATCTCGAATCGCACGTCGGAAAGCTGTTCTGTTCGAAATGTCAGTGAATGTTGTTAAATTGAATCGATTCACACAAAAGTGTATCGGTGATCTCCAATTTTCACGTTTATGAACGGTCGGAAACGACATCACTCGATTGTAAGTTATGATATCGAATCGCACATCGAAAAGCTGCTCTTTTCGAAATGTCAGTGAATATTGTTAAACTGTATCGATTCACACAAAAGTGTATCGGTGATCTCCAATTTTCACGTTTATGAACGTTCGGAAACGACATCACTCGATTGTAATGTATTATCTCGATTCGCACATCGGAAAGCTATTCAGAACGAAATGTCCGTGAACCTTGTTAATTTCCATCGATTCGCACAAAAGTGTATCGGTGATCACAAATTTTCATGTTTATGAACGTTCGGAAACGACATCACTCGATTGTAGGTTATGATCTCGAATCGCACGTCGGAAAGCTGTTCTGTTCGCAAGGTCAGTGAATGTTGTTTAATTGAATCGATTCACACAAAAGTGTATCGGTGATCACCAATTTTCATGTTCATGAACGTTCGGAAACGACATCACTCGATTCTAAGTTATGATCTCGATCAGCACATCGGAAAGCGATTGAGAACGAAATGTCAGTGAATCTTGTTAATTTCTATCGATTCACACAAAAGTCAATCCGTGTTCACCAATTTTCATGTTTATGTACGTTCGGAAACGACATAACTCGATTGTAAGTTATGATCTCAAATCGCACGTCAGAAAGCGATTCTGTTCGAAATGTCATAGAATCTTGTTAATTTGTGATGACTTGAACAAAAAGTTTATCGTGATCACCGTTTTTCATGTATACGAACTTTCGGAGACGACATCACTCGATTGTAAGTTATGATCTCGAATCGCACGTCGGAAACCGATTCTGTTCGAATTGTCAGTGAATCTTGATAAATTGTAGCGATTCTCACAAAAGTTTATTTGTGATCACCAATTTTCATATTTGTGAACGTTCAGAAACGACATCGTTCGATTGTCAGTTCCGGTCTCGAATCGCATCTCGGATTGCGATTCTGATAGAAATGTCGGAAAAAATTGTTGATTTGTAACGATTAACAGAAAAGATTATCGCTGATTACCTATTTTCATGTTTATGAAAGATTGGAAACGGTCACCGATAAACGTCACATATCAACAATTTTACAGACATTTAGTATTGCAATCCGAAGGGCTATTTGAGATCTGAACTGGCAATCGAGCGATGAAAACGTTTCCGAACGTTCATAAACATGAAGTTGGTGATCACCAACAAAATTTTTGTTCCATTCATGACAAATTATCAATATTCAATGACATTTCGATTCGAGATCATAAATTACAATCGAGTGATGTCGTTTCCGAACGTTCATAAACGTGCAAATTGGTGATCACCGATACACTTTTGTGTGAATCTATACAATTTAACAACATTCACTGACATTTCGAACAGAACAGCTTTCCGACGTGCGATCCGAGATCATAACTTACAATCGAGTGATGTCATTTCCGAACGTTCATAAACGTGAAAATTGGTCATCACCGATACACTTTTGTGTGAATCGACACAATTTAACAACATTC
Organism: Venturia canescens; assembly: GCF_019457755.1. Lineage (NCBI taxonomy): Eukaryota > Metazoa > Arthropoda > Insecta > Hymenoptera > Ichneumonidae > Venturia > Venturia canescens. The sequence goes on along the minus strand of NC_057429.1, from coordinate 393,114 downwards.
ACTGACATTTCGAACAGAACAGCTTTCCGACGTGCGATTCGAGATCATACCTTACAATCGAGTGATGTCGTTTCCGAACGTTCATGAACATGAAAATTGGTGATCACCTATACACTTTTGTGTCAATCGACACAAATTAACCAGATTCACTGACATTTCGTTCTGAATCGCTTTCCGATGTGCGAATCGCGATCACAGCTTACAATCGAGTGTTGTCGTTTCCGAACGTTCATAAACATGAAGAACGGTGATCACCGATAGATTTTTGTGAGAATCGCAACAAATCAAGAAGATTCACTGACATTTCGAACAAAATCAGATTCCTACGTGCGATTCGAGATCACACCTTACAATCGAGTGGTGTCGTTTCCGAACGTTCATAAACGTGAAAATTGGTGATCACCGATACACTTTTGTGTGAATCGATACAATTTAACAACATTCACTGACATTTCGAACAGAACAGCCTTCCGACGAGCGATTCGAGATCATACCTTACAATCGAGTGATGTCGTTTCCGAACGTTCATGAACATGAAAATTGGTGATCACCGATACACTTTTGTGTGAATCGATACAATTTAACAACATTCACTGACATTTCGAACAGAACAGCTTTCCGACGTGCGATTCGAGATCATACCTTACAATCGAGTGATGTCGTTTCCGAACGTTCATGAACATGAAAATTGGTCATCACCGATACACTTTTGTGTGAATCGACACAAATTAACCAGATTCACTGACATTTCGTTCTGAATCGCTTTCCGATGTGCGAATCGCGATCACAGCTTACAATCGAGTGTTTTTGTTTCCGAACGTTCATAAACATGAAGAACGGTGATCGCCGATACATTTTTGTGAGAATCGCAACAAATCAAGAAGATTCACTGACATTTCGAACAAAATCAGATTCCCACGTGCGATTCGAGATCATACCTTACAATCGAATGATGTCGTTTCCGAACGTTCATGAACATGAAAATTGGTGATCACCGATACACTTTTGTGTGAATCGATACAATTTAACAACATTCACTGACATTTCGAACAGAACAGCTTTCCGACGTGCGATTCGAGATCATACCTTACAATCGAGTGATGTCGTTTCCGAACGTTCATGAACATGAAAATTGGTGATCACCGATACACTTTTGTGTAAATCGATACAATTTAACAACATTCACTGACATTTCGAACAGAACAGCTTTCCAACGTGCGATTCGAGATCATACCTTAGAATTGAGTGATGTCGTTTCCGAACGTTCATAAACATTAAGAACGGTGATCACCGATACACTTTTGTGTGAATCGATACAATTTAACAACATTCACTGACATTTCGACTAGCATCGCTTTCCGACGTGCGATTCGAGATCATTACACGTCGGAAAACGATTCAGAACGAAATGACAGTGAACGTTGTTAATTTGTATCGATTCGCACTAAAGTGTATCGGTGATCACAAATTTTCATGTTTATGAACGTTCGGAAACGACATCACTCGATTGTAGGTTATAATCTCGAATCGCACGTCGGAAAGCTGTTCTGTTCGAAATGTCAGTGAATGTTGATAAAATGTATCGATTCACACAAAAGTGTATCGGTGATCTCCAATTTTCACGTTTATGAACGTTCGGAAACGACATCACTCGATTGTAATGTATTATCTCGATTCGCACATCGGAAAGCTATTCAGAACGAAATGTCCGTGAACCTTGTTAATTTCCATCGATTCACACAAAAGTGTATTGGTGATCACAAATTTTCATGTTTATGAACGTTCGGAAACGACATCACTCGATTGTAGGTTATGATCTCGAATCGCACGTCGGAAAGCTGTTCGGTTCGCTAGGTCAGTGAATGTTGTTTAATTGAATCGATTCACACAAAAGTGTATCGGTGATCACCAATTTTCATGTTCATGAACGTTCGGAAACGACATCACTCGATTGTAAGTTATGATCTCGATCAGCACATCGGAAAGCGATTGAGAACGAAATGTCAGTGAATCTTGTTAATTTCTATCGATTCACACAAAAGTCAATCCGTGTTCACCAATTTTCATGTTTATGTACGTTCGGAAACGACATAACTCGATTGTAAGTTATGATCTCAAATCGCACGTCAGAAAGCGATTCTGTTCGAAATGTCATAGAATCTTGTTAATTTGTGATGACTTGAACAAAAAGTTTATCGTGATCACCGTTTTTCATGTATACGAACTTTCGGAGACGACATCACTCGATTGTAAGTTATGATCTCGAATCGCACGTCGGAAACCGATTCTGTTCGAATTGTCAGTGAATCTTGATAAATTGTAGCGATTCTCACAAAAGTTTATTTGTGATCACCAAATTTCATATTTGTGAACGTTCAGAAACGACATCGTTCGATTGTCAGTTCCGGTCTCGAATCGCATCTCGGATTGCGATTCTGATAGAAATGTCGGAAAAAATTGTTGATTTGTAACGATTAACAGAAAAGATTATCGCTGATTACCTATTTTCATGTTTATGAAAGATTGGAAACGGTCACCGATAAACGTCACATATCAACAATTTTACAGACATTTAGTATTGCAATCCGAAGGGCTATTTGAGATCTGAACTGGCAATCGAGCGATGAAAACGTTTCCGAACGTTCATAAACATGAAGTTGGTGATCACCAACAAAATTTTTGTTCCATTCATGACAAATTATCAATATTCAATGACATTTCGATTCGAGATCATAAATTACAATCGAGTGATGTCGTTTCCGAACGTTCATAAACGTGCAAATTGGTGATCACCGATACACTTTTGTGTGAATCTATACAATTTAACAACATTCACTGACATTTCGAACAGAACAGCTTTCCGACGTGCGATCCGAGATCATAACTTACAATCGAGTGATGTCATTTCCGAACGTTCATAAACGTGAAAATTGGTCATCACCGATACACTTTTGTGTGAATCGACACAATTTAACAACATTCACTGACATTTCGAACAGAACAGCCTTCCGACGAGCGATTCGAGATCATACCTTACAATCGAGTGATGTCGTTTCCGAACGTTCATGAACATGAAAATTGGTGATCACCGATACACTTTTGTGTGAATCGATACAATTTAACAACATTCACTGACATTTCGAACAGAACAGCTTTCCGACGTGCGATTCGAGATCATACCTTACAATCGAGTGATGTCGTTTCCGAACGTTCATGAACATGAAAATTGGTGATCACCGATACACTTTTGTGTAAATCGATACAATTTAACAACATTCACTGACATTTCGAACAGAACAGCTTTCCAACGTGCGATTCGAGATCATACCTTAGAATTGAGTGATGTCGTTTCCGAACGTTCATAAACATTAAGAACGGTGATCACCGATACACTTTTGTGTGAATCGATACAATTTAACAACATTCACTGACATTTCGACTAGCATCGCTTTCCGACGTGCGATTCGAGATCATTACACGTCGGAAAACGATTCAGAACGAAATGACAGTGAACGTTGTTAATTTGTATCGATTCGCACTAAAGTGTATCGGTGATCACAAATTTTCATGTTTATGAACGTTCGGAAACGACATCACTCGATTGTAGGTTATAATCTCGAATCGCACGTCGGAAAGCTGTTCTGTTCGAAATGTCAGTGAATGTTGATAAAATGTATCGATTCACACAAAAGTGTATCGGTGATCTCCAATTTTCACGTTTATGAACGTTCGGAAACGACATCACTCGATTGTAATGTATTATCTCGATTCGCACATCGGAAAGCTATTCAGAACGAAATGTCAGTGAACCTTGTTAATTTGTGTCGATTCGCACAAAAGTGTATCGGTGATCACAAATTTTAATGTTTATGAACGTTCGGAAACGACATCACTCGATTGTAGGTTATAATCTCGAATCGCACGTCGGAAAGCTGTTCTGTTCGAAATGTCAGTGAATGTTGATAAAATGTATCGATTCACACAAAAGTGTATCGGTGATCTCCAATTTTCATGTTTATGAACGTTCGGAAACGACATCACTCGATTGTAGGTTATAATCTCGAATCGCACGTCGGAAAGCTGTTCTGTTCGAAATGTCAGTGAATGTTGATAAAATGTATCGATTCACACAAAAGTGTATCGGTGATCTCCAATTTTCACGTTTATGAACGTTCGGAAACGACATCACTCGATTGTAATGTATTATCTCGATTCGCACATCGGAAAGCTATTCAGAACGAAATGTCAGTGAACCTTGTTAATTTGTGTCGATTCGCACAAAAGTGTATCGGTGATCACAAATTTTAATGTTTATGAACGTTCGGAAACGACATCTCTGGATTGTAGGTTATAATCTCGAATCGCACGTCGGAAAGCTGTTCTGTTCGAAATGTCAGTGAATGTTGATAAAATGTATCGATTCACACAAAAGTGTATCGGTGATCTCCAATTTTCATGTTTATGAACGTTCGGAAACGGCATCACTCGATTGTAATGTATTATCTCGATTCGCACATCGGAAAGCTATTCAGAACGAAATGTCAGTGAACCTTGTTAATTCGTATCGAATCGCACAAAAGTGTATCGGTGATCACAAATTTTCATGTCTATGAACGTTCGGAAACGACATCACTCGATTGTAGGTTATGATCTCGAATCGCACGTCGGAAAGCTGTTCTGTTCGAAATGTCAGTGAATGTTGATAAAATGTATCGATTCACACAAAAGTGTATCGGTGAACTCCAATTTTCACGTTTATGAACGTTCGGAAACGACATCACTCGATTGTAATGTATTATCTCGATTCGCACATCGGAAAGCGATTCAGAACGAAATGTCAGTGAATCCTGTTAATTTCCATCGATTCGCACAAAAGTGTATTGGTGATCACAAATTTTCATGTTTATGAACGTTCGGAAACGACATCACTCGATTGTAGGTTATGATCTCGAATCGCACGTCGGAAAGCTGTTCTGTTCGAAATGTCAGTGAATGTTGTTAAATTGAATCGATTCACACAAAAGTGTATCGGTGATCTCCAATTTTCACGTTTATGAACGGTCGGAAACGACATCACTCGATTGTAAGTTATGATATCGAATCGCACATCGAAAAGCTGCTCTTTTCGAAATGTCAGTGAATATTGTTAAACTGTATCGATTCACACAAAAGTGTATCGGTGATCTCCAATTTTCACGTTTATGAACGTTCGGAAACGACATCACTCGATTGTAATGTATTATCTCGATTCGCACATCGGAAAGCTATTCAGAACGAAATGTCCGTGAACCTTGTTAATTTCCATCGATTCGCACAAAAGTGTATCGGTGATCACAAATTTTCATGTTTATGAACGTTCGGAAACGACATCACTCGATTGTAGGTTATGATCTCGAATCGCACGTCGGAAAGCTGTTCTGTTCGCAAGGTCAGTGAATGTTGTTTAATTGAATCGATTCACACAAAAGTGTATCGGTGATCACCAATTTTCATGTTCATGAACGTTCGGAAACGACATCACTCGATTGTAAGTTATGATCTCGATCAGCACATCGGAAAGCGATTGAGAACGAAATGTCAGTGAATCTTGTTAATTTCTATCGATTCACACAAAAGTCAATCCGTGTTCACCAATTTTCATGTTTATGTACGTTCGGAAACGACATAACTCGATTGTAAGTTATGATCTCAAATCGCACGTCAGAAAGCGATTCTGTTCGATATGTCATAGAATCTTGTTAATTTGTGATGACTTGAACAAAAAGTTTATCGTGATCACCGTTTTTCATGTATACGAACTTTCGGAGACGACATCACTCGATTGTAAGTTATGATCTCGAATCGCACGTCGGAAACCGATTCTGTTCGAATTGTCAGTGAATCTTGATAAATTGTAGCGATTCTCACAAAAGTTTATTTGTGATCACCAATTTTCATATTTGTGAACGTTCAGAAACGACATCGTTCGATTGTCAGTTCCGGTCTCGAATCGCATCTCGGATTGCGATTCTGATAGAAATGTCGGAAAAAATTGTTGATTTGTAACGATTAACAGAAAAGATTATCGCTGATTACCTATTTTCATGTTTATGAAAGATTGGAAACGGTCACCGATAAACGTCACATATCAACAATTTTACAGACATTTAGTATTGCAATCCGAAGGGCTATTTGAGATCTGAACTGGCAATCGAGCGATGAAAACGTTTCCGAACGTTCATAAACATGAAGTTGGTGATCACCAACAAAATTTTTGTTCCATTCATGACAAATTATCAATATTCAATGACATTTCGATTCGAGATCATAAATTACAATCGAGTGATGTCGTTTCCGAACGTTCATAAACGTGCAAATTGGTGATCACCGATACACTTTTGTGTGAATCTATACAATTTAACAACATTCACTGACATTTCGAACAGAACAGCTTTCCGACGTGCGATCCGAGATCATAACTTACAATCGAGTGATGTCATTTCCGAACGTTCATAAACGTGAAAATTGGTCATCACCGATACACTTTTGTGTGAATCGACACAATTTAACAACATTCACTGACATTTCGAACAGAACAGCTTTCCGACGTGCGATTCGAGATCATACCTTACAATCGAGTGATGTCGTTTCCGAACGTTCATGAACATGAAAATTGGTGATCACCTATACACTTTTGTGTCAATCGACACAAATTAACCAGATTCACTGACATTTCGTTCTGAATCGCTTTCCGATGTGCGAATCGCGATCACAGCTTACAATCGAGTGTTGTCGTTTCCGAACGTTCATAAACATGAAGAACGGTGATCACCGATAGATTTTTGTGAGAATCGCAACAAATCAAGAAGATTCACTGACATTTCGAACAAAATCAGATTCCTACGTGCGATTCGAGATCACACCTTACAATCGAGTGGTGTCGTTTCCGAACGTTCATAAACGTGAAAATTGGTGATCACCGATACACTTTTGTGTGAATCGATACAATTTAACAACATTCACTGACATTTCGAACAGAACAGCCTTCCGACGAGCGATTCGAGATCATACCTTACAATCGAGTGATGTCGTTTCCGAACGTTCATGAACATGAAAATTGGTGATCACCGATACACTTTTGTGTGAATCGATACAATTTAACAACATTCACTGACATTTCGAACAGAACAGCTTTCCGACGTGCGATTCGAGATCATACCTTACAATCGAGTGATGTCGTTTCCGAACGTTCATGAACATGAAAATTGGTCATCACCGATACACTTTTGTGTGAATCGACACAAATTAACCAGATTCACTGACATTTCGTTCTGAATCGCTTTCCGATGTGCGAATCGCGATCACAGCTTACAATCGAGTGTTTTTGTTTCCGAACGTTCATAAACATGAAGAACGGTGATCGCCGATACATTTTTGTGAGAATCGCAACAAATCAAGAAGATTCACTGACATTTCGAACAAAATCAGATTCCCACGTGCGATTCGAGATCATACCTTACAATCGAATGATGTCGTTTCCGAACGTTCATGAACATGAAAATTGGTGATCACCGGTACACTTTTGTGTGAATCGATACAATTTAACTAAATTCACTGAATTTTCGAACAGAACAGCTTTACGACGTGCGATTCGAGATCATACCTTACAATCGAGTGATGTCGTTTCCGAACGTTCCTGAACATGAAAATTGGTGATCACCGATACACTTTCGTGTAAATCGATAAAAATTAACAAGATTCACTGACATTTCGAACTGAACAGCTTTCCGACGTGCGATTCGAGATCATACCTTACGATCGAGTGATGTCGTTTCCGAACGTTCATAAACATGAAGAACGGTGATCACCGATAGATTTTTGCGAGGATCGCAACAAATCAAGAAGATTCACTGACATTTCGAACAAAATCAGATTCCGACCTGCGATTCGAGAACATAACTTACAATCGAGTGATGTAGTTTTCGAACGTTCATAAACGTGAAAATTGGTGATCACCGATACACTTTTGTGTGAATCGATACAATTTTACAACATTCACTGACATTTCGAACAGAACAGCCTTCCGACGAGCGATTCGAGATCATACCTTACAATCGAGTGATGTCGTTTCCGAACGTTCATGAACATGAAAATTGGTGATCACCGATACACTTTTGTGCGAATCGATGGAAATTAACAGGATTCACTGACATTTCGTTCTGAATCGCTTTCCGATGTGCGAATCGAGATAATACATTACAATCGAGTGATGTCGTTTCCGAACGTTCATAAACGTGAAAATTGGAGTTCACCGATACACTTTTGTGTGAATCGATACATTTTATCAACATTCACTGACATTTCGAACAGAACAGCTTTCCGACGTGCGATTCGAGATCATAACCTACAATCGACTGATGTCGTTTCCGTACGTTCATAAACATGAAAATTTGTGATCACCGATACACTTTTGTGCGAATCGATACAAATTAACAAGGTTCACGGACATTTCGTTCTGAATAGCTTTCCGATGTGCGAATCGAGATAATACATTACAATCGAGTGATGTCGTTTCCGAACGTTCATAAACGTGAAAATTGGAGATCACCGATACACTTTTGTGTGAATCGATACAATTTAACAACATTCACTGACATTTCGAAAAGAGCAGCTTGTCGATGTGCGATTCGATATCATAACTTACAATCGAGTGATGTCGTTTCCGACCGTTCATAAACGTGGAAATTGGAGATCACCGATACACTTTTGTGTGAATCGATTCAATTTAACAACATTCACGGACATTTCGAACAGAACAGCTTTCCGACGTGCGATTCGAGATCATAACCTACAATCGAGTGATGTCGTTTCCGAACGTTCATAAACATGAAAATTTGTGATCACCAATTCACTTTTGTGCGAATCGATACAATTTAACAACATTCACTGACATTTCGAACAGAACAGCTTTCCGACGTGCGATTCGAGATCATACCTTACAATCGAGTGATGTCGTTTCCGAACGTTCATGAACATGAAAATTGGTGATCACCGATACACTTTTGTGTAAATCGATACAATTTAACAACATTCACTGACATTTCGAACAGAACAGCTTTCCAACGTGCGATTCGAGATCATACCTTAGAATTGAGTGATGTCGTTTCCGAACGTTCATAAACATTAAGAACGGTGATCACCGATACACTTTTGTGTGAATCGATACAATTTAACAACATTCACTGACATTTCGACTAGCATCGCTTTCCGACGTGCGATTCGAGATCATTACACGTCGGAAAACGATTCAGAACGAAATGACAGTGAACGTTGTTAATTTGTATCGATTCGCACTAAAGTGTATCGGTGATCACAAATTTTCATGTTTATGAACGTTCGGAAACGACATCACTCGATTGTAGGTTATAATCTCGAATCGCACGTCGGAAAGCTGTTCTGTTCGAAATGTCAGTGAATGTTGATAAAATGTATCGATTCACACAAAAGTGTATCGGTGATCTCCAATTTTCACGTTTATGAACGTTCGGAAACGACATCACTCGATTGTAATGTATTATCTCGATTCGCACATCGGAAAGCTATTCAGAACGAAATGTCAGTGAACCTTGTTAATTTGTATCGATTCGCACAAAAGTGTATCGGTGATCACAAATTTTAATGTTTATGAACGTTCGGAAACGACATCACTCGATTGTAGGTTATAATCTCGAATCGCACGTCGGAAAGCTGTTCTGTTCGAAATGTCAGTGAATGTTGATAAAATGTATCGATTCACACAAAAGTGTATCGGTGATCTCCAATTTTCACGTTTATGAACGTTCGGAAACGACATCACTCGATTGTAATGTATTATCTCGATTCGCACATCGGAAAGCTATTCAGAACGAAATGTCAGTGAACCTTGTTAATTTGTGTCGATTCGCACAAAAGTGTATCGGTGATCACAAATTTTAATGTTTATGAACGTTCGGAAACGACATCACTCGATTGTAGGTTATAATCTCGAATCGCACGTCGGAAAGCTGTTCTGTTCGAAATGTCAGTGAATGTTGATAAAATGTATCGATTCACACAAAAGTGTATCGGTGATCTCCAATTTTCATGTTTATGAACGTTCGGAAACGGCATCACTCGATTGTAATGTATTATCTCGATTCGCACATCGGAAAGCTATTCAGAACGAAATGTCAGTGAACCTTGTTAATTCGTATCGAATCGCACAAAAGTGTATCGGTGATCACAAATTTTCATGTCTATGAACGTTCGGAAACGACATCACTCGATTGTAGGTTATGATCTCGAATCGCACGTCGGAAAGCTGTTCTGTTCGAAATGTCAGTGAATGTTGATAAAATGTATCGATTCACACAAAAGTGTATCGGTGAACTCCAATTTTCACGTTTATGAACGTTCGGAAACGACATCACTCGATTGTAATGTATTATCTCGATTCGCACATCGGAAAGCGATTCAGAACGAAATGTCAGTGAATCCTGTTAATTTCCATCGATTCGCACAAAAGTGTATTGGTGATCACAAATTTTCATGTTTATGAACGTTCGGAAACGACATCACTCGATTGTAGGTTATGATCTCGAATCGCACGTCGGAAAGCTGTTCTGTTCGAAATGTCAGTGAATGTTGTTAAATTGAATCGATTCACACAAAAGTGTATCGGTGATCTCCAATTTTCACGTTTATGAACGGTCGGAAACGACATCACTCGATTGTAAGTTATGATATCGAATCGCACATCGAAAAGCTGCTCTTTTCGAAATGTCAGTGAATATTGTTAAACTGTATCGATTCACACAAAAGTGTATCGGTGATCTCCAATTTTCACGTTTATGAACGTTCGGAAACGACATCACTCGATTGTAATGTATTATCTCGATTCGCACATCGGAAAGCTATTCAGAACGAAATGTCCGTGAACCTTGTTAATTTCCATCGATTCGCACAAAAGTGTATCGGTGATCACAAATTTTCATGTTTATGAACGTTCGGAAACGACATCACTCGATTGTAGGTTATGATCTCGAATCGCACGTCGGAAAGCTGTTCTGTTCGCAAGGTCAGTGAATGTTGTTTAATTGAATCGATTCACACAAAAGTGTATCGGTGATCACCAATTTTCATGTTCATGAACGTTCGGAAACGACATCACTCGATTCTAAGTTATGATCTCGATCAGCACATCGGAAAGCGATTGAGAACGAAATGTCAGTGAATCTTGTTAATTTCTATCGATTCACACAAAAGTCAATCCGTGTTCACCAATTTTCATGTTTATGTACGTTCGGAAACGACATAACTCGATTGTAAGTTATGATCTCAAATCGCACGTCAGAAAGCGATTCTGTTCGAAATGTCATAGAATCTTGTTAATTTGTGATGACTTGAACAAAAAGTTTATCGTGATCACCGTTTTTCATGTATACGAACTTTCGGAGACGACATCACTCGATTGTAAGTTATGATCTCGAATCGCACGTCGGAAACCGATTCTGTTCGAATTGTCAGTGAATCTTGATAAATTGTAGCGATTCTCACAAAAGTTTATTTGTGATCACCAATTTTCATATTTGTGAACGTTCAGAAACGACATCGTTCGATTGTCAGTTCCGGTCTCGAATCGCATCTCGGATTGCGATTCTGATAGAAATGTCGGAAAAAATTGTTGATTTGTAACGATTAACAGAAAAGATTATCGCTGATTACCTATTTTCATGTTTATGAAAGATTGGAAACGGTCACCGATAAACGTCACATATCAACAATTTTACAGACATTTAGTATTGCAATCCGAAGGGCTATTTGAGATCTGAACTGGCAATCGAGCGATGAAAACGTTTCCGAACGTTCATAAACATGAAGTTGGTGATCACCAACAAAATTTTTGTTCCATTCATGACAAATTATCAATATTCAATGACATTTCGATTCGAGATCATAAATTACAATCGAGTGATGTCGTTTCCGAACGTTCATAAACGTGCAAATTGGTGATCACCGATACACTTTTGTGTGAATCTATACAATTTAACAACATTCACTGACATTTCGAACAGAACAGCTTTCCGACGTGCGATCCGAGATCATAACTTACAATCGAGTGATGTCATTTCCGAACGTTCATAAACGTGAAAATTGGTCATCACCGATACACTTTTGTGTGAATCGACACAATTTAACAACATTCACTGACATTTCGAACAGAACAGCTTTCCGACGTGCGATTCGAGATCATACCTTACAATCGAGTGATGTCGTTTCCGAACGTTCATGAACATGAAAATTGGTGATCACCTATACACTTTTGTGTCAATCGACACAAATTAACCAGATTCACTGACATTTCGTTCTGAATCGCTTTCCGATGTGCGAATCGCGATCACAGCTTACAATCGAGTGTTGTCGTTTCCGAACGTTCATAAACATGAAGAACGGTGATCACCGATAGATTTTTGTGAGAATCGCAACAAATCAAGAAGATTCACTGACATTTCGAACAAAATCAGATTCCTACGTGCGATTCGAGATCACACCTTACAATCGAGTGGTGTCGTTTCCGAACGTTCATAAACGTGAAAATTGGTGATCACCGATACACTTTTGTGTGAATCGATACAATTTAACAACATTCACTGACATTTCGAACAGAACAGCCTTCCGACGAGCGATTCGAGATCATACCTTACAATCGAGTGATGTCGTTTCCGAACGTTCATGAACATGAAAATTGGTGATCACCGATACACTTTTGTGTGAATCGATACAATTTAACAACATTCACTGACATTTCGAACAGAACAGCTTTCCGACGTGCGATTCGAGATCATACCTTACAATCGAGTGATGTCGTTTCCGAACGTTCATGAACATGAAAATTGGTGATCACCTATACACTTTTGTGTCAATCGACACAAATTAACCAGATTCACTGACATTTCGTTCTGAATCGCTTTCCGATGTGCGAATCGCGATCACAGCTTACAATCGAGTGTTGTCGTTTCCGAACGTTCATAAACATGAAGAACGGTGATCACCGATACATTTTTGTGAGAATCGCAACAAATCAAGAAGGTTCACTGACATTTCGAACAAAATCAGATTCCTACGTGCGATTCGAGATCACACCTTACAATCGAGTGGTGTCGTTTCCGAACGTTCATAAACGTGAAAATTGGTGATCACCGATACACTTTTGTGTGAATCGATACAATTTAACAACATTCACTGACATTTCGAACAGAACAGCCTTCCGACGAGCGATTCGAGATCATACCTTACAATCGAGTGATGTAGTTTTCGAACGTTCATAAACGTGAAAATTGGTGATCACCGATACACTTTTGTGTGAATCGATACAATTTTACAACATTCACTGACATTTCGAACAGAACAGCCTTCCGACGAGCGATTCGAGATCATACCTTACAATCGAGTGATGTCGTTTCCGAACGTTCATGAACATGATAATTGGTCATCACCGATACACTTTTGTGTGAATCGACACAAATTAACCAGATTCACTGACATTTCGTTCTGAATCGCTTTCCGATGTGCGAATCGCGATCACAGCTTACAATCGAGTGTTTTTGTTTCCGAACGTTCATAAACATGAAGAAGGGTGATCGCCGATAGATTTTTGTGAGAATCGCAACAAATCAAGAAGATTCACTGACATTTCGAACAAAATCCGATTCCCACGTGCGATTCGAGATCATAACTTACAATCGAGTGATGTCATTTCGGAACGTTCATAAACGTGAAAATTGGTGATCACCGATACACTTTTGTGCGAATCGATACAATTTAACAACATTCACTGACATTTCGAACAGAACAGCTTTCCGACGTGCGATTCGAGATCATACCTTACAATCGAGTGATGTCGTTTCCGAACGTTCATGAACATGAAAATTGGTGATCACCTATACACTTTTGTGTGAATCGACACAAATTAACCAGATTCACTGTCATTTCGTTCTGAATCGCTTTCCGATGTGCGAATCGCGATCACAGCTTACAATCGTGTGTTGTCGTTTCCGAACGTTCATAAACATGAAGAACGGTGATCACCGATAGATTTTTGCGAGAATCGCAACAAATCAAGAAGATTCACTGACATTTCGAACAAAATCAGATTCCGACGTGCGATTCGAGATCATAACTTACAATCGAGTGATGTCATTTCGGAACGTTCATAAACGTGAAAATTGGTGATCACCGATACACTTTTGTGTGAATCGATACAATTTAACAACATTCACTGACATTTCGAACAGAACAGCTTTCCGACGTGCGATTCGAGATCATACCTTACAATCGAGTGATGTCGCTTCCGAACGTTCATGAACATGAAAATTGGTGATCACCGATACACTTTTGTGTAAATCGATACAATTTAACAACATTCACTGACATTTCGAACAGAACAGCTTTCCAACGTGCGATTCGAGATCATACCTTAGAATTGAGTGATGTCGTTTCCGAACGTTCATAAACATTAAGAACGGTGATCACCGATACACTTTTATGTGAATCGATACAATTTAACAACATTCACTGACATTTCGACTAGCATCGCTTTCCGACGTGCGATTCGAGATCATTACACGTCGGAAAGCGATTCAGAACGAAATGACAGTGAACGTTGTTAATTTGTATCGATTCGCACTAAAGTGTATCGGTGATCACAAATTTTCATGTTTATGAACGTTCGGAAACGACATCACTCGATTGTAGGTTATAATCTCGAATCGCACATCGAAAAGCTGCTCTTTTCGAAATGTCAGTGAATCTTGTTAAACTGTATCGATTCACACAAAAGTGTATCGGTGATCTCCAATTTTCACGTTTATGAACGTTCGGAAACGACATCACTCGATTGTAATGTATTATCTCGATTCGCACATCGGAAAGCTATTCAGAACGAAATGTCCGTGAACCTTGTTAATTTGTATCGATTCGCACAAAAGTGTATCGGTGATCACAAATTTTCATGTTTATGAACGTTCGGAAACGACATCACTCGATTGTAGGTTATAATCTCGAATCGCACGTCGGAAAGCTGTTCTGTTCGAAATGTCAGTGAATGTTGATAAAATGTATCGATTCACACAAAAGTGTATCGGTGATCTCCAATTTTCACGTTTATGAACGTTCGGAAACGGCATCACTCGATTGTAATGTATTATCTCCATTCGCACATCGGAAAGCTATTCAGAACGAAATGTCAGTGAACCTTGTTAATTTGTATCGAATCGCACAAAAGTGTATCGGTGATCACAAATTTTCATGTCTATGAACGTTCGGAAACGACATCACTCGATTGTAGGTTATGATCTCGAATCGCACGTCGGAAAGCTGTTCTGTTCGAAATGTCAGTGAATGTTGATAAAATGTATCGATTCACACAAAAGTGTATCGGTGATCTCCAATTTTCACGTTTATGAACGTTCGGAAACGGCATCACTCGATTGTAATGTATTATCTCGATTCGCACATCGGAAAGCTATTCAGAACGAAATGTCAGTGAACCTTGTTAATTTGTATCGAATCGCACAAAAGTGTATCGGTGATCACAAATTTTCATGTCTATGAACGTTCGGAAACGACATCACTCGATTGTAGGTTATGATCTCGAATCGCACGTCGGAAAGCTGTTCTGTTCGAAATGTCAGTGAATGTTGATAAAATGTATCGATTCACACAAAAGTGTATCGGTGATCTCCAATTTTCACGTTTATGAACGGTCGGAAACGACATCACTCGATTGTAAGTTATGATATCGAATCGCACATCGAAAAGCTGCTCTTTTCGAAATGTCAGTGAATATTGTTAAACTGTATCGATTCACACAAAAGTGTATCGGTGATCTCCAATTTTCACGTTTATGAACGTTCGGAAACGACATCACTCGATTGTAATGTATTATCTCGATTCGCACATCGGAAAGCTATTCAGAACGAAATGTCCGTGAACCTTGTTAATTTGTATCGATTCGCACAAAAGTGTATCGGTGATCACAAATTTTCATGTCTATGAACGTTCGGAAACGACATCACTCGATTGTAGGTTATGATCTCGAATCGCACGTCGGAAAGCTGTTCTGTTCGAAATGTCAGTGAATGTTGATAAATTGTATCGATTCACACAAAAGTGTATGGGTGATCACAAATTTTCATGTTTATGAACGTTCGGAAACGACATCACTCGATTGTAATGTATTATCTCGATTCGCACATCGGAAAGCTATTCAGAACGAAATGTCCGTGAACCTTGTTAATTTCCATCGATTCGCACAAAAGTGTATTGGTGATCACAAATTTTCATGTTTATGAACGTTCGGAAACGACATCACTCGATTGTAGGTTATGATCTCGAATCGCACGTCGGAAAGCTGTTCGGTTCGCTAGGTCAGTGAATGTTGTTTAATTGAATCGATTCACACAAAAGTGTATCGGTGATCACCAATTTTCATGTTCATGAACGTTCGGAAACGACATCACTCGATTGTAAGTTATGATCTCGATCAGCACATCGGAAAGCGATTGAGAACGAAATGTCAGTGAATCTTGTTAATTTCTATCGATTCACACAAAAGTCAATCCGTGTTCACCAATTTTCATGTTTATGTACGTTCGGAAACGACATAACTCGATTGTAAGTTATGATCTCAAATCGCACGTCAGAAAGCGATTCTGTTCGAAATGTCATAGAATCTTGTTAATTTGTGATGACTTGAACAAAAAGTTTATCGTGATCACCGTTTTTCATGTATACGAACTTTCGGAGACGACATCACTCGATTGTAAGTTATGATCTCGAATCGCACGTCGGAAACCGATTCTGTTCGAATTGTCAGTGAATCTTGATAAATTGTAGCGATTCTCACAAAAGTTTATTTGTGATCACCAATTTTCATATTTGTGAACGTTCAGAAACGACATCGTTCGATTGTCAGTTCCGGTCTCGAATCGCATCTCGGATTGCGATTCTGATAGAAATGTCGGAAAAATTTGTTGATTTGTAACGATTAACAGAAAAGATTATCGCTGATTACCTATTTTCATGTTTATGAAAGATTGGAAACGGTCACCGATAAACGTCACATATCAACAATTTTACAGACATTTAGTATTGCAATCCGAAGGGCTATTTGAGATCTGAACTGGCAATCGAGCGATGAAAACGTTTCCGAACGTTCATAAACATGAAGTTGGTGATCACCAACAAAATTTTTGTTCCATTCATGACAAATTATCAATATTCAATGACATTTCGATTCGAGATCATAAATTACAATCGAGTGATGTCGTTTCCGAACGTTCATAAACGTGCAAATTGGTGATCACCGATACACTTTTGTGTGAATCTATACAATTTAACAACATTCACTGACATTTCGAACAGAACAGCTTTCCGACGTGCGATCCGAGATCATAACTTACAATCGAGTGATGTCATTTCCGAACGTTCATAAACGTGAAAATTGGTCATCACCGATACACTTTTGTGTGAATCGACACAATTTAACAACATTCACTGACATTTCGAACAGAACAGCTTTCCGACGTGCGATTCGAGATCATACCTTACAATCGAGTGATGTCGTTTCCGAACGTTCATGAACATGAAAATTGGTGATCACCTATACACTTTTGTGTCAATCGACACAAATTAACCAGATTCACTGACATTTCGTTCTGAATCGCTTTCCGATGTGCGAATCGCGATCACAGCTTACAATCGAGTGTTGTCGTTTCCGAACGTTCATAAACATGAAGAACGGTGATCACCGATAGATTTTTGTGAGAATCGCAACAAATCAAGAAGATTCACTGACATTTCGAACAAAATCAGATTCCTACGTGCGATTCGAGATCACACCTTACAATCGAGTGGTGTCGTTTCCGAACGTTCATAAACGTGAAAATTGGTGATCACCGATACACTTTTGTGTGAATCGATACAATTTAACAACATTCACTGACATTTCGAACAGAACAGCCTTCCGACGAGCGATTCGAGATCATACCTTACAATCGAGTGATGTAGTTTTCGAACGTTCATAAACGTGAAAATTGGTGATCACCGATACACTTTTGTGTGAATCGATACAATTTTACAACATTCACTGACATTTCGAACAGAACAGCCTTCCGACGAGCGATTCGAGATCATACCTTACAATCGAGTGATGTCGTTTCCGAACGTTCATGAACATGAAAATTGGTCATCACCGATACACTTTTGTGTGAATCGACACAAATTAACCAGATTCACTGACATTTCGTTCTGAATCGCTTTCCGATGTGCGAATCGCGATCACAGCTTACAATCGAGTGTTTTTGTTTCCGAACGTTCATAAACATGAAGAAGGGTGATCGCCGATAGATTTTTGTGAGAATCGCAACAAATCAAGAAGATTCACTGACATTTCGAACAAAATCAGATTCCCACGTGCGATTCGAGATCATAACTTACAATCGAGTGATGTCATTTCGGAACGTTCATAAACGTGAAAATTGGTGATCACCGATACACTTTTGTGTGAATCGATACAATTTAACAACATTCACTGACATTTCGAACAGAACAGCTTTCCGACGTGCGATTCGAGATCATACCTTACAATCGAGTGATGTCGTTTCCGAACGTTCATGAACATGAAAATTGGTGATCACCTATACACTTTTGTGTGAATCGACACAAATTAACCAGATTCACTGTCATTTCGTTCTGAATCGCTTTCCGATGTGCGAATCGCGATCACAGCTTACAATCGTGTGTTGTCGTTTCCGAACGTTCATAAACATGAAGAACGGTGATCACCGATAGATTTTTGCGAGAATCGCAACAAATCAAGAAGATTCACTGACATTTCGAACAAAATCAGATTCCGACGTGCGATTCGAGATCATACCTTACAATCGAGTGATGTCGTTTCCGAACGTTCATGAACATGAAAATTGGTGATCACCTATACACTTTTGTGTGAATCGACACAAATTAACCAGATTCACTGACATTTCGTTCTGAATCGCTTTCCGATGTGCGAATCGCGATCACAGCTTACAATCGAGTGTTGTCGTTTCCGAACGTTCATAAACATGAAGAACGGTGATCACCGATACATTTTTGTGAGAATCGCAACAAATCAAGAAGGTTCACTGACATTTCGAACAAAATCAGATTCCTACGTGCGATTCGAGATCACACCTTACAATCGAGTGGTGTCGTTTCCGAACGTTCATAAACGTGAAAATTGGTGATCACCGATACACTTTTGTGTGAATCGATACAATTTAACAACATTCACTGACATTTCGAACAGAACAGCCTTCCGACGAGCGATTCGAGATCATACCTTACAATCGAGTGATGTAGTTTTCGAACGTTCATAAACGTGAAAATTGGTGATCACCGATACACTTTTGTGTGAATCGATACAATTTTACAACATTCACTGACATTTCGAACAGAACAGCCTTCCGACGAGCGATTCGAGATCATACCTTACAATCGAGTGATGTCGTTTCCGAACGTTCATGAACATGATAATTGGTCATCACCGATACACTTTTGTGTGAATCGACACAAATTAACCAGATTCACTGACATTTCGTTCTGAATCGCTTTCCGATGTGCGAATCGCGATCACAGCTTACAATCGAGTGTTTTTGTTTCCGAACGTTCATAAACATGAAGAAGGGTGATCGCCGATAGATTTTTGTGAGAATCGCAACAAATCAAGAAGATTCACTGACATTTCGAACAAAATCCGATTCCCACGTGCGATTCGAGATCATAACTTACAATCGAGTGATGTCATTTCGGAACGTTCATAAACGTGAAAATTGGTGATCACCGATACACTTTTGTGCGAATCGATACAATTTAACAACATTCACTGACATTTCGAACAGAACAGCTTTCCGACGTGCGATTCGAGATCATACCTTACAATCGAGTGATGTCGTTTCCGAACGTTCATGAACATGAAAATTGGTGATCACCTATACACTTTTGTGTGAATCGACACAAATTAACCAGATTCACTGTCATTTCGTTCTGAATCGCTTTCCGATGTGCGAATCGCGATCACAGCTTACAATCGTGTGTTGTCGTTTCCGAACGTTCATAAACATGAAGAACGGTGATCACCGATAGATTTTTGCGAGAATCGCAACAAATCAAGAAGATTCACTGACATTTCGAACAAAATCAGATTCCGACGTGCGATTCGAGATCATAACTTACAATCGAGTGATGTCATTTCGGAACGTTCATAAACGTGAAAATTGGTGATCACCGATACACTTTTGTGTGAATCGATACAATTTAACAACATTCACTGACATTTCGAACAGAACAGCTTTCCGACGTGCGATTCGAGATCATACCTTACAATCGAGTGATGTCGCTTCCGAACGTTCATGAACATGAAAATTGGTGATCACCGATACACTTTTGTGTGAATCGATACATTTTATCAACATTCACTGACATTTCGAACAGAACAGCTTTCCGACGTGCGATTCGAGATCATAACCTACAATCGACTGATGTCGTTTCCGTACGTTCATAAACATGAAAATTTGTGATCACCGATACACTTTTGTGCGAATCGATACAAATTAACAAGGTTCACGGACATTTCGTTCTGAATAGCTTTCCGATGTGCGAATCGAGATAATACATTACAATCGAGTGATGTCGTTTCCGAACGTTCATAAACGTGAAAATTGGAGATCACCGATACACTTTTGTGTGAATCGATACAATTTAACAACATTCACTGACATTTCGAAAAGAGCAGCTTGTCGATGTGCGATTCGATATCATAACTTACAATCGAGTCATGTCGTTTCCGACCGTTCATAAACGTGGAAATTGGAGATCACCGATACACTTTTGTGTGAATCGATTCAATTTAACAACATTCACGGACATTTCGAACAGAACAGCTTTCCGACGTGCGATTCGAGATCATAACCTACAATCGAGTGATGTCGTTTCCGAACGTTCATAAACATGAAAATTTGTGATCACCAATTCACTTTTGTGCGAATCGATGGAAATTAACAGGATTCACTGACATTTCGTTCTGAATCGCTTTCCGATGTGCGAATCGAGATAATAATCCAGTGATGTCGTTTCCGAACGTTCATAAACGTGAAAATTGGAGTTCACCGATACACTTTTGTGTGAATCGATACATTTTATCAACATTCACTGACATTTCGAACAGAACAGCTTTCCGACGTGCGATTCGAGATCATACCTTACGATCGAGTGATGTCGTTTCCGAACGTTCATAAACATGAAGAACGGTGATCACCGATAGATTTTTGCGAGAATCGCAACAAATCAAGAAGATTCACTGACATTTCGAACAAAATCAGATTCCGACCTGCGATTCGAGAACATAACTTACAATCGAGTGATGTAGTTTTCGAACGTTCATAAACGTGAAAATTGGTGATCACCGATACACTTTTGTGTGAATCGATACAATTTTACAACATTCACTGACATTTCGAACAGAACAGCCTTCCGACGAGCGATTCGAGATCATACCTTACAATCGAGTGATGTCGTTTCCGAACGTTCATGAACATGAAAATTGGTGATCACCGATACACTTTTGTGTGAATCGATACAATTTAACAACATTCACTGACATTTCGAACAGAACAGCTTTCCGACGTGCGATTCGAGATCATACCTTACAATCGAGTGATGTCGTTTCCGAACGTTCATGAACATGAAAATTGGTGATCACCGATACACTTTTGTGTAAATCGATACAATTTAACAACATTCACTGACATTTCGAACAGAACAGCTTTCCAACGTGCGATTCGAGATCATACCTTAGAATTGAGTGATGTCGTTTCCGAACGTTCATAAACATTAAGAACGGTGATCACCGATACACTTTTGTGTGAATCGATACAATTTAACAACATTCACTGACATTTCGACTAGCATCGCTTTCCGACGTGCGATTCGAGATCATTACACGTCGGAAAACGATTCAGAACGAAATGACAGTGAACGTTGTTAATTTGTATCGATTCGCACTAAAGTGTATCGGTGATCACAAATTTTCATGTTTATGAACGTTCGGAAACGACATCACTCGATTGTAGGTTATAATCTCGAATCGCACGTCGGAAAGCTGTTCTGTTCGAAATGTCAGTGAATGTTGATAAAATGTATCGATTCACACAAAAGTGTATCGGTGATCTCCAATTTTCACGTTTATGAACGTTCGGAAACGACATCACTCGATTGTAATGTATTATCTCGATTCGCACATCGGAAA
Organism: Venturia canescens; assembly: GCF_019457755.1. Classification (NCBI taxonomy): domain Eukaryota; kingdom Metazoa; phylum Arthropoda; class Insecta; order Hymenoptera; family Ichneumonidae; genus Venturia; species Venturia canescens. The sequence goes on along the minus strand of NC_057429.1, from coordinate 370,772 downwards.
GCTATTCAGAACGAAATGTCAGTGAACCTTGTTAATTTGTATCGATTCGCACAAAAGTGTATCGGTGATCACAAATTTTAATGTTTATGAACGTTCGGAAACGACATCACTCGATTGTAGGTTATAATCTCGAATCGCACGTCGGAAAGCTGTTCTGTTCGAAATGTCAGTGAATGTTGATAAAATGTATCGATTCACACAAAAGTGTATCGGTGATCTCCAATTTTCACGTTTATGAACGTTCGGAAACGACATCACTCGATTGTAATGTATTATCTCGATTCGCACATCGGAAAGCTATTCAGAACGAAATGTCAGTGAACCTTGTTAATTTGTGTCGATTCGCACAAAAGTGTATCGGTGATCACAAATTTTAATGTTTATGAACGTTCGGAAACGACATCACTCGATTGTAGGTTATAATCTCGAATCGCACGTCGGAAAGCTGTTCTGTTCGAAATGTCAGTGAATGTTGATAAAATGTATCGATTCACACAAAAGTGTATCGGTGATCTCCAATTTTCATGTTTATGAACGTTCGGAAACGACATCACTCGATTGTAGGTTATAATCTCGAATCGCACGTCGGAAAGCTGTTCTGTTCGAAATGTCAGTGAATGTTGATAAAATGTATCGATTCACACAAAAGTGTATCGGTGATCTCCAATTTTCACGTTTATGAACGTTCGGAAACGACATCACTCGATTGTAATGTATTATCTCGATTCGCACATCGGAAAGCTATTCAGAACGAAATGTCAGTGAACCTTGTTAATTTGTGTCGATTCGCACAAAAGTGTATCGGTGATCACAAATTTTAATGTTTATGAACGTTCGGAAACGACATCACTCGATTGTAGGTTATGATCTCGAATCGCACGTCGGAAAGCTGTTCTGTTCGAAATGTCAGTGAATGTTGATAAAATGTATCGATTCACACAAAAGTGTATCGGTGATCTCCAATTTTCACGTTTATGAACGTTCGGAAACGACATCACTCGATGTAATGTATAATCTCGATTCGCACATCGGAAAGCTATTCAGAACGAAATGTCAGTGAACCTTGTTAATTTGTGTCGATTCGCACAAAAGTGTATCGGTGATCACAAATTTTAATGTTTATGAACGTTCCGAAACGACATCACTCGATTGTAGGTTATAATCTCGAATCGCACGTCGGAAAGCTGTTCTGTTCGAAATGTCAGTGAATGTTGATAAAATGTATCGATTCACACAAAAGTGTATCGGTGATCTCCAATTTTCACGTTTATGAACGTTCGGAAACGGCATCACTCGATTGTAATGTATTATCTCGATTCGCACATCGGAAAGCTATTCAGAACGAAATGTCAGTGAACCTTGTTAATTTGTATCGAATCGCACAAAAGTGTATCGGTGATCACAAATTTTCATGTCTATGAACGTTCGGAAACGACATCACTCGATTGTAGGTTATGATCTCGAATCGCACGTCGGAAAGCTGTTCTGTTCAAAATGTCAGTGAATGTTGATAAATTGTATCGATTCACACAAAAGTGTATGGGTGATCACAAATTTTCATGTTTATGAACGTTCGGAAACGACATCACTCGATTGTAATGTATTATCTCGATTCGCACATCGGAAAGCTATTCAGAACGAAATGTCCGTGAACCTTGTTAATTTCCATCGATTCGCACAATAGTGTATTGGTGATCACAAATTTTCATGTTTATGAACGTTCGGAAACGACATCACTCGATTGTAGGTTATGATCTCGAATCGCACGTCGGAAAGCTGTTCTGTTCGAAATGTCAGTGAATGTTGTTTAATTGAATCGATTCACACAAAAGTGTATCGGTGATCACCAATTTTCATGTTCATGAACGTTCGGAAACGACATCACTCGATTGTAAGTTATGATCTCGATCAGCACATCGGAAAGCGATTGAGAACGAAATGTCAGTGAATCTTGTTAATTTCTATCGATTCACACAAAAGTCAATCCGTGTTCACCAATTTTCATGTTTATGCACGTTCGGAAACGACATAACTCGATTGTAAGTTATGATCTCAAATCGCACGTCAGAAAGCGATTCTTGTTCGAAATGTCATAGAATCTTGTTAATTTGTGATGACTTGAACAAAAAGTTTATCGTGATCACCGTTTTTCATGTATACGAACTTTCGGAGACGACATCACTCGATTGTAAGTTATGATCTCGAATCGCACGTCGGAAACCGATTCTGTTCGAATTGTCAGTGAATCTTGATAAATTGTAGCGATTCTCACAAAAGTTTATTTGTGATCACCAATTTTCATATTTGTGAACGTTCAGAAACGACATCGTTCGATTGTCAGTTCCGGTCTCGAATCGCATCTCGGATTGCGATTCTGATAGAAATGTCGGAAAAAATTGTTGATTTGTAACGATTAACAGAAAAGATTATCGCTGATTACCTATTTTCATGTTTATGAAAGATTGGAAACGGTCACCGATAAACGTCACATATCAACAATTTTACAGACATTTAGTATTGCAATCCGAAGGGCTATTTGAGATCTGAACTGGCAATCGAGCGATGAAAACGTTTCCGAACGTTCATAAACATGAAGTTGGTGATCACCAACAAAATTTTTGTTCCATTCATGACAAATTATCAATATTCAATGACATTTCGATTCGAGATCATAAATTACAATCGAGTGATGTCGTTTCCGAACGTTCATAAACGTGCAAATTGGTGATCACCGATACACTTTTGTGTGAATCTATACAATTTAACAACATTCACTGACATTTCGAACAGAACAGCTTTCCGACGTGCGATCCGAGATCATAACTTACAATCGAGTGATGTCATTTCCGAACGTTCATAAACGTGAAAATTGGTCATCACCGATACACTTTTGTGTGAATCGACACAATTTAACAACATTCACTGACATTTCGAACAGAACAGCTTTCCGACGTGCGATTCGAGATCATACCTTACAATCGAGTGATGTCGTTTCCGAACGTTCATGAACATGAAAATTGGTGATCACCTATACACTTTTGTGTCAATCGACACAAATTAACCAGATTCACTGACATTTCGTTCTGAATCGCTTTCCGATGTGCGAATCGCGATCACAGCTTACAATCGAGTGTTGTCGTTTCCGAACGTTCATAAACATGAAGAACGGTGATCACCGATAGATTTTTGTGAGAATCGCAACAAATCAAGAAGATTCACTGACATTTCGAACAAAATCAGATTCCTACGTGCGATTCGAGATCACACCTTACAATCGAGTGGTGTCGTTTCCGAACGTTCATAAACGTGAAAATTGGTGATCACCGATACACTTTTGTGTGAATCGATACAATTTAACAACATTCACTGACATTTCGAACAGAACAGCTTTCCGACGTGCGATTCGAGATCATAACCTACAATCGACTGATGTCGTTTCCGTACGTTCATAAACATGAAAATTTGTGATCACCGATACACTTTTGTGCGAATCGATACAAATTAACAAGGTTCACGGACATTTCGTTCTGAATAGCTTTCCGATGTGCGAATCGAGATAATACATTACAATCGAGTGATGTCGTTTCCGAACGTTCATAAACGTGAAAATTGGAGATCACCGATACACTTTTGTGTGAATCGATACAATTTAACAACATTCACTGACATTTCGAAAAGAGCAGCTTGTCGATGTGCGATTCGATATCATAACTTACAATCGAGTGATGTCGTTTCCGACCGTTCATAAACGTGGAAATTGGAGATCACCGATACACTTTTGTGTGAATCGATTCAATTTAACAACATTCACGGACATTTCGAACAGAACAGCTTTCCGACGTGCGATTCGAGATCATAACCTACAATCGAGTGATGTCGTTTCCGAACGTTCATAAACATGAAAATTTGTGATCACCAATTCACTTTTGTGCGAATCGATACAATTTAACAACATTCACTGACATTTCGAACAGAACAGCTTTCCGACGTGCGATTCGAGATCATACCTTACAATCGAGTGATGTCGTTTCCGAACGTTCATGAACATGAAAATTGGTGATCACCGATACACTTTTGTGTAAATCGATACAATTTAACAACATTCACTGACATTTCGAACAGAACAGCTTTCCAACGTGCGATTCGAGATCATACCTTAGAATTGAGTGATGTCGTTTCCGAACGTTCATAAACATTAAGAACGGTGATCACCGATACACTTTTGTGTGAATCGATACAATTTAACAACATTCACTGACATTTCGACTAGCATCGCTTTCCGACGTGCGATTCGAGATCATTACACGTCGGAAAACGATTCAGAACGAAATGACAGTGAACGTTGTTAATTTGTATCGATTCGCACTAAAGTGTATCGGTGATCACAAATTTTCATGTTTATGAACGTTCGGAAACGACATCACTCGATTGTAGGTTATAATCTCGAATCGCACGTCGGAAAGCTGTTCTGTTCGAAATGTCAGTGAATGTTGATAAAATGTATCGATTCACACAAAAGTGTATCGGTGATCTCCAATTTTCACGTTTATGAACGTTCGGAAACGACATCACTCGATTGTAATGTATTATCTCGATTCGCACATCGGAAAGCTATTCAGAACGAAATGTCAGTGAACCTTGTTAATTTGTATCGATTCGCACAAAAGTGTATCGGTGATCACAAATTTTAATGTTTATGAACGTTCGGAAACGACATCACTCGATTGTAGGTTATAATCTCGAATCGCACGTCGGAAAGCTGTTCTGTTCGAAATGTCAGTGAATGTTGATAAAATGTATCGATTCACACAAAAGTGTATCGGTGATCTCCAATTTTCACGTTTATGAACGTTCGGAAACGACATCACTCGATTGTAATGTATTATCTCGATTCGCACATCGGAAAGCTATTCAGAACGAAATGTCAGTGAACCTTGTTAATTTGTGTCGATTCGCACAAAAGTGTATCGGTGATCACAAATTTTAATGTTTATGAACGTTCGGAAACGACATCACTCGATTGTAGGTTATAATCTCGAATCGCACGTCGGAAAGCTGTTCTGTTCGAAATGTCAGTGAATGTTGATAAAATGTATCGATTCACACAAAAGTGTATCGGTGATCTCCAATTTTCATGTTTATGAACGTTCGGAAACGGCATCACTCGATTGTAATGTATTATCTCGATTCGCACATCGGAAAGCTATTCAGAACGAAATGTCAGTGAACCTTGTTAATTCGTATCGAATCGCACAAAAGTGTATCGGTGATCACAAATTTTCATGTCTATGAACGTTCGGAAACGACATCACTCGATTGTAGGTTATGATCTCGAATCGCACGTCGGAAAGCTGTTCTGTTCGAAATGTCAGTGAATGTTGATAAAATGTATCGATTCACACAAAAGTGTATCGGTGAACTCCAATTTTCACGTTTATGAACGTTCGGAAACGACATCACTCGATTGTAATGTATTATCTCGATTCGCACATCGGAAAGCGATTCAGAACGAAATGTCAGTGAATCCTGTTAATTTCCATCGATTCGCACAAAAGTGTATTGGTGATCACAAATTTTCATGTTTATGAACGTTCGGAAACGACATCACTCGATTGTAGGTTATGATCTCGAATCGCACGTCGGAAAGCTGTTCTGTTCGAAATGTCAGTGAATGTTGTTAAATTGAATCGATTCACACAAAAGTGTATCGGTGATCTCCAATTTTCACGTTTATGAACGGTCGGAAACGACATCACTCGATTGTAAGTTATGATATCGAATCGCACATCGAAAAGCTGCTCTTTTCGAAATGTCAGTGAATATTGTTAAACTGTATCGATTCACACAAAAGTGTATCGGTGATCTCCAATTTTCACGTTTATGAACGTTCGGAAACGACATCACTCGATTGTAATGTATTATCTCGATTCGCACATCGGAAAGCTATTCAGAACGAAATGTCCGTGAACCTTGTTAATTTCCATCGATTCGCACAAAAGTGTATCGGTGATCACAAATTTTCATGTTTATGAACGTTCGGAAACGACATCACTCGATTGTAGGTTATGATCTCGAATCGCACGTCGGAAAGCTGTTCTGTTCGCAAGGTCAGTGAATGTTGTTTAATTGAATCGATTCACACAAAAGTGTATCGGTGATCACCAATTTTCATGTTCATGAACGTTCGGAAACGACATCACTCGATTCTAAGTTATGATCTCGATCAGCACATCGGAAAGCGATTGAGAACGAAATGTCAGTGAATCTTGTTAATTTCTATCGATTCACACAAAAGTCAATCCGTGTTCACCAATTTTCATGTTTATGTACGTTCGGAAACGACATAACTCGATTGTAAGTTATGATCTCAAATCGCACGTCAGAAAGCGATTCTGTTCGAAATGTCATAGAATCTTGTTAATTTGTGATGACTTGAACAAAAAGTTTATCGTGATCACCGTTTTTCATGTATACGAACTTTCGGAGACGACATCACTCGATTGTAAGTTATGATCTCGAATCGCACGTCGGAAACCGATTCTGTTCGAATTGTCAGTGAATCTTGATAAATTGTAGCGATTCTCACAAAAGTTTATTTGTGATCACCAATTTTCATATTTGTGAACGTTCAGAAACGACATCGTTCGATTGTCAGTTCCGGTCTCGAATCGCATCTCGGATTGCGATTCTGATAGAAATGTCGGAAAAAATTGTTGATTTGTAACGATTAACAGAAAAGATTATCGCTGATTACCTATTTTCATGTTTATGAAAGATTGGAAACGGTCACCGATAACCGTCACATATCAACAATTTTACAGACATTTAGTATTGCAATCCGAAGGGCTATTTGAGATCTGAACTGGCAATCGAGCGATGAAAACGTTTCCGAACGTTCATAAACATGAAGTTGGTGATCACCAACAAAATTTTTGTTCCATTCATGACAAATTATCAATATTCAATGACATTTCGATTCGAGATCATAAATTACAATCGAGTGATGTCGTTTCCGAACGTTCATAAACGTGCAAATTGGTGATCACCGATACACTTTTGTGTGAATCTATACAATTTAACAACATTCACTGACATTTCGAACAGAACAGCTTTCCGACGTGCGATCCGAGATCATAACTTACAATCGAGTGATGTCATTTCCGAACGTTCATAAACGTGAAAATTGGTCATCACCGATACACTTTTGTGTGAATCGACACAATTTAACAACATTCACTGACATTTCGAACAGAACAGCTTTCCGACGTGCGATTCGAGATCATACCTTACAATCGAGTGATGTCGTTTCCGAACGTTCATGAACATGAAAATTGGTGATCACCTATACACTTTTGTGTCAATCGACACAAATTAACCAGATTCACTGACATTTCGTTCTGAATCGCTTTCCGATGTGCGAATCGCGATCACAGCTTACAATCGAGTGTTGTCGTTTCCGAACGTTCATAAACATGAAGAACGGTGATCACCGATAGATTTTTGTGAGAATCGCAACAAATCAAGAAGATTCACTGACATTTCGAACAAAATCAGATTCCTACGTGCGATTCGAGATCACACCTTACAATCGAGTGGTGTCGTTTCCGAACGTTCATAAACGTGAAAATTGGTGATCACCGATACACTTTTGTGTGAATCGATACAATTTAACAACATTCACTGACATTTCGAACAGAACAGCCTTCCGACGAGCGATTCGAGATCATACCTTACAATCGAGTGATGTCGTTTCCGAACGTTCATGAACATGAAAATTGGTGATCACCGATACACTTTTGTGTGAATCGATACAATTTAACAACATTCACTGACATTTCGAACAGAACAGCTTTCCGACGTGCGATTCGAGATCATACCTTACAATCGAGTGATGTCGTTTCCGAACGTTCATGAACATGAAAATTGGTCATCACCGATACACTTTTGTGTGAATCGACACAAATTAACCAGATTCACTGACATTTCGTTCTGAATCGCTTTCCGATGTGCGAATCGCGATCACAGCTTACAATCGAGTGTTTTTGTTTCCGAACGTTCATAAACATGAAGAACGGTGATCGCCGATACATTTTTGTGAGAATCGCAACAAATCAAGAAGATTCACTGACATTTCGAACAAAATCAGATTCCCACGTGCGATTCGAGATCATACCTTACAATCGAATGATGTCGTTTCCGAACGTTCATGAACATGAAAATTGGTGATCACCGATACACTTTTGTGTGAATCGATACAATTTAACAACATTCACTGACATTTCGAACAGAACAGCTTTCCGACGTGCGATTCGAGATCATACCTTACAATCGAGTGATGTCGTTTCCGAACGTTCATGAACATGAAAATTGGTGATCACCGATACACTTTTGTGTAAATCGATACAATTTAACAACATTCACTGACATTTCGAACAGAACAGCTTTCCAACGTGCGATTCGAGATCATACCTTAGAATTGAGTGATGTCGTTTCCGAACGTTCATAAACATTAAGAACGGTGATCACCGATACACTTTTGTGTGAATCGATACAATTTAACAACATTCACTGACATTTCGACTAGCATCGCTTTCCGACGTGCGATTCGAGATCATTACACGTCGGAAAACGATTCAGAACGAAATGACAGTGAACGTTGTTAATTTGTATCGATTCGCACTAAAGTGTATCGGTGATCACAAATTTTCATGTTTATGAACGTTCGGAAACGACATCACTCGATTGTAGGTTATAATCTCGAATCGCACGTCGGAAAGCTGTTCTGTTCGAAATGTCAGTGAATGTTGATAAAATGTATCGATTCACACAAAAGTGTATCGGTGATCTCCAATTTTCACGTTTATGAACGTTCGGAAACGACATCACTCGATTGTAATGTATTATCTCGATTCGCACATCGGAAAGCTATTCAGAACGAAATGTCAGTGAACCTTGTTAATTTGTATCGATTCGCACAAAAGTGTATCGGTGATCACAAATTTTAATGTTTATGAACGTTCGGAAACGACATCACTCGATTGTAGGTTATAATCTCGAATCGCACGTCGGAAAGCTGTTCTGTTCGAAATGTCAGTGAATGTTGATAAAATGTATCGATTCACACAAAAGTGTATCGGTGATCTCCAATTTTCACGTTTATGAACGTTCGGAAACGACATCACTCGATTGTAGGTTATGATCTCGAATCGCACGTCGGAAAGCTGTTCTGTTCGAAATGTCAGTGAATGTTGATAAAATGTATCGATTCACACAAAAGTGTATCGGTGAACTCCAATTTTCACGTTTATGAACGTTCGGAAACGACATCACTCGATTGTAATGTATTATCTCGATTCGCACATCGGAAAGCGATTCAGAACGAAATGTCAGTGAATCCTGTTAATTTGCATCGATTCGCACAAAAGTGTATTGGTGATCACAAATTTTCATGTTTATGAACGTTCGGAAACGACATCACTCGATTGTAGGTTATGATCTCGAATCGCACGTCGGAAAGCTGTTCTGTTCGAAATGTCAGTGAATGTTGTTAAATTGAATCGATTCACACAAAAGTGTATCGGTGAACTCCAATTTTCACGTTTATGAACGTTCGGAAACGACATCACTCGATTGTAATGTATTATCTCGATTCGCACATCGGAAAGCGATTCAGAACGAAATGTCAGTGAATCCTGTTAATTTCCATCGATTCGCACAAAAGTGTATTGGTGATCACAAATTTTCATGTTTATGAACGTTCGGAAACGACATCACTCGATTGTAGGTTATGATCTCGAATCGCACGTCGGAAAGCTGTTCTGTTCGAAATGTCAGTGAATGTTGTTAAATTGAATCGATTCACACAAAAGTGTATCGGTGATCTCCAATTTTCACGTTTATGAACGGTCGGAAACGACATCACTCGATTGTAAGTTATGATATCGAATCGCACATCGAAAAGCTGCTCTTTTCGAAATGTCAGTGAATATTGTTAAACTGTATCGATTCACACAAAAGTGTATCGGTGATCTCCAATTTTCACGTTTATGAACGTTCGGAAACGACATCACTCGATTGTAATGTATTATCTCGATTCGCACATCGGAAAGCTATTCAGAACGAAATGTCCGTGAACCTTGTTAATTTGTATCGATTCGCACAAAAGTGTATCGGTGATCACAAATTTTCATGTCTATGAACGTTCGGAAACGACATCACTCGATTGTAGGTTATGATCTCGAATCGCACGTCGGAAAGCTGTTCTGTTCGAAATGTCAGTGAATGTTGATAAATTGTATCGATTCACACAAAAGTGTATGGGTGATCACAAATTTTCATGTTTATGAACGTTCGGAAACGACATCACTCGATTGTAATGTATTATCTCGATTCGCACATCGGAAAGCTATTCAGAACGAAATGTCCGTGAACCTTGTTAATTTCCATCGATTCGCACAAAAGTGTATTGGTGATCACAAATTTTCATGTTTATGAACGTTCGGAAACGACATCACTCGATTGTAGGTTATGATCTCGAATCGCACGTCGGAAAGCTGTTCTGTTCGCAAGGTCAGTGAATGTTGTTTAATTGAATCGATTCACACAAAAGTGTATCGGTGATCACCAATTTTCCTGTTCATGAACGTTCGGAAACGACATCACTCGATTGTAAGTTATGATCTCGATCAGCACATCGGAAAGCGATTGAGAACGAAATGTCAGTGAATCTTGTTAATTTCTATCGATTCACACAAAAGTCAATCCGTGTTCACCAATTTTCATGTTTATGTACGTTCGGAAACGACATAACTCGATTGTAAGTTATGATCTCAAATCGCACGTCAGAAAGCGATTCTGTTCGAAATGTCATAGAATCTTGTTAATTTGTGATGACTTGAACAAAAAGTTTATCGTGATCACCGTTTTTCATGTATACGAACTTTCGGAGACGACATCACTCGATTGTAAGTTATGATCTCGAATCGCACGTCGGAAACCGATTCTGTTCGAATTGTCAGTGAATCTTGATAAATTGTAGCGATTCTCACAAAAGTTTATTTGTGATCACCAATTTTCATATTTGTGAACGTTCAGAAACGACATCGTTCGATTGTCAGTTCCGGTCTCGAATCGCATCTCGGATTGCGATTCTGATAGAAATGTCGGAAAAAATTGTTGATTTGTAACGATTAACAGAAAAGATTATCGCTGATTACCTATTTTCATGTTTATGAAAGATTGGAAACGGTCACCGATAAACGTCACATATCAACAATTTTACAGACATTTAGTATTGCAATCCGAAGGGCTATTTGAGATCTGAACTGGCAATCGAGCGATGAAAACGTTTCCGAACGTTCATAAACATGAAGTTGGTGATCACCAACAAAATTTTTGTTCCATTCATGACAAATTATCAATATTCAATGACATTTCGATTCGAGATCATGAATTACAATCGAGTGATGTCGTTTCCGAACGTTCATAAACGTGCAAATTGGTGATCACCGATACACTTTTGTGTGAATCTATACAATTTAACAACATTCACTGACATTTCGAACAGAACAGCTTTCCGACGTGCGATCCGAGATCATAACTTACAATCGAGTGATGTCATTTCCGAACGTTCATAAACGTGAAAATTTGTCATCACCGATACACTTTTGTGTGAATCGACACAATTTAACAACATTCACTGACATTTCGAACAGAACAGCTTTCCGACGTGCGATTCGAGATCATACCTTACAATCGAGTGATGTCGTTTCCGAACGTTCATGAACATGAAAATTGGTGATCACCTATACACTTTTGTGTCAATCGACACAAATTAACCAGATTCACTGACATTTCGTTCTGAATCGCTTTCCGATGTGCGAATCGCGATCACAGCTTACAATCGAGTGTTGTCGTTTCCGAACGTTCATAAACATGAAGAACGGTGATCACCGATACATTTTTGTGAGAATCGCAACAAATCAAGAAGGTTCACTGACATTTCGAACAAAATCAGATTCCTACGTGCGATTCGAGATCACACCTTACAATCGAGTGGTGTCGTTTCCGAACGTTCATAAACGTGAAAATTGGTGATCACCGATACACTTTTGTGTGAATCGATACAATTTAACAACATTCACTGACATTTCGAACAGAACAGCCTTCCGACGAGCGATTCGAGATCATACCTTACAATCGAGTGATGTAGTTTTCGAACGTTCATAAACGTGAAAATTGGTGATCACCGATACACTTTTGTGTGAATCGATACAATTTTACAACATTCACTGACATTTCGAACAGAACAGCCTTCCGACGAGCGATTCGAGATCATACCTTACAATCGAGTGATGTCGTTTCCGAACGTTCATGAACATGATAATTGGTCATCACCGATACACTTTTGTGTGAATCGACACAAATTAACCAGATTCACTGACATTTCGTTCTGAATCGCTTTCCGATGTGCGAATCGCGATCACAGCTTACAATCGAGTGTTTTTGTTTCCGAACGTTCATAAACATGAAGAAGGGTGATCGCCGATAGATTTTTGTGAGAATCGCAACAAATCAAGAAGATTCACTGACATTTCGAACAAAATCCGATTCCCACGTGCGATTCGAGATCATAACTTACAATCGAGTGATGTCATTTCGGAACGTTCATAAACGTGAAAATTGGTGATCACCGATACACTTTTGTGCGAATCGATACAATTTAACAACATTCACTGACATTTCGAACAGAACAGCTTTCCGACGTGCGATTCGAGATCATACCTTACAATCGAGTGATGTCGTTTCCGAACGTTCATGAACATGAAAATTGGTGATCACCTATACACTTTTGTGTGAATCGACACAAATTAACCAGATTCACTGTCATTTCGTTCTGAATCGCTTTCCGATGTGCGAATCGCGATCACAGCTTACAATCGTGTGTTGTCGTTTCCGAACGTTCATAAACATGAAGAACGGTGATCACCGATAGATTTTTGCGAGAATCGCAACAAATCAAGAAGATTCACTGACATTTCGAACAAAATCAGATTCCGACGTGCGATTCGAGATCATAACTTACAATCGAGTGATGTCATTTCGGAACGTTCATAAACGTGAAAATTGGTGATCACCGATACACTTTTGTGTGAATCGATACAATTTAACAACATTCACTGACATTTCGAACAGAACAGCTTTCCGACGTGCGATTCGAGATCATACCTTACAATCGAGTGATGTCGCTTCCGAACGTTCATGAACATGAAAATTGGTGATCACCGATACACTTTTGTGTAAATCGATACAATTTAACAACATTCACTGACATTTCGAACAGAACAGCTTTCCAACGTGCGATTCGAGATCATACCTTAGAATTGAGTGATGTCGTTTCCGAACGTTCATAAACATTAAGAACGGTGATCACCGATACACTTTTATGTGAATCGATACAATTTAACAACATTCACTGACATTTCGACTAGCATCGCTTTCCGACGTGCGATTCGAGATCATTACACGTCGGAAAGCGATTCAGAACGAAATGACAGTGAACGTTGTTAATTTGTATCGATTCGCACTAAAGTGTATCGGTGATCACAAATTTTCATGTTTATGAACGTTCGGAAACGACATCACTCGATTGTAGGTTATAATCTCGAATCGCACATCGAAAAGCTGCTCTTTTCGAAATGTCAGTGAATCTTGTTAAACTGTATCGATTCACACAAAAGTGTATCGGTGATCTCCAATTTTCACGTTTATGAACGTTCGGAAACGACATCACTCGATTGTAATGTATTATCTCGATTCGCACATCGGAAAGCTATTCAGAACGAAATGTCCGTGAACCTTGTTAATTTGTATCGATTCGCACAAAAGTGTATCGGTGATCACAAATTTTCATGTTTATGAACGTTCGGAAACGACATCACTCGATTGTAGGTTATAATCTCGAATCGCACGTCGGAAAGCTGTTCTGTTCGAAATGTCAGTGAATGTTGATAAAATGTATCGATTCACACAAAAGTGTATCGGTGATCTCCAATTTTCACGTTTATGAACGTTCGGAAACGGCATCACTCGATTGTAATGTATTATCTCCATTCGCACATCGGAAAGCTATTCAGAACGAAATGTCAGTGAACCTTGTTAATTTGTATCGAATCGCACAAAAGTGTATCGGTGATCACAAATTTTCATGTCTATGAACGTTCGGAAACGACATCACTCGATTGTAGGTTATGATCTCGAATCGCACGTCGGAAAGCTGTTCTGTTCGAAATGTCAGTGAATGTTGATAAAATGTATCGATTCACACAAAAGTGTATCGGTGATCTCCAATTTTCACGTTTATGAACGTTCGGAAACGGCATCACTCGATTGTAATGTATTATCTCGATTCGCACATCGGAAAGCTATTCAGAACGAAATGTCAGTGAACCTTGTTAATTTGTATCGAATCGCACAAAAGTGTATCGGTGATCACAAATTTTCATGTCTATGAACGTTCGGAAACGACATCACTCGATTGTAGGTTATGATCTCGAATCGCACGTCGGAAAGCTGTTCTGTTCGAAATGTCAGTGAATGTTGATAAAATGTATCGATTCACACAAAAGTGTATCGGTGATCTCCAATTTTCACGTTTATGAACGGTCGGAAACGACATCACTCGATTGTAAGTTATGATATCGAATCGCACATCGAAAAGCTGCTCTTTTCGAAATGTCAGTGAATATTGTTAAACTGTATCGATTCACACAAAAGTGTATCGGTGATCTCCAATTTTCACGTTTATGAACGTTCGGAAACGACATCACTCGATTGTAATGTATTATCTCGATTCGCACATCGGAAAGCTATTCAGAACGAAATGTCCGTGAACCTTGTTAATTTGTATCGATTCGCACAAAAGTGTATCGGTGATCACAAATTTTCATGTCTATGAACGTTCGGAAACGACATCACTCGATTGTAGGTTATGATCTCGAATCGCACGTCGGAAAGCTGTTCTGTTCGAAATGTCAGTGAATGTTGATAAATTGTATCGATTCACACAAAAGTGTATGGGTGATCACAAATTTTCATGTTTATGAACGTTCGGAAACGACATCACTCGATTGTAATGTATTATCTCGATTCGCACATCGGAAAGCTATTCAGAACGAAATGTCCGTGAACCTTGTTAATTTCCATCGATTCGCACAAAAGTGTATTGGTGATCACAAATTTTCATGTTTATGAACGTTCGGAAACGACATCACTCGATTGTAGGTTATGATCTCGAATCGCACGTCGGAAAGCTGTTCGGTTCGCTAGGTCAGTGAATGTTGTTTAATTGAATCGATTCACACAAAAGTGTATCGGTGATCACCAATTTTCATGTTCATGAACGTTCGGAAACGACATCACTCGATTGTAAGTTATGATCTCGATCAGCACATCGGAAAGCGATTGAGAACGAAATGTCAGTGAATCTTGTTAATTTCTATCGATTCACACAAAAGTCAATCCGTGTTCACCAATTTTCATGTTTATGTACGTTCGGAAACGACATAACTCGATTGTAAGTTATGATCTCAAATCGCACGTCAGAAAGCGATTCTGTTCGAAATGTCATAGAATCTTGTTAATTTGTGATGACTTGAACAAAAAGTTTATCGTGATCACCGTTTTTCATGTATACGAACTTTCGGAGACGACATCACTCGATTGTAAGTTATGATCTCGAATCGCACGTCGGAAACCGATTCTGTTCGAATTGTCAGTGAATCTTGATAAATTGTAGCGATTCTCACAAAAGTTTATTTGTGATCACCAATTTTCATATTTGTGAACGTTCAGAAACGACATCGTTCGATTGTCAGTTCCGGTCTCGAATCGCATCTCGGATTGCGATTCTGATAGAAATGTCGGAAAAATTTGTTGATTTGTAACGATTAACAGAAAAGATTATCGCTGATTACCTATTTTCATGTTTATGAAAGATTGGAAACGGTCACCGATAAACGTCACATATCAACAATTTTACAGACATTTAGTATTGCAATCCGAAGGGCTATTTGAGATCTGAACTGGCAATCGAGCGATGAAAACGTTTCCGAACGTTCATAAACATGAAGTTGGTGATCACCAACAAAATTTTTGTTCCATTCATGACAAATTATCAATATTCAATGACATTTCGATTCGAGATCATAAATTACAATCGAGTGATGTCGTTTCCGAACGTTCATAAACGTGCAAATTGGTGATCACCGATACACTTTTGTGTGAATCTATACAATTTAACAACATTCACTGACATTTCGAACAGAACAGCTTTCCGACGTGCGATCCGAGATCATAACTTACAATCGAGTGATGTCATTTCCGAACGTTCATAAACGTGAAAATTGGTCATCACCGATACACTTTTGTGTGAATCGACACAATTTAACAACATTCACTGACATTTCGAACAGAACAGCTTTCCGACGTGCGATTCGAGATCATACCTTACAATCGAGTGATGTCGTTTCCGAACGTTCATGAACATGAAAATTGGTGATCACCTATACACTTTTGTGTCAATCGACACAAATTAACCAGATTCACTGACATTTCGTTCTGAATCGCTTTCCGATGTGCGAATCGCGATCACAGCTTACAATCGAGTGTTGTCGTTTCCGAACGTTCATAAACATGAAGAACGGTGATCACCGATACATTTTTGTGAGAATCGCAACAAATCAAGAAGATTCACTGACATTTCGAACAAAATCAGATTCCTACGTGCGATTCGAGATCACACCTTACAATCGAGTGGTGTCGTTTCCGAACGTTCATAAACGTGAAAATTGGTGATCACCGATACACTTTTGTGTGAATCGATACAATTTAACAACATTCACTGACATTTCGAACAGAACAGCCTTCCGACGAGCGATTCGAGATCATACCTTACAATCGAGTGATGTAGTTTTCGAACGTTCATAAACGTGAAAATTGGTGATCACCGATACACTTTTGTGTGAATCGATACAATTTTACAACATTCACTGACATTTCGAACAGAACAGCCTTCCGACGAGCGATTCGAGATCATACCTTACAATCGAGTGATGTCGTTTCCGAACGTTCATGAACATGAAAATTGGTCATCACCGATACACTTTTGTGTGAATCGACACAAATTAACCAGATTCACTGACATTTCGTTCTGAATCGCTTTCCGATGTGCGAATCGCGATCACAGCTTACAATCGAGTGTTTTTGTTTCCGAACGTTCATAAACATGAAGAAGGGTGATCGCCGATAGATTTTTGTGAGAATCGCAACAAATCAAGAAGATTCACTGACATTTCGAACAAAATCAGATTCCCACGTGCGATTCGAGATCATAACTTACAATCGAGTGATGTCATTTCGGAACGTTCATAAACGTGAAAATTGGTGATCACCGATACACTTTTGTGTGAATCGATACAATTTAACAACATTCACTGACATTTCGAACAGAACAGCTTTCCGACGTGCGATTCGAGATCATACCTTACAATCGAGTGATGTCGTTTCCGAACGTTCATGAACATGAAAATTGGTGATCACCTATACACTTTTGTGTGAATCGACACAAATTAACCAGATTCACTGTCATTTCGTTCTGAATCGCTTTCCGATGTGCGAATCGCGATCACAGCTTACAATCGTGTGTTGTCGTTTCCGAACGTTCATAAACATGAAGAACGGTGATCACCGATAGATTTTTGCGAGAATCGCAACAAATCAAGAAGATTCACTGACATTTCGAACAAAATCAGATTCCGACGTGCGATTCGAGATCATACCTTACAATCGAGTGATGTCGTTTCCGAACGTTCATGAACATGAAAATTGGTGATCACCTATACACTTTTGTGTGAATCGACACAAATTAACCAGATTCACTGACATTTCGTTCTGAATCGCTTTCCGATGTGCGAATCGCGATCACAGCTTACAATCGAGTGTTGTCGTTTCCGAACGTTCATAAACATGAAGAACGGTGATCACCGATACATTTTTGTGAGAATCGCAACAAATCAAGAAGGTTCACTGACATTTCGAACAAAATCAGATTCCTACGTGCGATTCGAGATCACACCTTACAATCGAGTGGTGTCGTTTCCGAACGTTCATAAACGTGAAAATTGGTGATCACCGATACACTTTTGTGTGAATCGATACAATTTAACAACATTCACTGACATTTCGAACAGAACAGCCTTCCGACGAGCGATTCGAGATCATACCTTACAATCGAGTGATGTAGTTTTCGAACGTTCATAAACGTGAAAATTGGTGATCACCGATACACTTTTGTGTGAATCGATACAATTTTACAACATTCACTGACATTTCGAACAGAACAGCCTTCCGACGAGCGATTCGAGATCATACCTTACAATCGAGTGATGTCGTTTCCGAACGTTCATGAACATGATAATTGGTCATCACCGATACACTTTTGTGTGAATCGACACAAATTAACCAGATTCACTGACATTTCGTTCTGAATCGCTTTCCGATGTGCGAATCGCGATCACAGCTTACAATCGAGTGTTTTTGTTTCCGAACGTTCATAAACATGAAGAAGGGTGATCGCCGATAGATTTTTGTGAGAATCGCAACAAATCAAGAAGATTCACTGACATTTCGAACAAAATCCGATTCCCACGTGCGATTCGAGATCATAACTTACAATCGAGTGATGTCATTTCGGAACGTTCATAAACGTGAAAATTGGTGATCACCGATACACTTTTGTGCGAATCGATACAATTTAACAACATTCACTGACATTTCGAACAGAACAGCTTTCCGACGTCTCAAGAAGATTCACTGACATTTCGAACAAAATCCGATTCCCACGTGCGATTCGAGATCATAACTTACAATCGAGTGATGTCATTTCGGAACGTTCATAAACGTGAAAATTGGTGATCACCGATACACTTTTGTGCGAATCGATACAATTTAACAACATTCACTGACATTTCGAACAGAACAGCTTTCCGACGTGCGATTCGAGATCATACCTTACAATCGAGTGATGTCGTTTCCGAACGTTCATGAACATGAAAATTGGTGATCACCTATACACTTTTGTGTGAATCGACACAAATTAACCAGATTCACTGTCATTTCGTTCTGAATCGCTTTCCGATGTGCGAATCGCGATCACAGCTTACAATCGTGTGTTGTCGTTTCCGAACGTTCATAAACATGAAGAACGGTGATCACCGATAGATTTTTGCGAGAATCGCAACAAATCAAGAAGATTCACTGACATTTCGAACAAAATCAGATTCCGACGTGCGATTCGAGATCATAACTTACAATCGAGTGATGTCATTTCGGAACGTTCATAAACGTGAAAATTGGTGATCACCGATACACTTTTGTGTGAATCGATACAATTTAACAACATTCACTGACATTTCGAACAGAACAGCTTTCCGACGTGCGATTCGAGATCATACCTTACAATCGAGTGATGTCGCTTCCGAACGTTCATGAACATGAAAATTGGTGATCACCGATACACTTTTGTGTGAATCGATACATTTTATCAACATTCACTGACATTTCGAACAGAACAGCTTTCCGACGTGCGATTCGAGATCATAACCTACAATCGACTGATGTCGTTTCCGTACGTTCATAAACATGAAAATTTGTGATCACCGATACACTTTTGTGCGAATCGATACAAATTAACAAGGTTCACGCACATTTCGTTCTGAATAGCTTTCCGATGTGCGAATCGAGATAATACATTACAATCGAGTGATGTCGTTTCCGAACGTTCATAAACGTGAAAATTGGAGATCACCGATACACTTTTGTGTGAATCGATACAATTTAACAACATTCACTGACATTTCGAAAAGAGCAGCTTGGCGATGTGCGATTCGATATCATAACTTACAATCGAGTCATGTCGTTTCCGACCGTTCATAAACGTGGAAATTGGAGATCACCGATACACTTTTGTGTGAATCGATTCAATTTAACAACATTCACGGACATTTCGAACAGAACAGCTTTCCGACGTGCGATTCGAGATCATAACCTACAATCGAGTGATGTCGTTTCCGAACGTTCATAAACATGAAAATTTGTGATCACCAATTCACTTTTGTGCGAATCGATGGAAATTAACAGGATTCACTGACATTTCGTTCTGAATCGCTTTCCGATGTGCGAATCGAGATAATAATCCAGTGATGTCGTTTCCGAACGTTCATAAACGTGAAAATTGGAGTTCACCGATACACTTTTGTGTGAATCGATACATTTTATCAACATTCACTGACATTTCGAACAGAACAGCTTTCCGACGTGCGATTCGAGATCATACCTTACGATCGAGTGATGTCGTTTCCGAACGTTCATAAACATGAAGAACGGTGATCACCGATAGATTTTTGCGAGAATCGCAACAAATCAAGAAGATTCACTGACATTTCGAACAAAATCAGATTCCGACCTGCGATTCGAGAACATAACTTACAATCGAGTGATGTAGTTTTCGAACGTTCATAAACGTGAAAATTGGTGATCACCGATACACTTTTGTGTGAATCGATACAATTTTACAACATTCACTGACATTTCGAACAGAACAGCCTTCCGACGAGCGATTCGAGATCATACCTTACAATCGAGTGATGTCGTTTCCGGACGTTCATGAACATGAAAATTGGTGATCACCGATACACTTTTGTGTGAATCGATACAATTTAACAACATTCACTGACATTTCGAACAGAACAGCTTTCCGACGTGCGATTCGAGATCATACCTTACAATCGAGTGATGTCGTTTCCGAACGTTCATGAACATGAAAATTGGTGATCACCGATACACTTTTGTGTAAATCGATACAATTTAACAACATTCACTGACATTTCGAACAGAACAGCTTTCCAACGTGCGATTCGAGATCATACCTTAGAATTGAGTGATGTCGTTTCCGAACGTTCATAAACATTAAGAACGGTGATCACCGATACACTTTTGTGTGAATCGATACAATTTAACAACATTCACTGACATTTCGACTAGCATCGCTTTCCGACGTGCGATTCGAGATCATTACACGTCGGAAAACGATTCAGAACGAAATGACAGTGAACGTTGTTAATTTGTATCGATTCGCACTAAAGTGTATCGGTGATCACAAATTTTCATGTTTATGAACGTTCGGAAACGACATCACTCGATTGTAGGTTATAATCTCGAATCGCACGTCGGAAAGCTGTTCTGTTCGAAATGTCAGTGAATGTTGATAAAATGTATCGATTCACACAAAAGTGTATCGGTGATCTCCAATTTTCACGTTTATGAACGTTCGGAAACGACATCACTCGATTGTAATGTATTATCTCGATTCGCACATCGGAAAGCTATTCAGAACGAAATGTCAGTGAACCTTGTTAATTTGTATCGATTCGCACAAAAGTGTATCGGTGATCACAAATTTTAATGTTTATGAACGTTCGGAAACGACATCACTCGATTGTAGGTTATAATCTCGAATCGCACGTCGGAAAGCTGTTCTGTTCGAAATGTCAGTGAATGTTGATAAAATGTATCGATTCACACAAAAGTGTATCGGTGATCTCCAATTTTCACGTTTATGAACGTTCGGAAACGACATCACTCGATTGTAATGTATTATCTCGATTCGCACATCGGAAAGCTATTCAGAACGAAATGTCAGTGAACCTTGTTAATTTGTGTCGATTCGCACAAAAGTGTATCGGTGATCACAAATTTTAATGTTTATGAACGTTCGGAAACGACATCACTCGATTGTAGGTTATAATCTCGAATCGCACGTCGGAAAGCTGTTCTGTTCGAAATGTCAGTGAATGTTGATAAAATGTATCGATTCACACAAAAGTGTATCGGTGATCTCCAATTTTCATGTTTATGAACGTTCGGAAACGACATCACTCGATTGTAGGTTATAATCTCGAATCGCACGTCGGAAAGCTGTTCTGTTCGAAATGTCAGTGAATGTTGATAAAATGTATCGATTCACACAAAAGTGTATCGGTGATCTCCAATTTTCACGTTTATGAACGTTCGGAAACGACATCACTCGATTGTAATGTATTATCTCGATTCGCACATCGGAAAGCTATTCAGAACGAAATGTCAGTGAACCTTGTTAATTTGTGTCGATTCGCACAAAAGTGTATCGGTGATCACAAATTTTAATGTTTATGAACGTTCCGAAACGACATCACTCGATTGTAGGTTATAATCTCGAATCGCACGTCGGAAAGCTGTTCTGTTCGAAATGTCAGTGAATGTTGATAAAATGTATCGATTCACACAAAAGTGTATCGGTGATCTCCAATTTTCACGTTTATGAACGTTCGGAAACGGCATCACTCGATTGTAATGTATTATCTCGATTCGCACATCGGAAAGCTATTCAGAACGAAATGTCAGTGAACCTTGTTAATTTGTATCGAATCGCACAAAAGTGTATCGGTGATCACAAATTTTCATGTCTATGAACGTTCGGAAACGACATCACTCGATTGTAGGTTATGATCTCGAATCGCACGTCGGAAAGCTGTTCTGTTCAAAATGTCAGTGAATGTTGATAAATTGTATCGATTCACACAAAAGTGTATGGGTGATCACAAATTTTCATGTTTATGAACGTTCGGAAACGACATCACTCGATTGTAATGTATTATCTCGATTCGCACATCGGAAAGCTATTCAGAACGAAATGTCCGTGAACCTTGTTAATTTCCATCGATTCGCACAATAGTGTATTGGTGATCACAAATTTTCATGTTTATGAACGTTCGGAAACGACATCACTCGATTGTAGGTTATGATCTCGAATCGCACGTCGGAAAGCTGTTCTGTTCGAAATGTCAGTGAATGTTGTTTAATTGAATCGATTCACACAAAAGTGTATCGGTGATCACCAATTTTCATGTTCATGAACGTTCGGAAACGACATCACTCGATTGTAAGTTATGATCTCGATCAGCACATCGGAAAGCGATTGAGAACGAAATGTCAGTGAATCTTGTTAATTTCTATCGATTCACACAAAAGTCAATCCGTGTTCACCAATTTTCATGTTTATGCACGTTCGGAAACGACATAACTCGATTGTAAGTTATGATCTCAAATCGCACGTCAGAAAGCGATTCTTGTTCGAAATGTCATAGAATCTTGTTAATTTGTGATGACTTGAACAAAAAGTTTATCGTGATCACCGTTTTTCATGTATACGAACTTTCGGAGACGACATCACTCGATTGTAAGTTATGATCTCGAATCGCACGTCGGAAACCGATTCTGTTCGAATTGTCAGTGAATCTTGATAAATTGTAGCGATTCTCACAAAAGTTTATTTGTGATCACCAATTTTCATATTTGTGAACGTTCAGAAACGACATCGTTCGATTGTCAGTTCCGGTCTCGAATCGCATCTCGGATTGCGATTCTGATAGAAATGTCGGAAAAAATTGTTGATTTGTAACGATTAACAGAAAAGATTATCGCTGATTACCTATTTTCATGTTTATGAAAGATTGGAAACGGTCACCGATAAACGTCACATATCAACAATTTTACAGACATTTAGTATTGCAATCCGAAGGGCTATTTGAGATCTGAACTGGCAATCGAGCGATGAAAACGTTTCCGAACGTTCATAAACATGAAGTTGGTGATCACCAACAAAATTTTTGTTCCATTCATGACAAATTATCAATATTCAATGACATTTCGATTCGAGATCATAAATTACAATCGAGTGATGTCGTTTCCGAACGTTCATAAACGTGCAAATTGGTGATCACCGATACACTTTTGTGTGAATCTATACAATTTAACAACATTCACTGACATTTCGAACAGAACAGCTTTCCGACGTGCGATCCGAGATCATAACTTACAATCGAGTGATGTCATTTCCGAACGTTCATAAACGTGAAAATTGGTCATCACCGATACACTTTTGTGTGAATCGACACAATTTAACAACATTCACTGACATTTCGAACAGAACAGCTTTCCGACGTGCGATTCGAGATCATACCTTACAATCGAGTGATGTCGTTTCCGAACGTTCATGAACATGAAAATTGGTGATCACCTATACACTTTTGTGTCAATCGACACAAATTAACCAGATTCACTGACATTTCGTTCTGAATCGCTTTCCGATGTGCGAATCGCGATCACAGCTTACAATCGAGTGTTGTCGTTTCCGAACGTTCATAAACATGAAGAACGGTGATCACCGATAGATTTTTGTGAGAATCGCAACAAATCAAGAAGATTCACTGACATTTCGAACAAAATCAGATTCCTACGTGCGATTCGAGATCACACCTTACAATCGAGTGGTGTCGTTTCCGAACGTTCATAAACGTGAAAATTGGTGATCACCGATACACTTTTGTGTGAATCGATACAATTTAACAACATTCACTGACATTTCGAACAGAACAGCCTTCCGACGAGCGATTCGAGATCATACCTTACAATCGAGTGATGTCGTTTCCGAACGTTCATGAACATGAAAATTGGTGATCACCGATACACTTTTGTGTGAATCGATACAATTTAACAACATTCACTGACATTTCGAACAGAACAGCTTTCCGACGTGCGATTCGAGATCATACCTTACAATCGAGTGATGTCGTTTCCGAACGTTCATGAACATGAAAATTGGTCATCACCGATACACTTTTGTGTGAATCGACACAAATTAACCAGATTCACTGACATTTCGTTCTGAATCGCTTTCCGATGTGCGAATCGCGATCACAGCTTACAATCGAGTGTTTTTGTTTCCGAACGTTCATAAACATGAAGAACGGTGATCGCCGATACATTTTTGTGAGAATCGCAACAAATCAAGAAGATTCACTGACATTTCGAACAAAATCAGATTCCCACGTGCGATTCGAGATCATACCTTACAATCGAATGATGTCGTTTCCGAACGTTCATGAACATGAAAATTGGTGATCACCGGTACACTTTTGTGTGAATCGATACAATTTAACTAAATTCACTGAATTTTCGAACAGAACAGCTTTACGACGTGCGATTCGAGATCATACCTTACAATCGAGTGATGTCGTTTCCGAACGTTCCTGAACATGAAAATTGGTGATCACCGATACACTTTCGTGTAAATCGATAAAAATTAACAAGATTCACTGACATTTCGAACTGAACAGCTTTCCGACGTGCGATTCGAGATCATACCTTACGATCGAGTGATGTCGTTTCCGAACGTTCATAAACATGAAGAACGGTGATCACCGATAGATTTTTGCGAGGATCGCAACAAATCAAGAAGATTCACTGACATTTCGAACAAAATCAGATTCCGACCTGCGATTCGAGAACATAACTTACAATCGAGTGATGTAGTTTTCGAACGTTCATAAACGTGAAAATTGGTGATCACCGATACACTTTTGTGTGAATCGATACAATTTTACAACATTCACTGACATTTCGAACAGAACAGCCTTCCGACGAGCGATTCGAGATCATACCTTACAATCGAGTGATGTCGTTTCCGAACGTTCATGAACATGAAAATTGGTGATCACCGATACACTTTTGTGCGAATCGATGGAAATTAACAGGATTCACTGACATTTCGTTCTGAATCGCTTTCCGATGTGCGAATCGAGATAATACATTACAATCGAGTGATGTCGTTTCCGAACGTTCATAAACGTGAAAATTGGAGTTCACCGATACACTTTTGTGTGAATCGATACATTTTATCAACATTCACTGACATTTCGAACAGAACAGCTTTCCGACGTGCGATTCGAGATCATAACCTACAATCGACTGATGTCGTTTCCGTACGTTCATAAACATGAAAATTTGTGATCACCGATACACTTTTGTGCGAATCGATACAAATTAACAAGGTTCACGGACATTTCGTTCTGAATAGCTTTCCGATGTGCGAATCGAGATAATACATTACAATCGAGTGATGTCGTTTCCGAACGTTCATAAACGTGAAAATTGGAGATCACCGATACACTTTTGTGTGAATCGATACAATTTAACAACATTCACTGACATTTCGAAAAGAGCAGCTTGTCGATGTGCGATTCGATATCATAACTTACAATCGAGTGATGTCGTTTCCGACCGTTCATAAACGTGGAAATTGGAGATCACCGATACACTTTTGTGTGAATCGATTCAATTTAACAACATTCACGGACATTTCGAACAGAACAGCTTTCCGACGTGCGATTCGAGATCATAACCTACAATCGAGTGATGTCGTTTCCGAACGTTCATAAACATGAAAATTTGTGATCACCAATTCACTTTTGTGCGAATCGATACAATTTAACAACATTCACTGACATTTCGAACAGAACAGCTTTCCGACGTGCGATTCGAGATCATACCTTACAATCGAGTGATGTCGTTTCCGAACGTTCATGAACATGAAAATTGGTGATCACCGATACACTTTTGTGTAAATCGATACAATTTAACAACATTCACTGACATTTCGAACAGAACAGCTTTCCAACGTGCGATTCGAGATCATACCTTAGAATTGAGTGATGTCGTTTCCGAACGTTCATAAACATTAAGAACGGTGATCACCGATACACTTTTGTGTGAATCGATACAATTTAACAACATTCACTGACATTTCGACTAGCATCGCTTTCCGACGTGCGATTCGAGATCATTACACGTCGGAAAACGATTCAGAACGAAATGACAGTGAACGTTGTTAATTTGTATCGATTCGCACTAAAGTGTATCGGTGATCACAAATTTTCATGTTTATGAACGTTCGGAAACGACATCACTCGATTGTAGGTTATAATCTCGAATCGCACGTCGGAAAGCTGTTCTGTTCGAAATGTCAGTGAATGTTGATAAAATGTATCGATTCACACAAAAGTGTATCGGTGATCTCCAATTTTCACGTTTATGAACGTTCGGAAACGACATCACTCGATTGTAATGTATTATCTCGATTCGCACATCGGAAAGCTATTCAGAACGAAATGTCAGTGAACCTTGTTAATTTGTATCGATTCGCACAAAAGTGTATCGGTGATCACAAATTTTAATGTTTATGAACGTTCGGAAACGACATCACTCGATTGTAGGTTATAATCTCGAATCGCACGTCGGAAAGCTGTTCTGTTCGAAATGTCAGTGAATGTTGATAAAATGTATCGATTCACACAAAAGTGTATCGGTGATCTCCAATTTTCACGTTTATGAACGTTCGGAAACGACATCACTCGATTGTAATGTATTATCTCGATTCGCACATCGGAAAGCTATTCAGAACGAAATGTCAGTGAACCTTGTTAATTTGTGTCGATTCGCACAAAAGTGTATCGGTGATCACAAATTTTAATGTTTATGAACGTTCGGAAACGACATCACTCGATTGTAGGTTATAATCTCGAATCGCACGTCGGAAAGCTGTTCTGTTCGAAATGTCAGTGAATGTTGATAAAATGTATCGATTCACACAAAAGTGTATCGGTGATCTCCAATTTTCATGTTTATGAACGTTCGGAAACGGCATCACTCGATTGTAATGTATTATCTCGATTCGCACATCGGAAAGCTATTCAGAACGAAATGTCAGTGAACCTTGTTAATTCGTATCGAATCGCACAAAAGTGTATCGGTGATCACAAATTTTCATGTCTATGAACGTTCGGAAACGACATCACTCGATTGTAGGTTATGATCTCGAATCGCACGTCGGAAAGCTGTTCTGTTCGAAATGTCAGTGAATGTTGATAAAATGTATCGATTCACACAAAAGTGTATCGGTGAACTCCAATTTTCACGTTTATGAACGTTCGGAAACGACATCACTCGATTGTAATGTATTATCTCGATTCGCACATCGGAAAGCGATTCAGAACGAAATGTCAGTGAATCCTGTTAATTTCCATCGATTCGCACAAAAGTGTATTGGTGATCACAAATTTTCATGTTTATGAACGTTCGGAAACGACATCACTCGATTGTAGGTTATGATCTCGAATCGCACGTCGGAAAGCTGTTCTGTTCGAAATGTCAGTGAATGTTGTTAAATTGAATCGATTCACACAAAAGTGTATCGGTGATCTCCAATTTTCACGTTTATGAACGGTCGGAAACGACATCACTCGATTGTAAGTTATGATATCGAATCGCACATCGAAAAGCTGCTCTTTTCGAAATGTCAGTGAATATTGTTAAACGGTATCGATTCACACAAAAGTGTATCGGTGATCTCCAATTTTCACGTTTATGAACGTTCGGAAACGACATCACTCGATTGTAATGTATTATCTCGATTCGCACATCGGAAAGCTATTCAGAACGAAATGTCCGTGAACCTTGTTAATTTCCATCGATTCGCACAAAAGTGTATCGGTGATCACAAATTTTCATGTTTATGAACGTTCGGAAACGACATCACTCGATTGTAGGTTATGATCTCGAATCGCACGTCGGAAAGCTGTTCTGTTCGCAAGGTCAGTGAATGTTGTTTAATTGAATCGATTCACACAAAAGTGTATCGGTGATCACCAATTTTCATGTTCATGAACGTTCGGAAACGACATCACTCGATTCTAAGTTATGATCTCGATCAGCACATCGGAAAGCGATTGAGAACGAAATGTCAGTGAATCTTGTTAATTTCTATCGATTCACACAAAAGTCAATCCGTGTTCACCAATTTTCATGTTTATGTACGTTCGGAAACGACATAACTCGATTGTAAGTTATGATCTCAAATCGCACGTCAGAAAGCGATTCTGTTCGAAATGTCATAGAATCTTGTTAATTTGTGATGACTTGAACAAAAAGTTTATCGTGATCACCGTTTTTCATGTATACGAACTTTCGGAGACGACATCACTCGATTGTAAGTTATGATCTCGAATCGCACGTCGGAAACCGATTCTGTTCGAATTGTCAGTGAATCTTGATAATTTGTAGCGATTCTCACAAAAGTTTATTTGTGATCACCAATTTTCATATTTGTGAACGTTCAGAAACGACATCGTTCGATTGTCAGTTCCGGTCTCGAATCGCATCTCGGATTGCGATTCTGATAGAAATGTCGGAAAAAATTGTTGATTTGTAACGATTAACAGAAAAGATTATCGCTGATTACCTATTTTCATGTTTATGAAAGATTGGAAACGGTCACCGATAAACGTCACATATCAACAATTTTACAGACATTTAGTATTGCAATCCGAAGGGCTATTTGAGATCTGAACTGGCAATCGAGCGATGAAAACGTTTCCGAACGTTCATAAACATGAAGTTGGTGATCACCAACAAAATTTTTGTTCAATTCATGACAAATTAACAATATTCAATGACATTTCGATTCGAGATCATAAATTACAATCGAGTGATGTCGTTTCCGAACGTTCATAAACGTGCAAATTGGTGATCACCGATACACTTTTGTGTGAATCTATACAATTTAACAACATTCACTGACATTTCGAACAGAACAGCTTTCCGACGTGCGATCCGAGATCATAACTTACAATCGAGTGATGTCATTTCCGAACGTTCATAAACGTGAAAATTGGTCATCACCGATACACTTTTGTGTGAATCGACACAATTTAACAACATTCACTGACATTTCGAACAGAACAGCTTTCCGACGTGCGATTCGAGATCATACCTTACAATCGAGTGATGTCGTTTCCGAACGTTCATGAACATGAAAATTGGTGATCACCTATACACTTTTGTGTGAATCGATACAATTTAACAACATTCACTGACATTTCGAACAGAACAGCTTTCCGACGTGCGATTCGAGATCATACCTTACAATCGAGTGATGTCGTTTCCGAACGTTCATGAACATGAAAATTGGTGATCACCGATACACTTTTGTGTGAATCGATACATTTTATCAACATTCACTGACATTTCGAACAGAACAGCTTTCCGACGTGCGATTCGAGATCATAACCTACAATCGAGTGATGTCGTTTCCGAACATTCATAAACATGAAAATTTGTGATCACCAATACACTTTTGTGCGAATCGATGGAAATTAACAGGATTCACTGACATTTCGTTCTGAATCGCTTTCCGATGTGCGAATCGAGATAATACATTACAATCGAGTGATGTCGTTTCCGAACGTTCATAAACGTGAAAATTGGAGTTCACCGATACACTTTTGTGTGAATCGATACATTTTATCAACATTCACTGACATTTCGAACAGAACAGCTTTCCGACGTGCGATTCGAGATCATAACCTACAATCGACTGATGTCGTTTCCGTACGTTCATAAACATGAAAATTTGTGATCACCGATACACTTTTGTGCGAATCGATACAAATTAACAAGGTTCACGGACATTTCGTTCTGAATAGCTTTCCGATGTGCGAATCGAGATAATACATTACAATCGAGTGATGTCGTTTCCGAACGTTCATAAACGTGAAAATTGGAGATCACCGATACACTTTTGTGTGAATCGATACAATTTAACAACATTCACTGACATTTCGAAAAGAGCAGCTTGTCGATGTGCGATTCGATATCATAACTTACAATCGAGTGATGTCGTTTCCGACCGTTCATAAACGTGGAAATTGGAGATCACCGATACACTTTTGTGTGAATCGATTCAATTTAACAACATTCACGGACATTTCGAACAGAACAGCTTTCCGACGTGCTATTCGAGATCATAACCTACAATCGAGTGATGTCGTTTCCGAACGTTCATAAACATGAAAATTTGTGATCACCAATTCACTTTTGTGCGAATCGATGGAAATTAACAGGATTCACTGACATTTCGTTCTGAATCGCTTTCCGATGTGCGAATCGAGATAATAATCGAGTGATGTCGTTTCCGAACGTTCATAAACGTGAAAATTGGAGTTCACCGATACACTTTTGTGTGAATCGATACATTTTATCAACATACACTGACATTTCGAACAGAACAGCTTTCCGACGTGCGATTCGAGATCATTCCTTACGATCGAGTGATGTCGTTTCCGAACGTTCATAAACATGAAGAACGGTGATCACCGATAGATTTTTGCGAGAATCGCAACAAATCAAGAAGATTCACTGACATTTCGAACAAAATCAGATTCCGACCTGCGATTCGAGAACATAACTTACAATCGAGTGATGTAGTTTTCGAACGTTCATAAACGTGAAAATTGGTGATCACCGATACACTTTTGTGTGAATCGATACAATTTTACAACATTCACTGACATTTCGAACAGAACAGCCTTCCGACGAGCGATTCGAGATCATACCTTACAATCGAGTGATGTCGTTTCCGAACGTTCATGAACATGAAAATTGGTGATCACCGATACACTTTTGTGTGAATCGATACAATTTAACAACATTCACTGACATTTCGAACAGAACAGCTTTCCGACGTGCGATTCGAGATCATACCTTACAATCGAGTGATGTCGTTTCCGAACGTTCATGAACATGAAAATTGGTGATCACCGATACACTTTTGTGTAAATCGATACAATTTAACAACATTCACTGACATTTCGAACAGAACAGCTTTCCAACGTGCGATTCGAGATCATACCTTAGAATTGAGTGATGTCGTTTCCGAACGTTCATAAACATTAAGAACGGTGATCACCGATACACTTTTGTGTGAATCGATACAATTTAACAACATTCACTGACATTTCGACTAGCATCGCTTTCCGACGTGCGATTCGAGATCATTACACGTCGGAAAACGATTCAGAACGAAATGTCAGTGAACCTTGTTAATTTGTATCGATTCGCACAAAAGTGTATCGGTGATCACAAATTTTCATGTTTATGAACGTTCGGAAACGACATCACTCGATTGTAGGTTATAATCTCGAATCGCACGTCGGAAAGCTGTTCTGTTCGAAATGTCAGTGAATGTTGATAAAATGTATCGATTCACACAAAAGTGTATCGGTGATCTCCAATTTTCACGTTTATGAACGTTCGGAAACGACATCACTCGATTGTAATGTATTATCTCGATTCGCACATCGGAAAGCTATTCAGAACGAAATGTCAGTGAACCTTGTTAATTTGTGTCGATTCGCACAAAAGTGTATCGGTGATCACAAATTTTAATGTTTATGAACGTTCGGAAACGACATCACTCGATTGTAATGTATTATCTCGATTCGCACATCGGAAAGCTATTCAGAACGAAATGTCAGTGAACCTTGTTAATTTGTATCGATTCGCACTAAAGGGTATCGGTGATCACAAATTTTCATGTTTATGAACGTTCGGAAACGACATCACTCGATTGTAGGTTATAATCTCGAATCGCACGTCGGAAAGCTGTTCTGTTCGAAATGTCAGTGAATGTTGATAAAATGTATCGATTCACACAAAAGTGTATCGGTGATCTCCAATTTTCACGTTTATGAACGTTCCGAAACGACATCACTCGATTGTAATGTATTATCTTGATTCGCACATCGGAAAGCTATTCAGAACGAAATGTCCGTGAACCTTGTTAATTTGTATCGATTCGCACAAAAGTGTATCGGTGATCACAAATTTTCATGTTTATGAACGTTCGGAAACGACATCACTCGATTGTAGGTTATAATCTCGAATCGCACGTCGGAAAGCTGTTCTGTTCGAAATGTCAGTGAATGTTGATAAAATGTATCGATTCACACAAAAGTGTATCGGTGATCTCCAATTTTCACGTTTATGAACGTTCGGAAACGGCATCACTCGATTGTAATGTATTATCTCGATTCGCACATCGGAAAGCTATTCAGAACGAAATGTCAGTGAACCTTGTTAATTTGTATCGAATCGCACAAAAGTGTATCGGTGATCACAAATTTTCATGTCTATGAACGTTCGGAAACGACATCACTCGATTGTAGGTTATGATCTCGAATCGCACGTCGGAAAGCTGTTCTGTTCGAAATGTCAGTGAATGTTGATAAAATGTATCGATTCACACAAAAGTGTATCGGTGATCTCCAATTTTCACGTTTATGAACGTTCGGAAACGGCATCACTCGATTGTAATGTATTATCTCGATTCGCACATCGGAAAGCTATTCAGAACGAAATGTCAGTGAACCTTGTTAATTTGTATCGAATCGCACAAAAGTGTATCGGTGATCACAAATTTTCATGTCTATGAACGTTCGGAAACGACATCACTCGATTGTAAGTTATGATCTCGAATCGCACGTCGCAAACCGATTCTGTTCGAATTGTCAGTGAATCTTGATAAATTGTAGCGATTCTCACAAAAGTTTATTTGTGATCACCAATTTTCATATTTGTGAACGTTCAGAAACGACATCGTTCGATTGTCAGTTCCGGTCTCGAATCGCATCTCGGATTGCGATTCTGATAGAAATGTCGGAAAAAATTGTTGATTTGTAACGATTAACAGAAAAGATTATCGCTGATTACCTATTTTCATGTTTATGAAAGATTGGAAACGGTCACCGATAAACGTCACATATCAACAATTTTACAGACATTTAGTATTGCAATCCGAAGGGCTATTTGAGATCTGAACTGGCAATCGAGCGATGAAAACGTTTCCGAACGTTCATAAACATGAAGTTGGTGATCACCAACAAAATTTTTGTTCCATTCATGACAAATTATCAATATTCAATGACATTTCGATTCGAGATCATAAATTACAATCGAGTGATGTCGTTTCCGAACGTTCATAAACGTGCAAATTGGTGATCACCGATACACTTTTGTGTGAATCTATACAATTTAACAACATTCACTGACATTTCGAACAGAACAGCTTTCCGACGTGCGATCCGAGATCATAACTTACAATCGAGTGATGTCATTTCCGAACGTTCATAAACGTGAAAATTGGTCATCACTGATACACTTTTGTGTGAATCGACACAATTTAACAACATTCACTGACATTTCGAACAGAACAGCTTTCCGACGTGCGATTCGAGATCATACCTTACAATCGAGTGATGTCGTTTCCGAACGTTCATGAACATGAAAATTGGTGATCACCGATACACTTTTGTGTGAATCGATACAATTTAACAACATTCACTGACATTTCAAACAGAGCAGCTTTCCGACGTGCGATTCGAGATCATACCTTACAATCGAGTGATGTCGTTTCCGAACGTTCATGAACATGAAAATTGGTCATCACCGATACACTTTTGTGTGAATCGACACAAATTAACCAGATTCACTGACATTTCGTTCTGAATCGCTTTCCGATGTGCGAATCGCGATCACAGCTTACAATCGAGTGTTTTTGTTTCCGAACGTTCATAAACATGAAGAAGGGTGATCGCCGATAGATTTTTGTGAGAATCGCAACAAATCAAGAAGATTCACTGACATTTCGAACAAAATCAGATTCCCACGTGCGATTCGAGATCATAACTTACAATCGAGTGATGTCATTTCGGAACGTTCATAAACGTGAAAATTGGTGATCACCGATACACTTTTGTGTGAATCGATACATTTTATCAACATTCACTGACATTTCGAACAGAACAGCTTTCCGACGTGCGATTCGAGATTATAACCTACAATCGAGTGATGTCGTTTCCGAACGTTCATAAACATGAAAATTTGTGATCACCAATACACTTTTGTGCGAATCGATGGAAATTAACAAGGTTAACGGACATTTCGTTCTGAATAGCTTTCCGATGTGCGAATCGAGATAATACATTACAATCGAGTGATGTCGTTTCCGAACGTTCATAAACATGAAAATTTGTGATCACCCATACACTTTTGTGTGAATCGATACAATTTATCAACATTCACTGACATTTCGAACAGAACAGCTTTCCGACGTGCGATTCGAGATCATAACCTACAATCGAGTGATGTCGTTTCCGAACGTTCATAGACATGAAAATTTGTGATCATCGATACACTTTTGTGCGAATCGATACAAATTAACAAGGTTCACGGACATTTCGTTCTGAATAGCTTTCCGATGTGCGAATCGAGATAATACATTACA
Source organism: Venturia canescens (assembly GCF_019457755.1). Taxonomy (NCBI): domain Eukaryota; kingdom Metazoa; phylum Arthropoda; class Insecta; order Hymenoptera; family Ichneumonidae; genus Venturia; species Venturia canescens. The sequence goes on along the minus strand of NC_057429.1, from coordinate 335,662 downwards.
ATCGAGTGATGTCGTTTCCGAACGTTCATAAACGTGAAAATTGGAGATCACCGATACACTTTTGTGTGAATCGATGCAGTTTAACAACATTCACTGACATTTCGAAAAGAGCAGCTTTTCGATGTGCGATTCGATATCATAACTTACAATCGAGTGATGTCGTTTCCGACCGTTCATAAACGTGAAAATTGGAGATCACCGATACACTTTTGTGTGAATCGATTCAATTTAACAACATTCACTGACATTTCGAACAGAACAGCTTTCCGACGTGCGATTCGAGATCATAACCTACAATCGAGTGATGTCGTTTCCGAACGTTCATAAACATGAAAATTTGTGATCACCAATACACTTTTGTGCGAATCGATGGAAATTAACAGGATTCACTGACATTTCGTTCTGAATCGCTTTCCGATGTGCGAATCGAGATAATACATTACAATCGAGTGATGTCGTTTCCGAACGTTCATAAACGTGAAAATTGGAGTTCACCGATACACTTTTGTGTGAATCGATACATTTTATCAACATTCACTGACATTTCGAACAGAACAGCTTTCCGACGTGCGATTCGAGATTATAACCTACAATCGAGTGATGTCGTTTCCGAACGTTCATAAACATGAAAATTTGTGATCACCGATACACTTTAGTGCGAATCGATACAAATTAACAACGTTCACTGTCATTTCGTTCTGAATCGTTTTCCGACGTGTAATGATCTCGAATCGCACGTCGGAAAGCGATGCTAGTCGAAATGTCAGTGAATGTTGTTAAATTGTATCGATTCACACAAAAGTGTATCGGTGATCACCGTTCTTAATGTTTATGAACGTTCGGAAACGACATCACTCAATTCTAAGGTATGATCTCGAATCGCACGTTGGAAAGCTGTTCTGTTCGAAATGTCAGTGAATGTTGTTAAATTGTATCGATTCACACAAAAGTGTATCGGTGATCACCAATTTTCACGTTTATGAACGTTCGAAAACTACATCACTCGATTGTAAGTTATGTTCTCGAATCGCAGGTCGGAATCTGATTTTGTTCGAAATGTCAGTGAATCTTCTTGATTTGTTGCGATTCTCGCAAAAATCTATCGGTGATCACCGTTCTTCATGTTTATGAACGTTCGGAAACGACATCACTCGATCGTACGGTATGATCTCGAATCGCACGTCGGAAAGCTGTTCTGTTCGAAATGTCAGTGAATGTTGATAAAATGTATCGATTCACACAAAAGTGTATCGGTGAACTCCAATTTTCACGTTTATGAACGTTCGGAAACGACATCACTCGATTATTATCTCGATTCGCACATCGGAAAGCGATTCAGAACGAAATGTCAGTGAATCCTGTTAATTTCCATCGATTCGCACAAAAGTGAATTGGTGATCACAAATTTTCATGTTTATGAACGTTCGGAAACGACATCACTCGAGTGTAGGTTATGATCTCGAATCGCACGTCGGAAAGCTGTTCTGTTCGAAATGTCCGTGAATGTTGTTAAATTGAATCGATTCACACAAAAGTGTATCGGTGATCTCCAATTTCCACGTTTATGAACGGTCGGAAACGACATCACTCGAATGTAAGTTATGATATCGAATCGCACATCGACAAGCTGCTCTTTTCGAAATGTCAGTGAATGTTGTTAAATTGTATCGATTCACACAAAAGTGTATCGGTGATCTCCAATTTTCACGTTTATGAACGTTCGGAAACGACATCACTCGATTGTAATGTATTATCTCGATTCGCACATCGGAAAGCTATTCAGAACGAAATGTCCGTGAACCTTGTTAATTTGTATCGATTCGCACAAAAGTGTATCGGTGATCACAAATTTTCATGTTTATGAACGTACGGAAACGACATCAGTCGATTGTAGGTTATGATCTCGAATCGCACGTCGGAAAGCTGTTCTGTTCGAAATGTCAGTGAATGTTGATAAAATGTATCGATTCACACAAAAGTGTATCGGTGAACTCCAATTTTCACGTTTATGAACGTTCGGAAACGACATCACTCGATTGTAATGTATTATCTCGATTCGCACATCGGAAAGCGATTCAGAACGAAATGTCAGTGAATCCTGTTAATTTCCATCGATTCGCACAAAAGTGTATTGGTGATCACAAATTTTCATGTTTATGAATGTTCGGAAACGACATCACTCGATTGTAAGTTATGATCTCGATCAGCACATCGGAAAGCGATTGAGAACGAAATGTCAGTGAATCTTGTTAATTTCTATCGATTCACACAAAAGTCAATCCGTGTTCACCAATTTTCATGTTTATGCACGTTCGGAAACGACATAACTCGATTGTAAGTTATGATCTCAAATCGCACGTCAGAAAGCGATTCTTGTTCGAAATGTCATAGAATCTTGTTAATTTGTGATGACTTGAACAAAAAGTTTATCGTGATCACCGTTTTTCATGTATACGAACTTTCGGAGACGACATCACTCGATTGTAAGTTATGATCTCGAATCGCACGTCGGAAACCGATTCTGTTCGAATTGTCAGTGAATCTTGATAATTTGTAGCGATTCTCACAAAAGTTTATTTGTGATCACCAATTTTCATATTTGTGAACGTTCAGAAACGACATCGTTCGATTGTCAGTTCCGGTCTCGAATCGCATCTCCGATTGCGATTCTGATAGAAATGTCGGAAAAAATTGTTGATTTGTAACGATTAACAGAAAAGATTATCGCTGATTACCTATTTTCATGTTTATGAAAGATTGGAAACGGTCACCGATAAACGTCACATATCAACAATTTTACAGACATTTAGTATTGCAATCCGAAGGGCTATTTGAGATCTGAACTGGCAATCGAGCGATGAAAACGTTTCCGAACGTTCATAAACATGAAGTTGGTGATCACCAACAAAATTTTTGTTCAATTCATGACAAATTAACAATATTCAATGACATTTCGATTCGAGATCATAAATTACAATCGAGTGATGTCGTTTCCGAACGTTCATAAACGTGCAAATTGGTGATCACCGATACACTTTTGTGTGAATCTATACAATTTAACAACATTCACTGACGTTTCGAACAGAACAGCTTTCCGACGTGCGATCCGAGATCATAACTTACAATCGAGTGATGTCATTTCCGAACGTTCATAAACGTGAAAATTGGTGATCACCGATACACTTTTGTGTGAATCGACACAATTTAACAACATTCACTGACATTTCGAACAGAACAGCTTTCCGACGTGCGATTCGAGATCATACCTTACAATCGAGTGATGTCGTTTCCGAACGTTCATGAACATGAAAATTGGTGATCACCTATACACTTTTGCGTGAATCGACACAAATTAACCAGATTCACTGACATTTCGTTCTGAATCGCTTTCCGATGTGCGAATCGCGATCACAGCTTACAATCGAGTGTTGTCGTTTCCGAACGTTCATAAACATGAAGAACGGTGATCACCGATAGATTTTTGCGAGGATCGCAACAAATCAAGAAGATTCACTGACATTTCGAACAAAATCAGATTCCGACCTGCGATTCGAGAACATAACTTACAATCGAGTGATGTAGTTTTCGAACGTTCATAAACGTGAAAATTGGTGATCACCGATACACTTTTGTGTGAATCGATACAATTTTACAACATTCACTGACATTTCGAACAGAACAGCCTTCCGACGAGCGATTCGAGATCATACCTTACAATCGAGTGATGTCGTTTCCGAACGTTCATGAACATGAAAATTGGTGATCACCGATACACTTTTGTGTGAATCGATACAATTTAACAACATTCACTGACATTTCGAACAGAACAGCTTTCCAACGTGCGATTCGAGATCATACCTTAGAATTGAGTGATGTCGTTTCCGAACGTTCATAAACATTAAGAACGGTGATCACCGATACACTTTTGTGTGAATCGATACAATTTAACAACATTCACTGACATTTCGACTAGCATCGCTTTCCGACGTGCGATTCGAGATCATTACACGTCGGAAAGCGATTCAGAACGAAATGACAGTGAACGTTGTTAATTTGTATCGATTCGCACTAAAGTGTATCGGTGATCACAAATTTTAATGTTTATGAACGTTCGGAAACGACATCTCTCGATTGTAGGTTATAATCTCGAATCGCACGTCGGAAAGCTGTTCTGTTCGAAATGTCAGTGAATGTTGATAAAATGTATCGATTCACACAAAAGTGTATCGGTGATCTCCAATTTTCATGTTTATGAACGTTCGGAAACGGCATCACTCGATTGTAATGTATTATCTCGATTCGCACATCGGAAAGCTATTCAGAACGAAATGTCAGTGAACCTTGTTAATTCGTATCGAATCGCACAAAAGTGTATCGGTGATCACAAATTTTCATGTCTATGAACGTTCGGAAACGACATCACTCGATTGTAGGTTATGATCTCGAATCGCACGTCGGAAAGCTGTTCTGTTCGAAATGTCAGTGAATGTTGATAAAATGTATCGATTCACACAAAAGTGTATCGGTGATCTCCAATTTTCACGTTTATGAACGTTCGGAAACGACATCACTCGAATGTAATGTATTATCTCGATTCGCACATCGGAAAGCTATTCAGAACGAAATGTCAGTGAACCTTGTTAATTTGTATCGAATCGCACAAAAGTGTATCGGTGATCACAAATTTTAATGTTTATGAACGTTCGGAAACGACATCACTCGATTGTAGGTTATAATCTCGAATCGCACGTCGGAAAGCCGTTCTGTTCGAAATGTCAGTGAATGTTGATAAAATGTATCGATTCACACAAAAGTGTATCGGTGATCTCCAATTTTCACGTTTATGAACGGTCGGAAACGACATCACTCGATTGTAAGTTGTGATATCGAATCGCACATCGAAAAGCTGCTCTTTTCGAAATGTCAGTGAATCTTGTTAAACTGTATCGATTCACACAAAAGTGTATCGGTGATCTGCAATTTTCACGTTTATGAACGTTCGGAAACGACATCACTCGATTGTAATGTATTATCTCGATTCGCACATCGGAAAGCTATTCAGAACGAAATGTCCGTGAACCTTGTTAATTTGTATCGATTCGCACAAAAGTGTATCGGTGATCACAAATTTTCATGTTTATGAACGTTCGGAAACGACATCACTCGATTGTAGGTTATAATCTCGAATCGCACGTCGGAAAGCTGTTCTGTTCGAAATGTCAGTGAATGTTGATAAAATGTATCGATTCACACAAAAGTGTATCGGTGATCTCCAATTTTCACGTTTATGAACGTTCGGAAACGACATCACTCGATTGTAATGTATTATCTCGATTCGCACATCGGAAAGCTATTCAGAACGAAATGTCAGTGAACCTTGTTAATTTGTGTCGATTCGCACAAAAGTGTATCGGTGATCACAAATTTTAATGTTTATGAACGTTCGGAAACGACATCACTCGATTGTAATGTATTATCTCGATTCGCACATCGGAAAGCTATTCAGAACGAAATGTCAGTGAACCTTGTTAATTTGTATCGATTCGCACTAAAGGGTATCGGTGATCACAAATTTTCATGTTTATGAACGTTCGGAAACGACATCACTCGATTGTAGGTTATAATCTCGAATCGCACGTCGGAAAGCTGTTCTGTTCGAAATGTCAGTGAATGTTGATAAAATGTATCGATTCACACAAAAGTGTATCGGTGATCTCCAATTTTCACGTTTATGAACGTTCCGAAACGACATCACTCGATTGTAATGTATTATCTTGATTCGCACATCGGAAAGCTATTCAGAACGAAATGTCCGTGAACCTTGTTAATTTGTATCGATTCGCACAAAAGTGTATCGGTGATCACAAATTTTCATGTTTATGAACGTTCGGAAACGACATCACTCGATTGTAGGTTATAATCTCGAATCGCACGTCGGAAAGCTGTTCTGTTCGAAATGTCAGTGAATGTTGATAAAATGTATCGATTCACACAAAAGTGTATCGGTGATCTCCAATTTTCACGTTTATGAACGTTCGGAAACGGCATCACTCGATTGTAATGTATTATCTCGATTCGCACATCGGAAAGCTATTCAGAACGAAATGTCAGTGAACCTTGTTAATTTGTATCGAATCGCACAAAAGTGTATCGGTGATCACAAATTTTCATGTCTATGAACGTTCGGAAACGACATCACTCGATTGTAGGTTATGATCTCGAATCGCACGTCGGAAAGCTGTTCTGTTCGAAATGTCAGTGAATGTTGATAAAATGTATCGATTCACACAAAAGTGTATCGGTGATCTCCAATTTTCACGTTTATGAACGTTCGGAAACGGCATCACTCGATTGTAATGTATTATCTCGATTCGCACATCGGAAAGCTATTCAGAACGAAATGTCAGTGAACCTTGTTAATTTGTATCGAATCGCACAAAAGTGTATCGGTGATCACAAATTTTCATGTCTATGAACGTTCGGAAACGACATCACTCGATTGTAAGTTATGATCTCGAATCGCACGTCGCAAACCGATTCTGTTCGAATTGTCAGTGAATCTTGATAAATTGTAGCGATTCTCACAAAAGTTTATTTGTGATCACCAATTTTCATATTTGTGAACGTTCAGAAACGACATCGTTCGATTGTCAGTTCCGGTCTCGAATCGCATCTCGGATTGCGATTCTGATAGAAATGTCGGAAAAAATTGTTGATTTGTAACGATTAACAGAAAAGATTATCGCTGATTACCTATTTTCATGTTTATGAAAGATTGGAAACGGTCACCGATAAACGTCACATATCAACAATTTTACAGACATTTAGTATTGCAATCCGAAGGGCTATTTGAGATCTGAACTGGCAATCGAGCGATGAAAACGTTTCCGAACGTTCATAAACATGAAGTTGGTGATCACCAACAAAATTTTTGTTCCATTCATGACAAATTATCAATATTCAATGACATTTCGATTCGAGATCATAAATTACAATCGAGTGATGTCGTTTCCGAACGTTCATAAACGTGCAAATTGGTGATCACCGATACACTTTTGTGTGAATCTATACAATTTAACAACATTCACTGACATTTCGAACAGAACAGCTTTCCGACGTGCGATCCGAGATCATAACTTACAATCGAGTGATGTCATTTCCGAACGTTCATAAACGTGAAAATTGGTCATCACTGATACACTTTTGTGTGAATCGACACAATTTAACAACATTCACTGACATTTCGAACAGAACAGCTTTCCGACGTGCGATTCGAGATCATACCTTACAATCGAGTGATGTCGTTTCCGAACGTTCATGAACATGAAAATTGGTGATCACCGATACACTTTTGTGTGAATCGATACAATTTAACAACATTCACTGACATTTCAAACAGAGCAGCTTTCCGACGTGCGATTCGAGATCATACCTTACAATCGAGTGATGTCGTTTCCGAACGTTCATGAACATGAAAATTGGTCATCACCGATACACTTTTGTGTGAATCGACACAAATTAACCAGATTCACTGACATTTCGTTCTGAATCGCTTTCCGATGTGCGAATCGCGATCACAGCTTACAATCGAGTGTTTTTGTTTCCGAACGTTCATAAACATGAAGAAGGGTGATCGCCGATAGATTTTTGTGAGAATCGCAACAAATCAAGAAGATTCACTGACATTTCGAACAAAATCAGATTCCCACGTGCGATTCGAGATCATAACTTACAATCGAGTGATGTCATTTCGGAACGTTCATAAACGTGAAAATTGGTGATCACCGATACACTTTTGTGTGAATCGATACATTTTATCAACATTCACTGACATTTCGAACAGAACAGCTTTCCGACGTGCGATTCGAGATTATAACCTACAATCGAGTGATGTCGTTTCCGAACGTTCATAAACATGAAAATTTGTGATCACCAATACACTTTTGTGCGAATCGATGGAAATTAACAAGGTTAACGGACATTTCGTTCTGAATAGCTTTCCGATGTGCGAATCGAGATAATACATTACAATCGAGTGATGTCGTTTCCGAACGTTCATAAACATGAAAATTTGTGATCACCCATACACTTTTGTGTGAATCGATACAATTTATCAACATTCACTGACATTTCGAACAGAACAGCTTTCCGACGTGCGATTCGAGATCATAACCTACAATCGAGTGATGTCGTTTCCGAACGTTCATAGACATGAAAATTTGTGATCATCGATACACTTTTGTGCGAATCGATACAAATTAACAAGGTTCACGGACATTTCGTTCTGAATAGCTTTCCGATGTGCGAATCGAGATAATACATTACAATCGAGTGATGTCGTTTCCGAACGTTCATAAACGTGAAAATTGGAGATCACCGATACACTTTTGTGTGAATCGATGCAGTTTAACAACATTCACTGACATTTCGAAAAGAGCAGCTTTTCGATGTGCGATTCGATATCATAACTTACAATCGAGTGATGTCGTTTCCGACCGTTCATAAACGTGAAAATTGGAGATCACCGATACACTTTTGTGTGAATCGATTCAATTTAACAACATTCACTGACATTTCGAACAGAACAGCTTTCCGACGTGCGATTCGAGATCATAACCTACAATCGAGTGATGTCGTTTCCGAACGTTCATAAACATGAAAATTTGTGATCACCAATACACTTTTGTGCGAATCGATGGAAATTAACAGGATTCACTGACATTTCGTTCTGAATCGCTTTCCGATGTGCGAATCGAGATAATACATTACAATCGAGTGATGTCGTTTCCGAACGTTCATAAACGTGAAAATTGGAGTTCACCGATACACTTTTGTGTGAATCGATACATTTTATCAACATTCACTGACATTTCGAACAGAACAGCTTTCCGACGTGCGATTCGAGATTATAACCTACAATCGAGTGATGTCGTTTCCGAACGTTCATAAACATGAAAATTTGTGATCACCGATACACTTTAGTGCGAATCGATACAAATTAACAACGTTCACTGTCATTTCGTTCTGAATCGTTTTCCGACGTGTAATGATCTCGAATCGCACGTCGGAAAGCGATGCTAGTCGAAATGTCAGTGAATGTTGTTAAATTGTATCGATTCACACAAAAGTGTATCGGTGATCACCGTTCTTAATGTTTATGAACGTTCGGAAACGACATCACTCAATTCTAAGGTATGATCTCGAATCGCACGTTGGAAAGCTGTTCTGTTCGAAATGTCAGTGAATGTTGTTAAATTGTATCGATTCACACAAAAGTGTATCGGTGATCACCAATTTTCACGTTTATGAACGTTCGAAAACTACATCACTCGATTGTAAGTTATGTTCTCGAATCGCAGGTCGGAATCTGATTTTGTTCGAAATGTCAGTGAATCTTCTTGATTTGTTGCGATTCTCGCAAAAATCTATCGGTGATCACCGTTCTTCATGTTTATGAACGTTCGGAAACGACATCACTCGATCGTACGGTATGATCTCGAATCGCACGTCGGAAAGCTGTTCTGTTCGAAATGTCAGTGAATGTTGATAAAATGTATCGATTCACACAAAAGTGTATCGGTGAACTCCAATTTTCACGTTTATGAACGTTCGGAAACGACATCACTCGATTATTATCTCGATTCGCACATCGGAAAGCGATTCAGAACGAAATGTCAGTGAATCCTGTTAATTTCCATCGATTCGCACAAAAGTGAATTGGTGATCACAAATTTTCATGTTTATGAACGTTCGGAAACGACATCACTCGAGTGTAGGTTATGATCTCGAATCGCACGTCGGAAAGCTGTTCTGTTCGAAATGTCCGTGAATGTTGTTAAATTGAATCGATTCACACAAAAGTGTATCGGTGATCTCCAATTTCCACGTTTATGAACGGTCGGAAACGACATCACTCGAATGTAAGTTATGATATCGAATCGCACATCGACAAGCTGCTCTTTTCGAAATGTCAGTGAATGTTGTTAAATTGTATCGATTCACACAAAAGTGTATCGGTGATCTCCAATTTTCACGTTTATGAACGTTCGGAAACGACATCACTCGATTGTAATGTATTATCTCGATTCGCACATCGGAAAGCTATTCAGAACGAAATGTCCGTGAACCTTGTTAATTTGTATCGATTCGCACAAAAGTGTATCGGTGATCACAAATTTTCATGTTTATGAACGTACGGAAACGACATCAGTCGATTGTAGGTTATGATCTCGAATCGCACGTCGGAAAGCTGTTCTGTTCGAAATGTCAGTGAATGTTGATAAAATGTATCGATTCACACAAAAGTGTATCGGTGAACTCCAATTTTCACGTTTATGAACGTTCGGAAACGACATCACTCGATTGTAATGTATTATCTCGATTCGCACATCGGAAAGCGATTCAGAACGAAATGTCAGTGAATCCTGTTAATTTCCATCGATTCGCACAAAAGTGTATTGGTGATCACAAATTTTCATGTTTATGAATGTTCGGAAACGACATCACTCGATTGTAAGTTATGATCTCGATCAGCACATCGGAAAGCGATTGAGAACGAAATGTCAGTGAATCTTGTTAATTTCTATCGATTCACACAAAAGTCAATCCGTGTTCACCAATTTTCATGTTTATGCACGTTCGGAAACGACATAACTCGATTGTAAGTTATGATCTCAAATCGCACGTCAGAAAGCGATTCTTGTTCGAAATGTCATAGAATCTTGTTAATTTGTGATGACTTGAACAAAAAGTTTATCGTGATCACCGTTTTTCATGTATACGAACTTTCGGAGACGACATCACTCGATTGTAAGTTATGATCTCGAATCGCACGTCGGAAACCGATTCTGTTCGAATTGTCAGTGAATCTTGATAATTTGTAGCGATTCTCACAAAAGTTTATTTGTGATCACCAATTTTCATATTTGTGAACGTTCAGAAACGACATCGTTCGATTGTCAGTTCCGGTCTCGAATCGCATCTCCGATTGCGATTCTGATAGAAATGTCGGAAAAAATTGTTGATTTGTAACGATTAACAGAAAAGATTATCGCTGATTACCTATTTTCATGTTTATGAAAGATTGGAAACGGTCACCGATAAACGTCACATATCAACAATTTTACAGACATTTAGTATTGCAATCCGAAGGGCTATTTGAGATCTGAACTGGCAATCGAGCGATGAAAACGTTTCCGAACGTTCATAAACATGAAGTTGGTGATCACCAACAAAATTTTTGTTCAATTCATGACAAATTAACAATATTCAATGACATTTCGATTCGAGATCATAAATTACAATCGAGTGATGTCGTTTCCGAACGTTCATAAACGTGCAAATTGGTGATCACCGATACACTTTTGTGTGAATCTATACAATTTAACAACATTCACTGACGTTTCGAACAGAACAGCTTTCCGACGTGCGATCCGAGATCATAACTTACAATCGAGTGATGTCATTTCCGAACGTTCATAAACGTGAAAATTGGTGATCACCGATACACTTTTGTGTGAATCGACACAATTTAACAACATTCACTGACATTTCGAACAGAACAGCTTTCCGACGTGCGATTCGAGATCATACCTTACAATCGAGTGATGTCGTTTCCGAACGTTCATGAACATGAAAATTGGTGATCACCTATACACTTTTGCGTGAATCGACACAAATTAACCAGATTCACTGACATTTCGTTCTGAATCGCTTTCCGATGTGCGAATCGCGATCACAGCTTACAATCGAGTGTTGTCGTTTCCGAACGTTCATAAACATGAAGAACGGTGATCACCGATAGATTTTTGCGAGGATCGCAACAAATCAAGAAGATTCACTGACATTTCGAACAAAATCAGATTCCGACCTGCGATTCGAGAACATAACTTACAATCGAGTGATGTAGTTTTCGAACGTTCATAAACGTGAAAATTGGTGATCACCGATACACTTTTGTGTGAATCGATACAATTTTACAACATTCACTGACATTTCGAACAGAACAGCCTTCCGACGAGCGATTCGAGATCATACCTTACAATCGAGTGATGTCGTTTCCGAACGTTCATGAACATGAAAATTGGTGATCACCGATACACTTTTGTGTGAATCGATACAATTTAACAACATTCACTGACATTTCGAACAGAACAGCTTTCCAACGTGCGATTCGAGATCATACCTTAGAATTGAGTGATGTCGTTTCCGAACGTTCATAAACATTAAGAACGGTGATCACCGATACACTTTTGTGTGAATCGATACAATTTAACAACATTCACTGACATTTCGACTAGCATCGCTTTCCGACGTGCGATTCGAGATCATTACACGTCGGAAAGCGATTCAGAACGAAATGACAGTGAACGTTGTTAATTTGTATCGATTCGCACTAAAGTGTATCGGTGATCACAAATTTTAATGTTTATGAACGTTCGGAAACGACATCTCTCGATTGTAGGTTATAATCTCGAATCGCACGTCGGAAAGCTGTTCTGTTCGAAATGTCAGTGAATGTTGATAAAATGTATCGATTCACACAAAAGTGTATCGGTGATCTCCAATTTTCATGTTTATGAACGTTCGGAAACGGCATCACTCGATTGTAATGTATTATCTCGATTCGCACATCGGAAAGCTATTCAGAACGAAATGTCAGTGAACCTTGTTAATTCGTATCGAATCGCACAAAAGTGTATCGGTGATCACAAATTTTCATGTCTATGAACGTTCGGAAACGACATCACTCGATTGTAGGTTATGATCTCGAATCGCACGTCGGAAAGCTGTTCTGTTCGAAATGTCAGTGAATGTTGATAAAATGTATCGATTCACACAAAAGTGTATCGGTGATCTCCAATTTTCACGTTTATGAACGTTCGGAAACGACATCACTCGAATGTAATGTATTATCTCGATTCGCACATCGGAAAGCTATTCAGAACGAAATGTCAGTGAACCTTGTTAATTTGTATCGAATCGCACAAAAGTGTATCGGTGATCACAAATTTTAATGTTTATGAACGTTCGGAAACGACATCACTCGATTGTAGGTTATAATCTCGAATCGCACGTCGGAAAGCCGTTCTGTTCGAAATGTCAGTGAATGTTGATAAAATGTATCGATTCACACAAAAGTGTATCGGTGATCTCCAATTTTCACGTTTATGAACGGTCGGAAACGACATCACTCGATTGTAAGTTGTGATATCGAATCGCACATCGAAAAGCTGCTCTTTTCGAAATGTCAGTGAATCTTGTTAAACTGTATCGATTCACACAAAAGTGTATCGGTGATCTGCAATTTTCACGTTTATGAACGTTCGGAAACGACATCACTCGATTGTAATGTATTATCTCGATTCGCACATCGGAAAGCTATTCAGAACGAAATGTCCGTGAACCTTGTTAATTTGTATCGATTCGCACAAAAGTGTATCGGTGATCACAAATTTTCATGTTTATGAACGTTCGGAAACGACATCACTCGATTGTAGGTTATAATCTCGAATCGCACGTCGGAAAGCTGTTCTGTTCGAAATGTCAGTGAATGTTGATAAAATGTATCGATTCACACAAAAGTGTATCGGTGATCTCCAATTTTCACGTTTATGAACGTTCGGAAACGGCATCACTCGATTGTAATGTATTATCTCGATTCGCACATCGGAAAGCTATTCAGAACGAAATGTCAGTGAACCTTGTTAATTTGTATCGAATCGCACAAAAGTGTATCGGTGATCACAAATTTTCATGTCTATGAACGTTCGGAAACGACATCACTCGATTGTAGGTTATGATCTCGAATCGCACGTCGGAAAGCTGTTCTGTTCGAAATGTCAGTGAATGTTGATAAAATGTATCGATTCACACAAAAGTGTATCGGTTATCTCCAATTTTCACGTTTATGAACGTTCGGAAACGGCATCACTCGATTGTAATGTATTATCTCGATTCGCACATCGGAAAGCTATTCAGAACGAAATGTCAGTGAACCTTGTTAATTTGTGTCGATTCGCACAAAAGTGTATCGGTGATCACAAATTTTAATGTTTATGAACGTTCGGAAACGACATCTCTCGATTGTAGGTTATAATCTCGAATCGCACGTCGGAAAGCTGTTCTGTTCGAAATGTCAGTGAATGTTGATAAAATGTATCGATTCACACAAAAGTGTATCGGTGATCTCCAATTTTCATGTTTATGAACGTTCGGAAACGGCATCACTCGATTGTAATGTATTATCTCGATTCGCACATCGGAAAGCTATTCAGAACGAAATGTCAGTGAACCTTGTTAATTCGTATCGAATCGCACAAAAGTGTATCGGTGATCACAAATTTTCATGTCTATGAACGTTCGGAAACGACATCACTCGATTGTAGGTTATGATCTCGAATCGCACGTCGGAAAGCTGTTCTGTTCGAAATGTCAGTGAATGTTGATAAAATGTATCGATTCACACAAAAGTGTATCGGTGAACTCCAATTTTCACGTTTATGAACGTTCGGAAACGACATCACTCGATTGTAATGTATTATCTCGATTCGCACATCGGAAAGCGATTCAGAACGAAATGTCAGTGAATCCTGTTAATTTCCATCGATTCGCACAAAAGTGTATTGGTGATCACAAATTTTCATGTTTATGAACGTTCGGAAACGACATCACTCGATTGTAGGTTATGATCTCGAATCGCACGTCGGAAAGCTGTTCTGTTCGAAATGTCAGTGAATGTTGTTAAATTGAATCGATTCACACAAAAGTGTATCGGTGATCTCCAATTTTCACGTTTATGAACGGTCGGAAACGACATCACTCGATTGTAAGTTATGATATCGAATCGCACATCGAAAAGCTGCTCTTTTCGAAATGTCAGTGAATATTGTTAAACTGTATCGATTCACACAAAAGTGTATCGGTGATCTCCAATTTTCACGTTTATGAACGTTCGGAAACGACATCACTCGATTGTAATGTATTATCTCGATTCGCACATCGGAAAGCTATTCAGAACGAAATGTCCGTGAACCTTGTTAATTTCCATCGATTCGCACAAAAGTGTATCGGTGATCACAAATTTTCATGTTTATGAACGTTCGGAAACGACATCACTCGATTGTAGGTTATGATCTCGAATCGCACGTCGGAAAGCTGTTCTGTTCGCAAGGTCAGTGAATGTTGTTTAATTGAATCGATTCACACAAAAGTGTATCGGTGATCACCAATTTTCATGTTCATGAACGTTCGGAAACGACATCACTCGATTGTAAGTTATGATCTCGATCAGCACATCGGAAAGCGATTGAGAACGAAATGTCAGTGAATCTTGTTAATTTCTATCGATTCACACAAAAGTCAATCCGTGTTCACCAATTTTCATGTTTATGTACGTTCGGAAACGACATAACTCGATTGTAAGTTATGATCTCAAATCGCACGTCAGAAAGCGATTCTGTTCGATATGTCATAGAATCTTGTTAATTTGTGATGACTTGAACAAAAAGTTTATCGTGATCACCGTTTTTCATGTATACGAACTTTCGGAGACGACATCACTCGATTGTAAGTTATGATCTCGAATCGCACGTCGGAAACCGATTCTGTTCGAATTGTCAGTGAATCTTGATAAATTGTAGCGATTCTCACAAAAGTTTATTTGTGATCACCAATTTTCATATTTGTGAACGTTCAGAAACGACATCGTTCGATTGTCAGTTCCGGTCTCGAATCGCATCTCGGATTGCGATTCTGATAGAAATGTCGGAAAAAATTGTTGATTTGTAACGATTAACAGAAAAGATTATCGCTGATTACCTATTTTCATGTTTATGAAAGATTGGAAACGGTCACCGATAAACGTCACATATCAACAATTTTACAGACATTTAGTATTGCAATCCGAAGGGCTATTTGAGATCTGAACTGGCAATCGAGCGATGAAAACGTTTCCGAACGTTCATAAACATGAAGTTGGTGATCACCAACAAAATTTTTGTTCCATTCATGACAAATTATCAATATTCAATGACATTTCGATTCGAGATCATAAATTACAATCGAGTGATGTCGTTTCCGAACGTTCATAAACGTGCAAATTGGTGATCACCGATACACTTTTGTGTGAATCTATACAATTTAACAACATTCACTGACATTTCGAACAGAACAGCTTTCCGACGTGCGATCCGAGATCATAACTTACAATCGAGTGATGTCATTTCCGAACGTTCATAAACGTGAAAATTGGTCATCACCGATACACTTTTGTGTGAATCGACACAATTTAACAACATTCACTGACATTTCGAACAGAACAGCTTTCCGACGTGCGATTCGAGATCATACCTTACAATCGAGTGATGTCGTTTCCGAACGTTCATGAACATGAAAATTGGTGATCACCTATACACTTTTGTGTCAATCGACACAAATTAACCAGATTCACTGACATTTCGTTCTGAATCGCTTTCCGATGTGCGAATCGCGATCACAGCTTACAATCGAGTGTTGTCGTTTCCGAACGTTCATAAACATGAAGAACGGTGATCACCGATAGATTTTTGTGAGAATCGCAACAAATCAAGAAGATTCACTGACATTTCGAACAAAATCAGATTCCTACGTGCGATTCGAGATCACACCTTACAATCGAGTGGTGTCGTTTCCGAACGTTCATAAACGTGAAAATTGGTGATCACCGATACACTTTTGTGTGAATCGATACAATTTAACAACATTCACTGACATTTCGAACAGAACAGCCTTCCGACGAGCGATTCGAGATCATACCTTACAATCGAGTGATGTCGTTTCCGAACGTTCATGAACATGAAAATTGGTGATCACCGATACACTTTTGTGTGAATCGATACAATTTAACAACATTCACTGACATTTCGAACAGAACAGCTTTCCGACGTGCGATTCGAGATCATACCTTACAATCGAGTGATGTCGTTTCCGAACGTTCATGAACATGAAAATTGGTCATCACCGATACACTTTTGTGTGAATCGACACAAATTAACCAGATTCACTGACATTTCGTTCTGAATCGCTTTCCGATGTGCGAATCGCGATCACAGCTTACAATCGAGTGTTTTTGTTTCCGAACGTTCATAAACATGAAGAACGGTGATCGCCGATACATTTTTGTGAGAATCGCAACAAATCAAGAAGATTCACTGACATTTCGAACAAAATCAGATTCCCACGTGCGATTCGAGATCATACCTTACAATCGAATGATGTCGTTTCCGAACGTTCATGAACATGAAAATTGGTGATCACCGGTACACTTTTGTGTGAATCGATACAATTTAACTAAATTCACTGAATTTTCGAACAGAACAGCTTTACGACGTGCGATTCGAGATCATACCTTACAATCGAGTGATGTCGTTTCCGAACGTTCCTGAACATGAAAATTGGTGATCACCGATACACTTTCGTGTAAATCGATAAAAATTAACAAGATTCACTGACATTTCGAACTGAACAGCTTTCCGACGTGCGATTCGAGATCATACCTTACGATCGAGTGATGTCGTTTCCGAACGTTCATAAACATGAAGAACGGTGATCACCGATAGATTTTTGCGAGGATCGCAACAAATCAAGAAGATTCACTGACATTTCGAACAAAATCAGATTCCGACCTGCGATTCGAGAACATAACTTACAATCGAGTGATGTAGTTTTCGAACGTTCATAAACGTGAAAATTGGTGATCACCGATACACTTTTGTGTGAATCGATACAATTTTACAACATTCACTGACATTTCGAACAGAACAGCCTTCCGACGAGCGATTCGAGATCATACCTTACAATCGAGTGATGTCGTTTCCGAACGTTCATGAACATGAAAATTGGTGATCACCGATACACTTTTGTGCGAATCGATGGAAATTAACAGGATTCACTGACATTTCGTTCTGAATCGCTTTCCGATGTGCGAATCGAGATAATACATTACAATCGAGTGATGTCGTTTCCGAACGTTCATAAACGTGAAAATTGGAGTTCACCGATACACTTTTGTGTGAATCGATACATTTTATCAACATTCACTGACATTTCGAACAGAACAGCTTTCCGACGTGCGATTCGAGATCATAACCTACAATCGACTGATGTCGTTTCCGTACGTTCATAAACATGAAAATTTGTGATCACCGATACACTTTTGTGCGAATCGATACAAATTAACAAGGTTCACGGACATTTCGTTCTGAATAGCTTTCCGATGTGCGAATCGAGATAATACATTACAATCGAGTGATGTCGTTTCCGAACGTTCATAAACGTGAAAATTGGAGATCACCGATACACTTTTGTGTGAATCGATACAATTTAACAACATTCACTGACATTTCGAAAAGAGCAGCTTGTCGATGTGCGATTCGATATCATAACTTACAATCGAGTGATGTCGTTTCCGACCGTTCATAAACGTGGAAATTGGAGATCACCGATACACTTTTGTGTGAATCGATTCAATTTAACAACATTCACGGACATTTCGAACAGAACAGCTTTCCGACGTGCGATTCGAGATCATAACCTACAATCGAGTGATGTCGTTTCCGAACGTTCATAAACATGAAAATTTGTGATCACCAATTCACTTTTGTGCGAATCGATACAATTTAACAACATTCACTGACATTTCGAACAGAACAGCTTTCCGACGTGCGATTCGAGATCATACCTTACAATCGAGTGATGTCGTTTCCGAACGTTCATGAACATGAAAATTGGTGATCACCGATACACTTTTGTGTAAATCGATACAATTTAACAACATTCACTGACATTTCGAACAGAACAGCTTTCCAACGTGCGATTCGAGATCATACCTTAGAATTGAGTGATGTCGTTTCCGAACGTTCATAAACATTAAGAACGGTGATCACCGATACACTTTTGTGTGAATCGATACAATTTAACAACATTCACTGACATTTCGACTAGCATCGCTTTCCGACGTGCGATTCGAGATCATTACACGTCGGAAAACGATTCAGAACGAAATGACAGTGAACGTTGTTAATTTGTATCGATTCGCACTAAAGTGTATCGGTGATCACAAATTTTCATGTTTATGAACGTTCGGAAACGACATCACTCGATTGTAGGTTATAATCTCGAATCGCACGTCGGAAAGCTGTTCTGTTCGAAATGTCAGTGAATGTTGATAAAATGTATCGATTCACACAAAAGTGTATCGGTGATCTCCAATTTTCACGTTTATGAACGTTCGGAAACGACATCACTCGATTGTAATGTATTATCTCGATTCGCACATCGGAAAGCTATTCAGAACGAAATGTCAGTGAACCTTGTTAATTTGTATCGATTCGCACAAAAGTGTATCGGTGATCACAAATTTTAATGTTTATGAACGTTCGGAAACGACATCACTCGATTGTAGGTTATAATCTCGAATCGCACGTCGGAAAGCTGTTCTGTTCGAAATGTCAGTGAATGTTGATAAAATGTATCGATTCACACAAAAGTGTATCGGTGATCTCCAATTTTCACGTTTATGAACGTTCGGAAACGACATCACTCGATTGTAATGTATTATCTCGATTCGCACATCGGAAAGCTATTCAGAACGAAATGTCAGTGAACCTTGTTAATTTGTGTCGATTCGCACAAAAGTGTATCGGTGATCACAAATTTTAATGTTTATGAACGTTCGGAAACGACATCACTCGATTGTAGGTTATAATCTCGAATCGCACGTCGGAAAGCTGTTCTGTTCGAAATGTCAGTGAATGTTGATAAAATGTATCGATTCACACAAAAGTGTATCGGTGATCTCCAATTTTCATGTTTATGAACGTTCGGAAACGGCATCACTCGATTGTAATGTATTATCTCGATTCGCACATCGGAAAGCTATTCAGAACGAAATGTCAGTGAACCTTGTTAATTCGTATCGAATCGCACAAAAGTGTATCGGTGATCACAAATTTTCATGTCTATGAACGTTCGGAAACGACATCACTCGATTGTAGGTTATGATCTCGAATCGCACGTCGGAAAGCTGTTCTGTTCGAAATGTCAGTGAATGTTGATAAAATGTATCGATTCACACAAAAGTGTATCGGTGAACTCCAATTTTCACGTTTATGAACGTTCGGAAACGACATCACTCGATTGTAATGTATTATCTCGATTCGCACATCGGAAAGCGATTCAGAACGAAATGTCAGTGAATCCTGTTAATTTCCATCGATTCGCACAAAAGTGTATTGGTGATCACAAATTTTCATGTTTATGAACGTTCGGAAACGACATCACTCGATTGTAGGTTATGATCTCGAATCGCACGTCGGAAAGCTGTTCTGTTCGAAATGTCAGTGAATGTTGTTAAATTGAATCGATTCACACAAAAGTGTATCGGTGATCTCCAATTTTCACGTTTATGAACGGTCGGAAACGACATCACTCGATTGTAAGTTATGATATCGAATCGCACATCGAAAAGCTGCTCTTTTCGAAATGTCAGTGAATATTGTTAAACTGTATCGATTCACACAAAAGTGTATCGGTGATCTCCAATTTTCACGTTTATGAACGTTCGGAAACGACATCACTCGATTGTAATGTATTATCTCGATTCGCACATCGGAAAGCTATTCAGAACGAAATGTCCGTGAACCTTGTTAATTTCCATCGATTCGCACAAAAGTGTATCGGTGATCACAAATTTTCATGTTTATGAACGTTCGGAAACGACATCACTCGATTGTAGGTTATGATCTCGAACCGCACGTCGGAAAGCTGTTCTGTTCGCAAGGTCAGTGAATGTTGTTTAATTGAATCGATTCACACAAAAGTGTATCGGTGATCACCAATTTTCATGTTCATGAACGTTCGGAAACGACATCACTCGATTCTAAGTTATGATCTCGATCAGCACATCGGAAAGCGATTGAGAACGAAATGTCAGTGAATCTTGTTAATTTCTATCGATTCACACAAAAGTCAATCCGTGTTCACCAATTTTCATGTTTATGTACGTTCGGAAACGACATAACTCGATTGTAAGTTATGATCTCAAATCGCACGTCAGAAAGCGATTCTGTTCGAAATGTCATAGAATCTTGTTAATTTGTGATGACTTGAACAAAAAGTTTATCGTGATCACCGTTTTTCATGTATACGAACTTTCGGAGACGACATCACTCGATTGTAAGTTATGATCTCGAATCGCACGTCGGAAACCGATTCTGTTCGAATTGTCAGTGAATCTTGATAAATTGTAGCGATTCTCACAAAAGTTTATTTGTGATCACCAATTTTCATATTTGTGAACGTTCAGAAACGACATCGTTCGATTGTCAGTTCCGGTCTCGAATCGCATCTCGGATTGCGATTCTGATAGAAATGTCGGAAAAAATTGTTGATTTGTAACGATTAACAGAAAAGATTATCGCTGATTACCTATTTTCATGTTTATGAAAGATTGGAAACGGTCACCGATAAACGTCACATATCAACAATTTTACAGACATTTAGTATTGCAATCCGAAGGGCTATTTGAGATCTGAACTGGCAATCGAGCGATGAAAACGTTTCCGAACGTTCATAAACATGAAGTTGGTGATCACCAACAAAATTTTTGTTCCATTCATGACAAATTATCAATATTCAATGACATTTCGATTCGAGATCATAAATTACAATCGAGTGATGTCGTTTCCGAACGTTCATAAACGTGCAAATTGGTGATCACCGATACACTTTTGTGTGAATCTATACAATTTAACAACATTCACTGACATTTCGAACAGAACAGCTTTCCGACGTGCGATCCGAGATCATAACTTACAATCGAGTGATGTCATTTCCGAACGTTCATAAACGTGAAAATTGGTCATCACCGATACACTTTTGTGTGAATCGACACAATTTAACAACATTCACTGACATTTCGAACAGAACAGCTTTCCGACGTGCGATTCGAGATCATACCTTACAATCGAGTGATGTCGTTTCCGAACGTTCATGAACATGAAAATTGGTGATCACCTATACACTTTTGTGTCAATCGACACAAATTAACCAGATTCACTGACATTTCGTTCTGAATCGCTTTCCGATGTGCGAATCGCGATCACAGCTTACAATCGAGTGTTGTCGTTTCCGAACGTTCATAAACATGAAGAACGGTGATCACCGATAGATTTTTGTGAGAATCGCAACAAATCAAGAAGATTCACTGACATTTCGAACAAAATCAGATTCCTACGTGCGATTCGAGATCACACCTTACAATCGAGTGGTGTCGTTTCCGAACGTTCATAAACGTGAAAATTGGTGATCACCGATACACTTTTGTGTGAATCGATACAATTTAACAACATTCACTGACATTTCGAACAGAACAGCCTTCCGACGAGCGATTCGAGATCATACCTTACAATCGAGTGATGTCGTTTCCGAACGTTCATGAACATGAAAATTGGTGATCACCGATACACTTTTGTGTGAATCGATACAATTTAACAACATTCACTGACATTTCGAACAGAACAGCTTTCCGACGTGCGATTCGAGATCATACCTTACAATCGAGTGATGTCGTTTCCGAACGTTCATGAACATGAAAATTGGTCATCACCGATACACTTTTGTGTGAATCGACACAAATTAACCAGATTCACTGACATTTCGTTCTGAATCGCTTTCCGATGTGCGAATCGCGATCACAGCTTACAATCGAGTGTTTTTGTTTCCGAACGTTCATAAACATGAAGAACGGTGATCGCCGATACATTTTTGTGAGAATCGCAACAAATCAAGAAGATTCACTGACATTTCGAACAAAATCAGATTCCCACGTGCGATTCGAGATCATACCTTACAATCGAATGATGTCGTTTCCGAACGTTCATGAACATGAAAATTGGTGATCACCGATACACTTTTGTGTGAATCGATACAATTTAACAACATTCACTGACATTTCGAACAGAACAGCTTTCCGACGTGCGATTCGAGATCATACCTTACAATCGAGTGATGTCGTTTCCGAACGTTCATGAACATGAAAATTGGTGATCACCGATACACTTTTGTGTAAATCGATACAATTTAACAACATTCACTGACATTTCGAACAGAACAGCTTTCCAACGTGCGATTCGAGATCATACCTTAGAATTGAGTGATGTCGTTTCCGAACGTTCATAAACATTAAGAACGGTGATCACCGATACACTTTTGTGTGAATCGATACAATTTAACAACATTCACTGACATTTCGACTAGCATCGCTTTCCGACGTGCGATTCGAGATCATTACACGTCGGAAAACGATTCAGAACGAAATGACAGTGAACGTTGTTAATTTGTATCGATTCGCCCTAAACTGTATCGGTGATCACAAATTTTCATGTTTATGAACGTTCGGAAACGACATCACTCGATTGTAGGTTATAATCTCGAATCGCACGTCGGAAAGCTGTTCTGTTCGAAATGTCAGTGAATGTTGATAAAATGTATCGATTCACACAAAAGTGTATCGGTGATCTCCAATTTTCACGTTTATGAACGTTCGGAAACGACATCACTCGATTGTAATGTATTATCTCGATTCGCACATCGGAAAGCTATTCAGAACGAAATGTCCGTGAACCTTGTTAATTTCCATCGATTCGCACAAAAGTGTATTGGTGATCACAAATTTTCATGTTTATGAACGTTCGGAAACGACATCACTCGATTGTAGGTTATGATCTCGAATCGCACGTCGGAAAGCTGTTCGGTTCGCTAGGTCAGTGAATGTTGTTTAATTGAATCGATTCACACAAAAGTGTATCGGTGATCACCAATTTTCATGTTCATGAACGTTCGGAAACGACATCACTCGATTGTAAGTTATGATCTCGATCAGCACATCGGAAAGCGATTGAGAACGAAATGTCAGTGAATCTTGTTAATTTCTATCGATTCACACAAAAGTCAATCCGTGTTCACCAATTTTCATGTTTATGTACGTTCGGAAACGACATAACTCGATTGTAAGTTATGATCTCAAATCGCACGTCAGAAAGCGATTCTGTTCGAAATGTCATAGAATCTTGTTAATTTGTGATGACTTGAACAAAAAGTTTATCGTGATCACCGTTTTTCATGTATACGAACTTTCGGAGACGACATCACTCGATTGTAAGTTATGATCTCGAATCGCACGTCGGAAACCGATTCTGTTCGAATTGTCAGTGAATCTTGATAAATTGTAGCGATTCTCACAAAAGTTTATTTGTGATCACCAAATTTCATATTTGTGAACGTTCAGAAACGACATCGTTCGATTGTCAGTTCCGGTCTCGAATCGCATCTCGGATTGCGATTCTGATAGAAATGTCGGAAAAAATTGTTGATTTGTAACGATTAACAGAAAAGATTATCGCTGATTACCTATTTTCATGTTTATGAAAGATTGGAAACGGTCACCGATAAACGTCACATATCAACAATTTTACAGACATTTAGTATTGCAATCCGAAGGGCTATTTGAGATCTGAACTGGCAATCGAGCGATGAAAACGTTTCCGAACGTTCATAAACATGAAGTTGGTGATCACCAACAAAATTTTTGTTCCATTCATGACAAATTATCAATATTCAATGACATTTCGATTCGAGATCATAAATTACAATCGAGTGATGTCGTTTCCGAACGTTCATAAACGTGCAAATTGGTGATCACCGATACACTTTTGTGTGAATCTATACAATTTAACAACATTCACTGACATTTCGAACAGAACAGCTTTCCGACGTGCGATCCGAGATCATAACTTACAATCGAGTGATGTCATTTCCGAACGTTCATAAACGTGAAAATTGGTCATCACCGATACACTTTTGTGTGAATCGACACAATTTAACAACATTCACTGACATTTCGAACAGAACAGCTTTCCGACGTGCGATTCGAGATCATACCTTACAATCGAGTGATGTCGTTTCCGAACGTTCATGAACATGAAAATTGGTGATCACCTATACACTTTTGTGTCAATCGACACAAATTAACCAGATTCACTGACATTTCGTTCTGAATCGCTTTCCGATGTGCGAATCGCGATCACAGCTTACAATCGAGTGTTGTCGTTTCCGAACGTTCATAAACATGAAGAACGGTGATCACCGATAGATTTTTGTGAGAATCGCAACAAATCAAGAAGATTCACTGACATTTCGAACAAAATCAGATTCCTACGTGCGATTCGAGATCACACCTTACAATCGAGTGGTGTCGTTTCCGAACGTTCATAAACGTGAAAATTGGTGATCACCGATACACTTTTGTGTGAATCGATACAATTTAACAACATTCACTGACATTTCGAACAGAACAGCCTTCCGACGAGCGATTCGAGATCATACCTTACAATCGAGTGATGTCGTTTCCGAACGTTCATGAACATGAAAATTGGTGATCACCGATACACTTTTGTGTGAATCGATACAATTTAACAACATTCACTGACATTTCGAACAGAACAGCTTTCCGACGTGCGATTCGAGATCATACCTTACAATCGAGTGATGTCGTTTCCGAACGTTCATGAACATGAAAATTGGTCATCACCGATACACTTTTGTGTGAATCGACACAAATTAACCAGATTCACTGACATTTCGTTCTGAATCGCTTTCCGATGTGCGAATCGCGATCACAGCTTACAATCGAGTGTTTTTGTTTCCGAACGTTCATAAACATGAAGAACGGTGATCGCCGATACATTTTTGTGAGAATCGCAACAAATCAAGAAGATTCACTGACATTTCGAACAAAATCAGATTCCCACGTGCGATTCGAGATCATACCTTACAATCGAATGATGTCGTTTCCGAACGTTCATGAACATGAAAATTGGTGATCACCGGTACACTTTTGTGTGAATCGATACAATTTAACTAAATTCACTGAATTTTCGAACAGAACAGCTTTACGACGTGCGATTCGAGATCATACCTTACAATCGAGTGATGTCGTTTCCGAACGTTCCTGAACATGAAAATTGGTGATCACCGATACACTTTCGTGTAAATCGATAAAAATTAACAAGATTCACTGACATTTCGAACTGAACAGCTTTCCGACGTGCGATTCGAGATCATACCTTACGATCGAGTGATGTCGTTTCCGAACGTTCATAAACATGAAGAACGGTGATCACCGATAGATTTTTGCGAGGATCGCAACAAATCAAGAAGATTCACTGACATTTCGAACAAAATCAGATTCCGACCTGCGATTCGAGAACATAACTTACAATCGAGTGATGTAGTTTTCGAACGTTCATAAACGTGAAAATTGGTGATCACCGATACACTTTTGTGTGAATCGATACAATTTTACAACATTCACTGACATTTCGAACAGAACAGCCTTCCGACGAGCGATTCGAGATCATACCTTACAATCGAGTGATGTCGTTTCCGAACGTTCATGAACATGAAAATTGGTGATCACCGATACACTTTTGTGCGAATCGATGGAAATTAACAGGATTCACTGACATTTCGTTCTGAATCGCTTTCCGATGTGCGAATCGAGATAATACATTACAATCGAGTGATGTCGTTTCCGAACGTTCATAAACGTGAAAATTGGAGTTCACCGATACACTTTTGTGTGAATCGATACATTTTATCAACATTCACTGACATTTCGAACAGAACAGCTTTCCGACGTGCGATTCGAGATCATAACCTACAATCGACTGATGTCGTTTCCGTACGTTCATAAACATGAAAATTTGTGATCACCGATACACTTTTGTGCGAATCGATACAAATTAACAAGGTTCACGGACATTTCGTTCTGAATAGCTTTCCGATGTGCGAATCGAGATAATACATTACAATCGAGTGATGTCGTTTCCGAACGTTCATAAACGTGAAAATTGGAGATCACCGATACACTTTTGTGTGAATCGATACAATTTAACAACATTCACTGACATTTCGAAAAGAGCAGCTTGTCGATGTGCGATTCGATATCATAACTTACAATCGAGTGATGTCGTTTCCGACCGTTCATAAACGTGGAAATTGGAGATCACCGATACACTTTTGTGTGAATCGATTCAATTTAACAACATTCACGGACATTTCGAACAGAACAGCTTTCCGACGTGCGATTCGAGATCATAACCTACAATCGAGTGATGTCGTTTCCGAACGTTCATAAACATGAAAATTTGTGATCACCAATTCACTTTTGTGCGAATCGATACAATTTAACAACATTCACTGACATTTCGAACAGAACAGCTTTCCGACGTGCGATTCGAGATCATACCTTACAATCGAGTGATGTCGTTTCCGAACGTTCATGAACATGAAAATTGGTGATCACCGATACACTTTTGTGTAAATCGATACAATTTAACAACATTCACTGACATTTCGAACAGAACAGCTTTCCAACGTGCGATTCGAGATCATACCTTAGAATTGAGTGATGTCGTTTCCGAACGTTCATAAACATTAAGAACGGTGATCACCGATACACTTTTGTGTGAATCGATACAATTTAACAACATTCACTGACATTTCGACTAGCATCGCTTTCCGACGTGCGATTCGAGATCATTACACGTCGGAAAACGATTCAGAACGAAATGACAGTGAACGTTGTTAATTTGTATCGATTCGCACTAAAGTGTATCGGTGATCACAAATTTTCATGTTTATGAACGTTCGGAAACGACATCACTCGATTGTAGGTTATAATCTCGAATCGCACGTCGGAAAGCTGTTCTGTTCGAAATGTCAGTGAATGTTGATAAAATGTATCGATTCACACAAAAGTGTATCGGTGATCTCCAATTTTCACGTTTATGAACGTTCGGAAACGACATCACTCGATTGTAATGTATTATCTCGATTCGCACATCGGAAAGCTATTCAGAACGAAATGTCAGTGAACCTTGTTAATTTGTATCGATTCGCACAAAAGTGTATCGGTGATCACAAATTTTAATGTTTATGAACGTTCGGAAACGACATCACTCGATTGTAGGTTATAATCTCGAATCGCACGTCGGAAAGCTGTTCTGTTCGAAATGTCAGTGAATGTTGATAAAATGTATCGATTCACACAAAAGTGTATCGGTGATCTCCAATTTTCACGTTTATGAACGTTCGGAAACGACATCACTCGATTGTAATGTATTATCTCGATTCGCACATCGGAAAGCTATTCAGAACGAAATGTCAGTGAACCTTGTTAATTTGTGTCGATTCGCACAAAAGTGTATCGGTGATCACAAATTTTAATGTTTATGAACGTTCGGAAACGACATCACTCGATTGTAGGTTATAATCTCGAATCGCACGTCGGAAAGCTGTTCTGTTCGAAATGTCAGTGAATGTTGATAAAATGTATCGATTCACACAAAAGTGTATCGGTGATCTCCAATTTTCATGTTTATGAACGTTCGGAAACGGCATCACTCGATTGTAATGTATTATCTCGATTCGCACATCGGAAAGCTATTCAGAACGAAATGTCAGTGAACCTTGTTAATTCGTATCGAATCGCACAAAAGTGTATCGGTGATCACAAATTTTCATGTCTATGAACGTTCGGAAACGACATCACTCGATTGTAGGTTATGATCTCGAATCGCACGTCGGAAAGCTGTTCTGTTCGAAATGTCAGTGAATGTTGATAAAATGTATCGATTCACACAAAAGTGTATCGGTGAACTCCAATTTTCACGTTTATGAACGTTCGGAAACGACATCACTCGATTGTAATGTATTATCTCGATTCGCACATCGGAAAGCGATTCAGAACGAAATGTCAGTGAATCCTGTTAATTTCCATCGATTCGCACAAAAGTGTATTGGTGATCACAAATTTTCATGTTTATGAACGTTCGGAAACGACATCACTCGATTGTAGGTTATGATCTCGAATCGCACGTCGGAAAGCTGTTCTGTTCGAAATGTCAGTGAATGTTGTTAAATTGAATCGATTCACACAAAAGTGTATCGGTGATCTCCAATTTTCACGTTTATGAACGGTCGGAAACGACATCACTCGATTGTAAGTTATGATATCGAATCGCACATCGAAAAGCTGCTCTTTTCGAAATGTCAGTGAATATTGTTAAACTGTATCGATTCACACAAAAGTGTATCGGTGATCTCCAATTTTCACGTTTATGAACGTTCGGAAACGACATCACTCGATTGTAATGTATTATCTCGATTCGCACATCGGAAAGCTATTCAGAACGAAATGTCCGTGAACCTTGTTAATTTCCATCGATTCGCACAAAAGTGTATCGGTGATCACAAATTTTCATGTTTATGAACGTTCGGAAACGACATCACTCGATTGTAGGTTATGATCTCGAATCGCACGTCGGAAAGCTGTTCTGTTCGCAAGGTCAGTGAATGTTGTTTAATTGAATCGATTCACACAAAAGTGTATCGGTGATCACCAATTTTCATGTTCATGAACGTTCGGAAACGACATCACTCGATTCTAAGTTATGATCTCGATCAGCACATCGGAAAGCGATTGAGAACGAAATGTCAGTGAATCTTGTTAATTTCTATCGATTCACACAAAAGTCAATCCGTGTTCACCAATTTTCATGTTTATGTACGTTCGGAAACGACATAACTCGATTGTAAGTTATGATCTCAAATCGCACGTCAGAAAGCGATTCTGTTCGAAATGTCATAGAATCTTGTTAATTTGTGATGACTTGAACAAAAAGTTTATCGTGATCACCGTTTTTCATGTATACGAACTTTCGGAGACGACATCACTCGATTGTAAGTTATGATCTCGAATCGCACGTCGGAAACCGATTCTGTTCGAATTGTCAGTGAATCTTGATAAATTGTAGCGATTCTCACAAAAGTTTATTTGTGATCACCAATTTTCATATTTGTGAACGTTCAGAAACGACATCGTTCGATTGTCAGTTCCGGTCTCGAATCGCATCTCGGATTGCGATTCTGATAGAAATGTCGGAAAAAATTGTTGATTTGTAACGATTAACAGAAAAGATTATCGCTGATTACCTATTTTCATGTTTATGAAAGATTGGAAACGGTCACCGATAAACGTCACATATCAACAATTTTACAGACATTTAGTATTGCAATCCGAAGGGCTATTTGAGATCTGAACTGGCAATCGAGCGATGAAAACGTTTCCGAACGTTCATAAACATGAAGTTGGTGATCACCAACAAAATTTTTGTTCCATTCATGACAAATTATCAATATTCAATGACATTTCGATTCGAGATCATAAATTACAATCGAGTGATGTCGTTTCCGAACGTTCATAAACGTGCAAATTGGTGATCACCGATACACTTTTGTGTGAATCTATACAATTTAACAACATTCACTGACATTTCGAACAGAACAGCTTTCCGACGTGCGATCCGAGATCATAACTTACAATCGAGTGATGTCATTTCCGAACGTTCATAAACGTGAAAATTGGTCATCACCGATACACTTTTGTGTGAATCGACACAATTTAACAACATTCACTGACATTTCGAACAGAACAGCTTTCCGACGTGCGATTCGAGATCATACCTTACAATCGAGTGATGTCGTTTCCGAACGTTCATGAACATGAAAATTGGTGATCACCTATACACTTTTGTGTCAATCGACACAAATTAACCAGATTCACTGACATTTCGTTCTGAATCGCTTTCCGATGTGCGAATCGCGATCACAGCTTACAATCGAGTGTTGTCGTTTCCGAACGTTCATAAACATGAAGAACGGTGATCACCGATAGATTTTTGTGAGAATCGCAACAAATCAAGAAGATTCACTGACATTTCGAACAAAATCAGATTCCTACGTGCGATTCGAGATCACACCTTACAATCGAGTGGTGTCGTTTCCGAACGTTCATAAACGTGAAAATTGGTGATCACCGATACACTTTTGTGTGAATCGATACAATTTAACAACATTCACTGACATTTCGAACAGAACAGCCTTCCGACGAGCGATTCGAGATCATACCTTACAATCGAGTGATGTCGTTTCCGAACGTTCATGAACATGAAAATTGGTGATCACCGATACACTTTTGTGTGAATCGATACAATTTAACAACATTCACTGACATTTCGAACAGAACAGCTTTCCGACGTGCGATTCGAGATCATACCTTACAATCGAGTGATGTCGTTTCCGAACGTTCATGAACATGAAAATTGGTCATCACCGATACACTTTTGTGTGAATCGACACAAATTAACCAGATTCACTGACATTTCGTTCTGAATCGCTTTCCGATGTGCGAATCGCGATCACAGCTTACAATCGAGTGTTTTTGTTTCCGAACGTTCATAAACATGAAGAACGGTGATCGCCGATACATTTTTGTGAGAATCGCAACAAATCAAGAAGATTCACTGACATTTCGAACAAAATCAGATTCCCACGTGCGATTCGAGATCATACCTTACAATCGAATGATGTCGTTTCCGAACGTTCATGAACATGAAAATTGGTGATCACCGATACACTTTTGTGTGAATCGATACAATTTAACAACATTCACTGACATTTCGAACAGAACAGCTTTCCGACGTGCGATTCGAGATCATACCTTACAATCGAGTGATGTCGTTTCCGAACGTTCATGAACATGAAAATTGGTGATCACCGATACACTTTTGTGTAAATCGATACAATTTAACAACATTCACTGACATTTCGAACAGAACAGCTTTCCAACGTGCGATTCGAGATCATACCTTAGAATTGAGTGATGTCGTTTCCGAACGTTCATAAACATTAAGAACGGTGATCACCGATACACTTTTGTGTGAATCGATACAATTTAACAACATTCACTGACATTTCGACTAGCATCGCTTTCCGACGTGCGATTCGAGATCATTACACGTCGGAAAACGATTCAGAACGAAATGACAGTGAACGTTGTTAATTTGTATCGATTCGCACTAAAGTGTATCGGTGATCACAAATTTTCATGTTTATGAACGTTCGGAAACGACATCACTCGATTGTAGGTTATAATCTCGAATCGCACGTCGGAAAGCTGTTCTGTTCGAAATGTCAGTGAATGTTGATAAAATGTATCGATTCACACAAAAGTGTATCGGTGATCTCCAATTTTCACGTTTATGAACGTTCGGAAACGACATCACTCGATTGTAATGTATTATCTTGATTCGCACATCGGAAAGCTATTCAGAACGAAATGTCCGTGAACCTTGTTAATTTCCATCGATTCGCACAAAAGTGTATTGGTGATCACAAATTTTCATGTTTATGAACGTTCGGAAACGACATCACTCGATTGTAGGTTATGATCTCGAATCGCACGTCGGAAAGCTGTTCGGTTCGCTAGGTCAGTGAATGTTGTTTAATTGAATCGATTCACACAAAAGTGTATCGGTGATCACCAATTTTCATGTTCATGAACGTTCGGAAACGACATCACTCGATTGTAAGTTATGATCTCGATCAGCACATCGGAAAGCGATTGAGAACGAAATGTCAGTGAATCTTGTTAATTTCTATCGATTCACACAAAAGTCAATCCGTGTTCACCAATTTTCATGTTTATGTACGTTCGGAAACGACATAACTCGATTGTAAGTTATGATCTCAAATCGCACGTCAGAAAGCGATTCTGTTCGAAATGTCATAGAATCTTGTTAATTTGTGATGACTTGAACAAAAAGTTTATCGTGATCACCGTTTTTCATGTATACGAACTTTCGGAGACGACATCACTCGATTGTAAGTTATGATCTCGAATCGCACGTCGGAAACCGATTCTGTTCGAATTGTCAGTGAATCTTGATAAATTGTAGCGATTCTCACAAAAGTTTATTTGTGATCACCAAATTTCATATTTGTGAACGTTCAGAAACGACATCGTTCGATTGTCAGTTCCGGTCTCGAATCGCATCTCGGATTGCGATTCTGATAGAAATGTCGGAAAAAATTGTTGATTTGTAACGATTAACAGAAAAGATTATCGCTGATTACCTATTTTCATGTTTATGAAAGATTGGAAACGGTCACCGATAAACGTCACATATCAACAATTTTACAGACATTTAGTATTGCAATCCGAAGGGCTATTTGAGATCTGAACTGGCAATCGAGCGATGAAAACGTTTCCGAACGTTCATAAACATGAAGTTGGTGATCACCAACAAAATTTTTGTTCCATTCATGACAAATTATCAATATTCAATGACATTTCGATTCGAGATCATAAATTACAATCGAGTGATGTCGTTTCCGAACGTTCATAAACGTGCAAATTGGTGATCACCGATACACTTTTGTGTGAATCTATACAATTTAACAACATTCACTGACATTTCGAACAGAACAGCTTTCCGACGTGCGATCCGAGATCATAACTTACAATCGAGTGATGTCATTTCCGAACGTTCATAAACGTGAAAATTGGTCATCACCGATACACTTTTGTGTGAATCGACACAATTTAACAACATTCACTGACATTTCGAACAGAACAGCTTTCCGACGTGCGATTCGAGATCATACCTTACAATCGAGTGATGTCGTTTCCGAACGTTCATGAACATGAAAATTGGTGATCACCTATACACTTTTGTGTCAATCGACACAAATTAACCAGATTCACTGACATTTCGAACAGAACAGCTTTCCGACGTGCGATTCGAGATCATACCTTACAATCGAGTGATGTCGTTTCCGAACGTTCATGAACATGAAAATTGGTGATCACCTATACACTTTTGTGTCAATCGACACAAATTAACCAGATTCACTGACATTTCGTTCTGAATCGCTTTCCGATGTGCGAATCGCGATCACAGCTTACAATCGAGTGTTGTCGTTTCCGAACGTTCATAAACATGAAGAAGGGTGATCGCCGATAGATTTTTGTGAGAATCGCAACAAATCAAGAAGATTCACTGACATTTCGAACAAAATCAGATTCCCACGTGCGATTCGAGATCATACCTTACAATCGAATGATGTCGTTTCCGAACGTTCATGAACATGAAAATTGGTGATCACCGGTACACTTTTGTGTGAATCGATACAATTTAACTAAATTCACTGAATTTTCGAACAGAACAGCTTTCCGACGTGCGATTCGAGATCATACCTTACAATCGAGTGATGTCGTTTCCGAACGTTCCTGAACATGAAAATTGGTGATCACCGATACACTTTCGTGTAAATCGATAAAAATTAACAAGATTCACTGACATTTCGAACTGAACAGCTTTCCGACGTGCGATTCGAGATCATACCTTACGATCGAGTGATGTCGTTTCCGAACGTTCATAAACATGAAGAACGGTGATCACCGATAGATTTTTGCGAGGATCGCAACAAATCAAGAAGATTCACTGACATTTCGAACAAAATCAGATTCCGACCTGCGATTCGAGAACATAACTTACAATCGAGTGATGTAGTTTTCGAACGTTCATAAACGTGAAAATTGGTGATCACCGATACACTTTTGTGTGAATCGATACAATTTTACAACATTCACTGACATTTCGAACAGAACAGCCTTCCGACGAGCGATTCGAGATCATACCTTACAATCGAGTGATGTCGTTTCCGAACGTTCATGAACATGAAAATTGGTGATCACCGATACACTTTTGTGTGAATCGATACAATTTAACAACATTCACTGACATTTCGAACAGAACAGCTTTCCGACGTGCGATTCGAGATCATACCTTACAATCGAGTGACGTCGTTTCCGAACGTTCATGAACATGAAAATTGGTGATCACCGATACACTTTTGTGTGAATCGATACATTTTATCAACATTCACTGACATTTCGAACAGAACAGCTTTCCGACGTGCGATTCGAGATCATAACCTACAATCGAGTGATGTCGTTTCCGAACATTCATAAACATGAAAATTTGTGATCACCAATACACTTTTGTGCGAATCGATGGAAATTAACAGGATTCACTGACATTTCGTTCTGAATCGCTTTCCGATGTGCGAATCGATATAATACATTACAATCGAGTGATGTCGTTTCCGAACGTTCATAAACGTGAAAATTGGAGTTCACCGATACACTTTTGTGTGAATCGATACATTTTATCAACATTCACTGACATTTCGAACAGAACAGCTTTCCGACGTGCGATTCGAGATCATAACCTACAATCGACTGATGTCGTTTCCGTACGTTCATAAACATGAAAATTTGTGATCACCGATACACTTTTGTGCGAATCGATACAAATTAACAAGGTTCACGGACATTTCGTTCTGAATAGCTTTCCGATGTGCGAATCGAGATAATACATTACAATCGAGTGATGTCGTTTCCGAACGTTCATAAACGTGAAAATTGGAGATCACCGATACACTTTTGTGTGAATCGATACAATTTAACAACATTCACTGACATTTCGAAAAGAGCAGCTTGTCGATGTGCGATTCGATATCATAACTTACAATCGAGTGATGTCGTTTCCGACCGTTCATAAACGTGGAAATTGGAGATCACCGATACACTTTTGTGTGAATCGATTCAATTTAACAACATTCACGGACATTTCGAACAGAACAGCTTTCCGACGTGCGATTCGAGATCATAACCTACAATCGAGAGATGTCGTTTCCGAACGTTCATAAACATGAAAATTTGTGATCACCAATTCACTTTTGTGCGAATCGATGGAAATTAACAGGATTCACTGACATTTCGTTCTGAATCGCTTTCCGATGTGCGAATCGAGATAATAATCGAGTGATGTCGTTTCCGAACGTTCATAAACGTGAAAATTGGAGTTCACCGATACACTTTTGTGTGAATCGATACATTTTATCAACATTCACTGACATTTCGAACAGAACAGCTTTCCGACGTGCGATTCGAGATCATACCTTACGATCGAGTGATGTCGTTTCCGAACGTTCATAAACATGAAGAACGGTGATCACCGATAGATTTTTGCGAGAATCGCAACAAATCAAGAAGATTCACTGACATTTCGAACAAAATCAGATTCCGACCTGCGATTCGAGAACATAACTTACAATCGAGTGATGTAGTTTTCGAACGTTCATAAACGTGAAAATTGGTGATCACCGATACACTTTTGTGTGAATCGATACAATTTTACAACATTCACTGACATTTCGAACAGAACAGCCTTCCGACGAGCGATTCGAGATCATACCTTACAATCGAGTGATGTCGTTTCCGAACGTTCATGAACATGAAAATTGGTGATCACCGATACACTTTTGTGTGAATCGATACAATTTAACAACATTCACTGACATTTCGAACAGAACAGCTTTCCGACGTGCGATTCGAGATCATACCTTACAATCGAGTGATGTCGTTTCCGAACGTTCATGAACATGAAAATTGGTGATCACCGATACACTTTTGTGTAAATCGATACAATTTAACAACATTCACTGACATTTCGAACAGAACAGCTTTCCAACGTGCGATTCGAGATCATACCTTAGAATTGAGTGATGTCGTTTCCGAACGTTCATAAACATTAAGAACGGTGATCACCGATACACTTTTGTGTGAATCGATACAATTTAACAACATTCACTGACATTTCGACTAGCATCGCTTTCCGACGTGCGATTCGAGATCATTACACGTCGGAAAACGATTCAGAACGAAATGACAGTGAACGTTGTTAATTTGTATCGATTCGCACTAAAGTGTATCGGTGATCACAAATTTTCATGTTTATGAACGTTCGGAAACGACATCACTCGATTGTAGGTTATAATCTCGAATCGCACGTCGGAAAGCTGTTCTGTTCGAAATGTCAGTGAATGTTGATAAAATGTATCGATTCACACAAAAGTGTATCGGTGATCTCCAATTTTCACGTTTATGAACGTTCGGAAACGACATCACTCGATTGTAATGTATTATCTCGATTCGCACATCGGAAAGCTATTCAGAACGAAATGTCAGTGAACCTTGTTAATTTGTGTCGATTCGCACAAAAGTGTATCGGTGATCACAAATTTTAATGTTTATGAACGTTCGGAAACGACATCACTCGATTGTAGGTTATAATCTCGAATCGCACGTCGGAAAGCTGTTCTGTTCGAAATGTCAGTGAATGTTGATAAAATGTATCGATTCACACAAAAGTGTATCGGTGATCTCCAATTTTCATGTTTATGAACGTTCGGAAACGGCATCACTCGATTGTAATGTATTATCTCGATTCGCACATCGGAAAGCTATTCAGAACGAAATGTCAGTGAACCTTGTTAATTCGTATCGAATCGCACAAAAGTGTATCGGTGATCACAAATTTTCATGTCTATGAACGTTCGGAAACGACATCACTCGATTGTAGGTTATGATCTCGAATCGCACGTCGGAAAGCTGTTCTGTTCGAAATGTCAGTGAATGTTGATAAAATGTATCGATTCACACAAAAGTGTATCGGTGATCTCCAATTTTCACGTTTATGAACGGTCGGAAACGACATCACTCGATTGTAAGTTATGATATCGAATCGCACATCGAAAAGCTGCTCTTTTCGAAATGTCAGTGAATATTGTTAAACTGTATCGATTCACACAAAAGTGTATCGGTGATCTCCAATTTTCACGTTTATGAACGTTCGGAAACGACATCACTCGATTGTAATGTATTATCTCGATTCGCACATCGGAAAGCTATTCAGAACGAAATGTCCGTGAACCTTGTTAATTTCCATCGATTCGCACAAAAGTGTATCGGTGATCACAAATTTTCATGTTTATGAACGTTCGGAAACGACATCACTCGATTGTAGGTTATGATCTCGAATCGCACGTCGGAAAGCTGTTCTGTTCGCAAGGTCAGTGAATGTTGTTTAATTGAATCGATTCACACAAAAGTGTATCGGTGATCACCAATTTTCATGTTCATGAACGTTCGGAAACGACATCACTCGATTCTAAGTTATGATCTCGATCAGCACATCGGAAAGCGATTGAGAACGAAATGTCAGTGAATCTTGTTAATTTCTATCGATTCACACAAAAGTCAATCCGTGTTCACCAATTTTCATGTTTATGTACGTTCGGAAACGACATAACTCGATTGTAAGTTATGATCTCAAATCGCACGTCAGAAAGCGATTCTGTTCGAAATGTCATAGAATCTTGTTAATTTGTGATGACTTGAACAAAAAGTTTATCGTGATCACCGTTTTTCATGTATACGAACTTTCGGAGACGACATCACTCGATTGTAAGTTATGATCTCGAATCGCACGTCGGAAACCGATTCTGTTCGAATTGTCAGTGAATCTTGATAAATTGTAGCGATTCTCACAAAAGTTTATTTGTGATCACCAATTTTCATATTTGTGAACGTTCAGAAACGACATCGTTCGATTGTCAGTTCCGGTCTCGAATCGCATCTCGGATTGCGATTCTGATAGAAATGTCGGAAAAAATTGTTGATTTGTAACGATTAACAGAAAAGATTATCGCTGATTACCTATTTTCATGTTTATGAAAGATTGGAAACGGTCACCGATAAACGTCACATATCAACAATTTTACAGACATTTAGTATTGCAATCCGAAGGGCTATTTGAGATCTGAACTGGCAATCGAGCGATGAAAACGTTTCCGAACGTTCATAAACATGAAGTTGGTGATCACCAACAAAATTTTTGTTCCATTCATGACAAATTATCAATATTCAATGACATTTCGATTCGAGATCATAAATTACAATCGAGTGATGTCGTTTCCGAACGTTCATAAACGTGCAAATTGGTGATCACCGATACACTTTTGTGTGAATCTATACAATTTAACAACATTCACTGACATTTCGAACAGAACAGCTTTCCGACGTGCGATCCGAGATCATAACTTACAATCGAGTGATGTCATTTCCGAACGTTCATAAACGTGAAAATTGGTCATCACCGATACACTTTTGTGTGAATCGACACAATTTAACAACATTCACTGACATTTCGAACAGAACAGCTTTCCGACGTGCGATTCGAGATCATACCTTACAATCGAGTGATGTCGTTTCCGAACGTTCATGAACATGAAAATTGGTGATCACCTATACACTTTTGTGTCAATCGACACAAATTAACCAGATTCACTGACATTTCGTTCTGAATCGCTTTCCGATGTGCGAATCGCGATCACAGCTTACAATCGAGTGTTGTCGTTTCCGAACGTTCATAAACATGAAGAACGGTGATCACCGATAGATTTTTGTGAGAATCGCAACAAATCAAGAAGATTCACTGACATTTCGAACAAAATCAGATTCCTACGTGCGATTCGAGATCACACCTTACAATCGAGTGGTGTCGTTTCCGAACGTTCATAAACGTGAAAATTGGTGATCACCGATACACTTTTGTGTGAATCGATACAATTTAACAACATTCACTGACATTTCGAACAGAACAGCCTTCCGACGAGCGATTCGAGATCATACCTTACAATCGAGTGATGTCGTTTCCGAACGTTCATGAACATGAAAATTGGTGATCACCGATACACTTTTGTGTGAATCGATACAATTTAACAACATTCACTGACATTTCGAACAGAACAGCTTTCCGACGTGCGATTCGAGATCATACCTTACAATCGAGTGATGTCGTTTCCGAACGTTCATGAACATGAAAATTGGTCATCACCGATACACTTTTGTGTGAATCGACACAAATTAACCAGATTCACTGACATTTCGTTCTGAATCGCTTTCCGATGTGCGAATCGCGATCACAGCTTACAATCGAGTGTTTTTGTTTCCGAACGTTCATAAACATGAAGAACGGTGATCGCCGATACATTTTTGTGAGAATCGCAACAAATCAAGAAGATTCACTGACATTTCGAACAAAATCAGATTCCCACGTGCGATTCGAGATCATACCTTACAATCGAATGATGTCGTTTCCGAACGTTCATGAACATGAAAATTGGTGATCACCGATACACTTTTGTGTGAATCGATACAATTTAACAACATTCACTGACATTTCGAACAGAACAGCTTTCCGACGTGCGATTCGAGATCATACCTTACAATCGAGTGATGTCGTTTCCGAACGTTCATGAACATGAAAATTGGTGATCACCGATACACTTTTGTGTAAATCGATACAATTTAACAACATTCACTGACATTTCGAACAGAACAGCTTTCCAACGTGCGATTCGAGATCATACCTTAGAATTGAGTGATGTCGTTTCCGAACGTTCATAAACATTAAGAACGGTGATCACCGATACACTTTTGTGTGAATCGATACAATTTAACAACATTCACTGACATTTCGACTAGCATCGCTTTCCGACGTGCGATTCGAGATCATTACACGTCGGAAAACGATTCAGAACGAAATGACAGTGAACGTTGTTAATTTGTATCGATTCGCACTAAAGTGTATCGGTGATCACAAATTTTCATGTTTATGAACGTTCGGAAACGACATCACTCGATTGTAGGTTATAATCTCGAATCGCACGTCGGAAAGCTGTTCTGTTCGAAATGTCAGTGAATGTTGATAAAATGTATCGATTCACACAAAAGTGTATCGGTGATCTCCAATTTTCACGTTTATGAACGTTCGGAAACGACATCACTCGATTGTAATGTATTATCTTGATTCGCACATCGGAAAGCTATTCAGAACGAAATGTCCGTGAACCTTGTTAATTTCCATCGATTCGCACAAAAGTGTATTGGTGATCACAAATTTTCATGTTTATGAACGTTCGGAAACGACATCACTCGATTGTAGGTTATGATCTCGAATCGCACGTCGGAAAGCTGTTCGGTTCGCTAGGTCAGTGAATGTTGTTTAATTGAATCGATTCACACAAAAGTGTATCGGTGATCACCAATTTTCATGTTCATGAACGTTCGGAAACGACATCACTCGATTGTAAGTTATGATCTCGATCAGCACATCGGAAAGCGATTGAGAACGAAATGTCAGTGAATCTTGTTAATTTCTATCGATTCACACAAAAGTCAATCCGTGTTCACCAATTTTCATGTTTATGTACGTTCGGAAACGACATAACTCGATTGTAAGTTATGATCTCAAATCGCACGTCAGAAAGCGATTCTGTTCGAAATGTCATAGAATCTTGTTAATTTGTGATGACTTGAACAAAAAGTTTATCGTGATCACCGTTTTTCATGTATACGAACTTTCGGAGACGACATCACTCGATTGTAAGTTATGATCTCGAATCGCACGTCGGAAACCGATTCTGTTCGAATTGTCAGTGAATCTTGATAAATTGTAGCGATTCTCACAAAAGTTTATTTGTGATCACCAAATTTCATATTTGTGAACGTTCAGAAACGACATCGTTCGATTGTCAGTTCCGGTCTCGAATCGCATCTCGGATTGCGATTCTGATAGAAATGTCGGAAAAAATTGTTGATTTGTAACGATTAACAGAAAAGATTATCGCTGATTACCTATTTTCATGTTTATGAAAGATTGGAAACGGTCACCGATAAACGTCACATATCAACAATTTTACAGACATTTAGTATTGCAATCCGAAGGGCTATTTGAGATCTGAACTGGCAATCGAGCGATGAAAACGTTTCCGAACGTTCATAAACATGAAGTTGGTGATCACCAACAAAATTTTTGTTCCATTCATGACAAATTATCAATATTCAATGACATTTCGATTCGAGATCATAAATTACAATCGAGTGATGTCGTTTCCGAACGTTCATAAACGTGCAAATTGGTGATCACCGATACACTTTTGTGTGAATCTATACAATTTAACAACATTCACTGACATTTCGAACAGAACAGCTTTCCGACGTGCGATCCGAGATCATAACTTACAATCGAGTGATGTCATTTCCGAACGTTCATAAACGTGAAAATTGGTCATCACCGATACACTTTTGTGTGAATCGACACAATTTAACAACATTCACTGACATTTCGAACAGAACAGCTTTCCGACGTGCGATTCGAGATCATACCTTACAATCGAGTGATGTCGTTTCCGAACGTTCATGAACATGAAAATTGGTGATCACCTATACACTTTTGTGTCAATCGACACAAATTAACCAGATTCACTGACATTTCGAACAGAACAGCTTTCCGACGTGCGATTCGAGATCATACCTTACAATCGAGTGATGTCGTTTCCGAACGTTCATGAACATGAAAATTGGTGATCACCTATACACTTTTGTGTCAATCGACACAAATTAACCAGATTCACTGACATTTCGTTCTGAATCGCTTTCCGATGTGCGAATCGCGATCACAGCTTACAATCGAGTGTTGTCGTTTCCGAACGTTCATAAACATGAAGAAGGGTGATCGCCG
Organism: Venturia canescens; assembly: GCF_019457755.1. Lineage (NCBI taxonomy): Eukaryota > Metazoa > Arthropoda > Insecta > Hymenoptera > Ichneumonidae > Venturia > Venturia canescens. Next base: position 293,228 of record NC_057429.1, on the reverse strand, counting down.
ATAGATTTTTGTGAGAATCGCAACAAATCAAGAAGATTCACTGACATTTCGAACAAAATCAGATTCCCACGTGCGATTCGAGATCATACCTTACAATCGAATGATGTCGTTTCCGAACGTTCATGAACATGAAAATTGGTGATCACCGGTACACTTTTGTGTGAATCGATACAATTTAACTAAATTCACTGAATTTTCGAACAGAACAGCTTTCCGACGTGCGATTCGAGATCATACCTTACAATCGAGTGATGTCGTTTCCGAACGTTCCTGAACATGAAAATTGGTGATCACCGATACACTTTCGTGTAAATCGATAAAAATTAACAAGATTCACTGACATTTCGAACTGAACAGCTTTCCGACGTGCGATTCGAGATCATACCTTACGATCGAGTGATGTCGTTTCCGAACGTTCATAAACATGAAGAACGGTGATCACCGATAGATTTTTGCGAGGATCGCAACAAATCAAGAAGATTCACTGACATTTCGAACAAAATCAGATTCCGACCTGCGATTCGAGAACATAACTTACAATCGAGTGATGTAGTTTTCGAACGTTCATAAACGTGAAAATTGGTGATCACCGATACACTTTTGTGTGAATCGATACAATTTTACAACATTCACTGACATTTCGAACAGAACAGCCTTCCGACGAGCGATTCGAGATCATACCTTACAATCGAGTGATGTCGTTTCCGAACGTTCATGAACATGAAAATTGGTGATCACCGATACACTTTTGTGTGAATCGATACAATTTAACAACATTCACTGACATTTCGAACAGAACAGCTTTCCGACGTGCGATTCGAGATCATACCTTACAATCGAGTGACGTCGTTTCCGAACGTTCATGAACATGAAAATTGGTGATCACCGATACACTTTTGTGTGAATCGATACATTTTATCAACATTCACTGACATTTCGAACAGAACAGCTTTCCGACGTGCGATTCGAGATCATAACCTACAATCGAGTGATGTCGTTTCCGAACATTCATAAACATGAAAATTTGTGATCACCAATACACTTTTGTGCGAATCGATGGAAATTAACAGGATTCACTGACATTTCGTTCTGAATCGCTTTCCGATGTGCGAATCGATATAATACATTACAATCGAGTGATGTCGTTTCCGAACGTTCATAAACGTGAAAATTGGAGTTCACCGATACACTTTTGTGTGAATCGATACATTTTATCAACATTCACTGACATTTCGAACAGAACAGCTTTCCGACGTGCGATTCGAGATCATAACCTACAATCGACTGATGTCGTTTCCGTACGTTCATAAACATGAAAATTTGTGATCACCGATACACTTTTGTGCGAATCGATACAAATTAACAAGGTTCACGGACATTTCGTTCTGAATAGCTTTCCGATGTGCGAATCGAGATAATACATTACAATCGAGTGATGTCGTTTCCGAACGTTCATAAACGTGAAAATTGGAGATCACCGATACACTTTTGTGTGAATCGATACAATTTAACAACATTCACTGACATTTCGAAAAGAGCAGCTTGTCGATGTGCGATTCGATATCATAACTTACAATCGAGTGATGTCGTTTCCGACCGTTCATAAACGTGGAAATTGGAGATCACCGATACACTTTTGTGTGAATCGATTCAATTTAACAACATTCACGGACATTTCGAACAGAACAGCTTTCCGACGTGCGATTCGAGATCATAACCTACAATCGAGAGATGTCGTTTCCGAACGTTCATAAACATGAAAATTTGTGATCACCAATTCACTTTTGTGCGAATCGATGGAAATTAACAGGATTCACTGACATTTCGTTCTGAATCGCTTTCCGATGTGCGAATCGAGATAATAATCGAGTGATGTCGTTTCCGAACGTTCATAAACGTGAAAATTGGAGTTCACCGATACACTTTTGTGTGAATCGATACATTTTATCAACATTCACTGACATTTCGAACAGAACAGCTTTCCGACGTGCGATTCGAGATCATACCTTACGATCGAGTGATGTCGTTTCCGAACGTTCATAAACATGAAGAACGGTGATCACCGATAGATTTTTGCGAGAATCGCAACAAATCAAGAAGATTCACTGACATTTCGAACAAAATCAGATTCCGACCTGCGATTCGAGAACATAACTTACAATCGAGTGATGTAGTTTTCGAACGTTCATAAACGTGAAAATTGGTGATCACCGATACACTTTTGTGTGAATCGATACAATTTTACAACATTCACTGACATTTCGAACAGAACAGCCTTCCGACGAGCGATTCGAGATCATACCTTACAATCGAGTGATGTCGTTTCCGAACGTTCATGAACATGAAAATTGGTGATCACCGATACACTTTTGTGTGAATCGATACAATTTAACAACATTCACTGACATTTCGAACAGAACAGCTTTCCGACGTGCGATTCGAGATCATACCTTACAATCGAGTGATGTCGTTTCCGAACGTTCATGAACATGAAAATTGGTGATCACCGATACACTTTTGTGTAAATCGATACAATTTAACAACATTCACTGACATTTCGAACAGAACAGCTTTCCAACGTGCGATTCGAGATCATACCTTAGAATTGAGTGATGTCGTTTCCGAACGTTCATAAACATTAAGAACGGTGATCACCGATACACTTTTGTGTGAATCGATACAATTTAACAACATTCACTGACATTTCGACTAGCATCGCTTTCCGACGTGCGATTCGAGATCATTACACGTCGGAAAACGATTCAGAACGAAATGACAGTGAACGTTGTTAATTTGTATCGATTCGCACTAAAGTGTATCGGTGATCACAAATTTTCATGTTTATGAACGTTCGGAAACGACATCACTCGATTGTAGGTTATAATCTCGAATCGCACGTCGGAAAGCTGTTCTGTTCGAAATGTCAGTGAATGTTGATAAAATGTATCGATTCACACAAAAGTGTATCGGTGATCTCCAATTTTCACGTTTATGAACGTTCGGAAACGACATCACTCGATTGTAATGTATTATCTCGATTCGCACATCGGAAAGCTATTCAGAACGAAATGTCAGTGAACCTTGTTAATTTGTGTCGATTCGCACAAAAGTGTATCGGTGATCACAAATTTTAATGTTTATGAACGTTCGGAAACGACATCACTCGATTGTAGGTTATAATCTCGAATCGCACGTCGGAAAGCTGTTCTGTTCGAAATGTCAGTGAATGTTGATAAAATGTATCGATTCACACAAAAGTGTATCGGTGATCTCCAATTTTCATGTTTATGAACGTTCGGAAACGACATCACTCGATTGTAGGTTATAATCTCGAATCGCACGTCGGAAAGCTGTTCTGTTCGAAATGTCAGTGAATGTTGATAAAATGTATCGATTCACACAAAAGTGTATCGGTGATCTCCAATTTTCACGTTTATGAACGTTCGGAAACGACATCACTCGATTGTAATGTATTATCTCGATTCGCACATCGGAAAGCTATTCAGAACGAAATGTCAGTGAACCTTGTTAATTTGTGTCGATTCGCACAAAAGTGTATCGGTGATCACAAATTTTAATGTTTATGAACGTTCGGAAACGACATCTCTGGATTGTAGGTTATAATCTCGAATCGCACGTCGGAAAGCTGTTCTGTTCGAAATGTCAGTGAATGTTGATAAAATGTATCGATTCACACAAAAGTGTATCGGTGATCTCCAATTTTCATGTTTATGAACGTTCGGAAACGGCATCACTCGATTGTAATGTATTATCTCGATTCGCACATCGGAAAGCTATTCAGAACGAAATGTCAGTGAACCTTGTTAATTCGTATCGAATCGCACAAAAGTGTATCGGTGATCACAAATTTTCATGTCTATGAACGTTCGGAAACGACATCACTCGATTGTAGGTTATGATCTCGAATCGCACGTCGGAAAGCTGTTCTGTTCGAAATGTCAGTGAATGTTGATAAAATGTATCGATTCACACAAAAGTGTATCGGTGAACTCCAATTTTCACGTTTATGAACGTTCGGAAACGACATCACTCGATTGTAATGTATTATCTCGATTCGCACATCGGAAAGCGATTCAGAACGAAATGTCAGTGAATCCTGTTAATTTCCATCGATTCGCACAAAAGTGTATTGGTGATCACAAATTTTCATGTTTATGAACGTTCGGAAACGACATCACTCGATTGTAGGTTATGATCTCGAATCGCACGTCGGAAAGCTGTTCTGTTCGAAATGTCAGTGAATGTTGTTAAATTGAATCGATTCACACAAAAGTGTATCGGTGATCTCCAATTTTCACGTTTATGAACGGTCGGAAACGACATCACTCGATTGTAAGTTATGATATCGAATCGCACATCGAAAAGCTGCTCTTTTCGAAATGTCAGTGAATATTGTTAAACTGTATCGATTCACACAAAAGTGTATCGGTGATCTCCAATTTTCACGTTTATGAACGTTCGGAAACGACATCACTCGATTGTAATGTATTATCTCGATTCGCACATCGGAAAGCTATTCAGAACGAAATGTCCGTGAACCTTGTTAATTTCCATCGATTCGCACAAAAGTGTATCGGTGATCACAAATTTTCATGTTTATGAACGTTCGGAAACGACATCACTCGATTGTAGGTTATGATCTCGAATCGCACGTCGGAAAGCTGTTCTGTTCGCAAGGTCAGTGAATGTTGTTTAATTGAATCGATTCACACAAAAGTGTATCGGTGATCACCAATTTTCATGTTCATGAACGTTCGGAAACGACATCACTCGATTGTAAGTTATGATCTCGATCAGCACATCGGAAAGCGATTGAGAACGAAATGTCAGTGAATCTTGTTAATTTCTATCGATTCACACAAAAGTCAATCCGTGTTCACCAATTTTCATGTTTATGTACGTTCGGAAACGACATAACTCGATTGTAAGTTATGATCTCAAATCGCACGTCAGAAAGCGATTCTGTTCGATATGTCATAGAATCTTGTTAATTTGTGATGACTTGAACAAAAAGTTTATCGTGATCACCGTTTTTCATGTATACGAACTTTCGGAGACGACATCACTCGATTGTAAGTTATGATCTCGAATCGCACGTCGGAAACCGATTCTGTTCGAATTGTCAGTGAATCTTGATAAATTGTAGCGATTCTCACAAAAGTTTATTTGTGATCACCAATTTTCATATTTGTGAACGTTCAGAAACGACATCGTTCGATTGTCAGTTCCGGTCTCGAATCGCATCTCGGATTGCGATTCTGATAGAAATGTCGGAAAAAATTGTTGATTTGTAACGATTAACAGAAAAGATTATCGCTGATTACCTATTTTCATGTTTATGAAAGATTGGAAACGGTCACCGATAAACGTCACATATCAACAATTTTACAGACATTTAGTATTGCAATCCGAAGGGCTATTTGAGATCTGAACTGGCAATCGAGCGATGAAAACGTTTCCGAACGTTCATAAACATGAAGTTGGTGATCACCAACAAAATTTTTGTTCCATTCATGACAAATTATCAATATTCAATGACATTTCGATTCGAGATCATAAATTACAATCGAGTGATGTCGTTTCCGAACGTTCATAAACGTGCAAATTGGTGATCACCGATACACTTTTGTGTGAATCTATACAATTTAACAACATTCACTGACATTTCGAACAGAACAGCTTTCCGACGTGCGATCCGAGATCATAACTTACAATCGAGTGATGTCATTTCCGAACGTTCATAAACGTGAAAATTGGTCATCACCGATACACTTTTGTGTGAATCGACACAATTTAACAACATTCACTGACATTTCGAACAGAACAGCTTTCCGACGTGCGATTCGAGATCATACCTTACAATCGAGTGATGTCGTTTCCGAACGTTCATGAACATGAAAATTGGTGATCACCTATACACTTTTGTGTCAATCGACACAAATTAACCAGATTCACTGACATTTCGTTCTGAATCGCTTTCCGATGTGCGAATCGCGATCACAGCTTACAATCGAGTGTTGTCGTTTCCGAACGTTCATAAACATGAAGAACGGTGATCACCGATAGATTTTTGTGAGAATCGCAACAAATCAAGAAGATTCACTGACATTTCGAACAAAATCAGATTCCTACGTGCGATTCGAGATCACACCTTACAATCGAGTGGTGTCGTTTCCGAACGTTCATAAACGTGAAAATTGGTGATCACCGATACACTTTTGTGTGAATCGATACAATTTAACAACATTCACTGACATTTCGAACAGAACAGCCTTCCGACGAGCGATTCGAGATCATACCTTACAATCGAGTGATGTCGTTTCCGAACGTTCATGAACATGAAAATTGGTGATCACCGATACACTTTTGTGTGAATCGATACAATTTAACAACATTCACTGACATTTCGAACAGAACAGCTTTCCGACGTGCGATTCGAGATCATACCTTACAATCGAGTGATGTCGTTTCCGAACGTTCATGAACATGAAAATTGGTCATCACCGATACACTTTTGTGTGAATCGACACAAATTAACCAGATTCACTGACATTTCGTTCTGAATCGCTTTCCGATGTGCGAATCGCGATCACAGCTTACAATCGAGTGTTTTTGTTTCCGAACGTTCATAAACATGAAGAACGGTGATCGCCGATACATTTTTGTGAGAATCGCAACAAATCAAGAAGATTCACTGACATTTCGAACAAAATCAGATTCCCACGTGCGATTCGAGATCATACCTTACAATCGAATGATGTCGTTTCCGAACGTTCATGAACATGAAAATTGGTGATCACCGGTACACTTTTGTGTGAATCGATACAATTTAACTAAATTCACTGAATTTTCGAACAGAACAGCTTTACGACGTGCGATTCGAGATCATACCTTACAATCGAGTGATGTCGTTTCCGAACGTTCCTGAACATGAAAATTGGTGATCACCGATACACTTTCGTGTAAATCGATAAAAATTAACAAGATTCACTGACATTTCGAACTGAACAGCTTTCCGACGTGCGATTCGAGATCATACCTTACGATCGAGTGATGTCGTTTCCGAACGTTCATAAACATGAAGAACGGTGATCACCGATAGATTTTTGCGAGGATCGCAACAAATCAAGAAGATTCACTGACATTTCGAACAAAATCAGATTCCGACCTGCGATTCGAGAACATAACTTACAATCGAGTGATGTAGTTTTCGAACGTTCATAAACGTGAAAATTGGTGATCACCGATACACTTTTGTGTGAATCGATACAATTTTACAACATTCACTGACATTTCGAACAGAACAGCCTTCCGACGAGCGATTCGAGATCATACCTTACAATCGAGTGATGTCGTTTCCGAACGTTCATAAACGTGAAAATTGGAGTTCACCGATACACTTTTGTGTGAATCGATACATTTTATCAACATTCACTGACATTTCGAACAGAACAGCTTTCCGACGTGCGATTCGAGATCATAACCTACAATCGACTGATGTCGTTTCCGTACGTTCATAAACATGAAAATTTGTGATCACCGATACACTTTTGTGCGAATCGATACAAATTAACAAGGTTCACGGACATTTCGTTCTGAATAGCTTTCCGATGTGCGAATCGAGATAATACATTACAATCGAGTGATGTCGTTTCCGAACGTTCATAAACGTGAAAATTGGAGATCACCGATACACTTTTGTGTGAATCGATACAATTTAACAACATTCACTGACATTTCGAAAAGAGCAGCTTGTCGATGTGCGATTCGATATCATAACTTACAATCGAGTGATGTCGTTTCCGACCGTTCATAAACGTGGAAATTGGAGATCACCGATACACTTTTGTGTGAATCGATTCAATTTAACAACATTCACGGACATTTCGAACAGAACAGCTTTCCGACGTGCGATTCGAGATCATAACCTACAATCGAGTGATGTCGTTTCCGAACGTTCATAAACATGAAAATTTGTGATCACCAATTCACTTTTGTGCGAATCGATACAATTTAACAACATTCACTGACATTTCGAACAGAACAGCTTTCCGACGTGCGATTCGAGATCATACCTTACAATCGAGTGATGTCGTTTCCGAACGTTCATGAACATGAAAATTGGTGATCACCGATACACTTTTGTGTAAATCGATACAATTTAACAACATTCACTGACATTTCGAACAGAACAGCTTTCCAACGTGCGATTCGAGATCATACCTTAGAATTGAGTGATGTCGTTTCCGAACGTTCATAAACATTAAGAACGGTGATCACCGATACACTTTTGTGTGAATCGATACAATTTAACAACATTCACTGACATTTCGACTAGCATCGCTTTCCGACGTGCGATTCGAGATCATTACACGTCGGAAAACGATTCAGAACGAAATGACAGTGAACGTTGTTAATTTGTATCGATTCGCACTAAAGTGTATCGGTGATCACAAATTTTCATGTTTATGAACGTTCGGAAACGACATCACTCGATTGTAGGTTATAATCTCGAATCGCACGTCGGAAAGCTGTTCTGTTCGAAATGTCAGTGAATGTTGATAAAATGTATCGATTCACACAAAAGTGTATCGGTGATCTCCAATTTTCACGTTTATGAACGTTCGGAAACGACATCACTCGATTGTAATGTATTATCTCGATTCGCACATCGGAAAGCTATTCAGAACGAAATGTCAGTGAACCTTGTTAATTTGTATCGATTCGCACAAAAGTGTATCGGTGATCACAAATTTTAATGTTTATGAACGTTCGGAAACGACATCACTCGATTGTAGGTTATAATCTCGAATCGCACGTCGGAAAGCTGTTCTGTTCGAAATGTCAGTGAATGTTGATAAAATGTATCGATTCACACAAAAGTGTATCGGTGATCTCCAATTTTCACGTTTATGAACGTTCGGAAACGACATCACTCGATTGTAATGTATTATCTCGATTCGCACATCGGAAAGCTATTCAGAACGAAATGTCAGTGAACCTTGTTAATTTGTGTCGATTCGCACAAAAGTGTATCGGTGAACACAAATTTTAATGTTTATGAACGTTCGGAAACGACATCACTCGATTGTAGGTTATAATCTCGAATCGCACGTCGGAAAGCTGTTCTGTTCGAAATGTCAGTGAATGTTGATAAAATGTATCGATTCACACAAAAGTGTATCGGTGATCTCCAATTTTCATGTTTATGAACGTTCGGAAACGGCATCACTCGATTGTAATGTATTATCTCGATTCGCACATCGGAAAGCTATTCAGAACGAAATGTCAGTGAACCTTGTTAATTCGTATCGAATCGCACAAAAGTGTATCGGTGATCACAAATTTTCATGTCTATGAACGTTCGGAAACGACATCACTCGATTGTAGGTTATGATCTCGAATCGCACGTCGGAAAGCTGTTCTGTTCGAAATGTCAGTGAATGTTGATAAAATGTATCGATTCACACAAAAGTGTATCGGTGAACTTCAATTTTCACGTTTATGAACGTTCGGAAACGACATCACTCGATTGTAATGTATTATCTCGATTCGCACATCGGAAAGCGATTCAGAACGAAATGTCAGTGAATCCTGTTAATTTCCATCGATTCGCACAAAAGTGTATTGGTGATCACAAATTTTCATGTTTATGAACGTTCGGAAACGACATCACTCGATTGTAGGTTATGATCTCGAATCGCACGTCGGAAAGCTGTTCTGTTCGAAATGTCAGTGAATGTTGTTAAATTGAATCGATTCACACAAAAGTGTATCGGTGATCTCCAATTTTCACGTTTATGAACGGTCGGAAACGACATCACTCGATTGTAAGTTATGATATCGAATCGCACATCGAAAAGCTGCTCTTTTCGAAATGTCAGTGAATATTGTTAAACTGTATCGATTCACACAAAAGTGTATCGGTGATCTCCAATTTTCACGTTTATGAACGTTCGGAAACGACATCACTCGATTGTAATGTATTATCTCGATTCGCACATCGGAAAGCTATTCAGAACGAAATGTCCGTGAACCTTGTTAATTTCCATCGATTCGCACAAAAGTGTATCGGTGATCACAAATTTTCATGTTTATGAACGTTCGGAAACGACATCACTCGATTGTAGGTTATGATCTCGAATCGCACGTCGGAAAGCTGTTCTGTTCGCAAGGTCAGTGAATGTTGTTTAATTGAATCGATTCACACAAAAGTGTATCGGTGATCACCAATTTTCATGTTCATGAACGTTCGGAAACGACATCACTCGATTCTAAGTTATGATCTCGATCAGCACATCGGAAAGCGATTGAGAACGAAATGTCAGTGAATCTTGTTAATTTCTATCGATTCACACAAAAGTCAATCCGTGTTCACCAATTTTCATGTTTATGTACGTTCGGAAACGACATAACTCGATTGTAAGTTATGATCTCAAATCGCACGTCAGAAAGCGATTCTGTTCGAAATGTCATAGAATCTTGTTAATTTGTGATGACTTGAACAAAAAGTTTATCGTGATCACCGTTTTTCATGTATACGAACTTTCGGAGACGACATCACTCGATTGTAAGTTATGATCTCGAATCGCACGTCGGAAACCGATTCTGTTCGAATTGTCAGTGAATCTTGATAAATTGTAGCGATTCTCACAAAAGTTTATTTGTGATCACCAATTTTCATATTTGTGAACGTTCAGAAACGACATCGTTCGATTGTCAGTTCCGGTCTCGAATCGCATCTCGGATTGCGATTCTGATAGAAATGTCGGAAAAAATTGTTGATTTGTAACGATTAACAGAAAAGATTATCGCTGATTACCTATTTTCATGTTTATGAAAGATTGGAAACGGTCACCGATAAACGTCACATATCAACAATTTTACAGACATTTAGTATTGCAATCCGAAGGGCTATTTGAGATCTGAACTGGCAATCGAGCGATGAAAACGTTTCCGAACGTTCATAAACATGAAGTTGGTGATCACCAACAAAATTTTTGTTCCATTCATGACAAATTATCAATATTCAATGACATTTCGATTCGAGATCATAAATTACAATCGAGTGATGTCGTTTCCGAACGTTCATAAACGTGCAAATTGGTGATCACCGATACACTTTTGTGTGAATCTATACAATTTAACAACATTCACTGACATTTCGAACAGAACAGCTTTCCGACGTGCGATCCGAGATCATAACTTACAATCGAGTGATGTCATTTCCGAACGTTCATAAACGTGAAAATTGGTCATCACCGATACACTTTTGTGTGAATCGACACAATTTAACAACATTCACTGACATTTCGAACAGAACAGCTTTCCGACGTGCGATTCGAGATCATACCTTACAATCGAGTGATGTCGTTTCCGAACGTTCATGAACATGAAAATTGGTGATCACCTATACACTTTTGTGTCAATCGACACAAATTAACCAGATTCACTGACATTTCGTTCTGAATCGCTTTCCGATGTGCGAATCGCGATCACAGCTTACAATCGAGTGTTGTCGTTTCCGAACGTTCATAAACATGAAGAACGGTGATCACCGATAGATTTTTGTGAGAATCGCAACAAATCAAGAAGATTCACTGACATTTCGAACAAAATCAGATTCCTACGTGCGATTCGAGATCACACCTTACAATCGAGTGGTGTCGTTTCCGAACGTTCATAAACGTGAAAATTGGTGATCACCGATACACTTTTGTGTGAATCGATACAATTTAACAACATTCACTGACATTTCGAACAGAACAGCCTTCCGACGAGCGATTCGAGATCATACCTTACAATCGAGTGATGTCGTTTCCGAACGTTCATGAACATGAAAATTGGTGATCACCGATACACTTTTGTGTGAATCGATACAATTTAACAACATTCACTGACATTTCGAACAGAACAGCTTTCCGACGTGCGATTCGAGATCATACCTTACAATCGAGTGATGTCGTTTCCGAACGTTCATGAACATGAAAATTGGTCATCACCGATACACTTTTGTGTGAATCGACACAAATTAACCAGATTCACTGACATTTCGTTCTGAATCGCTTTCCGATGTGCGAATCGCGATCACAGCTTACAATCGAGTGTTTTTGTTTCCGAACGTTCATAAACATGAAGAACGGTGATCGCCGATACATTTTTGTGAGAATCGCAACAAATCAAGAAGATTCACTGACATTTCGAACAAAATCAGATTCCCACGTGCGATTCGAGATCATACCTTACAATCGAATGATGTCGTTTCCGAACGTTCATGAACATGAAAATTGGTGATCACCGATACACTTTTGTGTGAATCGATACAATTTAACAACATTCACTGACATTTCGAACAGAACAGCTTTCCGACGTGCGATTCGAGATCATACCTTACAATCGAGTGATGTCGTTTCCGAACGTTCATGAACATGAAAATTGGTGATCACCGATACACTTTTGTGTAAATCGATACAATTTAACAACATTCACTGACATTTCGAACAGAACAGCTTTCCAACGTGCGATTCGAGATCATACCTTAGAATTGAGTGATGTCGTTTCCGAACGTTCATAAACATTAAGAACGGTGATCACCGATACACTTTTGTGTGAATCGATACAATTTAACAACATTCACTGACATTTCGACTAGCATCGCTTTCCGACGTGCGATTCGAGATCATTACACGTCGGAAAACGATTCAGAACGAAATGACAGTGAACGTTGTTAATTTGTATCGATTCGCACTAAAGTGTATCGGTGATCACAAATTTTCATGTTTATGAACGTTCGGAAACGACATCACTCGATTGTAGGTTATAATCTCGAATCGCACGTCGGAAAGCTGTTCTGTTCGAAATGTCAGTGAATGTTGATAAAATGTATCGATTCACACAAAAGTGTATCGGTGATCTCCAATTTTCACGTTTATGAACGTTCGGAAACGACATCACTCGATTGTAATGTATTATCTCGATTCGCACATCGGAAAGCTATTCAGAACGAAATGTCAGTGAACCTTGTTAATTTGTATCGATTCGCACAAAAGTGTATCGGTGATCACAAATTTTAATGTTTATGAACGTTCGGAAACGACATCACTCGATTGTAGGTTATAATCTCGAATCGCACGTCGGAAAGCTGTTCTGTTCGAAATGTCAGTGAATGTTGATAAAATGTATCGATTCACACAAAAGTGTATCGGTGATCTCCAATTTTCACGTTTATGAACGTTCGGAAACGACATCACTCGATTGTAGGTTATGATCTCGAATCGCACGTCGGAAAGCTGTTCTGTTCGAAATGTCAGTGAATGTTGATAAAATGTATCGATTCACACAAAAGTGTATCGGTGAACTCCAATTTTCACGTTTATGAACGTTCGGAAACGACATCACTCGATTGTAATGTATTATCTCGATTCGCACATCGGAAAGCGATTCAGAACGAAATGTCAGTGAATCCTGTTAATTTCCATCGATTCGCACAAAAGTGTATCGGTGATCACAAATTTTCATGTCTATGAACGTTCGGAAACGACATCACTCGATTGTAGGTTATGATCTCGAATCGCACGTCGGAAAGCTGTTCTGTTCGAAATGTCAGTGAATGTTGATAAATTGTATCGATTCACACAAAAGTGTATGGGTGATCACAAATTTTCATGTTTATGAACGTTCGGAAACGACATCACTCGATTGTAATGTATTATCTCGATTCGCACATCGGAAAGCTATTCAGAACGAAATGTCCGTGAACCTTGTTAATTTCCATCGATTCGCACAAAAGTGTATTGGTGATCACAAATTTTCATGTTTATGAACGTTCGGAAACGACATCACTCGATTGTAGGTTATGATCTCGAATCGCACGTCGGAAAGCTGTTCTGTTCGCAAGGTCAGTGAATGTTGTTTAATTGAATCGATTCACACAAAAGTGTATCGGTGATCACCAATTTTCCTGTTCATGAACGTTCGGAAACGACATCACTCGATTGTAAGTTATGATCTCGATCAGCACATCGGAAAGCGATTGAGAACGAAATGTCAGTGAATCTTGTTAATTTCTATCGATTCACACAAAAGTCAATCCGTGTTCACCAATTTTCATGTTTATGTACGTTCGGAAACGACATAACTCGATTGTAAGTTATGATCTCAAATCGCACGTCAGAAAGCGATTCTGTTCGAAATGTCATAGAATCTTGTTAATTTGTGATGACTTGAACAAAAAGTTTATCGTGATCACCGTTTTTCATGTATACGAACTTTCGGAGACGACATCACTCGATTGTAAGTTATGATCTCGAATCGCACGTCGGAAACCGATTCTGTTCGAATTGTCAGTGAATCTTGATAAATTGTAGCGATTCTCACAAAAGTTTATTTGTGATCACCAATTTTCATATTTGTGAACGTTCAGAAACGACATCGTTCGATTGTCAGTTCCGGTCTCGAATCGCATCTCGGATTGCGATTCTGATAGAAATGTCGGAAAAAATTGTTGATTTGTAACGATTAACAGAAAAGATTATCGCTGATTACCTATTTTCATGTTTATGAAAGATTGGAAACGGTCACCGATAAACGTCACATATCAACAATTTTACAGACATTTAGTATTGCAATCCGAAGGGCTATTTGAGATCTGAACTGGCAATCGAGCGATGAAAACGTTTCCGAACGTTCATAAACATGAAGTTGGTGATCACCAACAAAATTTTTGTTCCATTCATGACAAATTATCAATATTCAATGACATTTCGATTCGAGATCATGAATTACAATCGAGTGATGTCGTTTCCGAACGTTCATAAACGTGCAAATTGGTGATCACCGATACACTTTTGTGTGAATCTATACAATTTAACAACATTCACTGACATTTCGAACAGAACAGCTTTCCGACGTGCGATCCGAGATCATAACTTACAATCGAGTGATGTCATTTCCGAACGTTCATAAACGTGAAAATTTGTCATCACCGATACACTTTTGTGTGAATCGACACAATTTAACAACATTCACTGACATTTCGAACAGAACAGCTTTCCGACGTGCGATTCGAGATCATACCTTACAATCGAGTGATGTCGTTTCCGAACGTTCATGAACATGAAAATTGGTGATCACCTATACACTTTTGTGTCAATCGACACAAATTAACCAGATTCACTGACATTTCGTTCTGAATCGCTTTCCGATGTGCGAATCGCGATCACAGCTTACAATCGAGTGTTGTCGTTTCCGAACGTTCATAAACATGAAGAACGGTGATCACCGATACATTTTTGTGAGAATCGCAACAAATCAAGAAGGTTCACTGACATTTCGAACAAAATCAGATTCCTACGTGCGATTCGAGATCACACCTTACAATCGAGTGGTGTCGTTTCCGAACGTTCATAAACGTGAAAATTGGTGATCACCGATACACTTTTGTGTGAATCGATACAATTTAACAACATTCACTGACATTTCGAACAGAACAGCCTTCCGACGAGCGATTCGAGATCATACCTTACAATCGAGTGATGTAGTTTTCGAACGTTCATAAACGTGAAAATTGGTGATCACCGATACACTTTTGTGTGAATCGATACAATTTTACAACATTCACTGACATTTCGAACAGAACAGCCTTCCGACGAGCGATTCGAGATCATACCTTACAATCGAGTGATGTCGTTTCCGAACGTTCATGAACATGATAATTGGTCATCACCGATACACTTTTGTGTGAATCGACACAAATTAACCAGATTCACTGACATTTCGTTCTGAATCGCTTTCCGATGTGCGAATCGCGATCACAGCTTACAATCGAGTGTTTTTGTTTCCGAACGTTCATAAACATGAAGAAGGGTGATCGCCGATAGATTTTTGTGAGAATCGCAACAAATCAAGAAGATTCACTGACATTTCGAACAAAATCCGATTCCCACGTGCGATTCGAGATCATAACTTACAATCGAGTGATGTCATTTCGGAACGTTCATAAACGTGAAAATTGGTGATCACCGATACACTTTTGTGCGAATCGATACAATTTAACAACATTCACTGACATTTCGAACAGAACAGCTTTCCGACGTGCGATTCGAGATCATACCTTACAATCGAGTGATGTCGTTTCCGAACGTTCATGAACATGAAAATTGGTGATCACCTATACACTTTTGTGTGAATCGACACAAATTAACCAGATTCACTGTCATTTCGTTCTGAATCGCTTTCCGATGTGCGAATCGCGATCACAGCTTACAATCGTGTGTTGTCGTTTCCGAACGTTCATAAACATGAAGAACGGTGATCACCGATAGATTTTTGCGAGAATCGCAACAAATCAAGAAGATTCACTGACATTTCGAACAAAATCAGATTCCGACGTGCGATTCGAGATCATAACTTACAATCGAGTGATGTCATTTCGGAACGTTCATAAACGTGAAAATTGGTGATCACCGATACACTTTTGTGTGAATCGATACAATTTAACAACATTCACTGACATTTCGAACAGAACAGCTTTCCGACGTGCGATTCGAGATCATACCTTACAATCGAGTGATGTCGCTTCCGAACGTTCATGAACATGAAAATTGGTGATCACCGATACACTTTTGTGTAAATCGATACAATTTAACAACATTCACTGACATTTCGAACAGAACAGCTTTCCAACGTGCGATTCGAGATCATACCTTAGAATTGAGTGATGTCGTTTCCGAACGTTCATAAACATTAAGAACGGTGATCACCGATACACTTTTATGTGAATCGATACAATTTAACAACATTCACTGACATTTCGACTAGCATCGCTTTCCGACGTGCGATTCGAGATCATTACACGTCGGAAAGCGATTCAGAACGAAATGACAGTGAACGTTGTTAATTTGTATCGATTCGCACTAAAGTGTATCGGTGATCACAAATTTTCATGTTTATGAACGTTCGGAAACGACATCACTCGATTGTAGGTTATAATCTCGAATCGCACATCGAAAAGCTGCTCTTTTCGAAATGTCAGTGAATCTTGTTAAACTGTATCGATTCACACAAAAGTGTATCGGTGATCTCCAATTTTCACGTTTATGAACGTTCGGAAACGACATCACTCGATTGTAATGTATTATCTCGATTCGCACATCGGAAAGCTATTCAGAACGAAATGTCCGTGAACCTTGTTAATTTGTATCGATTCGCACAAAAGTGTATCGGTGATCACAAATTTTCATGTTTATGAACGTTCGGAAACGACATCACTCGATTGTAGGTTATAATCTCGAATCGCACGTCGGAAAGCTGTTCTGTTCGAAATGTCAGTGAATGTTGATAAAATGTATCGATTCACACAAAAGTGTATCGGTGATCTCCAATTTTCACGTTTATGAACGTTCGGAAACGGCATCACTCGATTGTAATGTATTATCTCCATTCGCACATCGGAAAGCTATTCAGAACGAAATGTCAGTGAACCTTGTTAATTTGTATCGAATCGCACAAAAGTGTATCGGTGATCACAAATTTTCATGTCTATGAACGTTCGGAAACGACATCACTCGATTGTAGGTTATGATCTCGAATCGCACGTCGGAAAGCTGTTCTGTTCGAAATGTCAGTGAATGTTGATAAAATGTATCGATTCACACAAAAGTGTATCGGTGATCTCCAATTTTCACGTTTATGAACGTTCGGAAACGGCATCACTCGATTGTAATGTATTATCTCGATTCGCACATCGGAAAGCTATTCAGAACGAAATGTCAGTGAACCTTGTTAATTTGTATCGAATCGCACAAAAGTGTATCGGTGATCACAAATTTTCATGTCTATGAACGTTCGGAAACGACATCACTCGATTGTAGGTTATGATCTCGAATCGCACGTCGGAAAGCTGTTCTGTTCGAAATGTCAGTGAATGTTGATAAAATGTATCGATTCACACAAAAGTGTATCGGTGATCTCCAATTTTCACGTTTATGAACGGTCGGAAACGACATCACTCGATTGTAAGTTATGATATCGAATCGCACATCGAAAAGCTGCTCTTTTCGAAATGTCAGTGAATATTGTTAAACTGTATCGATTCACACAAAAGTGTATCGGTGATCTCCAATTTTCACGTTTATGAACGTTCGGAAACGACATCACTCGATTGTAATGTATTATCTCGATTCGCACATCGGAAAGATATTCAGAACGAAATGTCCGTGAACCTTGTTAATTTGTATCGATTCGCACAAAAGTGTATCGGTGATCACAAATTTTCATGTCTATGAACGTTCGGAAACGACATCACTCGATTGTAGGTTATGATCTCGAATCGCACGTCGGAAAGCTGTTCTGTTCGAAATGTCAGTGAATGTTGATAAATTGTATCGATTCACACAAAAGTGTATGGGTGATCACAAATTTTCATGTTTATGAACGTTCGGAAACGACATCACTCGATTGTAATGTATTATCTCGATTCGCACATCGGAAAGCTATTCAGAACGAAATGTCCGTGAACCTTGTTAATTTCCATCGATTCGCACAAAAGTGTATTGGTGATCACAAATTTTCATGTTTATGAACGTTCGGAAACGACATCACTCGATTGTAAGTTATGATCTCGATCAGCACATCGGAAAGCGATTGAGAACGAAATGTCAGTGAATCTTGTTAATTTCTATCGATTCACACAAAAGTCAATCCGTGTTCACCAATTTTCATGTTTATGTACGTTCGGAAACGACATAACTCGATTGTAAGTTATGATCTCAAATCGCACGTCAGAAAGCGATTCTGTTCGAAATGTCATAGAATCTTGTTAATTTGTGATGACTTGAACAAAAAGTTTATCGTGATCACCGTTTTTCATGTATACGAACTTTCGGAGACGACATCACTCGATTGTAAGTTATGATCTCGAATCGCACGTCGGAAACCGATTCTGTTCGAATTGTCAGTGAATCTTGATAAATTGTAGCGATTCTCACAAAAGTTTATTTGTGATCACCAATTTTCATATTTGTGAACGTTCAGAAACGACATCGTTCGATTGTCAGTTCCGGTCTCGAATCGCATCTCGGATTGCGATTCTGATAGAAATGTCGGAAAAATTTGTTGATTTGTAACGATTAACAGAAAAGATTATCGCTGATTACCTATTTTCATGTTTATGAAAGATTGGAAACGGTCACCGATAAACGTCACATATCAACAATTTTACAGACATTTAGTATTGCAATCCGAAGGGCTATTTGAGATCTGAACTGGCAATCGAGCGATGAAAACGTTTCCGAACGTTCATAAACATGAAGTTGGTGATCACCAACAAAATTTTTGTTCCATTCATGACAAATTATCAATATTCAATGACATTTCGATTCGAGATCATAAATTACAATCGAGTGATGTCGTTTCCGAACGTTCATAAACGTGCAAATTGGTGATCACCGATACACTTTTGTGTGAATCTATACAATTTAACAACATTCACTGACATTTCGAACAGAACAGCTTTCCGACGTGCGATCCGAGATCATAACTTACAATCGAGTGATGTCATTTCCGAACGTTCATAAACGTGAAAATTGGTCATCACCGATACACTTTTGTGTGAATCGACACAATTTAACAACATTCACTGACATTTCGAACAGAACAGCTTTCCGACGTGCGATTCGAGATCATACCTTACAATCGAGTGATGTCGTTTCCGAACGTTCATGAACATGAAAATTGGTGATCACCTATACACTTTTGTGTCAATCGACACAAATTAACCAGATTCACTGACATTTCGTTCTGAATCGCTTTCCGATGTGCGAATCGCGATCACAGCTTACAATCGAGTGTTGTCGTTTCCGAACGTTCATAAACATGAAGAACGGTGATCACCGATAGATTTTTGTGAGAATCGCAACAAATCAAGAAGATTCACTGACATTTCGAACAAAATCAGATTCCTACGTGCGATTCGAGATCACACCTTACAATCGAGTGGTGTCGTTTCCGAACGTTCATAAACGTGAAAATTGGTGATCACCGATACACTTTTGTGTGAATCGATACAATTTAACAACATTCACTGACATTTCGAACAGAACAGCCTTCCGACGAGCGATTCGAGATCATACCTTACAATCGAGTGATGTCGTTTCCGAACGTTCATGAACATGAAAATTGGTGATCACCGATACACTTTTGTGTGAATCGATACAATTTAACAACATTCACTGACATTTCGAACAGAACAGCTTTCCGACGTGCGATTCGAGATCATACCTTACAATCGAGTGATGTCGTTTCCGAACGTTCATGAACATGAAAATTGGTCATCACCGATACACTTTTGTGTGAATCGACACAAATTAACCAGATTCACTGACATTTCGTTCTGAATCGCTTTCCGATGTGCGAATCGCGATCACAGCTTACAATCGAGTGTTTTTGTTTCCGAACGTTCATAAACATGAAGAACGGTGATCGCCGATACATTTTTGTGAGAATCGCAACAAATCAAGAAGATTCACTGACATTTCGAACAAAATCAGATTCCCACGTGCGATTCGAGATCATACCTTACAATCGAATGATGTCGTTTCCGAACGTTCATGAACATGAAAATTGGTGATCACCGGTACACTTTTGTGTGAATCGATACAATTTAACTAAATTCACTGAATTTTCGAACAGAACAGCTTTACGACGTGCGATTCGAGATCATACCTTACCATCGAGTGATGTCGTTTCCGAACGTTCCTGAACATGAAAATTGGTGATCACCGATACACTTTCGTGTAAATCGATAAAAATTAACAAGATTCACTGACATTTCGAACTGAACAGCTTTCCGACGTGCGATTCGAGATCATACCTTACGATCGAGTGATGTCGTTTCCGAACGTTCATAAACATGAAGAACGGTGATCACCGATAGATTTTTGCGAGGATCGCAACAAATCAAGAAGATTCACTGACATTTCGAACAAAATCAGATTCCGACCTGCGATTCGAGAACATAACTTACAATCGAGTGATGTAGTTTTCGAACGTTCATAAACGTGAAAATTGGTGATCACCGATACACTTTTGTGTGAATCGATACAATTTTACAACATTCACTGACATTTCGAACAGAACAGCCTTCCGACGAGCGATTCGAGATCATACCTTACAATCGAGTGATGTCGTTTCCGAACGTTCATAAACGTGAAAATTGGAGTTCACCGATACACTTTTGTGTGAATCGATACATTTTATCAACATTCACTGACATTTCGAACAGAACAGCTTTCCGACGTGCGATTCGAGATCATAACCTACAATCGACTGATGTCGTTTCCGTACGTTCATAAACATGAAAATTTGTGATCACCGATACACTTTTGTGCGAATCGATACAAATTAACAAGGTTCACGGACATTTCGTTCTGAATAGCTTTCCGATGTGCGAATCGAGATAATACATTACAATCGAGTGATGTCGTTTCCGAACGTTCATAAACGTGAAAATTGGAGATCACCGATACACTTTTGTGTGAATCGATACAATTTAACAACATTCACTGACATTTCGAAAAGAGCAGCTTGTCGATGTGCGATTCGATATCATAACTTACAATCGAGTGATGTCGTTTCCGACCGTTCATAAACGTGGAAATTGGAGATCACCGATACACTTTTGTGTGAATCGATTCAATTTAACAACATTCACGGACATTTCGAACAGAACAGCTTTCCGACGTGCGATTCGAGATCATAACCTACAATCGAGTGATGTCGTTTCCGAACGTTCATAAACATGAAAATTTGTGATCACCAATTCACTTTTGTGCGAATCGATACAATTTAACAACATTCACTGACATTTCGAACAGAACAGCTTTCCGACGTGCGATTCGAGATCATACCTTACAATCGAGTGATGTCGTTTCCGAACGTTCATGAACATGAAAATTGGTGATCACCGATACACTTTTGTGTAAATCGATACAATTTAACAACATTCACTGACATTTCGAACAGAACAGCTTTCCAACGTGCGATTCGAGATCATACCTTAGAATTGAGTGATGTCGTTTCCGAACGTTCATAAACATTAAGAACGGTGATCACCGATACACTTTTGTGTGAATCGATACAATTTAACAACATTCACTGACATTTCGACTAGCATCGCTTTCCGACGTGCGATTCGAGATCATTACACGTCGGAAAACGATTCAGAACGAAATGACAGTGAACGTTGTTAATTTGTATCGATTCGCACTAAAGTGTATCGGTGATCACAAATTTTCATGTTTATGAACGTTCGGAAACGACATCACTCGATTGTAGGTTATAATCTCGAATCGCACGTCGGAAAGCTGTTCTGTTCGAAATGTCAGTGAATGTTGATAAAATGTATCGATTCACACAAAAGTGTATCGGTGATCTCCAATTTTCACGTTTATGAACGTTCGGAAACGACATCACTCGATTGTAATGTATTATCTCGATTCGCACATCGGAAAGCTATTCAGAACGAAATGTCAGTGAACCTTGTTAATTTGTATCGATTCGCACAAAAGTGTATCGGTGATCACAAATTTTAATGTTTATGAACGTTCGGAAACGACATCACTCGATTGTAGGTTATAATCTCGAATCGCACGTCGGAAAGCTGTTCTGTTCGAAATGTCAGTGAATGTTGATAAAATGTATCGATTCACACAAAAGTGTATCGGTGATCTCCAATTTTCACGTTTATGAACGTTCGGAAACGACATCACTCGATTGTAATGTATTATCTCGATTCGCACATCGGAAAGCTATTCAGAACGAAATGTCAGTGAACCTTGTTAATTTGTGTCGATTCGCACAAAAGTGTATCGGTGATCACAAATTTTAATGTTTATGAACGTTCGGAAACGACATCACTCGATTGTAGGTTATAATCTCGAATCGCACGTCGGAAAGCTGTTCTGTTCGAAATGTCAGTGAATGTTGATAAAATGTATCGATTCACACAAAAGTGTATCGGTGATCTCCAATTTTCATGTTTATGAACGTTCGGAAACGGCATCACTCGATTGTAATGTATTATCTCGATTCGCACATCGGAAAGCTATTCAGAACGAAATGTCAGTGAACCTTGTTAATTCGTATCGAATCGCACAAAAGTGTATCGGTGATCACAAATTTTCATGTCTATGAACGTTCGGAAACGACATCACTCGATTGTAGGTTATGATCTCGAATCGCACGTCGGAAAGCTGTTCTGTTCGAAATGTCAGTGAATGTTGATAAAATGTATCGATTCACACAAAAGTGTATCGGTGAACTTCAATTTTCACGTTTATGAACGTTCGGAAACGACATCACTCGATTGTAATGTATTATCTCGATTCGCACATCGGAAAGCGATTCAGAACGAAATGTCAGTGAATCCTGTTAATTTCCATCGATTCGCACAAAAGTGTATTGGTGATCACAAATTTTCATGTTTATGAACGTTCGGAAACGACATCACTCGATTGTAGGTTATGATCTCGAATCGCACGTCGGAAAGCTGTTCTGTTCGAAATGTCAGTGAATGTTGTTAAATTGAATCGATTCACACAAAAGTGTATCGGTGATCTCCAATTTTCACGTTTATGAACGGTCGGAAACGACATCACTCGATTGTAAGTTATGATATCGAATCGCACATCGAAAAGCTGCTCTTTTCGAAATGTCAGTGAATATTGTTAAACTGTATCGATTCACACAAAAGTGTATCGGTGATCTCCAATTTTCACGTTTATGAACGTTCGGAAACGACATCACTCGATTGTAATGTATTATCTCGATTCGCACATCGGAAAGCTATTCAGAACGAAATGTCCGTGAACCTTGTTAATTTCCATCGATTCGCACAAAAGTGTATCGGTGATCACAAATTTTCATGTTTATGAACGTTCGGAAACGACATCACTCGATTGTAGGTTATGATCTCGAATCGCACGTCGGAAAGCTGTTCTGTTCGCAAGGTCAGTGAATGTTGTTTAATTGAATCGATTCACACAAAAGTGTATCGGTGATCACCAATTTTCATGTTCATGAACGTTCGGAAACGACATCACTCGATTCTAAGTTATGATCTCGATCAGCACATCGGAAAGCGATTGAGAACGAAATGTCAGTGAATCTTGTTAATTTCTATCGATTCACACAAAAGTCAATCCGTGTTCACCAATTTTCATGTTTATGTACGTTCGGAAACGACATAACTCGATTGTAAGTTATGATCTCAAATCGCACGTCAGAAAGCGATTCTGTTCGAAATGTCATAGAATCTTGTTAATTTGTGATGACTTGAACAAAAAGTTTATCGTGATCACCGTTTTTCATGTATACGAACTTTCGGAGACGACATCACTCGATTGTAAGTTATGATCTCGAATCGCACGTCGGAAACCGATTCTGTTCGAATTGTCAGTGAATCTTGATAAATTGTAGCGATTCTCACAAAAGTTTATTTGTGATCACCAATTTTCATATTTGTGAACGTTCAGAAACGACATCGTTCGATTGTCAGTTCCGGTCTCGAATCGCATCTCGGATTGCGATTCTGATAGAAATGTCGGAAAAAATTGTTGATTTGTAACGATTAACAGAAAAGATTATCGCTGATTACCTATTTTCATGTTTATGAAAGATTGGAAACGGTCACCGATAAACGTCACATATCAACAATTTTACAGACATTTAGTATTGCAATCCGAAGGGCTATTTGAGATCTGAACTGGCAATCGAGCGATGAAAACGTTTCCGAACGTTCATAAACATGAAGTTGGTGATCACCAACAAAATTTTTGTTCCATTCATGACAAATTATCAATATTCAATGACATTTCGATTCGAGATCATAAATTACAATCGAGTGATGTCGTTTCCGAACGTTCATAAACGTGCAAATTGGTGATCACCGATACACTTTTGTGTGAATCTATACAATTTAACAACATTCACTGACATTTCGAACAGAACAGCTTTCCGACGTGCGATCCGAGATCATAACTTACAATCGAGTGATGTCATTTCCGAACGTTCATAAACGTGAAAATTGGTCATCACCGATACACTTTTGTGTGAATCGACACAATTTAACAACATTCACTGACATTTCGAACAGAACAGCTTTCCGACGTGCGATTCGAGATCATACCTTACAATCGAGTGATGTCGTTTCCGAACGTTCATGAACATGAAAATTGGTGATCACCTATACACTTTTGTGTCAATCGACACAAATTAACCAGATTCACTGACATTTCGTTCTGAATCGCTTTCCGATGTGCGAATCGCGATCACAGCTTACAATCGAGTGTTGTCGTTTCCGAACGTTCATAAACATGAAGAACGGTGATCACCGATAGATTTTTGTGAGAATCGCAACAAATCAAGAAGATTCACTGACATTTCGAACAAAATCAGATTCCTACGTGCGATTCGAGATCACACCTTACAATCGAGTGGTGTCGTTTCCGAACGTTCATAAACGTGAAAATTGGTGATCACCGATACACTTTTGTGTGAATCGATACAATTTAACAACATTCACTGACATTTCGAACAGAACAGCCTTCCGACGAGCGATTCGAGATCATACCTTACAATCGAGTGATGTCGTTTCCGAACGTTCATGAACATGAAAATTGGTGATCACCGATACACTTTTGTGTGAATCGATACAATTTAACAACATTCACTGACATTTCGAACAGAACAGCTTTCCGACGTGCGATTCGAGATCATACCTTACAATCGAGTGATGTCGTTTCCGAACGTTCATGAACATGAAAATTGGTCATCACCGATACACTTTTGTGTGAATCGACACAAATTAACCAGATTCACTGACATTTCGTTCTGAATCGCTTTCCGATGTGCGAATCGCGATCACAGCTTACAATCGAGTGTTTTTGTTTCCGAACGTTCATAAACATGAAGAACGGTGATCGCCGATACATTTTTGTGAGAATCGCAACAAATCAAGAAGATTCACTGACATTTCGAACAAAATCAGATTCCCACGTGCGATTCGAGATCATACCTTACAATCGAATGATGTCGTTTCCGAACGTTCATGAACATGAAAATTGGTGATCACCGATACACTTTTGTGTGAATCGATACAATTTAACAACATTCACTGACATTTCGAACAGAACAGCTTTCCGACGTGCGATTCGAGATCATACCTTACAATCGAGTGATGTCGTTTCCGAACGTTCATGAACATGAAAATTGGTGATCACCGATACACTTTTGTGTGAATCGATACAATTTAACAACATTCACTGACATTTCGAACAGAACAGCTTTCCGACGTGCGATTCGAGATCACACCTTACAATCGAGTGGTGTCGTTTCCGAACGTTCATAAACGTGAAAATTGGTGATCACCGATACACTTTTGTGTGAATCGATACAATTTAACAACATTCACTGACATTTCGAACAGAACAGCCTTCCGACGAGCGATTCGAGATCATACCTTACAATCGAGTGATGTAGTTTTCGAACGTTCATAAACGTGAAAATTGGTGATCACCGATACACTTTTGTGTGAATCGATACAATTTTACAACATTCACTGACATTTCGAACAGAACAGCCTTCCGACGAGCGATTCGAGATCATACCTTACAATCGAGTGATGTCGTTTCCGAACGTTCATGAACATGATAATTGGTCATCACCGATACACTTTTGTGTGAATCGACACAAATTAACCAGATTCACTGACATTTCGTTCTGAATCGCTTTCCGATGTGCGAATCGCGATCACAGCTTACAATCGAGTGTTTTTGTTTCCGAACGTTCATAAACATGAAGAAGGGTGATCGCCGATAGATTTTTGTGAGAATCGCAACAAATCAAGAAGATTCACTGACATTTCGAACAAAATCAGATTCCCACGTGCGATTCGAGATCATAACTTACAATCGAGTGATGTCATTTCGGAACGTTCATAAACGTGAAAATTGGTGATCACCGATACACTTTTGTGTGAATCGATACAATTTAACAACATTCACTGACATTTCGAACAGAACAGCTTTCCGACGTGCGATTCGAGATCATACCTTACAATCGAGTGATGTCGTTTCCGAACGTTCATGAACATGAAAATTGGTGATCACCTATACACTTTTGTGTGAATCGACACAAATTAACCAGATTCACTGTCATTTCGTTCTGAATCGCTTTCCGATGTGCGAATCGCGATCACAGCTTACAATCGTGTGTTGTCGTTTCCGAACGTTCATAAACATGAAGAACGGTGATCACCGATAGATTTTTGCGAGAATCGCAACAAATCAAGAAGATTCACTGACATTTCGAACAAAATCAGATTCCGACGTGCGATTCGAGATCATACCTTACAATCGAGTGATGTCGTTTCCGAACGTTCATGAACATGAAAATTGGTGATCACCTATACACTTTTGTGTGAATCGACACAAATTAACCAGATTCACTGACATTTCGTTCTGAATCGCTTTCCGATGTGCGAATCGCGATCACAGCTTACAATCGAGTGTTGTCGTTTCCGAACGTTCATAAACATGAAGAACGGTGATCACCGATACATTTTTGTGAGAATCGCAACAAATCAAGAAGGTTCACTGACATTTCGAACAAAATCAGATTCCTACGTGCGATTCGAGATCACACCTTACAATCGAGTGGTGTCGTTTCCGAACGTTCATAAACGTGAAAATTGGTGATCACCGATACACTTTTGTGTGAATCGATACAATTTAACAACATTCACTGACATTTCGAACAGAACAGCCTTCCGACGAGCGATTCGAGATCATACCTTACAATCGAGTGATGTAGTTTTCGAACGTTCATAAACGTGAAAATTGGTGATCACCGATACACTTTTGTGTGAATCGATACAATTTTACAACATTCACTGACATTTCGAACAGAACAGCCTTCCGACGAGCGATTCGAGATCATACCTTACAATCGAGTGATGTCGTTTCCGAACGTTCATGAACATGATAATTGGTCATCACCGATACACTTTTGTGTGAATCGACACAAATTAACCAGATTCACTGACATTTCGTTCTGAATCGCTTTCCGATGTGCGAATCGCGATCACAGCTTACAATCGAGTGTTTTTGTTTCCGAACGTTCATAAACATGAAGAAGGGTGATCGCCGATAGATTTTTGTGAGAATCGCAACAAATCAAGAAGATTCACTGACATTTCGAACAAAATCCGATTCCCACGTGCGATTCGAGATCATAACTTACAATCGAGTGATGTCATTTCGGAACGTTCATAAACGTGAAAATTGGTGATCACCGATACACTTTTGTGCGAATCGATACAATTTAACAACATTCACTGACATTTCGAACAGAACAGCTTTCCGACGTGCGATTCGAGATCATACCTTACAATCGAGTGATGTCGTTTCCGAACGTTCATGAACATGAAAATTGGTGATCACCTATACACTTTTGTGTGAATCGACACAAATTAACCAGATTCACTGTCATTTCGTTCTGAATCGCTTTCCGATGTGCGAATCGCGATCACAGCTTACAATCGTGTGTTGTCGTTTCCGAACGTTCATAAACATGAAGAACGGTGATCACCGATAGATTTTTGCGAGAATCGCAACAAATCAAGAAGATTCACTGACATTTCGAACAAAATCAGATTCCGACGTGCGATTCGAGATCATAACTTACAATCGAGTGATGTCATTTCGGAACGTTCATAAACGTGAAAATTGGTGATCACCGATACACTTTTGTGTGAATCGATACAATTTAACAACATTCACTGACATTTCGAACAGAACAGCTTTCCGACGTGCGATTCGAGATCATACCTTACAATCGAGTGATGTCGCTTCCGAACGTTCATGAACATGAAAATTGGTGATCACCGATACACTTTTGTGTGAATCGATACATTTTATCAACATTCACTGACATTTCGAACAGAACAGCTTTCCGACGTGCGATTCGAGATCATAACCTACAATCGACTGATGTCGTTTCCGTACGTTCATAAACATGAAAATTTGTGATCACCGATACACTTTTGTGCGAATCGATACAAATTAACAAGGTTCACGGACATTTCGTTCTGAATAGCTTTCCGATGTGCGAATCGAGATAATACATTACAATCGAGTGATGTCGTTTCCGAACGTTCATAAACGTGAAAATTGGAGATCACCGATACACTTTTGTGTGAATCGATACAATTTAACAACATTCACTGACATTTCGAAAAGAGCAGCTTGTCGATGTGCGATTCGATATCATAACTTACAATCGAGTCATGTCGTTTCCGACCGTTCATAAACGTGGAAATTGGAGATCACCGATACACTTTTGTGTGAATCGATTCAATTTAACAACATTCACGGACATTTCGAACAGAACAGCTTTCCGACGTGCGATTCGAGATCATAACCTACAATCGAGTGATGTCGTTTCCGAACGTTCATAAACATGAAAATTTGTGATCACCAATTCACTTTTGTGCGAATCGATGGAAATTAACAGGATTCACTGACATTTCGTTCTGAATCGCTTTCCGATGTGCGAATCGAGATAATAATCCAGTGATGTCGTTTCCGAACGTTCATAAACGTGAAAATTGGAGTTCACCGATACACTTTTGTGTGAATCGATACATTTTATCAACATTCACTGACATTTCGAACAGAACAGCTTTCCGACGTGCGATTCGAGATCATACCTTACGATCGAGTGATGTCGTTTCCGAACGTTCATAAACATGAAGAACGGTGATCACCGATAGATTTTTGCGAGAATCGCAACAAATCAAGAAGATTCACTGACATTTCGAACAAAATCAGATTCCGACCTGCGATTCGAGAACATAACTTACAATCGAGTGATGTAGTTTTCGAACGTTCATAAACGTGAAAATTGGTGATCACCGATACACTTTTGTGTGAATCGATACAATTTTACAACATTCACTGACATTTCGAACAGAACAGCCTTCCGACGAGCGATTCGAGATCATACCTTACAATCGAGTGATGTCGTTTCCGAACGTTCATGAACATGAAAATTGGTGATCACCGATACACTTTTGTGTGAATCGATACAATTTAACAACATTCACTGACATTTCGAACAGAACAGCTTTCCGACGTGCGATTCGAGATCATACCTTACAATCGAGTGATGTCGTTTCCGAACGTTCATGAACATGAAAATTGGTGATCACCGATACACTTTTGTGTAAATCGATACAATTTAACAACATTCACTGACATTTCGAACAGAACAGCTTTCCAACGTGCGATTCGAGATCATACCTTAGAATTGAGTGATGTCGTTTCCGAACGTTCATAAACATTAAGAACGGTGATCACCGATACACTTTTGTGTGAATCGATACAATTTAACAACATTCACTGACATTTCGACTAGCATCGCTTTCCGACGTGCGATTCGAGATCATTACACGTCGGAAAACGATTCAGAACGAAATGACAGTGAACGTTGTTAATTTGTATCGATTCGCACTAAAGTGTATCGGTGATCACAAATTTTCATGTTTATGAACGTTCGGAAACGACATCACTCGATTGTAGGTTATAATCTCGAATCGCACGTCGGAAAGCTGTTCTGTTCGAAATGTCAGTGAATGTTGATAAAATGTATCGATTCACACAAAAGTGTATCGGTGATCTCCAATTTTCACGTTTATGAACGTTCGGAAACGACATCACTCGATTGTAATGTATTATCTCGATTCGCACATCGGAAAGCTATTCAGAACGAAATGTCAGTGAACCTTGTTAATTTGTATCGATTCGCACAAAAGTGTATCGGTGATCACAAATTTTAATGTTTATGAACGTTCGGAAACGACATCACTCGATTGTAGGTTATAATCTCGAATCGCACGTCGGAAAGCTGTTCTGTTCGAAATGTCAGTGAATGTTGATAAAATGTATCGATTCACACAAAAGTGTATCGGTGATCTCCAATTTTCACGTTTATGAACGTTCGGAAACGACATCACTCGATTGTAATGTATTATCTCGATTCGCACATCGGAAAGCTATTCAGAACGAAATGTCAGTGAACCTTGTTAATTTGTGTCGATTCGCACAAAAGTGTATCGGTGATCACAAATTTTAATGTTTATGAACGTTCGGAAACGACATCACTCGATTGTAGGTTATAATCTCGAATCGCACGTCGGAAAGCTGTTCTGTTCGAAATGTCAGTGAATGTTGATAAAATGTATCGATTCACACAAAAGTGTATCGGTGATCTCCAATTTTCATGTTTATGAACGTTCGGAAACGGCATCACTCGATTGTAATGTATTATCTCGATTCGCACATCGGAAAGCTATTCAGAACGAAATGTCAGTGAACCTTGTTAATTCGTATCGAATCGCACAAAAGTGTATCGGTGATCACAAATTTTCATGTCTATGAACGTTCGGAAACGACATCACTCGATTGTAGGTTATGATCTCGAATCGCACGTCGGAAAGCTGTTCTGTTCGAAATGTCAGTGAATGTTGATAAAATGTATCGATTCACACAAAAGTGTATCGGTGAACTTCAATTTTCACGTTTATGAACGTTCGGAAACGACATCACTCGATTGTAATGTATTATCTCGATTCGCACATCGGAAAGCGATTCAGAACGAAATGTCAGTGAATCCTGTTAATTTCCATCGATTCGCACAAAAGTGTATTGGTGATCACAAATTTTCATGTTTATGAACGTTCGGAAACGACATCACTCGATTGTAGGTTATGATCTCGAATCGCACGTCGGAAAGCTGTTCTGTTCGAAATGTCAGTGAATGTTGTTAAATTGAATCGATTCACACAAAAGTGTATCGGTGATCTCCAATTTTCACGTTTATGAACGGTCGGAAACGACATCACTCGATTGTAAGTTATGATATCGAATCGCACATCGAAAAGCTGCTCTTTTCGAAATGTCAGTGAATATTGTTAAACTGTATCGATTCACACAAAAGTGTATCGGTGATCTCCAATTTTCACGTTTATGAACGTTCGGAAACGACATCACTCGATTGTAATGTATTATCTCGATTCGCACATCGGAAAGCTATTCAGAACGAAATGTCCGTGAACCTTGTTAATTTCCATCGATTCGCACAAAAGTGTATCGGTGATCACAAATTTTCATGTTTATGAACGTTCGGAAACGACATCACTCGATTGTAGGTTATGATCTCGAATCGCACGTCGGAAAGCTGTTCTGTTCGCAAGGTCAGTGAATGTTGTTTAATTGAATCGATTCACACAAAAGTGTATCGGTGATCACCAATTTTCATGTTCATGAACGTTCGGAAACGACATCACTCGATTCTAAGTTATGATCTCGATCAGCACATCGGAAAGCGATTGAGAACGAAATGTCAGTGAATCTTGTTAATTTCTATCGATTCACACAAAAGTCAATCCGTGTTCACCAATTTTCATGTTTATGTACGTTCGGAAACGACATAACTCGATTGTAAGTTATGATCTCAAATCGCACGTCAGAAAGCGATTCTGTTCGAAATGTCATAGAATCTTGTTAATTTGTGATGACTTGAACAAAAAGTTTATCGTGATCACCGTTTTTCATGTATACGAACTTTCGGAGACGACATCACTCGATTGTAAGTTATGATCTCGAATCGCACGTCGGAAACCGATTCTGTTCGAATTGTCAGTGAATCTTGATAAATTGTAGCGATTCTCACAAAAGTTTATTTGTGATCACCAATTTTCATATTTGTGAACGTTCAGAAACGACATCGTTCGATTGTCAGTTCCGGTCTCGAATCGCATCTCGGATTGCGATTCTGATAGAAATGTCGGAAAAAATTGTTGATTTGTAACGATTAACAGAAAAGATTATCGCTGATTACCTATTTTCATGTTTATGAAAGATTGGAAACGGTCACCGATAAACGTCACATATCAACAATTTTACAGACATTTAGTATTGCAATCCGAAGGGCTATTTGAGATCTGAACTGGCAATCGAGCGATGAAAACGTTTCCGAACGTTCATAAACATGAAGTTGGTGATCACCAACAAAATTTTTGTTCCATTCATGACAAATTATCAATATTCAATGACATTTCGATTCGAGATCATAAATTACAATCGAGTGATGTCGTTTCCGAACGTTCATAAACGTGCAAATTGGTGATCACCGATACACTTTTGTGTGAATCTATACAATTTAACAACATTCACTGACATTTCGAACAGAACAGCTTTCCGACGTGCGATCCGAG
Organism: Venturia canescens; assembly: GCF_019457755.1. Classification (NCBI taxonomy): domain Eukaryota; kingdom Metazoa; phylum Arthropoda; class Insecta; order Hymenoptera; family Ichneumonidae; genus Venturia; species Venturia canescens. The sequence continues at coordinate 259,876 of NC_057429.1, read as the reverse complement.
ATCATAACTTACAATCGAGTGATGTCATTTCCGAACGTTCATAAACGTGAAAATTGGTCATCACCGATACACTTTTGTGTGAATCGACACAATTTAACAACATTCACTGACATTTCGAACAGAACAGCTTTCCGACGTGCGATTCGAGATCATACCTTACAATCGAGTGATGTCGTTTCCGAACGTTCATGAACATGAAAATTGGTGATCACCTATACACTTTTGTGTCAATCGACACAAATTAACCAGATTCACTGACATTTCGTTCTGAATCGCTTTCCGATGTGCGAATCGCGATCACAGCTTACAATCGAGTGTTGTCGTTTCCGAACGTTCATAAACATGAAGAACGGTGATCACCGATAGATTTTTGCGAGAATCGCAACAAATCAAGAAGATTCACTGACATTTCGAACAAAATCAGATTCCGACCTGCGATTCGAGAACATAACTTACAATCGAGTGATGTAGTTTTCGAACGTTCATAAACGTGAAAATTGGTGATCACCGATACACTTTTGTGTGAATCGATACAATTTTACAACATTCACTGACATTTCGAACAGAACAGCCTTCCGACGAGCGATTCGAGATCATACCTTACAATCGAGTGATGTCGTTTCCGAACGTTCATGAACATGAAAATTGGTGATCACCGATACACTTTTGTGTGAATCGATACAATTTAACAACATTCACTGACATTTCGAACAGAACAGCTTTCCGACGTGCGATTCGAGATCATACCTTACAATCGAGTGATGTCGTTTCCGAACGTTCATGAACATGAAAATTGGTGATCACCGATACACTTTTGTGTAAATCGATACAATTTAACAACATTCACTGACATTTCGAACAGAACAGCTTTCCAACGTGCGATTCGAGATCATACCTTAGAATTGAGTGATGTCGTTTCCGAACGTTCATAAACATTAAGAACGGTGATCACCGATACACTTTTGTGTGAATCGATACAATTTAACAACATTCACTGACATTTCGACTAGCATCGCTTTCCGACGTGCGATTCGAGATCATTACACGTCGGAAAACGATTCAGAACGAAATGACAGTGAACGTTGTTAATTTGTATCGATTCGCACTAAAGTGTATCGGTGATCACAAATTTTCATGTTTATGAACGTTCGGAAACGACATCACTCGATTGTAGGTTATAATCTCGAATCGCACGTCGGAAAGCTGTTCTGTTCGAAATGTCAGTGAATGTTGATAAAATGTATCGATTCACACAAAAGTGTATCGGTGATCTCCAATTTTCACGTTTATGAACGTTCGGAAACGACATCACTCGATTGTAATGTATTATCTCGATTCGCACATCGGAAAGCTATTCAGAACGAAATGTCAGTGAACCTTGTTAATTTGTATCGATTCGCACAAAAGTGTATCGGTGATCACAAATTTTAATGTTTATGAACGTTCGGAAACGACATCACTCGATTGTAGGTTATAATCTCGAATCGCACGTCGGAAAGCTGTTCTGTTCGAAATGTCAGTGAATGTTGATAAAATGTATCGATTCACACAAAAGTGTATCGGTGATCTCCAATTTTCACGTTTATGAACGTTCGGAAACGACATCACTCGATTGTAATGTATTATCTCGATTCGCACATCGGAAAGCTATTCAGAACGAAATGTCAGTGAACCTTGTTAATTTGTGTCGATTCGCACAAAAGTGTATCGGTGATCACAAATTTTAATGTTTATGAACGTTCGGAAACGACATCACTCGATTGTAGGTTATAATCTCGAATCGCACGTCGGAAAGCTGTTCTGTTCGAAATGTCAGTGAATGTTGATAAAATGTATCGATTCACACAAAAGTGTATCGGTGATCTCCAATTTTCATGTTTATGAACGTTCGGAAACGGCATCACTCGATTGTAATGTATTATCTCGATTCGCACATCGGAAAGCTATTCAGAACGAAATGTCAGTGAACCTTGTTAATTCGTATCGAATCGCACAAAAGTGTATCGGTGATCACAAATTTTCATGTCTATGAACGTTCGGAAACGACATCATTCGATTGTAGGTTATGATCTCGAATCGCACGTCGGAAAGCTGTTCTGTTCGAAATGTCAGTGAATGTTGATAAAATGTATCGATTCACACAAAAGTGTATCGGTGAACTTCAATTTTCACGTTTATGAACGTTCGGAAACGACATCACTCGATTGTAATGTATTATCTCGATTCGCACATCGGAAAGCGATTCAGAACGAAATGTCAGTGAATCCTGTTAATTTCCATCGATTCGCACAAAAGTGTATTGGTGATCACAAATTTTCATGTTTATGAACGTTCGGAAACGACATCACTCGATTGTAGGTTATGATCTCGAATCGCACGTCGGAAAGCTGTTCTGTTCGAAATGTCAGTGAATGTTGTTAAATTGAATCGATTCACACAAAAGTGTATCGGTGATCTCCAATTTTCACGTTTATGAACGGTCGGAAACGACATCACTCGATTGTAAGTTATGATATCGAATCGCACATCGAAAAGCTGCTCTTTTCGAAATGTCAGTGAATATTGTTAAACTGTATCGATTCACACAAAAGTGTATCGGTGATCTCCAATTTTCACGTTTATGAACGTTCGGAAACGACATCACTCGATTGTAATGTATTATCTCGATTCGCACATCGGAAAGCTATTCAGAACGAAATGTCCGTGAACCTTGTTAATTTCCATCGATTCGCACAAAAGTGTATCGGTGATCACAAATTTTCATGTTTATGAACGTTCGGAAACGACATCACTCGATTGTAGGTTATGATCTCGAATCGCACGTCGGAAAGCTGTTCTGTTCGCAAGGTCAGTGAATGTTGTTTAATTGAATCGATTCACACAAAAGTGTATCGGTGATCACCAATTTTCATGTTCATGAACGTTCGGAAACGACATCACTCGATTCTAAGTTATGATCTCGATCAGCACATCGGAAAGCGATTGAGAACGAAATGTCAGTGAATCTTGTTAATTTCTATCGATTCACACAAAAGTCAATCCGTGTTCACCAATTTTCATGTTTATGTACGTTCGGAAACGACATAACTCGATTGTAAGTTATGATCTCAAATCGCACGTCAGAAAGCGATTCTGTTCGAAATGTCATAGAATCTTGTTAATTTGTGATGACTTGAACAAAAAGTTTATCGTGATCACCGTTTTTCATGTATACGAACTTTCGGAGACGACATCACTCGATTGTAAGTTATGATCTCGAATCGCACGTCGGAAACCGATTCTGTTCGAATTGTCAGTGAATCTTGATAAATTGTAGCGATTCTCACAAAAGTTTATTTGTGATCACCAATTTTCATATTTGTGAACGTTCAGAAACGACATCGTTCGATTGTCAGTTCCGGTCTCGAATCGCATCTCGGATTGCGATTCTGATAGAAATGTCGGAAAAAATTGTTGATTTGTAACGATTAACAGAAAAGATTATCGCTGATTACCTATTTTCATGTTTATGAAAGATTGGAAACGGTCACCGATAAACGTCACATATCAACAATTTTACAGACATTTAGTATTGCAATCCGAAGGGCTATTTGAGATCTGAACTGGCAATCGAGCGATGAAAACGTTTCCGAACGTTCATAAACATGAAGTTGGTGATCACCAACAAAATTTTTGTTCCATTCATGACAAATTATCAATATTCAATGACATTTCGATTCGAGATCATAAATTACAATCGAGTGATGTCGTTTCCGAACGTTCATAAACGTGCAAATTGGTGATCACCGATACACTTTTGTGTGAATCTATACAATTTAACAACATTCACTGACATTTCGAACAGAACAGCTTTCCGACGTGCGATCCGAGATCATAACTTACAATCGAGTGATGTCATTTCCGAACGTTCATAAACGTGAAAATTGGTCATCACCGATACACTTTTGTGTGAATCGACACAATTTAACAACATTCACTGACATTTCGAACAGAACAGCTTTCCGACGTGCGATTCGAGATCATACCTTACAATCGAGTGATGTCGTTTCCGAACGTTCATGAACATGAAAATTGGTGATCACCTATACACTTTTGTGTCAATCGACACAAATTAACCAGATTCACTGACATTTCGTTCTGAATCGCTTTCCGATGTGCGAATCGCGATCACAGCTTACAATCGAGTGTTGTCGTTTCCGAACGTTCATAAACATGAAGAACGGTGATCACCGATAGATTTTTGTGAGAATCGCAACAAATCAAGAAGATTCACTGACATTTCGAACAAAATCAGATTCCTACGTGCGATTCGAGATCACACCTTACAATCGAGTGGTGTCGTTTCCGAACGTTCATAAACGTGAAAATTGGTGATCACCGATACACTTTTGTGTGAATCGATACAATTTAACAACATTCACTGACATTTCGAACAGAACAGCCTTCCGACGAGCGATTCGAGATCATACCTTACAATCGAGTGATGTCGTTTCCGAACGTTCATGAACATGAAAATTGGTGATCACCGATACACTTTTGTGTGAATCGATACAATTTAACAACATTCACTGACATTTCGAACAGAACAGCTTTCCGACGTGCGATTCGAGATCATACCTTACAATCGAGTGATGTCGTTTCCGAACGTTCATGAACATGAAAATTGGTCATCACCGATACACTTTTGTGTGAATCGACACAAATTAACCAGATTCACTGACATTTCGTTCTGAATCGCTTTCCGATGTGCGAATCGCGATCACAGCTTACAATCGAGTGTTTTTGTTTCCGAACGTTCATAAACATGAAGAACGGTGATCGCCGATACATTTTTGTGAGAATCGCAACAAATCAAGAAGATTCACTGACATTTCGAACAAAATCAGATTCCCACGTGCGATTCGAGATCATACCTTACAATCGAATGATGTCGTTTCCGAACGTTCATGAACATGAAAATTGGTGATCACCGATACACTTTTGTGTGAATCGATACAATTTAACAACATTCACTGACATTTCGAACAGAACAGCTTTCCGACGTGCGATTCGAGATCATACCTTACAATCGAGTGATGTCGTTTCCGAACGTTCATGAACATGAAAATTGGTGATCACCGATACACTTTTGTGTGAATCGATACAATTTAACAACATTCACTGACATTTCGAACAGAACAGCTTTCCGACGTGCGATTCGAGATCATACCTTACAATCGAGTGATGTCGTTTCCGAACGTTCATGAACATGAAAATTGGTGATCACCGATACACTTTTGTGTAAATCGATACAATTTAACAACATTCACTGACATTTCGAACAGAACAGCTTTCCAACGTGCGATTCGAGACCTTAGAATTGAGTGATGTCGTTTCCGAACGTTCATAAACATTAAGAACGGTGATCACCGATACACTTTTGTGTGAATCGATACAATTTAACAACATTCACTGACATTTCGACTAGCATCGCTTTCCGACGTGCGATTCGAGATCATTACACGTCGGAAAACGATTCAGAACGAAATGACAGTGAACGTTGTTAATTTGTATCGATTCGCACTAAAGTGTATCGGTGATCACAAATTTTCATGTTTATGAACGTTCGGAAACGACATCACTCGATTGTAGGTTATAATCTCGAATCGCACGTCGGAAAGCTGTTCTGTTCGAAATGTCAGTGAATGTTGATAAAATGTATCGATTCACACAAAAGTGTATCGGTGATCTCCAATTTTCACGTTTATGAACGTTCGGAAACGACATCACTCGATTGTAATGTATTATCTCGATTCGCACATCGGAAAGCTATTCAGAACGAAATGTCAGTGAACCTTGTTAATTTGTATCGATTCGCACAAAAGTGTATCGGTGATCACAAATTTTAATGTTTATGAACGTTCGGAAACGACATCACTCGATTGTAGGTTATAATCTCGAATCGCACGTCGGAAAGCTGTTCTGTTCGAAATGTCAGTGAATGTTGATAAAATGTATCGATTCACACAAAAGTGTATCGGTGATCTCCAATTTTCACGTTTATGAACGTTCGGAAACGACATCACTCGATTGTAGGTTATGATCTCGAATCGCACGTCGGAAAGCTGTTCTGTTCGAAATGTCAGTGAATGTTGATAAAATGTATCGATTCACACAAAAGTGTATCGGTGAACTCCAATTTTCACGTTTATGAACGTTCGGAAACGACATCACTCGATTGTAATGTATTATCTCGATTCGCACATCGGAAAGCGATTCAGAACGAAATGTCAGTGAATCCTGTTAATTTCCATCGATTCGCACAAAAGTGTATTGGTGATCACAAATTTTCATGTTTATGAACGTTCGGAAACGACATCACTCGATTGTAGGTTATGATCTCGAATCGCACGTCGGAAAGCTGTTCTGTTCGAAATGTCAGTGAATGTTGTTAAATTGAATCGATTCACACAAAAGTGTATCGGTGAACTCCAATTTTCACGTTTATGAACGTTCGGAAACGACATCACTCGATTGTAATGTATTATCTCGATTCGCACATTGGAAAGCGATTCAGAACGAAATGTCAGTGAATCCTGTTAATTTCCATCGATTCGCACAAAAGTGTATTGGTGATCACAAATTTTCATGTTTATGAACGTTCGGAAACGACATCACTCGATTGTAGGTTATGATCTCGAATCGCACGTCGGAAAGCTGTTCTGTTCGAAATGTCAGTGAATGTTGTTAAATTGAATCGATTCACACAAAAGTGTATCGGTGATCTCCAATTTTCACGTTTATGAACGGTCGGAAACGACATCACTCGATTGTAAGTTATGATATCGAATCGCACATCGAAAAGCTGCTCTTTTCGAAATGTCAGTGAATATTGTTAAACTGTATCGATTCACACAAAAGTGTATCGGTGATCTCCAATTTTCACGTTTATGAACGTTCGGAAACGACATCACTCGATTGTAATGTATTATCTCGATTCGCACATCGGAAAGCTATTCAGAACGAAATGTCCGTGAACCTTGTTAATTTGTATCGATTCGCACAAAAGTGTATCGGTGATCACAAATTTTCATGTCTATGAACGTTCGGAAACGACATCACTCGATTGTAGGTTATGATCTCGAATCGCACGTCGGAAAGCTGTTCTGTTCGAAATGTCAGTGAATGTTGATAAATTGTATCGATTCACACAAAAGTGTATGGGTGATCACAAATTTTCATGTTTATGAACGTTCGGAAACGACATCACTCGATTGTAATGTATTATCTCGATTCGCACATCGGAAAGCTATTCAGAACGAAATGTCCGTGAACCTTGTTAATTTCCATCGATTCGCACAAAAGTGTATTGGTGATCACAAATTTTCATGTTTATGAACGTTCGGAAACGACATCACTCGATTGTAGGTTATGATCTCGAATCGCACGTCGGAAAGCTGTTCTGTTCGCAAGGTCAGTGAATGTTGTTTAATTGAATCGATTCACACAAAAGTGTATCGGTGATCACCAATTTTCCTGTTCATGAACGTTCGGAAACGACATCACTCGATTGTAAGTTATGATCTCGATCAGCACATCGGAAAGCGATTGAGAACGAAATGTCAGTGAATCTTGTTAATTTCTATCGATTCACACAAAAGTCAATCCGTGTTCACCAATTTTCATGTTTATGTACGTTCGGAAACGACATAACTCGATTGTAAGTTATGATCTCAAATCGCACGTCAGAAAGCGATTCTGTTCGAAATGTCATAGAATCTTGTTAATTTGTGATGACTTGAACAAAAAGTTTATCGTGATCACCGTTTTTCATGTATACGAACTTTCGGAGACGACATCACTCGATTGTAAGTTATGATCTCGAATCGCACGTCGGAAACCGATTCTGTTCGAATTGTCAGTGAATCTTGATAAATTGTAGCGATTCTCACAAAAGTTTATTTGTGATCACCAATTTTCATATTTGTGAACGTTCAGAAACGACATCGTTCGATTGTCAGTTCCGGTCTCGAATCGCATCTCGGATTGCGATTCTGATAGAAATGTCGGAAAAAATTGTTGATTTGTAACGATTAACAGAAAAGATTATCGCTGATTACCTATTTTCATGTTTATGAAAGATTGGAAACGGTCACCGATAAACGTCACATATCAACAATTTTACAGACATTTAGTATTGCAATCCGAAGGGCTATTTGAGATCTGAACTGGCAATCGAGCGATGAAAACGTTTCCGAACGTTCATAAACATGAAGTTGGTGATCACCAACAAAATTTTTGTTCCATTCATGACAAATTATCAATATTCAATGACATTTCGATTCGAGATCATGAATTACAATCGAGTGATGTCGTTTCCGAACGTTCATAAACGTGCAAATTGGTGATCACCGATACACTTTTGTGTGAATCTATACAATTTAACAACATTCACTGACATTTCGAACAGAACAGCTTTCCGACGTGCGATCCGAGATCATAACTTACAATCGAGTGATGTCATTTCCGAACGTTCATAAACGTGAAAATTTGTCATCACCGATACACTTTTGTGTGAATCGACACAATTTAACAACATTCACTGACATTTCGAACAGAACAGCTTTCCGACGTGCGATTCGAGATCATACCTTACAATCGAGTGATGTCGTTTCCGAACGTTCATGAACATGAAAATTGGTGATCACCTATACACTTTTGTGTCAATCGACACAAATTAACCAGATTCACTGACATTTCGTTCTGAATCGCTTTCCGATGTGCGAATCGCGATCACAGCTTACAATCGAGTGTTGTCGTTTCCGAACGTTCATAAACATGAAGAACGGTGATCACCGATACATTTTTGTGAGAATCGCAACAAATCAAGAAGGTTCACTGACATTTCGAACAAAATCAGATTCCTACGTGCGATTCGAGATCACACCTTACAATCGAGTGGTGTCGTTTCCGAACGTTCATAAACGTGAAAATTGGTGATCACCGATACACTTTTGTGTGAATCGATACAATTTAACAACATTCACTGACATTTCGAACAGAACAGCCTTCCGACGAGCGATTCGAGATCATACCTTACAATCGAGTGATGTAGTTTTCGAACGTTCATAAACGTGAAAATTGGTGATCACCGATACACTTTTGTGTGAATCGATACAATTTTACAACATTCACTGACATTTCGAACAGAACAGCCTTCCGACGAGCGATTCGAGATCATACCTTACAATCGAGTGATGTCGTTTCCGAACGTTCATGAACATGATAATTGGTCATCACCGATACACTTTTGTGTGAATCGACACAAATTAACCAGATTCACTGACATTTCGTTCTGAATCGCTTTCCGATGTGCGAATCGCGATCACAGCTTACAATCGAGTGTTTTTGTTTCCGAACGTTCATAAACATGAAGAAGGGTGATCGCCGATAGATTTTTGTGAGAATCGCAACAAATCAAGAAGATTCACTGACATTTCGAACAAAATCCGATTCCCACGTGCGATTCGAGATCATAACTTACAATCGAGTGATGTCATTTCGGAACGTTCATAAACGTGAAAATTGGTGATCACCGATACACTTTTGTGCGAATCGATACAATTTAACAACATTCACTGACATTTCGAACAGAACAGCTTTCCGACGTGCGATTCGAGATCATACCTTACAATCGAGTGATGTCGTTTCCGAACGTTCATGAACATGAAAATTGGTGATCACCTATACACTTTTGTGTGAATCGACACAAATTAACCAGATTCACTGTCATTTCGTTCTGAATCGCTTTCCGATGTGCGAATCGCGATCACAGCTTACAATCGTGTGTTGTCGTTTCCGAACGTTCATAAACATGAAGAACGGTGATCACCGATAGATTTTTGCGAGAATCGCAACAAATCAAGAAGATTCACTGACATTTCGAACAAAATCAGATTCCGACGTGCGATTCGAGATCATAACTTACAATCGAGTGATGTCATTTCGGAACGTTCATAAACGTGAAAATTGGTGATCACCGATACACTTTTGTGTGAATCGATACAATTTAACAACATTCACTGACATTTCGAACAGAACAGCTTTCCGACGTGCGATTCGAGATCATACCTTACAATCGAGTGATGTCGCTTCCGAACGTTCATGAACATGAAAATTGGTGATCACCGATACACTTTTGTGTAAATCGATACAATTTAACAACATTCACTGACATTTCGAACAGAACAGCTTTCCAACGTGCGATTCGAGATCATACCTTAGAATTGAGTGATGTCGTTTCCGAACGTTCATAAACATTAAGAACGGTGATCACCGATACACTTTTATGTGAATCGATACAATTTAACAACATTCACTGACATTTCGACTAGCATCGCTTTCCGACGTGCGATTCGAGATCATTACACGTCGGAAAGCGATTCAGAACGAAATGACAGTGAACGTTGTTAATTTGTATCGATTCGCACTAAAGTGTATCGGTGATCACAAATTTTCATGTTTATGAACGTTCGGAAACGACATCACTCGATTGTAGGTTATAATCTCGAATCGCACATCGAAAAGCTGCTCTTTTCGAAATGTCAGTGAATCTTGTTAAACTGTATCGATTCACACAAAAGTGTATCGGTGATCTCCAATTTTCACGTTTATGAACGTTCGGAAACGACATCACTCGATTGTAATGTATTATCTCGATTCGCACATCGGAAAGCTATTCAGAACGAAATGTCCGTGAACCTTGTTAATTTGTATCGATTCGCACAAAAGTGTATCGGTGATCACAAATTTTCATGTTTATGAACGTTCGGAAACGACATCACTCGATTGTAGGTTATAATCTCGAATCGCACGTCGGAAAGCTGTTCTGTTCGAAATGTCAGTGAATGTTGATAAAATGTATCGATTCACACAAAAGTGTATCGGTGATCTCCAATTTTCACGTTTATGAACGTTCGGAAACGGCATCACTCGATTGTAATGTATTATCTCCATTCGCACATCGGAAAGCTATTCAGAACGAAATGTCAGTGAACCTTGTTAATTTGTATCGAATCGCACAAAAGTGTATCGGTGATCACAAATTTTCATGTCTATGAACGTTCGGAAACGACATCACTCGATTGTAGGTTATGATCTCGAATCGCACGTCGGAAAGCTGTTCTGTTCGAAATGTCAGTGAATGTTGATAAAATGTATCGATTCACACAAAAGTGTATCGGTGATCTCCAATTTTCACGTTTATGAACGTTCGGAAACGGCATCACTCGATTGTAATGTATTATCTCGATTCGCACATCGGAAAGCTATTCAGAACGAAATGTCAGTGAACCTTGTTAATTTGTATCGAATCGCACAAAAGTGTATCGGTGATCACAAATTTTCATGTCTATGAACGTTCGGAAACGACATCACTCGATTGTAGGTTATGATCTCGAATCGCACGTCGGAAAGCTGTTCTGTTCGAAATGTCAGTGAATGTTGATAAAATGTATCGATTCACACAAAAGTGTATCGGTGATCTCCAATTTTCACGTTTATGAACGGTCGGAAACGACATCACTCGATTGTAAGTTATGATATCGAATCGCACATCGAAAAGCTGCTCTTTTCGAAATGTCAGTGAATATTGTTAAACTGTATCGATTCACACAAAAGTGTATCGGTGATCTCCAATTTTCACGTTTATGAACGTTCGGAAACGACATCACTCGATTGTAATGTATTATCTCGATTCGCACATCGGAAAGCTATTCAGAACGAAATGTCCGTGAACCTTGTTAATTTGTATCGATTCGCACAAAAGTGTATCGGTGATCACAAATTTTCATGTCTATGAACGTTCGGAAACGACATCACTCGATTGTAGGTTATGATCTCGAATCGCACGTCGGAAAGCTGTTCTGTTCGAAATGTCAGTGAATGTTGATAAATTGTATCGATTCACACAAAAGTGTATGGGTGATCACAAATTTTCATGTTTATGAACGTTCGGAAACGACATCACTCGATTGTAATGTATTATCTCGATTCGCACATCGGAAAGCTATTCAGAACGAAATGTCCGTGAACCTTGTTAATTTCCATCGATTCGCACAAAAGTGTATTGGTGATCACAAATTTTCATGTTTATGAACGTTCGGAAACGACATCACTCGATTGTAGGTTATGATCTCGAATCGCACGTCGGAAAGCTGTTCGGTTCGCTAGGTCAGTGAATGTTGTTTAATTGAATCGATTCACACAAAAGTGTATCGGTGATCACCAATTTTCATGTTCATGAACGTTCGGAAACGACATCACTCGATTGTAAGTTATGATCTCGATCAGCACATCGGAAAGCGATTGAGAACGAAATGTCAGTGAATCTTGTTAATTTCTATCGATTCACACAAAAGTCAATCCGTGTTCACCAATTTTCATGTTTATGTACGTTCGGAAACGACATAACTCGATTGTAAGTTATGATCTCAAATCGCACGTCAGAAAGCGATTCTGTTCGAAATGTCATAGAATCTTGTTAATTTGTGATGACTTGAACAAAAAGTTTATCGTGATCACCGTTTTTCATGTATACGAACTTTCGGAGACGACATCACTCGATTGTAAGTTATGATCTCGAATCGCACGTCGGAAACCGATTCTGTTCGAATTGTCAGTGAATCTTGATAAATTGTAGCGATTCTCACAAAAGTTTATTTGTGATCACCAATTTTCATATTTGTGAACGTTCAGAAACGACATCGTTCGATTGTCAGTTCCGGTCTCGAATCGCATCTCGGATTGCGATTCTGATAGAAATGTCGGAAAAATTTGTTGATTTGTAACGATTAACAGAAAAGATTATCGCTGATTACCTATTTTCATGTTTATGAAAGATTGGAAACGGTCACCGATAAACGTCACATATCAACAATTTTACAGACATTTAGTATTGCAATCCGAAGGGCTATTTGAGATCTGAACTGGCAATCGAGCGATGAAAACGTTTCCGAACGTTCATAAACATGAAGTTGGTGATCACCAACAAAATTTTTGTTCCATTCATGACAAATTATCAATATTCAATGACATTTCGATTCGAGATCATAAATTACAATCGAGTGATGTCGTTTCCGAACGTTCATAAACGTGCAAATTGGTGATCACCGATACACTTTTGTGTGAATCTATACAATTTAACAACATTCACTGACATTTCGAACAGAACAGCTTTCCGACGTGCGATCCGAGATCATAACTTACAATCGAGTGATGTCATTTCCGAACGTTCATAAACGTGAAAATTGGTCATCACCGATACACTTTTGTGTGAATCGACACAATTTAACAACATTCACTGACATTTCGAACAGAACAGCTTTCCGACGTGCGATTCGAGATCATACCTTACAATCGAGTGATGTCGTTTCCGAACGTTCATGAACATGAAAATTGGTGATCACCTATACACTTTTGTGTCAATCGACACAAATTAACCAGATTCACTGACATTTCGTTCTGAATCGCTTTCCGATGTGCGAATCGCGATCACAGCTTACAATCGAGTGTTGTCGTTTCCGAACGTTCATAAACATGAAGAACGGTGATCACCGATACATTTTTGTGAGAATCGCAACAAATCAAGAAGATTCACTGACATTTCGAACAAAATCAGATTCCTACGTGCGATTCGAGATCACACCTTACAATCGAGTGGTGTCGTTTCCGAACGTTCATAAACGTGAAAATTGGTGATCACCGATACACTTTTGTGTGAATCGATACAATTTAACAACATTCACTGACATTTCGAACAGAACAGCCTTCCGACGAGCGATTCGAGATCATACCTTACAATCGAGTGATGTAGTTTTCGAACGTTCATAAACGTGAAAATTGGTGATCACCGATACACTTTTGTGTGAATCGATACAATTTTACAACATTCACTGACATTTCGAACAGAACAGCCTTCCGACGAGCGATTCGAGATCATACCTTACAATCGAGTGATGTCGTTTCCGAACGTTCATGAACATGAAAATTGGTCATCACCGATACACTTTTGTGTGAATCGACACAAATTAACCAGATTCACTGACATTTCGTTCTGAATCGCTTTCCGATGTGCGAATCGCGATCACAGCTTACAATCGAGTGTTTTTGTTTCCGAACGTTCATAAACATGAAGAAGGGTGATCGCCGATAGATTTTTGTGAGAATCGCAACAAATCAAGAAGATTCACTGACATTTCGAACAAAATCAGATTCCCACGTGCGATTCGAGATCATAACTTACAATCGAGTGATGTCATTTCGGAACGTTCATAAACGTGAAAATTGGTGATCACCGATACACTTTTGTGTGAATCGATACAATTTAACAACATTCACTGACATTTCGAACAGAACAGCTTTCCGACGTGCGATTCGAGATCATACCTTACAATCGAGTGATGTCGTTTCCGAACGTTCATGAACATGAAAATTGGTGATCACCTATACACTTTTGTGTGAATCGACACAAATTAACCAGATTCACTGTCATTTCGTTCTGAATCGCTTTCCGATGTGCGAATCGCGATCACAGCTTACAATCGTGTGTTGTCGTTTCCGAACGTTCATAAACATGAAGAACGGTGATCACCGATAGATTTTTGCGAGAATCGCAACAAATCAAGAAGATTCACTGACATTTCGAACAAAATCAGATTCCGACGTGCGATTCGAGATCATACCTTACAATCGAGTGATGTCGTTTCCGAACGTTCATGAACATGAAAATTGGTGATCACCTATACACTTTTGTGTGAATCGACACAAATTAACCAGATTCACTGACATTTCGTTCTGAATCGCTTTCCGATGTGCGAATCGCGATCACAGCTTACAATCGAGTGTTGTCGTTTCCGAACGTTCATAAACATGAAGAACGGTGATCACCGATACATTTTTGTGAGAATCGCAACAAATCAAGAAGGTTCACTGACATTTCGAACAAAATCAGATTCCTACGTGCGATTCGAGATCACACCTTACAATCGAGTGGTGTCGTTTCCGAACGTTCATAAACGTGAAAATTGGTGATCACCGATACACTTTTGTGTGAATCGATACAATTTAACAACATTCACTGACATTTCGAACAGAACAGCCTTCCGACGAGCGATTCGAGATCATACCTTACAATCGAGTGATGTAGTTTTCGAACGTTCATAAACGTGAAAATTGGTGATCACCGATACACTTTTGTGTGAATCGATACAATTTTACAACATTCACTGACATTTCGAACAGAACAGCCTTCCGACGAGCGATTCGAGATCATACCTTACAATCGAGTGATGTCGTTTCCGAACGTTCATGAACATGATAATTGGTCATCACCGATACACTTTTGTGTGAATCGACACAAATTAACCAGATTCACTGACATTTCGTTCTGAATCGCTTTCCGATGTGCGAATCGCGATCACAGCTTACAATCGAGTGTTTTTGTTTCCGAACGTTCATAAACATGAAGAAGGGTGATCGCCGATAGATTTTTGTGAGAATCGCAACAAATCAAGAAGATTCACTGACATTTCGAACAAAATCCGATTCCCACGTGCGATTCGAGATCATAACTTACAATCGAGTGATGTCATTTCGGAACGTTCATAAACGTGAAAATTGGTGATCACCGATACACTTTTGTGCGAATCGATACAATTTAACAACATTCACTGACATTTCGAACAGAACAGCTTTCCGACGTGCGATTCGAGATCATACCTTACAATCGAGTGATGTCGTTTCCGAACGTTCATGAACATGAAAATTGGTGATCACCTATACACTTTTGTGTGAATCGACACAAATTAACCAGATTCACTGTCATTTCGTTCTGAATCGCTTTCCGATGTGCGAATCGCGATCACAGCTTACAATCGTGTGTTGTCGTTTCCGAACGTTCATAAACATGAAGAACGGTGATCACCGATAGATTTTTGCGAGAATCGCAACAAATCAAGAAGATTCACTGACATTTCGAACAAAATCAGATTCCGACGTGCGATTCGAGATCATAACTTACAATCGAGTGATGTCATTTCGGAACGTTCATAAACGTGAAAATTGGTGATCACCGATACACTTTTGTGTGAATCGATACAATTTAACAACATTCACTGACATTTCGAACAGAACAGCTTTCCGACGTGCGATTCGAGATCATACCTTACAATCGAGTGATGTCGCTTCCGAACGTTCATGAACATGAAAATTGGTGATCACCGATACACTTTTGTGTGAATCGATACATTTTATCAACATTCACTGACATTTCGAACAGAACAGCTTTCCGACGTGCGATTCGAGATCATAACCTACAATCGACTGATGTCGTTTCCGTACGTTCATAAACATGAAAATTTGTGATCACCGATACACTTTTGTGCGAATCGATACAAATTAACAAGGTTCACGGACATTTCGTTCTGAATAGCTTTCCGATGTGCGAATCGAGATAATACATTACAATCGAGTGATGTCGTTTCCGAACGTTCATAAACGTGAAAATTGGAGATCACCGATACACTTTTGTGTGAATCGATACAATTTAACAACATTCACTGACATTTCGAAAAGAGCAGCTTGTCGATGTGCGATTCGATATCATAACTTACAATCGAGTCATGTCGTTTCCGACCGTTCATAAACGTGGAAATTGGAGATCACCGATACACTTTTGTGTGAATCGATTCAATTTAACAACATTCACGGACATTTCGAACAGAACAGCTTTCCGACGTGCGATTCGAGATCATAACCTACAATCGAGTGATGTCGTTTCCGAACGTTCATAAACATGAAAATTTGTGATCACCAATTCACTTTTGTGCGAATCGATGGAAATTAACAGGATTCACTGACATTTCGTTCTGAATCGCTTTCCGATGTGCGAATCGAGATAATAATCCAGTGATGTCGTTTCCGAACGTTCATAAACGTGAAAATTGGAGTTCACCGATACACTTTTGTGTGAATCGATACATTTTATCAACATTCACTGACATTTCGAACAGAACAGCTTTCCGACGTGCGATTCGAGATCATACCTTACGATCGAGTGATGTCGTTTCCGAACGTTCATAAACATGAAGAACGGTGATCACCGATAGATTTTTGCGAGAATCGCAACAAATCAAGAAGATTCACTGACATTTCGAACAAAATCAGATTCCGACCTGCGATTCGAGAACATAACTTACAATCGAGTGATGTAGTTTTCGAACGTTCATAAACGTGAAAATTGGTGATCACCGATACACTTTTGTGTGAATCGATACAATTTTACAACATTCACTGACATTTCGAACAGAACAGCCTTCCGACGAGCGATTCGAGATCATACCTTACAATCGAGTGATGTCGTTTCCGAACGTTCATGAACATGAAAATTGGTGATCACCGATACACTTTTGTGTGAATCGATACAATTTAACAACATTCACTGACATTTCGAACAGAACAGCTTTCCGACGTGCGATTCGAGATCATACCTTACAATCGAGTGATGTCGTTTCCGAACGTTCATGAACATGAAAATTGGTGATCACCGATACACTTTTGTGTAAATCGATACAATTTAACAACATTCACTGACATTTCGAACAGAACAGCTTTCCAACGTGCGATTCGAGATCATACCTTAGAATTGAGTGATGTCGTTTCCGAACGTTCATAAACATTAAGAACGGTGATCACCGATACACTTTTGTGTGAATCGATACAATTTAACAACATTCACTGACATTTCGACTAGCATCGCTTTCCGACGTGCGATTCGAGATCATTACACGTCGGAAAACGATTCAGAACGAAATGACAGTGAACGTTGTTAATTTGTATCGATTCGCACTAAAGTGTATCGGTGATCACAAATTTTCATGTTTATGAACGTTCGGAAACGACATCACTCGATTGTAGGTTATAATCTCGAATCGCACGTCGGAAAGCTGTTCTGTTCGAAATGTCAGTGAATGTTGATAAAATGTATCGATTCACACAAAAGTGTATCGGTGATCTCCAATTTTCACGTTTATGAACGTTCGGAAACGACATCACTCGATTGTAATGTATTATCTCGATTCGCACATCGGAAAGCTATTCAGAACGAAATGTCAGTGAACCTTGTTAATTTGTATCGATTCGCACAAAAGTGTATCGGTGATCACAAATTTTAATGTTTATGAACGTTCGGAAACGACATCACTCGATTGTAGGTTATAATCTCGAATCGCACGTCGGAAAGCTGTTCTGTTCGAAATGTCAGTGAATGTTGATAAAATGTATCGATTCACACAAAAGTGTATCGGTGATCTCCAATTTTCACGTTTATGAACGTTCGGAAACGACATCACTCGATTGTAATGTATTATCTCGATTCGCACATCGGAAAGCTATTCAGAACGAAATGTCAGTGAACCTTGTTAATTTGTGTCGATTCGCACAAAAGTGTATCGGTGATCACAAATTTTAATGTTTATGAACGTTCGGAAACGACATCACTCGATTGTAGGTTATAATCTCGAATCGCACGTCGGAAAGCTGTTCTGTTCGAAATGTCAGTGAATGTTGATAAAATGTATCGATTCACACAAAAGTGTATCGGTGATCTCCAATTTTCATGTTTATGAACGTTCGGAAACGACATCACTCGATTGTAGGTTATAATCTCGAATCGCACGTCGGAAAGCTGTTCTGTTCGAAATGTCAGTGAATGTTGATAAAATGTATCGATTCACACAAAAGTGTATCGGTGATCTCCAATTTTCACGTTTATGAACGTTCGGAAACGACATCACTCGATTGTAATGTATTATCTCGATTCGCACATCGGAAAGCTATTCAGAACGAAATGTCAGTGAACCTTGTTAATTTGTGTCGATTCGCACAAAAGTGTATCGGTGATCACAAATTTTAATGTTTATGAACGTTCGGAAACGACATCACTCGATTGTAGGTTATGATCTCGAATCGCACGTCGGAAAGCTGTTCTGTTCGAAATGTCAGTGAATGTTGATAAAATGTATCGATTCACACAAAAGTGTATCGGTGATCTCCAATTTTCACGTTTATGAACGTTCGGAAACGACATCACTCGATGTAATGTATAATCTCGATTCGCACATCGGAAAGCTATTCAGAACGAAATGTCAGTGAACCTTGTTAATTTGTGTCGATTCGCACAAAAGTGTATCGGTGATCACAAATTTTAATGTTTATGAACGTTCCGAAACGACATCACTCGATTGTAGGTTATAATCTCGAATCGCACGTCGGAAAGCTGTTCTGTTCGAAATGTCAGTGAATGTTGATAAAATGTATCGATTCACACAAAAGTGTATCGGTGATCTCCAATTTTCACGTTTATGAACGTTCGGAAACGGCATCACTCGATTGTAATGTATTATCTCGATTCGCACATCGGAAAGCTATTCAGAACGAAATGTCAGTGAACCTTGTTAATTTGTATCGAATCGCACAAAAGTGTATCGGTGATCACAAATTTTCATGTCTATGAACGTTCGGAAACGACATCACTCGATTGTAGGTTATGATCTCGAATCGCACGTCGGAAAGCTGTTCTGTTCAAAATGTCAGTGAATGTTGATAAATTGTATCGATTCACACAAAAGTGTATGGGTGATCACAAATTTTCATGTTTATGAACGTTCGGAAACGACATCACTCGATTGTAATGTATTATCTCGATTCGCACATCGGAAAGCTATTCAGAACGAAATGTCCGTGAACCTTGTTAATTTCCATCGATTCGCACAATAGTGTATTGGTGATCACAAATTTTCATGTTTATGAACGTTCGGAAACGACATCACTCGATTGTAGGTTATGATCTCGAATCGCACGTCGGAAAGCTGTTCTGTTCGAAATGTCAGTGAATGTTGTTTAATTGAATCGATTCACACAAAAGTGTATCGGTGATCACCAATTTTCATGTTCATGAACGTTCGGAAACGACATCACTCGATTGTAAGTTATGATCTCGATCAGCACATCGGAAAGCGATTGAGAACGAAATGTCAGTGAATCTTGTTAATTTCTATCGATTCACACAAAAGTCAATCCGTGTTCACCAATTTTCATGTTTATGCACGTTCGGAAACGACATAACTCGATTGTAAGTTATGATCTCAAATCGCACGTCAGAAAGCGATTCTTGTTCGAAATGTCATAGAATCTTGTTAATTTGTGATGACTTGAACAAAAAGTTTATCGTGATCACCGTTTTTCATGTATACGAACTTTCGGAGACGACATCACTCGATTGTAAGTTATGATCTCGAATCGCACGTCGGAAACCGATTCTGTTCGAATTGTCAGTGAATCTTGATAAATTGTAGCGATTCTCACAAAAGTTTATTTGTGATCACCAATTTTCATATTTGTGAACGTTCAGAAACGACATCGTTCGATTGTCAGTTCCGGTCTCGAATCGCATCTCGGATTGCGATTCTGATAGAAATGTCGGAAAAAATTGTTGATTTGTAACGATTAACAGAAAAGATTATCGCTGATTACCTATTTTCATGTTTATGAAAGATTGGAAACGGTCACCGATAAACGTCACATATCAACAATTTTACAGACATTTAGTATTGCAATCCGAAGGGCTATTTGAGATCTGAACTGGCAATCGAGCGATGAAAACGTTTCCGAACGTTCATAAACATGAAGTTGGTGATCACCAACAAAATTTTTGTTCCATTCATGACAAATTATCAATATTCAATGACATTTCGATTCGAGATCATAAATTACAATCGAGTGATGTCGTTTCCGAACGTTCATAAACGTGCAAATTGGTGATCACCGATACACTTTTGTGTGAATCTATACAATTTAACAACATTCACTGACATTTCGAACAGAACAGCTTTCCGACGTGCGATCCGAGATCATAACTTACAATCGAGTGATGTCATTTCCGAACGTTCATAAACGTGAAAATTGGTCATCACCGATACACTTTTGTGTGAATCGACACAATTTAACAACATTCACTGACATTTCGAACAGAACAGCTTTCCGACGTGCGATTCGAGATCATACCTTACAATCGAGTGATGTCGTTTCCGAACGTTCATGAACATGAAAATTGGTGATCACCTATACACTTTTGTGTCAATCGACACAAATTAACCAGATTCACTGACATTTCGTTCTGAATCGCTTTCCGATGTGCGAATCGCGATCACAGCTTACAATCGAGTGTT
The DNA here is from genome assembly GCF_019457755.1 of Venturia canescens. Taxonomy (NCBI): domain Eukaryota; kingdom Metazoa; phylum Arthropoda; class Insecta; order Hymenoptera; family Ichneumonidae; genus Venturia; species Venturia canescens. Next base: position 238,613 of record NC_057429.1, on the reverse strand, counting down.
GTCGTTTCCGAACGTTCATAAACATGAAGAACGGTGATCACCGATAGATTTTTGTGAGAATCGCAACAAATCAAGAAGATTCACTGACATTTCGAACAAAATCAGATTCCTACGTGCGATTCGAGATCACACCTTACAATCGAGTGGTGTCGTTTCCGAACGTTCATAAACGTGAAAATTGGTGATCACCGATACACTTTTGTGTGAATCGATACAATTTAACAACATTCACTGACATTTCGAACAGAACAGCCTTCCGACGAGCGATTCGAGATCATACCTTACAATCGAGTGATGTCGTTTCCGAACGTTCATGAACATGAAAATTGGTGATCACCGATACACTTTTGTGTGAATCGATACAATTTAACAACATTCACTGACATTTCGAACAGAACAGCTTTCCGACGTGCGATTCGAGATCATACCTTACAATCGAGTGATGTCGTTTCCGAACGTTCATGAACATGAAAATTGGTCATCACCGATACACTTTTGTGTGAATCGACACAAATTAACCAGATTCACTGACATTTCGTTCTGAATCGCTTTCCGATGTGCGAATCGCGATCACAGCTTACAATCGAGTGTTTTTGTTTCCGAACGTTCATAAACATGAAGAACGGTGATCGCCGATACATTTTTGTGAGAATCGCAACAAATCAAGAAGATTCACTGACATTTCGAACAAAATCAGATTCCCACGTGCGATTCGAGATCATACCTTACAATCGAATGATGTCGTTTCCGAACGTTCATGAACATGAAAATTGGTGATCACCGGTACACTTTTGTGTGAATCGATACAATTTAACTAAATTCACTGAATTTTCGAACAGAACAGCTTTACGACGTGCGATTCGAGATCATACCTTACAATCGAGTGATGTCGTTTCCGAACGTTCCTGAACATGAAAATTGGTGATCACCGATACACTTTCGTGTAAATCGATAAAAATTAACAAGATTCACTGACATTTCGAACTGAACAGCTTTCCGACGTGCGATTCGAGATCATACCTTACGATCGAGTGATGTCGTTTCCGAACGTTCATAAACATGAAGAACGGTGATCACCGATAGATTTTTGCGAGGATCGCAACAAATCAAGAAGATTCACTGACATTTCGAACAAAATCAGATTCCGACCTGCGATTCGAGAACATAACTTACAATCGAGTGATGTAGTTTTCGAACGTTCATAAACGTGAAAATTGGTGATCACCGATACACTTTTGTGTGAATCGATACAATTTTACAACATTCACTGACATTTCGAACAGAACAGCCTTCCGACGAGCGATTCGAGATCATACCTTACAATCGAGTGATGTCGTTTCCGAACGTTCATGAACATGAAAATTGGTGATCACCGATACACTTTTGTGCGAATCGATGGAAATTAACAGGATTCACTGACATTTCGTTCTGAATCGCTTTCCGATGTGCGAATCGAGATAATACATTACAATCGAGTGATGTCGTTTCCGAACGTTCATAAACGTGAAAATTGGAGTTCACCGATACACTTTTGTGTGAATCGATACATTTTATCAACATTCACTGACATTTCGAACAGAACAGCTTTCCGACGTGCGATTCGAGATCATAACCTACAATCGACTGATGTCGTTTCCGTACGTTCATAAACATGAAAATTTGTGATCACCGATACACTTTTGTGCGAATCGATACAAATTAACAAGGTTCACGGACATTTCGTTCTGAATAGCTTTCCGATGTGCGAATCGAGATAATACATTACAATCGAGTGATGTCGTTTCCGAACGTTCATAAACGTGAAAATTGGAGATCACCGATACACTTTTGTGTGAATCGATACAATTTAACAACATTCACTGACATTTCGAAAAGAGCAGCTTGTCGATGTGCGATTCGATATCATAACTTACAATCGAGTGATGTCGTTTCCGACCGTTCATAAACGTGGAAATTGGAGATCACCGATACACTTTTGTGTGAATCGATTCAATTTAACAACATTCACGGACATTTCGAACAGAACAGCTTTCCGACGTGCGATTCGAGATCATAACCTACAATCGAGTGATGTCGTTTCCGAACGTTCATAAACATGAAAATTTGTGATCACCAATTCACTTTTGTGCGAATCGATACAATTTAACAACATTCACTGACATTTCGAACAGAACAGCTTTCCGACGTGCGATTCGAGATCATACCTTACAATCGAGTGATGTCGTTTCCGAACGTTCATGAACATGAAAATTGGTGATCACCGATACACTTTTGTGTAAATCGATACAATTTAACAACATTCACTGACATTTCGAACAGAACAGCTTTCCAACGTGCGATTCGAGATCATACCTTAGAATTGAGTGATGTCGTTTCCGAACGTTCATAAACATTAAGAACGGTGATCACCGATACACTTTTGTGTGAATCGATACAATTTAACAACATTCACTGACATTTCGACTAGCATCGCTTTCCGACGTGCGATTCGAGATCATTACACGTCGGAAAACGATTCAGAACGAAATGACAGTGAACGTTGTTAATTTGTATCGATTCGCACTAAAGTGTATCGGTGATCACAAATTTTCATGTTTATGAACGTTCGGAAACGACATCACTCGATTGTAGGTTATAATCTCGAATCGCACGTCGGAAAGCTGTTCTGTTCGAAATGTCAGTGAATGTTGATAAAATGTATCGATTCACACAAAAGTGTATCGGTGATCTCCAATTTTCACGTTTATGAACGTTCGGAAACGACATCACTCGATTGTAATGTATTATCTCGATTCGCACATCGGAAAGCTATTCAGAACGAAATGTCAGTGAACCTTGTTAATTTGTATCGATTCGCACAAAAGTGTATCGGTGATCACAAATTTTAATGTTTATGAACGTTCGGAAACGACATCACTCGATTGTAGGTTATAATCTCGAATCGCACGTCGGAAAGCTGTTCTGTTCGAAATGTCAGTGAATGTTGATAAAATGTATCGATTCACACAAAAGTGTATCGGTGATCTCCAATTTTCACGTTTATGAACGTTCGGAAACGACATCACTCGATTGTAATGTATTATCTCGATTCGCACATCGGAAAGCTATTCAGAACGAAATGTCAGTGAACCTTGTTAATTTGTGTCGATTCGCACAAAAGTGTATCGGTGATCACAAATTTTAATGTTTATGAACGTTCGGAAACGACATCACTCGATTGTAGGTTATAATCTCGAATCGCACGTCGGAAAGCTGTTCTGTTCGAAATGTCAGTGAATGTTGATAAAATGTATCGATTCACACAAAAGTGTATCGGTGATCTCCAATTTTCATGTTTATGAACGTTCGGAAACGGCATCACTCGATTGTAATGTATTATCTCGATTCGCACATCGGAAAGCTATTCAGAACGAAATGTCAGTGAACCTTGTTAATTCGTATCGAATCGCACAAAAGTGTATCGGTGATCACAAATTTTCATGTCTATGAACGTTCGGAAACGACATCACTCGATTGTAGGTTATGATCTCGAATCGCACGTCGGAAAGCTGTTCTGTTCGAAATGTCAGTGAATGTTGATAAAATGTATCGATTCACACAAAAGTGTATCGGTGAACTCCAATTTTCACGTTTATGAACGTTCGGAAACGACATCACTCGATTGTAATGTATTATCTCGATTCGCACATCGGAAAGCGATTCAGAACGAAATGTCAGTGAATCCTGTTAATTTCCATCGATTCGCACAAAAGTGTATTGGTGATCACAAATTTTCATGTTTATGAACGTTCGGAAACGACATCACTCGATTGTAGGTTATGATCTCGAATCGCACGTCGGAAAGCTGTTCTGTTCGAAATGTCAGTGAATGTTGTTAAATTGAATCGATTCACACAAAAGTGTATCGGTGATCTCCAATTTTCACGTTTATGAACGGTCGGAAACGACATCACTCGATTGTAGGTTATGATCTCGAATCGCACGTCGGAAAGCTGTTCGGTTCGCTAGGTCAGTGAATGTTGTTTAATTGAATCGATTCACACAAAAGTGTATCGGTGATCACCAATTTTCATGTTCATGAACGTTCGGAAACGACATCACTCGATTGTAAGTTATGATCTCGATCAGCACATCGGAAAGCGATTGAGAACGAAATGTCAGTGAATCTTGTTAATTTCTATCGATTCACACAAAAGTCAATCCGTGTTCACCAATTTTCATGTTTATGTACGTTCGGAAACGACATAACTCGATTGTAAGTTATGATCTCAAATCGCACGTCAGAAAGCGATTCTGTTCGAAATGTCATAGAATCTTGTTAATTTGTGATGACTTGAACAAAAAGTTTATCGTGATCACCGTTTTTCATGTATACGAACTTTCGGAGACGACATCACTCGATTGTAAGTTATGATCTCGAATCGCACGTCGGAAACCGATTCTGTTCGAATTGTCAGTGAATCTTGATAAATTGTAGCGATTCTCACAAAAGTTTATTTGTGATCACCAATTTTCATATTTGTGAACGTTCAGAAACGACATCGTTCGATTGTCAGTTCCGGTCTCGAATCGCATCTCGGATTGCGATTCTGATAGAAATGTCGGAAAAATTTGTTGATTTGTAACGATTAACAGAAAAGATTATCGCTGATTACCTATTTTCATGTTTATGAAAGATTGGAAACGGTCACCGATAAACGTCACATATCAACAATTTTACAGACATTTAGTATTGCAATCCGAAGGGCTATTTGAGATCTGAACTGGCAATCGAGCGATGAAAACGTTTCCGAACGTTCATAAACATGAAGTTGGTGATCACCAACAAAATTTTTGTTCCATTCATGACAAATTATCAATATTCAATGACATTTCGATTCGAGATCATAAATTACAATCGAGTGATGTCGTTTCCGAACGTTCATAAACGTGCAAATTGGTGATCACCGATACACTTTTGTGTGAATCTATACAATTTAACAACATTCACTGACATTTCGAACAGAACAGCTTTCCGACGTGCGATCCGAGATCATAACTTACAATCGAGTGATGTCATTTCCGAACGTTCATAAACGTGAAAATTGGTCATCACCGATACACTTTTGTGTGAATCGATACAATTTTACAACATTCACTGACATTTCGAACAGAACAGCTTTCCGACGTGCGATTCGAGATCATACCTTACAATCGAGTGATGTCGTTTCCGAACGTTCATGAACATGAAAATTGGTGATCACCTATACACTTTTGTGTCAATCGACACAAATTAACCAGATTCACTGACATTTCGTTCTGAATCGCTTTCCGATGTGCGAATCGCGATCACAGCTTACAATCGAGTGTTGTCGTTTCCGAACGTTCATAAACATGAAGAAGGGTGATCGCCGATAGATTTTTGTGAGAATCGCAACAAATCAAGAAGATTCACTGACATTTCGAACAAAATCAGATTCCCACGTGCGATTCGAGATCATAACTTACAATCGAGTGATGTCATTTCGGAACGTTCATAAACGTGAAAATTGGTGATCACCGATACACTTTTGTGTGAATCGATACAATTTAACAACATTCACTGACATTTCGAACAGAACAGCTTTCCGACGTGCGATTCGAGATCATACCTTACAATCGAGTGATGTCGTTTCCGAACGTTCATGAACATGAAAATTGGTGATCACCTATACACTTTTGTGTGAATCGACACAAATTAACCAGATTCACTGTCATTTCGTTCTGAATCGCTTTCCGATGTGCGAATCGCGATCACAGCTTACAATCGTGTGTTGTCGTTTCCGAACGTTCATAAACATGAAGAACGGTGATCACCGATAGATTTTTGCGAGAATCGCAACAAATCAAGAAGATTCACTGACATTTCGAACAAAATCAGATTCCGACGTGCGATTCGAGATCATACCTTACAATCGAGTGATGTCGTTTCCGAACGTTCATGAACATGAAAATTGGTGATCACCTATACACTTTTGTGTGAATCGACACAAATTAACCAGATTCACTGACATTTCGTTCTGAATCGCTTTCCGATGTGCGAATCGCGATCACAGCTTACAATCGAGTGTTGTCGTTTCCGAACGTTCATAAACATGAAGAACGGTGATCACCGATACATTTTTGTGAGAATCGCAACAAATCAAGAAGGTTCACTGACATTTCGAACAAAATCAGATTCCTACGTGCGATTCGAGATCACACCTTACAATCGAGTGGTGTCGTTTCCGAACGTTCATAAACGTGAAAATTGGTGATCACCGATACACTTTTGTGTGAATCGATACAATTTAACAACATTCACTGACATTTCGAACAGAACAGCCTTCCGACGAGCGATTCGAGATCATACCTTACAATCGAGTGATGTAGTTTTCGAACGTTCATAAACGTGAAAATTGGTGATCACCGATACACTTTTGTGTGAATCGATACAATTTTACAACATTCACTGACATTTCGAACAGAACAGCCTTCCGACGAGCGATTCGAGATCATACCTTACAATCGAGTGATGTCGTTTCCGAACGTTCATGAACATGATAATTGGTCATCACCGATACACTTTTGTGTGAATCGACACAAATTAACCAGATTCACTGACATTTCGTTCTGAATCGCTTTCCGATGTGCGAATCGCGATCACAGCTTACAATCGAGTGTTTTTGTTTCCGAACGTTCATAAACATGAAGAAGGGTGATCGCCGATAGATTTTTGTGAGAATCGCAACAAATCAAGAAGATTCACTGACATTTCGAACAAAATCCGATTCCCACGTGCGATTCGAGATCATAACTTACAATCGAGTGATGTCATTTCGGAACGTTCATAAACGTGAAAATTGGTGATCACCGATACACTTTTGTGCGAATCGATACAATTTAACAACATTCACTGACATTTCGAACAGAACAGCTTTCCGACGTGCGATTCGAGATCATACCTTACAATCGAGTGATGTCGTTTCCGAACGTTCATGAACATGAAAATTGGTGATCACCTATACACTTTTGTGTGAATCGACACAAATTAACCAGATTCACTGTCATTTCGTTCTGAATCGCTTTCCGATGTGCGAATCGCGATCACAGCTTACAATCGTGTGTTGTCGTTTCCGAACGTTCATAAACATGAAGAACGGTGATCACCGATAGATTTTTGCGAGAATCGCAACAAATCAAGAAGATTCACTGACATTTCGAACAAAATCAGATTCCGACGTGCGATTCGAGATCATAACTTACAATCGAGTGATGTCATTTCGGAACGTTCATAAACGTGAAAATTGGTGATCACCGATACACTTTTGTGTGAATCGATACAATTTAACAACATTCACTGACATTTCGAACAGAACAGCTTTCCGACGTGCGATTCGAGATCATACCTTACAATCGAGTGATGTCGCTTCCGAACGTTCATGAACATGAAAATTGGTGATCACCGATACACTTTTGTGTGAATCGATACATTTTATCAACATTCACTGACATTTCGAACAGAACAGCTTTCCGACGTGCGATTCGAGATCATAACCTACAATCGACTGATGTCGTTTCCGTACGTTCATAAACATGAAAATTTGTGATCACCGATACACTTTTGTGCGAATCGATACAAATTAACAAGGTTCACGCACATTTCGTTCTGAATAGCTTTCCGATGTGCGAATCGAGATAATACATTACAATCGAGTGATGTCGTTTCCGAACGTTCATAAACGTGAAAATTGGAGATCACCGATACACTTTTGTGTGAATCGATACAATTTAACAACATTCACTGACATTTCGAAAAGAGCAGCTTGTCGATGTGCGATTCGATATCATAACTTACAATCGAGTCATGTCGTTTCCGACCGTTCATAAACGTGGAAATTGGAGATCACCGATACACTTTTGTGTGAATCGATTCAATTTAACAACATTCACGGACATTTCGAACAGAACAGCTTTCCGACGTGCGATTCGAGATCATAACCTACAATCGAGTGATGTCGTTTCCGAACGTTCATAAACATGAAAATTTGTGATCACCAATTCACTTTTGTGCGAATCGATGGAAATTAACAGGATTCACTGACATTTCGTTCTGAATCGCTTTCCGATGTGCGAATCGAGATAATAATCCAGTGATGTCGTTTCCGAACGTTCATAAACGTGAAAATTGGAGTTCACCGATACACTTTTGTGTGAATCGATACATTTTATCAACATTCACTGACATTTCGAACAGAACAGCTTTCCGACGTGCGATTCGAGATCGTACCTTACGATCGAGTGATGTCGTTTCCGAACGTTCATAAACATGAAGAACGGTGATCACCGATAGATTTTTGCGAGAATCGCAACAAATCAAGAAGATTCACTGACATTTCGAACAAAATCAGATTCCGACGTGCGATTCGAGATCATACCTTACAATCGAGTGATGTCGTTTCCGAACGTTCATGAACATGAAAATTGGTGATCACCTATACACTTTTGTGTGAATCGACACAAATTAACCAGATTCACTGACATTTCGTTCTGAATCGCTTTCCGATGTGCGAATCGCGATCACAGCTTACAATCGAGTGTTGTCGTTTCCGAACGTTCATAAACATGAAGAACGGTGATCACCGATACATTTTTGTGAGAATCGCAACAAATCAAGAAGGTTCACTGACATTTCGAACAAAATCAGATTCCTACGTGCGATTCGAGATCACACCTTACAATCGAGTGGTGTCGTTTCCGAACGTTCATAAACGTGAAAATTGGTGATCACCGATACACTTTTGTGTGAATCGATACAATTTAACAACATTCACTGACATTTCGAACAGAACAGCCTTCCGACGAGCGATTCGAGATCATACCTTACAATCGAGTGATGTAGTTTTCGAACGTTCATAAACGTGAAAATTGGTGATCACCGATACACTTTTGTGTGAATCGATACAATTTTACAACATTCACTGACATTTCGAACAGAACAGCCTTCCGACGAGCGATTCGAGATCATACCTTACAATCGAGTGATGTCGTTTCCGAACGTTCATGAACATGATAATTGGTCATCACCGATACACTTTTGTGTGAATCGACACAAATTAACCAGATTCACTGACATTTCGTTCTGAATCGCTTTCCGATGTGCGAATCGCGATCACAGCTTACAATCGAGTGTTTTTGTTTCCGAACGTTCATAAACATGAAGAAGGGTGATCGCCGATAGATTTTTGTGAGAATCGCAACAAATCAAGAAGATTCACTGACATTTCGAACAAAATCCGATTCCCACGTGCGATTCGAGATCATAACTTACAATCGAGTGATGTCATTTCGGAACGTTCATAAACGTGAAAATTGGTGATCACCGATACACTTTTGTGCGAATCGATACAATTTAACAACATTCACTGACATTTCGAACAGAACAGCTTTCCGACGTGCGATTCGAGATCATACCTTACAATCGAGTGATGTCGTTTCCGAACGTTCATGAACATGAAAATTGGTGATCACCTATACACTTTTGTGTGAATCGACACAAATTAACCAGATTCACTGTCATTTCGTTCTGAATCGCTTTCCGATGTGCGAATCGCGATCACAGCTTACAATCGTGTGTTGTCGTTTCCGAACGTTCATAAACATGAAGAACGGTGATCACCGATAGATTTTTGCGAGAATCGCAACAAATCAAGAAGATTCACTGACATTTCGAACAAAATCAGATTCCGACGTGCGATTCGAGATCATAACTTACAATCGAGTGATGTCATTTCGGAACGTTCATAAACGTGAAAATTGGTGATCACCGATACACTTTTGTGTGAATCGATACAATTTAACAACATTCACTGACATTTCGAACAGAACAGCTTTCCGACGTGCGATTCGAGATCATACCTTACAATCGAGTGATGTCGCTTCCGAACGTTCATGAACATGAAAATTGGTGATCACCGATACACTTTTGTGTGAATCGATACATTTTATCAACATTCACTGACATTTCGAACAGAACAGCTTTCCGACGTGCGATTCGAGATCATAACCTACAATCGACTGATGTCGTTTCCGTACGTTCATAAACATGAAAATTTGTGATCACCGATACACTTTTGTGCGAATCGATACAAATTAACAAGGTTCACGCACATTTCGTTCTGAATAGCTTTCCGATGTGCGAATCGAGATAATACATTACAATCGAGTGATGTCGTTTCCGAACGTTCATAAACGTGAAAATTGGAGATCACCGATACACTTTTGTGTGAATCGATACAATTTAACAACATTCACTGACATTTCGAAAAGAGCAGCTTGTCGATGTGCGATTCGATATCATAACTTACAATCGAGTCATGTCGTTTCCGACCGTTCATAAACGTGGAAATTGGAGATCACCGATACACTTTTGTGTGAATCGATTCAATTTAACAACATTCACGGACATTTCGAACAGAACAGCTTTCCGACGTGCGATTCGAGATCATAACCTACAATCGAGTGATGTCGTTTCCGAACGTTCATAAACATGAAAATTTGTGATCACCAATTCACTTTTGTGCGAATCGATGGAAATTAACAGGATTCACTGACATTTCGTTCTGAATCGCTTTCCGATGTGCGAATCGAGATAATAATCCAGTGATGTCGTTTCCGAACGTTCATAAACGTGAAAATTGGAGTTCACCGATACACTTTTGTGTGAATCGATACATTTTATCAACATTCACTGACATTTCGAACAGAACAGCTTTCCGACGTGCGATTCGAGATCGTACCTTACGATCGAGTGATGTCGTTTCCGAACGTTCATAAACATGAAGAACGGTGATCACCGATAGATTTTTGCGAGAATCGCAACAAATCAAGAAGATTCACTGACATTTCGAACAAAATCAGATTCCGACCTGCGATTCGAGAACATAACTTACAATCGAGTGATGTAGTTTTCGAACGTTCATAAACGTGAAAATTGGTGATCACCGATACACTTTTGTGTGAATCGATACAATTTTACAACATTCACTGACATTTCGAACAGAACAGCCTTCCGACGAGCGATTCGAGATCATACCTTACAATCGAGTGATGTCGTTTCCGAACGTTCATGAACATGAAAATTGGTGATCACCGATACACTTTTGTGTGAATCGATACAATTTAACAACATTCACTGACATTTCGAACAGAACAGCTTTCCGACGTGCGATTCGAGATCATACCTTACAATCGAGTGATGTCGTTTCCGAACGTTCATGAACATGAAAATTGGTGATCACCGATACACTTTTGTGTAAATCGATACAATTTAACAACATTCACTGACATTTCGAACAGAACAGCTTTCCAACGTGCGATTCGAGATCATACCTTAGAATTGAGTGATGTCGTTTCCGAACGTTCATAAACATTAAGAACGGTGATCACCGATACACTTTTGTGTGAATCGATACAATTTAACAACATTCACTGACATTTCGACTAGCATCGCTTTCCGACGTGCGATTCGAGATCATTACACGTCGGAAAACGATTCAGAACGAAATGACAGTGAACGTTGTTAATTTGTATCGATTCGCACTAAAGTGTATCGGTGATCACAAATTTTCATGTTTATGAACGTTCGGAAACGACATCACTCGATTGTAGGTTATAATCTCGAATCGCACGTCGGAAAGCTGTTCTGTTCGAAATGTCAGTGAATGTTGATAAAATGTATCGATTCACACAAAAGTGTATCGGTGATCTCCAATTTTCACGTTTATGAACGTTCGGAAACGACATCACTCGATTGTAATGTATTATCTCGATTCGCACATCGGAAAGCTATTCAGAACGAAATGTCAGTGAACCTTGTTAATTTGTATCGATTCGCACAAAAGTGTATCGGTGATCACAAATTTTAATGTTTATGAACGTTCGGAAACGACATCACTCGATTGTAGGTTATAATCTCGAATCGCACGTCGGAAAGCTGTTCTGTTCGAAATGTCAGTGAATGTTGATAAAATGTATCGATTCACACAAAAGTGTATCGGTGATCTCCAATTTTCACGTTTATGAACGTTCGGAAACGACATCACTCGATTGTAATGTATTATCTCGATTCGCACATCGGAAAGCTATTCAGAACGAAATGTCAGTGAACCTTGTTAATTTGTGTCGATTCGCACAAAAGTGTATCGGTGATCACAAATTTTAATGTTTATGAACGTTCGGAAACGACATCACTCGATTGTAGGTTATAATCTCGAATCGCACGTCGGAAAGCTGTTCTGTTCGAAATGTCAGTGAATGTTGATAAAATGTATCGATTCACACAAAAGTGTATCGGTGATCTCCAATTTTCATGTTTATGAACGTTCGGAAACGACATCACTCGATTGTAGGTTATAATCTCGAATCGCACGTCGGAAAGCTGTTCTGTTCGAAATGTCAGTGAATGTTGATAAAATGTATCGATTCACACAAAAGTGTATCGGTGATCTCCAATTTTCACGTTTATGAACGTTCGGAAACGACATCACTCGATTGTAATGTATTATCTCGATTCGCACATCGGAAAGCTATTCAGAACGAAATGTCAGTGAACCTTGTTAATTTGTGTCGATTCGCACAAAAGTGTATCGGTGATCACAAATTTTAATGTTTATGAACGTTCGGAAACGACATCACTCGATTGTAGGTTATGATCTCGAATCGCACGTCGGAAAGCTGTTCTGTTCGAAATGTCAGTGAATGTTGATAAAATGTATCGATTCACACAAAAGTGTATCGGTGATCTCCAATTTTCACGTTTATGAACGTTCGGAAACGACATCACTCGATGTAATGTATAATCTCGATTCGCACATCGGAAAGCTATTCAGAACGAAATGTCAGTGAACCTTGTTAATTTGTGTCGATTCGCACAAAAGTGTATCGGTGATCACAAATTTTAATGTTTATGAACGTTCCGAAACGACATCACTCGATTGTAGGTTATAATCTCGAATCGCACGTCGGAAAGCTGTTCTGTTCGAAATGTCAGTGAATGTTGATAAAATGTATCGATTCACACAAAAGTGTATCGGTGATCTCCAATTTTCACGTTTATGAACGTTCGGAAACGGCATCACTCGATTGTAATGTATTATCTCGATTCGCACATCGGAAAGCTATTCAGAACGAAATGTCAGTGAACCTTGTTAATTTGTATCGAATCGCACAAAAGTGTATCGGTGATCACAAATTTTCATGTCTATGAACGTTCGGAAACGACATCACTCGATTGTAGGTTATGATCTCGAATCGCACGTCGGAAAGCTGTTCTGTTCAAAATGTCAGTGAATGTTGATAAATTGTATCGATTCACACAAAAGTGTATGGGTGATCACAAATTTTCATGTTTATGAACGTTCGGAAACGACATCACTCGATTGTAATGTATTATCTCGATTCGCACATCGGAAAGCTATTCAGAACGAAATGTCCGTGAACCTTGTTAATTTCCATCGATTCGCACAATAGTGTATTGGTGATCACAAATTTTCATGTTTATGAACGTTCGGAAACGACATCACTCGATTGTAGGTTATGATCTCGAATCGCACGTCGGAAAGCTGTTCTGTTCGAAATGTCAGTGAATGTTGTTTAATTGAATCGATTCACACAAAAGTGTATCGGTGATCACCAATTTTCATGTTCATGAACGTTCGGAAACGACATCACTCGATTGTAAGTTATGATCTCGATCAGCACATCGGAAAGCGATTGAGAACGAAATGTCAGTGAATCTTGTTAATTTCTATCGATTCACACAAAAGTCAATCCGTGTTCACCAATTTTCATGTTTATGCACGTTCGGAAACGACATAACTCGATTGTAAGTTATGATCTCAAATCGCACGTCAGAAAGCGATTCTTGTTCGAAATGTCATAGAATCTTGTTAATTTGTGATGACTTGAACAAAAAGTTTATCGTGATCACCGTTTTTCATGTATACGAACTTTCGGAGACGACATCACTCGATTGTAAGTTATGATCTCGAATCGCACGTCGGAAACCGATTCTGTTCGAATTGTCAGTGAATCTTGATAAATTGTAGCGATTCTCACAAAAGTTTATTTGTGATCACCAATTTTCATATTTGTGAACGTTCAGAAACGACATCGTTCGATTGTCAGTTCCGGTCTCGAATCGCATCTCGGATTGCGATTCTGATAGAAATGTCGGAAAAAATTGTTGATTTGTAACGATTAACAGAAAAGATTATCGCTGATTACCTATTTTCATGTTTATGAAAGATTGCAAACGGTCACCGATAAACGTCACATATCAACAATTTTACAGACATTTAGTATTGCAATCCGAAGGGCTATTTGAGATCTGAACTGGCAATCGAGCGATGAAAACGTTTCCGAACGTTCATAAACATGAAGTTGGTGATCACCAACAAAATTTTTGTTCCATTCATGACAAATTATCAATATTCAATGACATTTCGATTCGAGATCATAAATTACAATCGAGTGATGTCGTTTCCGAACGTTCATAAACGTGCAAATTGGTGATCACCGATACACTTTTGTGTGAATCTATACAATTTAACAACATTCACTGACATTTCGAACAGAACAGCTTTCCGACGTGCGATCCGAGATCATAACTTACAATCGAGTGATGTCATTTCCGAACGTTCATAAACGTGAAAATTGGTCATCACCGATACACTTTTGTGTGAATCGACACAATTTAACAACATTCACTGACATTTCGAACAGAACAGCTTTCCGACGTGCGATTCGAGATCATACCTTACAATCGAGTGATGTCGTTTCCGAACGTTCATGAACATGAAAATTGGTGATCACCTATACACTTTTGTGTCAATCGACACAAATTAACCAGATTCACTGACATTTCGTTCTGAATCGCTTTCCGATGTGCGAATCGCGATCACAGCTTACAATCGAGTGTTGTCGTTTCCGAACGTTCATAAACATGAAGAACGGTGATCACCGATAGATTTTTGTGAGAATCGCAACAAATCAAGAAGATTCACTGACATTTCGAACAAAATCAGATTCCTACGTGCGATTCGAGATCACACCTTACAATCGAGTGGTGTCGTTTCCGAACGTTCATAAACGTGAAAATTGGTGATCACCGATACACTTTTGTGTGAATCGATACAATTTAACAACATTCACTGACATTTCGAACAGAACAGCCTTCCGACGAGCGATTCGAGATCATACCTTACAATCGAGTGATGTCGTTTCCGAACGTTCATGAACATGAAAATTGGTGATCACCGATACACTTTTGTGTGAATCGATACAATTTAACAACATTCACTGACATTTCGAACAGAACAGCTTTCCGACGTGCGATTCGAGATCATACCTTACAATCGAGTGATGTCGTTTCCGAACGTTCATGAACATGAAAATTGGTCATCACCGATACACTTTTGTGTGAATCGACACAAATTAACCAGATTCACTGACATTTCGTTCTGAATCGCTTTCCGATGTGCGAATCGCGATCACAGCTTACAATCGAGTGTTTTTGTTTCCGAACGTTCATAAACATGAAGAACGGTGATCGCCGATACATTTTTGTGAGAATCGCAACAAATCAAGAAGATTCACTGACATTTCGAACAAAATCAGATTCCCACGTGCGATTCGAGATCATACCTTACAATCGAATGATGTCGTTTCCGAACGTTCATGAACATGAAAATTGGTGATCACCGATACACTTTTGTGTGAATCGATACAATTTAACAACATTCACTGACATTTCGAACAGAACAGCTTTCCGACGTGCGATTCGAGATCATACCTTACAATCGAGTGATGTCGTTTCCGAACGTTCATGAACATGAAAATTGGTGATCACCGATACACTTTTGTGTAAATCGATACAATTTAACAACATTCACTGACATTTCGAACAGAACAGCTTTCCAACGTGCGATTCGAGATCATACCTTAGAATTGAGTGATGTCGTTTCCGAACGTTCATAAACATTAAGAACGGTGATCACCGATACACTTTTGTGTGAATCGATACAATTTAACAACATTCACTGACATTTCGACTAGCATCGCTTTCCGACGTGCGATTCGAGATCATTACACGTCGGAAAACGATTCAGAACGAAATGACAGTGAACGTTGTTAATTTGTATCGATTCGCACTAAAGTGTATCGGTGATCACAAATTTTCATGTTTATGAACGTTCGGAAACGACATCACTCGATTGTAGGTTATAATCTCGAATCGCACGTCGGAAAGCTGTTCTGTTCGAAATGTCAGTGAATGTTGATAAAATGTATCGATTCACACAAAAGTGTATCGGTGATCTCCAATTTTCACGTTTATGAACGTTCGGAAACGACATCACTCGATTGTAATGTATTATCTCGATTCGCACATCGGAAAGCTATTCAGAACGAAATGTCAGTGAACCTTGTTAATTTGTATCGATTCGCACAAAAGTGTATCGGTGATCACAAATTTTAATGTTTATGAACGTTCGGAAACGACATCACTCGATTGTAGGTTATAATCTCGAATCGCACGTCGGAAAGCTGTTCTGTTCGAAATGTCAGTGAATGTTGATAAAATGTATCGATTCACACAAAAGTGTATCGGTGATCTCCAATTTTCACGTTTATGAACGTTCGGAAACGACATCACTCGATTGTAGGTTATGATCTCGAATCGCACGTCGGAAAGCTGTTCTGTTCGAAATGTCAGTGAATGTTGATAAAATGTATCGATTCACACAAAAGTGTATCGGTGAACTCCAATTTTCACGTTTATGAACGTTCGGAAACGACATCACTCGATTGTAATGTATTATCTCGATTCGCACATCGGAAAGCGATTCAGAACGAAATGTCAGTGAATCCTGTTAATTTCTATCGATTCGCACAAAAGTGTATTGGTGATCACAAATTTTCATGTTTATGAACGTTCGGAAACGACATCACTCGATTGTAGGTTATGATCTCGAATCGCACGTCGGAAAGCTGTTCTGTTCGAAATGTCAGTGAATGTTGTTAAATTGAATCGATTCACACAAAAGTGTATCGGTGAACTCCAATTTTCACGTTTATGAACGTTCGGAAACGACATCACTCGATTGTAATGTATTATCTCGATTCGCACATCGGAAAGCGATTCAGAACGAAATGTCAGTGAATCCTGTTAATTTCCATCGATTCGCACAAAAGTGTATTGGTGATCACAAATTTTCATGTTTATGAACGTTCGGAAACGACATCACTCGATTGTAGGTTATGATCTCGAATCGCACGTCGGAAAGCTGTTCTGTTCGAAATGTCAGTGAATGTTGTTAAATTGAATCGATTCACACAAAAGTGTATCGGTGATCTCCAATTTTCACGTTTATGAACGGTCGGAAACGACATCACTCGATTGTAAGTTATGATATCGAATCGCACATCGAAAAGCTGCTCTTTTCGAAATGTCAGTGAATATTGTTAAACTGTATCGATTCACACAAAAGTGTATCGGTGATCTCCAATTTTCACGTTTATGAACGTTCGGAAACGACATCACTCGATTGTAATGTATTATCTCGATTCGCACATCGGAAAGCTATTCAGACCGAAATGTCCGTGAACCTTGTTAATTTGTATCGATTCGCACAAAAGTGTATCGGTGATCACAAATTTTCATGTCTATGAACGTTCGGAAACGACATCACTCGATTGTAGGTTATGATCTCGAATCGCACGTCGGAAAGCTGTTCTGTTCGAAATGTCAGTGAATGTTGATAAATTGTATCGATTCACACAAAAGTGTATGGGTGATCACAAATTTTCATGTTTATGAACGTTCGGAAACGACATCACTCGATTGTAATGTATTATCTCGATTCGCACATCGGAAAGCTATTCAGAACGAAATGTCCGTGAACCTTGTTAATTTCCATCGATTCGCACAAAAGTGTATTGGTGATCACAAATTTTCATGTTTATGAACGTTCGGAAACGACATCACTCGATTGTAGGTTATGATCTCGAATCGCACGTCGGAAAGCTGTTCTGTTCGCAAGGTCAGTGAATGTTGTTTAATTGAATCGATTCACACAAAAGTGTATCGGTGATCACCAATTTTCCTGTTCATGAACGTTCGGAAACGACATCACTCGATTGTAAGTTATGATCTCGATCAGCACATCGGAAAGCGATTGAGAACGAAATGTCAGTGAATCTTGTTAATTTCTATCGATTCACACAAAAGTCAATCCGTGTTCACCAATTTTCATGTTTATGTACGTTCGGAAACGACATAACTCGATTGTAAGTTATGATCTCAAATCGCACGTCAGAAAGCGATTCTGTTCGAAATGTCATAGAATCTTGTTAATTTGTGATGACTTGAACAAAAAGTTTATCGTGATCACCGTTTTTCATGTATACGAACTTTCGGAGACGACATCACTCGATTGTAAGTTATGATCTCGAATCGCACGTCGGAAACCGATTCTGTTCGAATTGTCAGTGAATCTTGATAAATTGTAGCGATTCTCACAAAAGTTTATTTGTGATCACCAATTTTCATATTTGTGAACGTTCAGAAACGACATCGTTCGATTGTCAGTTCCGGTCTCGAATCGCATCTCGGATTGCGATTCTGATAGAAATGTCGGAAAAAATTGTTGATTTGTAACGATTAACAGAAAAGATTATCGCTGATTACCTATTTTCATGTTTATGAAAGATTGGAAACGGTCACCGATAAACGTCACATATCAACAATTTTACAGACATTTAGTATTGCAATCCGAAGGGCTATTTGAGATCTGAACTGGCAATCGAGCGATGAAAACGTTTCCGAACGTTCATAAACATGAAGTTGGTGATCACCAACAAAATTTTTGTTCCATTCATGACAAATTATCAATATTCAATGACATTTCGATTCGAGATCATGAATTACAATCGAGTGATGTCGTTTCCGAACGTTCATAAACGTGCAAATTGGTGATCACCGATACACTTTTGTGTGAATCTATACAATTTAACAACATTCACTGACATTTCGAACAGAACAGCTTTCCGACGTGCGATCCGAGATCATAACTTACAATCGAGTGATGTCATTTCCGAACGTTCATAAACGTGAAAATTTGTCATCACCGATACACTTTTGTGTGAATCGACACAATTTAACAACATTCACTGACATTTCGAACAGAACAGCTTTCCGACGTGCGATTCGAGATCATACCTTACAATCGAGTGATGTCGTTTCCGAACGTTCATGAACATGAAAATTGGTGATCACCTATACACTTTTGTGTCAATCGACACAAATTAACCAGATTCACTGACATTTCGTTCTGAATCGCTTTCCGATGTGCGAATCGCGATCACAGCTTACAATCGAGTGTTGTCGTTTCCGAACGTTCATAAACATGAAGAACGGTGATCACCGATACATTTTTGTGAGAATCGCAACAAATCAAGAAGGTTCACTGACATTTCGAACAAAATCAGATTCCTACGTGCGATTCGAGATCACACCTTACAATCGAGTGGTGTCGTTTCCGAACGTTCATAAACGTGAAAATTGGTGATCACCGATACACTTTTGTGTGAATCGATACAATTTAACAACATTCACTGACATTTCGAACAGAACAGCCTTCCGACGAGCGATTCGAGATCATACCTTACAATCGAGTGATGTAGTTTTCGAACGTTCATAAACGTGAAAATTGGTGATCACCGATACACTTTTGTGTGAATCGATACAATTTTACAACATTCACTGACATTTCGAACAGAACAGCCTTCCGACGAGCGATTCGAGATCATACCTTACAATCGAGTGATGTCGTTTCCGAACGTTCATGAACATGATAATTGGTCATCACCGATACACTTTTGTGTGAATCGACACAAATTAACCAGATTCACTGACATTTCGTTCTGAATCGCTTTCCGATGTGCGAATCGCGATCACAGCTTACAATCGAGTGTTTTTGTTTCCGAACGTTCATAAACATGAAGAAGGGTGATCGCCGATAGATTTTTGTGAGAATCGCAACAAATCAAGAAGATTCACTGACATTTCGAACAAAATCCGATTCCCACGTGCGATTCGAGATCATAACTTACAATCGAGTGATGTCATTTCGGAACGTTCATAAACGTGAAAATTGGTGATCACCGATACACTTTTGTGCGAATCGATACAATTTAACAACATTCACTGACATTTCGAACAGAACAGCTTTCCGACGTGCGATTCGAGATCATACCTTACAATCGAGTGATGTCGTTTCCGAACGTTCATGAACATGAAAATTGGTGATCACCTATACACTTTTGTGTGAATCGACACAAATTAACCAGATTCACTGTCATTTCGTTCTGAATCGCTTTCCGATGTGCGAATCGCGATCACAGCTTACAATCGTGTGTTGTCGTTTCCGAACGTTCATAAACATGAAGAACGGTGATCACCGATAGATTTTTGCGAGAATCGCAACAAATCAAGAAGATTCACTGACATTTCGAACAAAATCAGATTCCGACGTGCGATTCGAGATCATAACTTACAATCGAGTGATGTCATTTCGGAACGTTCATAAACGTGAAAATTGGTGATCACCGATACACTTTTGTGTGAATCGATACAATTTAACAACATTCACTGACATTTCGAACAGAACAGCTTTCCGACGTGCGATTCGAGATCATACCTTACAATCGAGTGATGTCGCTTCCGAACGTTCATGAACATGAAAATTGGTGATCACCGATACACTTTTGTGTAAATCGATACAATTTAACAACATTCACTGACATTTCGAACAGAACAGCTTTCCAACGTGCGATTCGAGATCATACCTTAGAATTGAGTGATGTCGTTTCCGAACGTTCATAAACATTAAGAACGGTGATCACCGATACACTTTTATGTGAATCGATACAATTTAACAACATTCACTGACATTTCGACTAGCATCGCTTTCCGACGTGCGATTCGAGATCATTACACGTCGGAAAGCGATTCAGAACGAAATGACAGTGAACGTTGTTAATTTGTATCGATTCGCACTAAAGTGTATCGGTGATCACAAATTTTCATGTTTATGAACGTTCGGAAACGACATCACTCGATTGTAGGTTATAATCTCGAATCGCACATCGAAAAGCTGCTCTTTTCGAAATGTCAGTGAATCTTGTTAAACTGTATCGATTCACACAAAAGTGTATCGGTGATCTCCAATTTTCACGTTTATGAACGTTCGGAAACGACATCACTCGATTGTAATGTATTATCTCGATTCGCACATCGGAAAGCTATTCAGAACGAAATGTCCGTGAACCTTGTTAATTTGTATCGATTCGCACAAAAGTGTATCGGTGATCACAAATTTTCATGTTTATGAACGTTCGGAAACGACATCACTCGATTGTAGGTTATAATCTCGAATCGCACGTCGGAAAGCTGTTCTGTTCGAAATGTCAGTGAATGTTGATAAAATGTATCGATTCACACAAAAGTGTATCGGTGATCTCCAATTTTCACGTTTATGAACGTTCGGAAACGGCATCACTCGATTGTAATGTATTATCTCCATTCGCACATCGGAAAGCTATTCAGAACGAAATGTCAGTGAACCTTGTTAATTTGTATCGAATCGCACAAAAGTGTATCGGTGATCACAAATTTTCATGTCTATGAACGTTCGGAAACGACATCACTCGATTGTAGGTTATGATCTCGAATCGCACGTCGGAAAGCTGTTCTGTTCGAAATGTCAGTGAATGTTGATAAAATGTATCGATTCACACAAAAGTGTATCGGTGATCTCCAATTTTCACGTTTATGAACGTTCGGAAACGGCATCACTCGATTGTAATGTATTATCTCGATTCGCACATCGGAAAGCTATTCAGAACGAAATGTCAGTGAACCTTGTTAATTTGTATCGAATCGCACAAAAGTGTATCGGTGATCACAAATTTTCATGTCTATGAACGTTCGGAAACGACATCACTCGATTGTAGGTTATGATCTCGAATCGCACGTCGGAAAGCTGTTCTGTTCGAAATGTCAGTGAATGTTGATAAAATGTATCGATTCACACAAAAGTGTATCGGTGATCTCCAATTTTCACGTTTATGAACGGTCGGAAACGACATCACTCGATTGTAAGTTATGATATCGAATCGCACATCGAAAAGCTGCTCTTTTCGAAATGTCAGTGAATATTGTTAAACTGTATCGATTCACACAAAAGTGTATCGGTGATCTCCAATTTTCACGTTTATGAACGTTCGGAAACGACATCACTCGATTGTAATGTATTATCTCGATTCGCACATCGGAAAGCTATTCAGAACGAAATGTCCGTGAACCTTGTTAATTTGTATCGATTCGCACAAAAGTGTATCGGTGATCACAAATTTTCATGTCTATGAACGTTCGGAAACGACATCACTCGATTGTAGGTTATGATCTCGAATCGCACGTCGGAAAGCTGTTCTGTTCGAAATGTCAGTGAATGTTGATAAATTGTATCGATTCACACAAAAGTGTATGGGTGATCACAAATTTTCATGTTTATGAACGTTCGGAAACGACATCACTCGATTGTAATGTATTATCTCGATTCGCACATCGGAAAGCTATTCAGAACGAAATGTCCGTGAACCTTGTTAATTTCCATCGATTCGCACAAAAGTGTATTGGTGATCACAAATTTTCATGTTTATGAACGTTCGGAAACGACATCACTCGATTGTAGGTTATGATCTCGAATCGCACGTCGGAAAGCTGTTCGGTTCGCTAGGTCAGTGAATGTTGTTTAATTGAATCGATTCACACAAAAGTGTATCGGTGATCACCAATTTTCATGTTCATGAACGTTCGGAAACGACATCACTCGATTGTAAGTTATGATCTCGATCAGCACATCGGAAAGCGATTGAGAACGAAATGTCAGTGAATCTTGTTAATTTCTATCGATTCACACAAAAGTCAATCCGTGTTCACCAATTTTCATGTTTATGCACGTTCGGAAACGACATAACTCGATTGTAAGTTATGATCTCAAATCGCACGTCAGAAAGCGATTCTGTTCGAAATGTCATAGAATCTTGTTAATTTGTGATGACTTGAACAAAAAGTTTATCGTGATCACCGTTTTTCATGTATACGAACTTTCGGAGACGACATCACTCGATTGTAAGTTATGATCTCGAATCGCACGTCGGAAACCGATTCTGTTCGAATTGTCAGTGAATCTTGATAATTTGTAGCGATTCTCACAAAAGTTTATTTGTGATCACCAATTTTCATATTTGTGAACGTTCAGAAACGACATCGTTCGATTGTCAGTTCCGGTCTCGAATCGCATCTCGGATTGCGATTCTGATAGAAATGTCGGAAAAAATTGTTGATTTGTAACGATTAACAGAAAAGATTATCGCTGATTACCTATTTTCATGTTTATGAAAGATTGGAAACGGTCACCGATAAACGTCACATATCAACAATTTTACAGACATTTAGTATTGCAATCCGAAGGGCTATTTGAGATCTGAACTGGCAATCGAGCGATGAAAACGTTTCCGAACGTTCATAAACATGAAGTTGGTGATCACCAACAAAATTTTTGTTCAATTCATGACAAATTAACAATATTCAATGACATTTCGATTCGAGATCATAAATTACAATCGAGTGATGTCGTTTACGAACGTTCATAAACGTGCAAAGTGGTGATCACCGATACACTTTTGTGTGAATCTATACAATTTAACAACATTCACTGACATTTCGAACAGAACAGCTTTCCGACGTGCGATCCGAGAACATAACTTACAATCGAGTGATGTAGTTTTCGAACGTTCATAAACGTGAAAATTGGTGATCACCGATACACTTTTGTGTGAATCGATACAATTTTACAACATTCACTGACATTTCGAACAGAACAGCCTTCCGACGAGCGATTCGAGATCATACCTTACAATCGAGTGATGTCGTTTCCGAACGTTCATGAACATGAAAATTGGTGATCACCGATACACTTTTGTGTGAATCGATACAATTTAACAACATTCACTGACATTTCGAACAGAACAGCTTTCCGACGTGCGATTCGAGATCATACCTTACAATCGAGTGATGTCGTTTCCGAACGTTCATGAACATGAAAATTGGTGATCACCGATACACTTTTGTGTGAATCGATACATTTTATCAACATTCACTGACATTTCGAACAGAACAGCTTTCCGACGTGCGATTCGAGATCATAACCTACAATCGAGTGATGTCGTTTCCGAACATTCATAAACATGAAAATTTGTGATCACCAATACACTTTTGTGCGAATCGATGGAAATTAACAGGATTCACTGACATTTCGTTCTGAATCGCTTTCCGATGTGCGAATCGAGATAATACATTACAATCGAGTGATGTCGTTTCCGAACGTTCATAAACGTGAAAATTGGAGTTCACCGATACACTTTTGTGTGAATCGATACATTTTATCAACATTCACTGACATTTCGAACAGAACAGCTTTCCGACGTGCGATTCGAGATCATAACCTACAATCGACTGATGTCGTTTCCGTACGTTCATAAACATGAAAATTTGTGATCACCGATACACTTTTGTGCGAATCGATACAAATTAACAAGGTTCACGGACATTTCGTTCTGAATAGCTTTCCGATGTGCGAATCGAGATAATACATTACAATCGAGTGATGTCGTTTCCGAACGTTCATAAACGTGAAAATTGGAGATCACCGATACACTTTTGTGTGAATCGATACAATTTAACAACATTCACTGACATTTCGAAAAGAGCAGCTTGTCGATGTGCGATTCGATATCATAACTTACAATCGAGTGATGTCGTTTCCGACCGTTCATAAACGTGGAAATTGGAGATCACCGATACACTTTTGTGTGAATCGATTCAATTTAACAACATTCACGGACATTTCGAACAGAACAGCTTTCCGACGTGCTATTCGAGATCATAACCTACAATCGAGTGATGTCGTTTCCGAACGTTCATAAACATGAAAATTTGTGATCACCAATTCACTTTTGTGCGAATCGATGGAAATTAACAGGATTCACTGACATTTCGTTCTGAATCGCTTTCCGATGTGCGAATCGAGATAATAATCGAGTGATGTCGTTTCCGAACGTTCATAAACGTGAAAATTGGAGTTCACCGATACACTTTTGTGTGAATCGATACATTTTATCAACATACACTGACATTTCGAACAGAACAGCTTTCCGACGTGCGATTCGAGATCATTCCTTACGATCGAGTGATGTCGTTTCCGAACGTTCATAAACATGAAGAACGGTGATCACCGATAGATTTTTGCGAGAATCGCAACAAATCAAGAAGATTCACTGACATTTCGAACAAAATCAGATTCCGACCTGCGATTCGAGAACATAACTTACAATCGAGTGATGTAGTTTTCGAACGTTCATAAACGTGAAAATTGGTGATCACCGATACACTTTTGTGTGAATCGATACAATTTTACAACATTCACTGACATTTCGAACAGAACAGCCTTCCGACGAGCGATTCGAGATCATACCTTACAATCGAGTGATGTCGTTTCCGAACGTTCATGAACATGAAAATTGGTGATCACCGATACACTTTTGTGTGAATCGATACAATTTAACAACATTCACTGACATTTCGAACAGAACAGCTTTCCGACGTGCGATTCGAGATCATACCTTACAATCGAGTGATGTCGTTTCCGAACGTTCATGAACATGAAAATTGGTGATCACCGATACACTTTTGTGTAAATCGATACAATTTAACAACATTCACTGACATTTCGAACAGAACAGCTTTCCAACGTGCGATTCGAGATCATACCTTAGAATTGAGTGATGTCGTTTCCGAACGTTCATAAACATTAAGAACGGTGATCACCGATACACTTTTGTGTGAATCGATACAATTTAACAACATTCACTGACATTTCGACTAGCATCGCTTTCCGACGTGCGATTCGAGATCATTACACGTCGGAAAACGATTCAGAACGAAATGTCAGTGAACCTTGTTAATTTGTATCGATTCGCACAAAAGTGTATCGGTGATCACAAATTTTCATGTTTATGAACGTTCGGAAACGACATCACTCGATTGTAGGTTATAATCTCGAATCGCACGTCGGAAAGCTGTTCTGTTCGAAATGTCAGTGAATGTTGATAAAATGTATCGATTCACACAAAAGTGTATCGGTGATCTCCAATTTTCACGTTTATGAACGTTCGGAAACGACATCACTCGATTGTAATGTATTATCTCGATTCGCACATCGGAAAGCTATTCAGAACGAAATGTCAGTGAACCTTGTTAATTTGTGTCGATTCGCACAAAAGTGTATCGGTGATCACAAATTTTAATGTTTATGAACGTTCGGAAACGACATCACTCGATTGTAATGTATTATCTCGATTCGCACATCGGAAAGCTATTCAGAACGAAATGTCAGTGAACCTTGTTAATTTGTATCGATTCGCACTAAAGTGTATCGGTGATCACAAATTTTCATGTTTATGAACGTTCGGAAACGACATCACTCGATTGTAGGTTATAATCTCGAATCGCACGTCGGAAAGCTGTTCTGTTCGAAATGTCAGTGAATGTTGATAAAATGTATCGATTCACACAAAAGTGTATCGGTGATCTCCAATTTTCACGTTTATGAACGTTCCGAAACGACATCACTCGATTGTAATGTATTATCTCGATTCGCACATCGGAAAGCTATTCAGAACGAAATGTCCGTGAACCTTGTTAATTTGTATCGATTCGCACAAAAGTGTATCGGTGATCACAAATTTTCATGTTTATGAACGTTCGGAAACGACATCACTCGATTGTAGGTTATAATCTCGAATCGCACGTCGGAAAGCTGTTCTGTTCGAAATGTCAGTGAATGTTGATAAAATGTATCGATTCACACAAAAGTGTATCGGTGATCTCCAATTTTCACGTTTATGAACGTTCGGAAACGGCATCACTCGATTGTAATGTATTATCTCGATTCGCACATCGGAAAGCTATTCAGAACGAAATGTCAGTGAACCTTGTTAATTTGTATCGAATCGCACAAAAGTGTATCGGTGATCACAAATTTTCATGTCTATGAACGTTCGGAAACGACATCACTCGATTGTAGGTTATGATCTCGAATCGCACGTCGGAAAGCTGTTCTGTTCGAAATGTCAGTGAATGTTGATAAAATGTATCGATTCACACAAAAGTGTATCGGTGATCTCCAATTTTCACGTTTATGAACGTTCGGAAACGGCATCACTCGATTGTAATGTATTATCTCGATTCGCACATCGGAAAGCTATTCAGAACGAAATGTCAGTGAACCTTGTTAATTTGTATCGAATCGCACAAAAGTGTATCGGTGATCACAAATTTTCATGTCTATGAACGTTCGGAAACGACATCACTCGATTGTAAGTTATGATCTCGAATCGCACGTCGGAAACCGATTCTGTTCGAATTGTCAGTGAATCTTGATAAATTGTAGCGATTCTCACAAAAGTTTATTTGTGATCACCAATTTTCATATTTGTGAACGTTCAGAAACGACATCGTTCGATTGTCAGTTCCGGTCTCGAATCGCATCTCGGATTGCGATTCTGATAGAAATGTCGGAAAAAATTGTTGATTTGTAACGATTAACAGAAAAGATTATCGCTGATTACCTATTTTCATGTTTATGAAAGATTGGAAACGGTCACCGATAAACGTCACATATCAACAATTTTACAGACATTTAGTATTGCAATCCGAAGGGCTATTTGAGATCTGAACTGGCAATCGAGCGATGAAAACGTTTCCGAACGTTCATAAACATGAAGTTGGTGATCACCAACAAAATTTTTGTTCCATTCATGACAAATTATCAATATTCAATGACATTTCGATTCGAGATCATAAATTACAATCGAGTGATGTCGTTTCCGAACGTTCATAAACGTGCAAATTGGTGATCACCGATACACTTTTGTGTGAATCTATACAATTTAACAACATTCACTGACATTTCGAACAGAACAGCTTTCCGACGTGCGATCCGAGATCATAACTTACAATCGAGTGATGTCATTTCCGAACGTTCATAAACGTGAAAATTGGTCATCACTGATACACTTTTGTGTGAATCGACACAATTTAACAACATTCACTGACATTTCGAACAGAACAGCTTTCCGACGTGCGATTCGAGATCATACCTTACAATCGAGTGATGTCGTTTCCGAACGTTCATGAACATGAAAATTGGTGATCACCGATACACTTTTGTGTGAATCGATACAATTTAACAACATTCACTGACATTTCAAACAGAACAGCTTTCCGACGTGCGATTCGAGATCATACCTTACAATCGAGTGATGTCGTTTCCGAACGTTCATGAACATGAAAATTGGTCATCACCGATACACTTTTGTGTGAATCGACACAAATTAACCAGATTCACTGACATTTCGTTCTGAATCGCTTTCCGATGTGCGAATCGCGATCACAGCTTACAATCGAGTGTTTTTGTTTCCGAACGTTCATAAACATGAAGAAGGGTGATCGCCGATAGATTTTTGTGAGAATCGCAACAAATCAAGAAGATTCACTGACATTTCGAACAAAATCAGATTCCCACGTGCGATTCGAGATCATAACTTACAATCGAGTGATGTCATTTCGGAACGTTCATAAACGTGAAAATTGGTGATCACCGATACACTTTTGTGTGAATCGATACAATTTAACAACATTCACTGACATTTCGAACAGAACAGCTTTCCGACGTGCGATTCGAGATCATACCTTACAATCGAGTGATGTCGTTTCCGAACGTTCATGAACATGAAAATTGGTGATCACCTATACACTTTTGTGTGAATCGACACAAATTAACCAGATTCACTGTCATTTCGTTCTGAATCGCTTTCCGATGTGCGAATCGCGATCACAGCTTACAATCGTGTGTTGTCGTTTCCGAACGTTCATAAACATGAAGAACGGTGATCACCGATAGATTTTTGCGAGAATCGCAACAAATCAAGAAGATTCACTGACATTTCGAACAAAATCAGATTCCGACGTGCGATTCGAGATCATAACTTACAATCGAGTGATGTCATTTCGGAACGTTCATAAACGTGGAAATTGGAGATCACCGATACACTTTTGTGTGAATCGATTCAATTTAACAACATTCACGGACATTTCGAACAGAACAGCTTTCCGACGTGCGATTCGAGATCATAACCTACAATCGAGTGATGTCGTTTCCGAACGTTCATAAACATGAAAATTTGTGA
Source organism: Venturia canescens (assembly GCF_019457755.1). Classification (NCBI taxonomy): domain Eukaryota; kingdom Metazoa; phylum Arthropoda; class Insecta; order Hymenoptera; family Ichneumonidae; genus Venturia; species Venturia canescens. The sequence goes on along the minus strand of NC_057429.1, from coordinate 209,183 downwards.
TCACCAATTCACTTTTGTGCGAATCGATGGAAATTAACAGGATTCACTGACATTTCGTTCTGAATCGCTTTCCGATGTGCGAATCGAGATAATAATCGAGTGATGTCGTTTCCGAACGTTCATAAACGTGAAAATTGGAGTTCACCGATACACTTTTGTGTGAATCGATACAATTTAACAACATTCACTGACATTTCGAACAGAACAGCTTTCCGACGTGCGATTCGAGATCATACCTTACAATCGAGTGATGTCGTTTCCGAACGTTCATGAACATGAAAATTGGTGATCACCGATACACTTTTGTGTAAATCGATACAATTTAACAACATTCACTGACATTTCGAACAGAACAGCTTTCCAACGTGCGATTCGAGATCATACCTTAGAATTGAGTGATGTCGTTTCCGAACGTTCATAAACATTAAGAACGGTGATCACCGATACACTTTTGTGTGAATCGATACAATTTAACAACATTCACTGACATTTCGACTAGCATCGCTTTCCGACGTGCGATTCGAGATCATTACACGTCGGAAAACGATTCAGAACGAAATGACAGTGAACGTTGTTAATTTGTATCGATTCGCACTAAAGTGTATCGGTGATCACAAATTTTCATGTTTATGAACGTTCGGAAACGACATCACTCGATTGTAGGTTATAATCTCGAATCGCACGTCGGAAAGCTGTTCTGTTCGAAATGTCAGTGAATGTTGATAAAATGTATCGATTCACACAAAAGTGTATCGGTGATCTCCAATTTTCACGTTTATGAACGTTCGGAAACGACATCACTCGATTGTAATGTATTATCTCGATTCGCACATCGGAAAGCTATTCAGAACGAAATGTCAGTGAACCTTGTTAATTTGTATCGATTCGCACAAAAGTGTATCGGTGATCACAAATTTTAATGTTTATGAACGTTCGGAAACGACATCACTCGATTGTAGGTTATAATCTCGAATCGCACGTCGGAAAGCTGTTCTGTTCGAAATGTCAGTGAATGTTGATAAAATGTATCGATTCACACAAAAGTGTATCGGTGATCTCCAATTTTCACGTTTATGAACGTTCGGAAACGACATCACTCGATTGTAATGTATTATCTCGATTCGCACATCGGAAAGCTATTCAGAACGAAATGTCAGTGAACCTTGTTAATTTGTGTCGATTCGCACAAAAGTGTATCGGTGATCACAAATTTTAATGTTTATGAACGTTCGGAAACGACATCACTCGATTGTAGGTTATAATCTCGAATCGCACGTCGGAAAGCTGTTCTGTTCGAAATGTCAGTGAATGTTGATAAAATGTATCGATTCACACAAAAGTGTATCGGTGATCTCCAATTTTCATGTTTATGAACGTTCGGAAACGGCATCACTCGATTGTAATGTATTATCTCGATTCGCACATCGGAAAGCTATTCAGAACGAAATGTCAGTGAACCTTGTTAATTCGTATCGAATCGCACAAAAGTGTATCGGTGATCACAAATTTTCATGTCTATGAACGTTCGGAAACGACATCACTCGATTGTAGGTTATGATCTCGAATCGCACGTCGGAAAGCTGTTCTGTTCGAAATGTCAGTGAATGTTGATAAAATGTATCGATTCACACAAAAGTGTATCGGTGAACTCCAATTTTCACGTTTATGAACGTTCGGAAACGACATCACTCGATTGTAATGTATTATCTCGATTCGCACATCGGAAAGCGATTCAGAACGAAATGTCAGTGAATCCTGTTAATTTCCATCGATTCGCACAAAAGTGTATTGGTGATCACAAATTTTCATGTTTATGAACGTTCGGAAACGACATCACTCGATTGTAGGTTATGATCTCGAATCGCACGTCGGAAAGCTGTTCTGTTCGAAATGTCAGTGAATGTTGTTAAATTGAATCGATTCACACAAAAGTGTATCGGTGATCTCCAATTTTCATGTTTATGAACGGTCGGAAACGACATCACTCGATTGTAAGTTATGATATCGAATCGCACATCGAAAAGCTGCTCTTTTCGAAATGTCAGTGAATATTGTTAAACTGTATCGATTCACACAAAAGTGTATCGGTGATCTCCAATTTTCACGTTTATGAACGTTCGGAAACGACATCACTCGATTGTAATGTATTATCTCGATTCGCACATCGGAAAGCTATTCAGAACGAAATGTCCGTGAACCTTGTTAATTTGTATCGATTCGCACAAAAGTGTATCGGTGATCACAAATTTTCATGTCTATGAACGTTCGGAAACGACATCACTCGATTGTAGGTTATGATCTCGAATCGCACGTCGGAAAGCTGTTCTGTTCGAAATGTCAGTGAATGTTGATAAATTGTATCGATTCACACAAAAGTGTATGGGTGATCACAAATTTTCATGTTTATGAACGTTCGGAAACGACATCACTCGATTGTAATGTATTATCTCGATTCGCACATCGGAAAGCTATTCAGAACGAAATGTCCGTGAACCTTGTTAATTTCCATCGATTCGCACAAAAGTGTATTGGTGATCACAAATTTTCATGTTTATGAACGTTCGGAAACGACATCACTCGATTGTAGGTTATGATCTCGAATCGCACGTCGGAAAGCTGTTCTGTTCGAAATGTCAGTGAATGTTGTTTAATTGAATCGATTCACACAAAAGTGTATCGGTGATCACCAATTTTCATGTTCATGAACGTTCGGAAACGACATCACTCGATTGTAAGTTATGATCTCGATCAGCACATCGGAAAGCGATTGAGAACGAAATGTCAGTGAATCTTGTTAATTTCTATCGATTCACACAAAAGTCAATCCGTGTTCACCAATTTTCATGTTTATGCACGTTCGGAAACGACATAACTCGATTGTAAGTTATGATCTCAAATCGCACGTCAGAAAGCGATTCTTGTTCGAAATGTCATAGAATCTTGTTAATTTGTGATGACTTGAACAAAAAGTTTATCGTGATCACCGTTTTTCATGTATACGAACTTTCGGAGACGACATCACTCGATTGTAAGTTATGATCTCGAATCGCACGTCGGAAACCGATTCTGTTCGAATTGTCAGTGAATTTTGATAATTTGTAGCGATTCTCACAAAAGTTTATTTGTGATCACCAATTTTCATATTTGTGAACGTTCAGAAACGACATCGTTCGATTGTCAGTTCCGGTCTCGAATCGCATCTCGGATTGCGATTCTGATAGAAATGTCGGAAAAAATTGTTGATTTGTAACGATTAACAGAAAAGATTATCGCTGATTACCTATTTTCATGTTTATGAAAGATTGGAAACGGTCACCGATAAACGTCACATATCAACAATTTTACAGACATTTAGTATTGCAATCCGAAGGGCTATTTGAGATCTGAACTGGCAATCGAGCGATGAAAACGTTTCCGAACGTTCATAAACATGAAGTTGGTGATCACCAACAAAATTTTTGTTCAATTCATGACAAATTAACAATATTCAATGACATTTCGATTCGAGATCATAAATTACAATCGAGTGATGTCGTTTACGAACGTTCATAAACGTGCAAAGTGGTGATCACCGATACACTTTTGTGTGAATCTATACAATTTAACAACATTCACTGACATTTCGAACAGAACAGCTTTCCGACGTGCGATCCGAGAACATAACTTACAATCGAGTGATGTAGTTTTCGAACGTTCATAAACGTGAAAATTGGTGATCACCGATACACTTTTGTGTGAATCGATACAATTTTACAACATTCACTGACATTTCGAACAGAACAGCCTTCCGACGAGCGATTCGAGATCATACCTTACAATCGAGTGATGTCGTTTCCGAACGTTCATGAACATGAAAATTGGTGATCACCGATACACTTTTGTGTGAATCGATACAATTTAACAACATTCACTGACATTTCGAACAGAACAGCTTTCCGACGTGCGATTCGAGATCATACCTTACAATCGAGTGATGTCGTTTCCGAACGTTCATGAACATGAAAATTGGTGATCACCGATACACTTTTGTGTGAATCGATACATTTTATCAACATTCACTGACATTTCGAACAGAACAGCTTTCCGACGTGCGATTCGAGATCATAACCTACAATCGAGTGATGTCGTTTCCGAACATTCATAAACATGAAAATTTGTGATCACCAATACACTTTTGTGCGAATCGATGGAAATTAACAGGATTCACTGACATTTCGTTCTGAATCGCTTTCCGATGTGCGAATCGAGATAATACATTACAATCGAGTGATGTCGTTTCCGAACGTTCATAAACGTGAAAATTGGAGTTCACCGATACACTTTTGTGTGAATCGATACATTTTATCAACATTCACTGACATTTCGAACAGAACAGCTTTCCGACGTGCGATTCGAGATCATAACCTACAATCGACTGATGTCGTTTCCGTACGTTCATAAACATGAAAATTTGTGATCACCGATACACTTTTGTGCGAATCGATACAAATTAACAAGGTTCACGGACATTTCGTTCTGAATAGCTTTCCGATGTGCGAATCGAGATAATACATTACAATCGAGTGATGTCGTTTCCGAACGTTCATAAACGTGAAAATTGGAGATCACCGATACACTTTTGTGTGAATCGATACAATTTAACAACATTCACTGACATTTCGAAAAGAGCAGCTTGTCGATGTGCGATTCGATATCATAACTTACAATCGAGTGATGTCGTTTCCGACCGTTCATAAACGTGGAAATTGGAGATCACCGATACACTTTTGTGTGAATCGATTCAATTTAACAACATTCACGGACATTTCGAACAGAACAGCTTTCCGACGTGCGATTCGAGATCATAACCTACAATCGAGTGATGTCGTTTCCGAACGTTCATAAACATGAAAATTTGTGATCACCAATTCACTTTTGTGCGAATCGATGGAAATTAACAGGATTCACTGACATTTCGTTCTGAATCGCTTTCCGATGTGCGAATCGAGATAATAATCGAGTGATGTCGTTTCCGAACGTTCATAAACGTGAAAATTGGAGTTCACCGATACACTTTTGTGTGAATCGATACATTTTATCAACATACACTGACATTTCGAACAGAACAGCTTTCCGACGTGCGATTCGAGATCATTCCTTACGATCGAGTGATGTCGTTTCCGAACGTTCATAAACATGAAGAACGGTGATCACCGATAGATTTTTGCGAGAATCGCAACAAATCAAGAAGATTCACTGACATTTCGAACAAAATCAGATTCCGACCTGCGATTCGAGAACATAACTTACAATCGAGTGATGTAGTTTTCGAACGTTCATAAACGTGAAAATTGGTGATCACCGATACACTTTTGTGTGAATCGATACAATTTTACAACATTCACTGACATTTCGAACAGAACAGCCTTCCGACGAGCGATTCGAGATCATACCTTACAATCGAGTGATGTCGTTTCCGAACGTTCATGAACATGAAAATTGGTGATCACCGATACACTTTTGTGTGAATCGATACAATTTAACAACATTCACTGACATTTCGAACAGAACAGCTTTCCGACGTGCGATTCGAGATCATACCTTACAATCGAGTGATGTCGTTTCCGAACGTTCATGAACATGAAAATTGGTGATCACCGATACACTTTTGTGTAAATCGATACAATTTAACAACATTCACTGACATTTCGAACAGAACAGCTTTCCAACGTGCGATTCGAGATCATACCTTAGAATTGAGTGATGTCGTTTCCGAACGTTCATAAACATTAAGAACGGTGATCACCGATACACTTTTGTGTGAATCGATACAATTTAACAACATTCACTGACATTTCGACTAGCATCGCTTTCCGACGTGCGATTCGAGATCATTACACGTCGGAAAACGATTCAGAACGAAATGTCAGTGAACCTTGTTAATTTGTATCGATTCGCACAAAAGTGTATCGGTGATCACAAATTTTCATGTTTATGAACGTTCGGAAACGACATCACTCGATTGTAGGTTATAATCTCGAATCGCACGTCGGAAAGCTGTTCTGTTCGAAATGTCAGTGAATGTTGATAAAATGTATCGATTCACACAAAAGTGTATCGGTGATCTCCAATTTTCACGTTTATGAACGTTCGGAAACGACATCACTCGATTGTAATGTATTATCTCGATTCGCACATCGGAAAGCTATTCAGAACGAAATGTCAGTGAACCTTGTTAATTTGTGTCGATTCGCACAAAAGTGTATCGGTGATCACAAATTTTAATGTTTATGAACGTTCGGAAACGACATCACTCGATTGTAATGTATTATCTCGATTCGCACATCGGAAAGCTATTCAGAACGAAATGTCAGTGAACCTTGTTAATTTGTATCGATTCGCACTAAAGTGTATCGGTGATCACAAATTTTCATGTTTATGAACGTTCGGAAACGACATCACTCGATTGTAGGTTATAATCTCGAATCGCACGTCGGAAAGCTGTTCTGTTCGAAATGTCAGTGAATGTTGATAAAATGTATCGATTCACACAAAAGTGTATCGGTGATCTCCAATTTTCACGTTTATGAACGTTCGGAAACGGCATCACTCGATTGTAATGTATTATCTCGATTCGCACATCGGAAAGCTATTCAGAACGAAATGTCAGTGAACCTTGTTAATTTGTATCGAATCGCACAAAAGTGTATCGGTGATCACAAATTTTCATGTCTATGAACGTTCGGAAACGACATCACTCGATTGTAGGTTATGATCTCGAATCGCACGTCGGAAAGCTGTTCTGTTCGAAATGTCAGTGAATGTTGATAAAATGTATCGATTCACACAAAAGTGTATCGGTGATCTCCAATTTTCACGTTTATGAACGTTCGGAAACGGCATCACTCGATTGTAATGTATTATCTCGATTCGCACATCGGAAAGCTATTCAGAACGAAATGTCAGTGAACCTTGTTAATTTGTATCGAATCGCACAAAAGTGTATCGGTGATCACAAATTTTCATGTCTATGAACGTTCGGAAACGACATCACTCGATTGTAAGTTATGATCTCGAATCGCACGTCGGAAACCGATTCTGTTCGAATTGTCAGTGAATCTTGATAAATTGTAGCGATTCTCACAAAAGTTTATTTGTGATCACCAATTTTCATATTTGTGAACGTTCAGAAACGACATCGTTCGATTGTCAGTTCCGGTCTCGAATCGCATCTCGGATTGCGATTCTGATAGAAATGTCGGAAAAAATTGTTGATTTGTAACGATTAACAGAAAAGATTATCGCTGATTACCTATTTTCATGTTTATGAAAGATTGGAAACGGTCACCGATAAACGTCACATATCAACAATTTTACAGACATTTAGTATTGCAATCCGAAGGGCTATTTGAGATCTGAACTGGCAATCGAGCGATGAAAACGTTTCCGAACGTTCATAAACATGAAGTTGGTGATCACCAACAAAATTTTTGTTCCATTCATGACAAATTATCAATATTCAATGACATTTCGATTCGAGATCATAAATTACAATCGAGTGATGTCGTTTCCGAACGTTCATAAACGTGCAAATTGGTGATCACCGATACACTTTTGTGTGAATCTATACAATTTAACAACATTCACTGACATTTCGAACAGAACAGCTTTCCGACGTGCGATCCGAGATCATAACTTACAATCGAGTGATGTCATTTCCGAACGTTCATAAACGTGAAAATTGGTCATCACTGATACACTTTTGTGTGAATCGACACAATTTAACAACATTCACTGACATTTCGAACAGAACAGCTTTCCGACGTGCGATTCGAGATCATACCTTACAATCGAGTGATGTCGTTTCCGAACGTTCATGAACATGAAAATTGGTGATCACCGATACACTTTTGTGTGAATCGATACAATTTAACAACATTCACTGACATTTCAAACAGAACAGCTTTCCGACGTGCGATTCGAGATCATACCTTACAATCGAGTGATGTCGTTTCCGAACGTTCATGAACATGAAAATTGGTCATCACCGATACACTTTTGTGTGAATCGACACAAATTAACCAGATTCACTGACATTTCGTTCTGAATCGCTTTCCGATGTGCGAATCGCGATCACAGCTTACAATCGAGTGTTTTTGTTTCCGAACGTTCATAAACATGAAGAAGGGTGATCGCCGATAGATTTTTGTGAGAATCGCAACAAATCAAGAAGATTCACTGACATTTCGAACAAAATCAGATTCCCACGTGCGATTCGAGATCATAACTTACAATCGAGTGATGTCATTTCGGAACGTTCATAAACGTGAAAATTGGTGATCACCGATACACTTTTGTGTGAATCGATACAATTTAACAACATTCACTGACATTTCGAACAGAACAGCTTTCCGACGTGCGATTCGAGATCATACCTTACAATCGAGTGATGTCGTTTCCGAACGTTCATGAACATGAAAATTGGTGATCACCTATACACTTTTGTGTGAATCGACACAAATTAACCAGATTCACTGTCATTTCGTTCTGAATCGCTTTCCGATGTGCGAATCGCGATCACAGCTTACAATCGTGTGTTGTCGTTTCCGAACGTTCATAAACATGAAGAACGGTGATCACCGATAGATTTTTGCGAGAATCGCAACAAATCAAGAAGATTCACTGACATTTCGAACAAAATCAGATTCCGACGTGCGATTCGAGATCATAACTTACAATCGAGTGATGTCATTTCGGAACGTTCATAAACGTGGAAATTGGAGATCACCGATACACTTTTGTGTGAATCGATTCAATTTAACAACATTCACGGACATTTCGAACAGAACAGCTTTCCGACGTGCGATTCGAGATCATAACCTACAATCGAGTGATGTCGTTTCCGAACGTTCATAAACATGAAAATTTGTGATCACCAATTCACTTTTGTGCGAATCGATGGAAATTAACAGGATTCACTGACATTTCGTTCTGAATCGCTTTCCGATGTGCGAATCGAGATAATAATCGAGTGATGTCGTTTCCGAACGTTCATAAACGTGAAAATTGGAGTTCACCGATACACTTTTGTGTGAATCGATACATTTTATCAACATTCACTGACATTTCGAACAGAACAGCTTTCCGACGTGCGATTCGAGATCATACCTTACGATCGAGTGATGTCGTTTCCGAACGTTCATAAACATGAAGAACGGTGATCACCGATAGATTTTTGCGAGAATCGCAACAAATCAAGAAGATTCACTGACATTTCGAACAAAATCAGATTCCGACCTGCGATTCGAGAACATAACTTACAATCGAGTGATGTAGTTTTCGAACGTTCATAAACGTGAAAATTGGTGATCACCGATACACTTTTGTGTGAATCGATACAATTTTACAACATTCACTGACATTTCGAACAGAACAGCCTTCCGACGAGCGATTCGAGATCATACCTTACAATCGAGTGATGTCGTTTCCGAACGTTCATGAACATGAAAATTGGTGATCACCGATACACTTTTGTGTGAATCGATACAATTTAACAACATTCACTGACATTTCGAACAGAACAGCTTTCCGACGTGCGATTCGAGATCATACCTTACAATCGAGTGATGTCGTTTCCGAACGTTCATGAACATGAAAATTGGTGATCACCGATACACTTTTGTGTAAATCGATACAATTTAACAACATTCACTGACATTTCGAACAGAACAGCTTTCCAACGTGCGATTCGAGATCATACCTTAGAATTGAGTGATGTCGTTTCCGAACGTTCATAAACATTAAGAACGGTGATCACCGATACACTTTTGTGTGAATCGATACAATTTAACAACATTCACTGACATTTCGACTAGCATCGCTTTCCGACGTGCGATTCGAGATCATTACACGTCGGAAAACGATTCAGAACGAAATGACAGTGAACGTTGTTAATTTGTATCGATTCGCACTAAAGTGTATCGGTGATCACAAATTTTCATGTTTATGAACGTTCGGAAACGACATCACTCGATTGTAGGTTATAATCTCGAATCGCACGTCGGAAAGCTGTTCTGTTCGAAATGTCAGTGAATGTTGATAAAATGTATCGATTCACACAAAAGTGTATCGGTGATCTCCAATTTTCACGTTTATGAACGTTCGGAAACGACATCACTCGATTGTAATGTATTATCTCGATTCGCACATCGGAAAGCTATTCAGAACGAAATGTCAGTGAACCTTGTTAATTTGTATCGATTCGCACAAAAGTGTATCGGTGATCACAAATTTTAATGTTTATGAACGTTCGGAAACGACATCACTCGATTGTAGGTTATAATCTCGAATCGCACGTCGGAAAGCTGTTCTGTTCGCAAGGTCAGTGAATGTTGTTTAATTGAATCGATTCACACAAAAGTGTATCGGTGATCACCAATTTTCCTGTTCATGAACGTTCGGAAACGACATCACTCGATTGTAAGTTATGATCTCGATCAGCACATCGGAAAGCGATTGAGAACGAAATGTCAGTGAATCTTGTTAATTTCTATCGATTCACACAAAAGTCAATCCGTGTTCACCAATTTTCATGTTTATGTACGTTCGGAAACGACATAACTCGATTGTAAGTTATGATCTCAAATCGCACGTCAGAAAGCGATTCTGTTCGAAATGTCATAGAATCTTGTTAATTTGTGATGACTTGAACAAAAAGTTTATCGTGATCACCGTTTTTCATGTATACGAACTTTCGGAGACGACATCACTCGATTGTAAGTTATGATCTCGAATCGCACGTCGGAAACCGATTCTGTTCGAATTGTCAGTGAATCTTGATAAATTGTAGCGATTCTCACAAAAGTTTATTTGTGATCACCAATTTTCATATTTGTGAACGTTCAGAAACGACATCGTTCGATTGTCAGTTCCGGTCTCGAATCGCATCTCGGATTGCGATTCTGATAGAAATGTCGGAAAAAATTGTTGATTTGTAACGATTAACAGAAAAGATTATCGCTGATTACCTATTTTCATGTTTATGAAAGATTGGAAACGGTCACCGATAAACGTCACATATCAACAATTTTACAGACATTTAGTATTGCAATCCGAAGGGCTATTTGAGATCTGAACTGGCAATCGAGCGATGAAAACGTTTCCGAACGTTCATAAACATGAAGTTGGTGATCACCAACAAAATTTTTGTTCCATTCATGACAAATTATCAATATTCAATGACATTTCGATTCGAGATCATGAATTACAATCGAGTGATGTCGTTTCCGAACGTTCATAAACGTGCAAATTGGTGATCACCGATACACTTTTGTGTGAATCTATACAATTTAACAACATTCACTGACATTTCGAACAGAACAGCTTTCCGACGTGCGATCCGAGATCATAACTTACAATCGAGTGATGTCATTTCCGAACGTTCATAAACGTGAAAATTTGTCATCACCGATACACTTTTGTGTGAATCGACACAATTTAACAACATTCACTGACATTTCGAACAGAACAGCTTTCCGACGTGCGATTCGAGATCATACCTTACAATCGAGTGATGTCGTTTCCGAACGTTCATGAACATGAAAATTGGTGATCACCTATACACTTTTGTGTCAATCGACACAAATTAACCAGATTCACTGACATTTCGTTCTGAATCGCTTTCCGATGTGCGAATCGCGATCACAGCTTACAATCGAGTGTTGTCGTTTCCGAACGTTCATAAACATGAAGAACGGTGATCACCGATACATTTTTGTGAGAATCGCAACAAATCAAGAAGGTTCACTGACATTTCGAACAAAATCAGATTCCTACGTGCGATTCGAGATCACACCTTACAATCGAGTGGTGTCGTTTCCGAACGTTCATAAACGTGAAAATTGGTGATCACCGATACACTTTTGTGTGAATCGATACAATTTAACAACATTCACTGACATTTCGAACAGAACAGCCTTCCGACGAGCGATTCGAGATCATACCTTACAATCGAGTGATGTAGTTTTCGAACGTTCATAAACGTGAAAATTGGTGATCACCGATACACTTTTGTGTGAATCGATACAATTTTACAACATTCACTGACATTTCGAACAGAACAGCCTTCCGACGAGCGATTCGAGATCATACCTTACAATCGAGTGATGTCGTTTCCGAACGTTCATGAACATGATAATTGGTCATCACCGATACACTTTTGTGTGAATCGACACAAATTAACCAGATTCACTGACATTTCGTTCTGAATCGCTTTCCGATGTGCGAATCGCGATCACAGCTTACAATCGAGTGTTTTTGTTTCCGAACGTTCATAAACATGAAGAAGGGTGATCGCCGATAGATTTTTGTGAGAATCGCAACAAATCAAGAAGATTCACTGACATTTCGAACAAAATCCGATTCCCACGTGCGATTCGAGATCATAACTTACAATCGAGTGATGTCATTTCGGAACGTTCATAAACGTGAAAATTGGTGATCACCGATACACTTTTGTGCGAATCGATACAATTTAACAACATTCACTGACATTTCGAACAGAACAGCTTTCCGACGTGCGATTCGAGATCATACCTTACAATCGAGTGATGTCGTTTCCGAACGTTCATGAACATGAAAATTGGTGATCACCTATACACTTTTGTGTGAATCGACACAAATTAACCAGATTCACTGTCATTTCGTTCTGAATCGCTTTCCGATGTGCGAATCGCGATCACAGCTTACAATCGTGTGTTGTCGTTTCCGAACGTTCATAAACATGAAGAACGGTGATCACCGATAGATTTTTGCGAGAATCGCAACAAATCAAGAAGATTCACTGACATTTCGAACAAAATCAGATTCCGACGTGCGATTCGAGATCATAACTTACAATCGAGTGATGTCATTTCGGAACGTTCATAAACGTGAAAATTGGTGATCACCGATACACTTTTGTGTGAATCGATACAATTTAACAACATTCACTGACATTTCGAACAGAACAGCTTTCCGACGTGCGATTCGAGATCATACCTTACAATCGAGTGATGTCGCTTCCGAACGTTCATGAACATGAAAATTGGTGATCACCGATACACTTTTGTGTAAATCGATACAATTTAACAACATTCACTGACATTTCGAACAGAACAGCTTTCCAACGTGCGATTCGAGATCATACCTTAGAATTGAGTGATGTCGTTTCCGAACGTTCATAAACATTAAGAACGGTGATCACCGATACACTTTTATGTGAATCGATACAATTTAACAACATTCACTGACATTTCGACTAGCATCGCTTTCCGACGTGCGATTCGAGATCATTACACGTCGGAAAGCGATTCAGAACGAAATGACAGTGAACGTTGTTAATTTGTATCGATTCGCACTAAAGTGTATCGGTGATCACAAATTTTCATGTTTATGAACGTTCGGAAACGACATCACTCGATTGTAGGTTATAATCTCGAATCGCACATCGAAAAGCTGCTCTTTTCGAAATGTCAGTGAATCTTGTTAAACTGTATCGATTCACACAAAAGTGTATCGGTGATCTCCAATTTTCACGTTTATGAACGTTCGGAAACGACATCACTCGATTGTAATGTATTATCTCGATTCGCACATCGGAAAGCTATTCAGAACGAAATGTCCGTGAACCTTGTTAATTTGTATCGATTCGCACAAAAGTGTATCGGTGATCACAAATTTTCATGTTTATGAACGTTCGGAAACGACATCACTCGATTGTAGGTTATAATCTCGAATCGCACGTCGGAAAGCTGTTCTGTTCGAAATGTCAGTGAATGTTGATAAAATGTATCGATTCACACAAAAGTGTATCGGTGATCTCCAATTTTCACGTTTATGAACGTTCGGAAACGGCATCACTCGATTGTAATGTATTATCTCCATTCGCACATCGGAAAGCTATTCAGAACGAAATGTCAGTGAACCTTGTTAATTTGTATCGAATCGCACAAAAGTGTATCGGTGATCACAAATTTTCATGTCTATGAACGTTCGGAAACGACATCACTCGATTGTAGGTTATGATCTCGAATCGCACGTCGGAAAGCTGTTCTGTTCGAAATGTCAGTGAATGTTGATAGAATGTATCGATTCACACAAAAGTGTATCGGTGATCTCCAATTTTCACGTTTATGAACGTTCGGAAACGGCATCACTCGATTGTAATGTATTATCTCGATTCGCACATCGGAAAGCTATTCAGAACGAAATGTCAGTGAACCTTGTTAATTTGTATCGAATCGCACAAAAGTGTATCGGTGATCACAAATTTTCATGTCTATGAACGTTCGGAAACGACATCACTCGATTGTAGGTTATGATCTCGAATCGCACGTCGGAAAGCTGTTCTGTTCGAAATGTCAGTGAATGTTGATAAAATGTATCGATTCACACAAAAGTGTATCGGTGATCTCCAATTTTCACGTTTATGAACGGTCGGAAACGACATCACTCGATTGTAAGTTATGATATCGAATCGCACATCGAAAAGCTGCTCTTTTCGAAATGTCAGTGAATATTGTTAAACTGTATCGATTCACACAAAAGTGTATCGGTGATCTCCAATTTTCACGTTTATGAACGTTCGGAAACGACATCACTCGATTGTAATGTATTATCTCGATTCGCACATCGGAAAGCTATTCAGAACGAAATGTCCGTGAACCTTGTTAATTTGTATCGATTCGCACAAAAGTGTATCGGTGATCACAAATTTTCATGTCTATGAACGTTCGGAAACGACATCACTCGATTGTAGGTTATGATCTCGAATCGCACGTCGGAAAGCTGTTCTGTTCGAAATGTCAGTGAATGTTGATAAATTGTATCGATTCACACAAAAGTGTATGGGTGATCACAAATTTTCATGTTTATGAACGTTCGGAAACGACATCACTCGATTGTAATGTATTATCTCGATTCGCACATCGGAAAGCTATTCAGAACGAAATGTCCGTGAACCTTGTTAATTTCCATCGATTCGCACAAAAGTGTATTGGTGATCACAAATTTTCATGTTTATGAACGTTCGGAAACGACATCACTCGATTGTAGGTTATGATCTCGAATCGCACGTCGGAAAGCTGTTCGGTTCGCTAGGTCAGTGAATGTTGTTTAATTGAATCGATTCACACAAAAGTGTATCGGTGATCACCAATTTTCATGTTCATGAACGTTCGGAAACGACATCACTCGATTGTAAGTTATGATCTCGATCAGCACATCGGAAAGCGATTGAGAACGAAATGTCAGTGAATCTTGTTAATTTCTATCGATTCACACAAAAGTCAATCCGTGTTCACCAATTTTCATGTTTATGCACGTTCGGAAACGACATAACTCGATTGTAAGTTATGATCTCAAATCGCACGTCAGAAAGCGATTCTGTTCGAAATGTCATAGAATCTTGTTAATTTGTGATGACTTGAACAAAAAGTTTATCGTGATCACCGTTTTTCATGTATACGAACTTTCGGAGACGACATCACTCGATTGTAAGTTATGATCTCGAATCGCACGTCGGAAACCGATTCTGTTCGAATTGTCAGTGAATCTTGATAATTTGTAGCGATTCTCACAAAAGTTTATTTGTGATCACCAATTTTCATATTTGTGAACGTTCAGAAACGACATCGTTCGATTGTCAGTTCCGGTCTCGAATCGCATCTCGGATTGCGATTCTGATAGAAATGTCGGAAAAAATTGTTGATTTGTAACGATTAACAGAAAAGATTATCGCTGATTACCTATTTTCATGTTTATGAAAGATTGGAAACGGTCACCGATAAACGTCACATATCAACAATTTTACAGACATTTAGTATTGCAATCCGAAGGGCTATTTGAGATCTGAACTGGCAATCGAGCGATGAAAACGTTTCCGAACGTTCATAAACATGAAGTTGGTGATCACCAACAAAATTTTTGTTCAATTCATGACAAATTAACAATATTCAATGACATTTCGATTCGAGATCATAAATTACAATCGAGTGATGTCGTTTACGAACGTTCATAAACGTGCAAAGTGGTGATCACCGATACACTTTTGTGTGAATCTATACAATTTAACAACATTCACTGACATTTCGAACAGAACAGCTTTCCGACGTGCGATCCGAGAACATAACTTACAATCGAGTGATGTAGTTTTCGAACGTTCATAAACGTGAAAATTGGTGATCACCGATACACTTTTGTGTGAATCGATACAATTTTACAACATTCACTGACATTTCGAACAGAACAAGCCTTCCGACGAGCGATTCGAGATCATACCTTACAATCGAGTGATGTCGTTTCCGAACGTTCATGAACATGAAAATTGGTGATCACCGATACACTTTTGTGTGAATCGATACAATTTAACAACATTCACTGACATTTCGAACAGAACAGCTTTCCGACGTGCGATTCGAGATCATACCTTACAATCGAGTGATGTCGTTTCCGAACGTTCATGAACATGAAAATTGGTGATCACCGATACACTTTTGTGTGAATCGATACATTTTATCAACATTCACTGACATTTCGAACAGAACAGCTTTCCGACGTGCGATTCGAGATCATAACCTACAATCGAGTGATGTCGTTTCCGAACATTCATAAACATGAAAATTTGTGATCACCAATACACTTTTGTGCGAATCGATGGAAATTAACAGGATTCACTGACATTTCGTTCTGAATCGCTTTCCGATGTGCGAATCGAGATAATACATTACAATCGAGTGATGTCGTTTCCGAACGTTCATAAACGTGAAAATTGGAGTTCACCGATACACTTTTGTGTGAATCGATACATTTTATCAACATTCACTGACATTTCGAACAGAACAGCTTTCCGACGTGCGATTCGAGATCATAACCTACAATCGACTGATGTCGTTTCCGTACGTTCATAAACATGAAAATTTGTGATCACCGATACACTTTTGTGCGAATCGATACAAATTAACAAGGTTCACGGACATTTCGTTCTGAATAGCTTTCCGATGTGCGAATCGAGATAATACATTACAATCGAGTGATGTCGTTTCCGAACGTTCATAAACGTGAAAATTGGAGATCACCGATACACTTTTGTGTGAATCGATACAATTTAACAACATTCACTGACATTTCGAAAAGAGCAGCTTGTCGATGTGCGATTCGATATCATAACTTACAATCGAGTGATGTCGTTTCCGACCGTTCATAAACGTGGAAATTGGAGATCACCGATACACTTTTGTGTGAATCGATTCAATTTAACAACATTCACGGACATTTCGAACAGAACAGCTTTCCGACGTGCTATTCGAGATCATAACCTACAATCGAGTGATGTCGTTTCCGAACGTTCATAAACATGAAAATTTGTGATCACCAATTCACTTTTGTGCGAATCGATGGAAATTAACAGGATTCACTGACATTTCGTTCTGAATCGCTTTCCGATGTGCGAATCGAGATAATAATCGAGTGATGTCGTTTCCGAACGTTCATAAACGTGAAAATTGGAGTTCACCGATACACTTTTGTGTGAATCGATACATTTTATCAACATACACTGACATTTCGAACAGAACAGCTTTCCGACGTGCGATTCGAGATCATTCCTTACGATCGAGTGATGTCGTTTCCGAACGTTCATAAACATGAAGAACGGTGATCACCGATAGATTTTTGCGAGAATCGCAACAAATCAAGAAGATTCACTGACATTTCGACCAAAATCAGATTCCGACCTGCGATTCGAGAACATAACTTACAATCGAGTGATGTAGTTTTCGAACGTTCATAAACGTGAAAATTGGTGATCACCGATACACTTTTGTGTGAATCGATACAATTTTACAACATTCACTGACATTTCGAACAGAACAGCCTTCCGACGAGCGATTCGAGATCATACCTTACAATCGAGTGATGTCGTTTCCGAACGTTCATGAACATGAAAATTGGTGATCACCGATACACTTTTGTGTGAATCGATACAATTTAACAACATTCACTGACATTTCGAACAGAACAGCTTTCCGACGTGCGATTCGAGATCATACCTTACAATCGAGTGATGTCGTTTCCGAACGTTCATGAACATGAAAATTGGTGATCACCGATACACTTTTGTGTAAATCGATACAATTTAACAACATTCACTGACATTTCGAACAGAACAGCTTTCCAACGTGCGATTCGAGATCATACCTTAGAATTGAGTGATGTCGTTTCCGAACGTTCATAAACATTAAGAACGGTGATCACCGATACACTTTTATGTGAATCGATACAATTTAACAACATTCACTGACATTTCGACTAGCATCGCTTTCCGACGTGCGATTCGAGATCATTACACGTCGGAAAGCGATTCAGAACGAAATGACAGTGAACGTTGTTAATTTGTATCGATTCGCACTAAAGTGTATCGGTGATCACAAATTTTCATGTTTATGAACGTTCGGAAACGACATCACTCGATTGTAAGGTATGATCTCGTGCGAAAATTTGTGATCACCGATACACTTTAGTGCGAATCGATACAAATTAACAACGTTCACTGTCATTTCGTTCTGAATCGTTTTCCGACGTGTAATGATCTCGAATCGCACGTCGGAAAGCGATGCTAGTCGAAATGTCAGTGAATGTTGTTAAATTGTATCGATTCACACAAAAGTGTATCGGTGATCACCGTTCTTAATGTTTATGAACGTTCGGAAACGACATCACTCAATTCTAAGGTATGATCTCGAATCGCACGTTGGAAAGCTGTTCTGTTCGAAATGTCAGTGAATGTTGTTAAATTGTATCGATTTACACAAAAGTGTATCGGTGATCACCAATTTTCATGTTCATGAACGTTCGGAAACGACATCACTCGATTGTAAGGTATGATCTCGAATCGCACGTCGGAAAGCTGTTCTGTTCGAAATGTCAGTGAATGTTGTTAAATTGTATCGATTCACACAAAAGTGTATCGGTGATCACCAATTTTCATGTTCATGAACGTTCGGAAACGACATCACTCGATTGTAAGGTATGATCTCGAATCGCTCGTCGGAAGGCTGTTCTGTTCGAAATGTCAGTGAATGTTGTAAAATTGTATCGATTCACACAAAAGTGTATCGGTGATCACCAATTTTCACGTTTATGAACGTTCGAAAACTACATCACTCGATTGTAAGTTATGTTCTCGAATCGCAGGTCGGAATCTGATTTTGTTCGAAATGTCAGTGAATCTTCTTGATTTGTTGCGATTCTCGCAAAAATCTATCGGTGATCACCGTTCTTCATGTTTATGAACGTTCGGAAACGACATCACTCGATCGTAAGGTATGATCTCGAATCGCACGTCGGAAAGCTGTTCTGTTCGAAATGTCAGTGAATGTTGATAAAATGTATCGATTCACACAAAAGTGTATCGGTGAACTCCAATTTTCACGTTTATGAACGTTCGGAAACGACATCACTCGATTATTATCTCGATTCGCACATCGGAAAGCGATTCAGAACGAAATGTCAGTGAATCCTGTTAATTTCCATCGATTCGCACAAAAGTGAATTGGTGATCACAAATTTTCATGTTTATGAACGTTCGGAAACGACATCACTCGATTGTAGGTTATAATCTCGAATCGCACGTCGGAAAGCTGTTCTGTTCGAAATGTCAGTGAATGTTGATAAAATGTATCGATTCACACAAAAGTGTATCGGTGATCTCCAATTTTCACGTTTATGAACGTTCGGAAACGACATCACTCGATGTAATGTATAATCTCGATTCGCACATCGGAAAGCTATTCAGAACGAAATGTCAGTGAACCTTGTTAATTTGTGTCGATTCGCACAAAAGTGTATCGGTGATCACAAATTTTAATGTTTATGAACGTTCCGAAACGACATCACTCGATTGTAGGTTATAATCTCGAATCGCACGTCGGAAAGCTGTTCTGTTCGAAATGTCAGTGAATGTTGATAAAATGTATCGATTCACACAAAAGTGTATCGGTGATCTCCAATTTTCACGTTTATGAACGTTCGGAAACGGCATCACTCGATTGTAATGTATTATCTCGATTCGCACATCGGAAAGCTATTCAGAACGAAATGTCAGTGAACCTTGTTAATTTGTATCGAATCGCACAAAAGTGTATCGGTGATCACAAATTTTCATGTCTATGAACGTTCGGAAACGACATCACTCGATTGTAGGTTATGATCTCGAATCGCACGTCGGAAAGCTGTTCTGTTCGAAATGTCAGTGAATGTTGATAAATTGTATCGATTCACACAAAAGTGTATGGGTGATCACAAATTTTCATGTTTATGAACGTTCGGAAACGACATCACTCGATTGTAATGTATTATCTCGATTCGCACATCGGAAAGCTATTCAGAACGAAATGTCCGTGAACCTTGTTAATTTCCATCGATTCGCACAAAAGTGTATTGGTGATCACAAATTTTCATGTTTATGAACGTTCGGAAACGACATCACTCGATTGTAGGTTATGATCTCGAATCGCACGTCGGAAAGCTGTTCTGTTCGAAATGTCAGTGAATGTTGTTTAATTGAATCGATTCACACAAAAGTGTATCGGTGATCACCAATTTTCATGTTCATGAACGTTCGGAAACGACATCACTCGATTGTAAGTTATGATCTCGATCAGCACATCGGAAAGCGATTGAGAACGAAATGTCAGTGAATCTTGTTAATTTCTATCGATTCACACAAAAGTCAATCCGTGTTCACCAATTTTCATGTTTATGCACGTTCGGAAACGACATAACTCGATTGTAAGTTATGATCTCAAATCGCACGTCAGAAAGCGATTCTGTTCGAAATGTCATAGAATCTTGTTAATTTGTGATGACTTGAACAAAAAGTTTATCGTGATCACCGTTTTTCATGTATACGAACTTTCGGAGACGACATCACTCGATTGTAAGTTATGATCTCGAATCGCACGTCGGAAACCGATTCTGTTCGAATTGTCAGTGAATTTTGATAATTTGTAGCGATTCTCACAAAAGTTTATTTGTGATCACCAATTTTCATATTTGTGAACGTTCAGAAACGACATCGTTCGATTGTCAGTTCCGGTCTCGAATCGCATCTCGGATTGCGATTCTGATAGAAATGTCGGAAAAAATTGTTGATTTATAACGATTAACAGAAAAGATTATCGCTGATTACCTATTTTCATGTTTATGAAAGATTGGAAACGGTCACCGATAAACGTCACATATCAACAATTTTACAGACATTTAGTATTGCAATCCGAAGGGCTATTTGAGATCTGAACTGGCAATCGAGCGATGAAAACGTTTCCGAACGTTCATAAACATGAAGTTGGTGATCACCAACAAAATTTTTGTTCAATTCATGACAAATTAACAATATTCAATGACATTTCGATTCGAGATCATAAATTACAATCGAGTGATGTCGTTTACGAACGTTCATAAACGTGCAAAGTGGTGATCACCGATACACTTTTGTGTGAATCTATACAATTTAACAACATTCACTGACATTTCGAACAGAACAGCTTTCCGACGTGCGATCCGAGAACATAACTTACAATCGAGTGATGTAGTTTTCGAACGTTCATAAACGTGAAAATTGGTGATCACCGATACACTTTTGTGTGAATCGATACAATTTTACAACATTCACTGACATTTCGAACAGAACAGCCTTCCGACGAGCGATTCGAGATCATACCTTACAATCGAGTGATGTCGTTTCCGAACGTTCATGAACATGAAAATTGGTGATCACCGATACACTTTTGTGTGAATCGATACAATTTAACAACATTCACTGACATTTCGAACAGAACAGCTTTCCGACGTGCGATTCGAGATCATACCTTACAATCGAGTGATGTCGTTTCCGAACGTTCATGAACATGAAAATTGGTGATCACCGATACACTTTTGTGTGAATCGATACATTTTATCAACATTCACTGACATTTCGAACAGAACAGCTTTCCGACGTGCGATTCGAGATCATAACCTACAATCGAGTGATGTCGTTTCCGAACATTCATAAACATGAAAATTTGTGATCACCAATACACTTTTGTGCGAATCGATGGAAATTAACAGGATTCACTGACATTTCGTTCTGAATCGCTTTCCGATGTGCGAATCGAGATAATACATTACAATCGAGTGATGTCGTTTCCGAACGTTCATAAACGTGAAAATTGGAGTTCACCGATACACTTTTGTGTGAATCGATACATTTTATCAACATTCACTGACATTTCGAACAGAACAGCTTTCCGACGTGCGATTCGAGATCATAACCTACAATCGACTGATGTCGTTTCCGTACGTTCATAAACATGAAAATTTGTGATCACCGATACACTTTTGTGCGAATCGATACAAATTAACAAGGTTCACGGACATTTCGTTCTGAATAGCTTTCCGATGTGCGAATCGAGATAATACATTACAATCGAGTGATGTCGTTTCCGAACGTTCATAAACGTGAAAATTGGAGATCACCGATACACTTTTGTGTGAATCGATACAATTTAACAACATTCACTGACATTTCGAAAAGAGCAGCTTGTCGATGTGCGATTCGATATCATAACTTACAATCGAGTGATGTCGTTTCCGACCGTTCATAAACGTGGAAATTGGAGATCACCGATACACTTTTGTGTGAATCGATTCAATTTAACAACATTCACGGACATTTCGAACAGAACAGCTTTCCGACGTGCGATTCGAGATCATAACCTACAATCGAGTGATGTCGTTTCCGAACGTTCATAAACATGAAAATTTGTGATCACCAATTCACTTTTGTGCGAATCGATGGAAATTAACAGGATTCACTGACATTTCGTTCTGAATCGCTTTCCGATGTGCGAATCGAGATAATAATCGAGTGATGTCGTTTCCGAACGTTCATAAACGTGAAAATTGGAGTTCACCGATACACTTTTGTGTGAATCGATACATTTTATCAACATACACTGACATTTCGAACAGAACAGCTTTCCGACGTGCGATTCGAGATCATTCCTTACGATCGAGTGATGTCGTTTCCGAACGTTCATAAACATGAAGAACGGTGATCACCGATAGATTTTTGCGAGAATCGCAACAAATCAAGAAGATTCACTGACATTTCGAACAAAATCAGATTCCGACCTGCGATTCGAGAACATAACTTACAATCGAGTGATGTAGTTTTCGAACGTTCATAAACGTGAAAATTGGTGATCACCGATACACTTTTGTGTGAATCGATACAATTTTACAACATTCACTGACATTTCGAACAGAACAGCCTTCCGACGAGCGATTCGAGATCATACCTTACAATCGAGTGATGTCGTTTCCGAACGTTCATGAACATGAAAATTGGTGATCACCGATACACTTTTGTGTGAATCGATACAATTTAACAACATTCACTGACATTTCGAACAGAACAGCTTTCCGACGTGCGATTCGAGATCATACCTTACAATCGAGTGATGTCGTTTCCGAACGTTCATGAACATGAAAATTGGTGATCACCGATACACTTTTGTGTAAATCGATACAATTTAACAACATTCACTGACATTTCGAACAGAACAGCTTTCCAACGTGCGATTCGAGATCATACCTTAGAATTGAGTGATGTCGTTTCCGAACGTTCATAAACATTAAGAACGGTGATCACCGATACACTTTTGTGTGAATCGATACAATTTAACAACATTCACTGACATTTCGACTAGCATCGCTTTCCGACGTGCGATTCGAGATCATTACACGTCGGAAAACGATTCAGAACGAAATGTCAGTGAACCTTGTTAATTTGTATCGATTCGCACAAAAGTGTATCGGTGATCACAAATTTTCATGTTTATGAACGTTCGGAAACGACATCACTCGATTGTAGGTTATAATCTCGAATCGCACGTCGGAAAGCTGTTCTGTTCGAAATGTCAGTGAATGTTGATAAAATGTATCGATTCACACAAAAGTGTATCGGTGATCTCCAATTTTCACGTTTATGAACGTTCGGAAACGACATCACTCGATTGTAATGTATTATCTCGATTCGCACATCGGAAAGCTATTCAGAACGAAATGTCAGTGAACCTTGTTAATTTGTGTCGATTCGCACAAAAGTGTATCGGTGATCACAAATTTTAATGTTTATGAACGTTCGGAAACGACATCACTCGATTGTAATGTATTATCTCGATTCGCACATCGGAAAGCTATTCAGAACGAAATGTCAGTGAACCTTGTTAATTTGTATCGATTCGCACTAAAGTGTATCGGTGATCACAAATTTTCATGTTTATGAACGTTCGGAAACGACATCACTCGATTGTAGGTTATAATCTCGAATCGCACGTCGGAAAGCTGTTCTGTTCGAAATGTCAGTGAATGTTGATAAAATGTATCGATTCACACAAAAGTGTATCGGTGATCTCCAATTTTCACGTTTATGAACGTTCCGAAACGACATCACTCGATTGTAATGTATTATCTCGATTCGCACATCGGAAAGCTATTCAGAACGAAATGTCCGTGAACCTTGTTAATTTGTATCGATTCGCACAAAAGTGTATCGGTGATCACAAATTTTCATGTTTATGAACGTTCGGAAACGACATCACTCGATTGTAGGTTATAATCTCGAATCGCACGTCGGAAAGCTGTTCTGTTCGAAATGTCAGTGAATGTTGATAAAATGTATCGATTCACACAAAAGTGTATCGGTGATCTCCAATTTTCACGTTTATGAACGTTCGGAAACGGCATCACTCGATTGTAATGTATTATCTCGATTCGCACATCGGAAAGCTATTCAGAACGAAATGTCAGTGAACCTTGTTAATTTGTATCGAATCGCACAAAAGTGTATCGGTGATCACAAATTTTCATGTCTATGAACGTTCGGAAACGACATCACTCGATTGTAGGTTATGATCTCGAATCGCACGTCGGAAAGCTGTTCTGTTCGAAATGTCAGTGAATGTTGATAAAATGTATCGATTCACACAAAAGTGTATCGGTGATCTCCAATTTTCACGTTTATGAACGTTCGGAAACGGCATCACTCGATTGTAATGTATTATCTCGATTCGCACATCGGAAAGCTATTCAGAACGAAATGTCAGTGAACCTTGTTAATTTGTATCGAATCGCACAAAAGTGTATCGGTGATCACAAATTTTCATGTCTATGAACGTTCGGAAACGACATCACTCGATTGTAAGTTATGATCTCGAATCGCACGTCGGAAACCGATTCTGTTCGAATTGTCAGTGAATCTTGATAAATTGTAGCGATTCTCACAAAAGTTTATTTGTGATCACCAATTTTCATATTTGTGAACGTTCAGAAACGACATCGTTCGATTGTCAGTTCCGGTCTCGAATCGCATCTCGGATTGCGATTCTGATAGAAATGTCGGAAAAAATTGTTGATTTGTAACGATTAACAGAAAAGATTATCGCTGATTACCTATTTTCATGTTTATGAAAGATTGGAAACGGTCACCGATAAACGTCACATATCAACAATTTTACAGACATTTAGTATTGCAATCCGAAGGGCTATTTGAGATCTGAACTGGCAATCGAGCGATGAAAACGTTTCCGAACGTTCATAAACATGAAGTTGGTGATCACCAACAAAATTTTTGTTCCATTCATGACAAATTATCAATATTCAATGACATTTCGATTCGAGATCATAAATTACAATCGAGTGATGTCGTTTCCGAACGTTCATAAACGTGCAAATTGGTGATCACCGATACACTTTTGTGTGAATCTATACAATTTAACAACATTCACTGACATTTCGAACAGAACAGCTTTCCGACGTGCGATCCGAGATCATAACTTACAATCGAGTGATGTCATTTCCGAACGTTCATAAACGTGAAAATTGGTCATCACTGATACACTTTTGTGTGAATCGACACAATTTAACAACATTCACTGACATTTCGAACAGAACAGCTTTCCGACGTGCGATTCGAGATCATACCTTACAATCGAGTGATGTCGTTTCCGAACGTTCATGAACATGAAAATTGGTGATCACCGATACACTTTTGTGTGAATCGATACAATTTAACAACATTCACTGACATTTCAAACAGAACAGCTTTCCGACGTGCGATTCGAGATCATACCTTACAATCGAGTGATGTCGTTTCCGAACGTTCATGAACATGAAAATTGGTCATCACCGATACACTTTTGTGTGAATCGACACAAATTAACCAGATTCACTGACATTTCGTTCTGAATCGCTTTCCGATGTGCGAATCGCGATCACAGCTTACAATCGAGTGTTTTTGTTTCCGAACGTTCATAAACATGAAGAAGGGTGATCGCCGATAGATTTTTGTGAGAATCGCAACAAATCAAGAAGATTCACTGACATTTCGAACAAAATCAGATTCCCACGTGCGATTCGAGATCATAACTTACAATCGAGTGATGTCATTTCGGAACGTTCATAAACGTGAAAATTGGTGATCACCGATACACTTTTGTGTGAATCGATACAATTTAACAACATTCACTGACATTTCGAACAGAACAGCTTTCCGACGTGCGATTCGAGATCATACCTTACAATCGAGTGATGTCGTTTCCGAACGTTCATGAACATGAAAATTGGTGATCACCTATACACTTTTGTGTGAATCGACACAAATTAACCAGATTCACTGTCATTTCGTTCTGAATCGCTTTCCGATGTGCGAATCGCGATCACAGCTTACAATCGTGTGTTGTCGTTTCCGAACGTTCATAAACATGAAGAACGGTGATCACCGATAGATTTTTGCGAGAATCGCAACAAATCAAGAAGATTCACTGACATTTCGAACAAAATCAGATTCCGACGTGCGATTCGAGATCATAACTTACAATCGAGTGATGTCATTTCGGAACGTTCATAAACGTGGAAATTGGAGATCACCGATACACTTTTGTGTGAATCGATTCAATTTAACAACATTCACGGACATTTCGAACAGAACAGCTTTCCGACGTGCGATTCGAGATCATAACCTACAATCGAGTGATGTCGTTTCCGAACGTTCATAAACATGAAAATTTGTGATCACCAATTCACTTTTGTGCGAATCGATGGAAATTAACAGGATTCACTGACATTTCGTTCTGAATCGCTTTCCGATGTGCGAATCGAGATAATAATCGAGTGATGTCGTTTCCGAACGTTCATAAACGTGAAAATTGGAGTTCACCGATACACTTTTGTGTGAATCGATACATTTTATCAACATTCACTGACATTTCGAACAGAACAGCTTTCCGACGTGCGATTCGAGATCATACCTTACGATCGAGTGATGTCGTTTCCGAACGTTCATAAACATGAAGAACGGTGATCACCGATAGATTTTTGCGAGAATCGCAACAAATCAAGAAGATTCACTGACATTTCGAACAAAATCAGATTCCGACCTGCGATTCGAGAACATAACTTACAATCGAGTGATGTAGTTTTCGAACGTTCATAAACGTGAAAATTGGTGATCACCGATACACTTTTGTGTGAATCGATACAATTTTACAACATTCACTGACATTTCGAACAGAACAGCCTTCCGACGAGCGATTCGAGATCATACCTTACAATCGAGTGATGTCGTTTCCGAACGTTCATGAACATGAAAATTGGTGATCACCGATACACTTTTGTGTGAATCGATACAATTTAACAACATTCACTGACATTTCGAACAGAACAGCTTTCCGACGTGCGATTCGAGATCATACCTTACAATCGAGTGATGTCGTTTCCGAACGTTCATGAACATGAAAATTGGTGATCACCGATACACTTTTGTGTAAATCGATACAATTTAACAACATTCACTGACATTTCGAACAGAACAGCTTTCCAACGTGCGATTCGAGATCATACCTTAGAATTGAGTGATGTCGTTTCCGAACGTTCATAAACATTAAGAACGGTGATCACCGATACACTTTTGTGTGAATCGATACAATTTAACAACATTCACTGACATTTCGACTAGCATCGCTTTCCGACGTGCGATTCGAGATCATTACACGTCGGAAAACGATTCAGAACGAAATGACAGTGAACGTTGTTAATTTGTATCGATTCGCACTAAAGTGTATCGGTGATCACAAATTTTCATGTTTATGAACGTTCGGAAACGACATCACTCGATTGTAGGTTATAATCTCGAATCGCACGTCGGAAAGCTGTTCTGTTCGAAATGTCAGTGAATGTTGATAAAATGTATCGATTCACACAAAAGTGTATCGGTGATCTCCAATTTTCACGTTTATGAACGTTCGGAAACGACATCACTCGATTGTAATGTATTATCTCGATTCGCACATCGGAAAGCTATTCAGAACGAAATGTCAGTGAACCTTGTTAATTTGTATCGATTCGCACAAAAGTGTATCGGTGATCACAAATTTTCATGTTTATGAACGTTCGGAAACGACATCACTCGATTGTAGGTTATAATCTCGAATCGCACGTCGGAAAGCTGTTCTGTTCGAAATGTCAGTGAATGTTGATAAAATGTATCGATTCACACAAAAGTGTATCGGTGATCTCCAATTTTCACGTTTATGAACGTTCGGAAACGACATCACTCGATTGTAATGTATTATCTCGATTCGCACATCGGAAAGCTATTCAGAACGAAATGTCAGTGAACCTTGTTAATTTGTGTCGATTCGCACAAAAGTGTATCGGTGATCACAAATTTTAATGTTTATGAACGTTCGGAAACGACATCACTCGATTGTAGGTTATAATCTCGAATCGCACGTCGGAAAGCTGTTCTGTTCGAAATGTCAGTGAATGTTGATAAAATGTATCGATTCACACAAAAGTGTATCGGTGATCTCCAATTTTCATGTTTATGAACGTTCGGAAACGGCATCACTCGATTGTAATGTATTATCTCGATTCGCACATCGGAAAGCTATTCAGAACGAAATGTCAGTGAACCTTGTTAATTCGTATCGAATCGCACAAAAGTGTATCGGTGATCACAAATTTTCATGTCTATGAACGTTCGGAAACGACATCACTCGATTGTAGGTTATGATCTCGAATCGCACGTCGGAAAGCTGTTCTGTTCGAAATGTCAGTGAATGTTGATAAAATGTATCGATTCACACAAAAGTGTATCGGTGAACTCCAATTTTCACGTTTATGAACGTTCGGAAACGACATCACTCGATTGTAATGTATTATCTCGATTCGCACATCGGAAAGCGATTCAGAACGAAATGTCAGTGAATCCTGTTAATTTCCATCGATTCGCACAAAAGTGTATTGGTGATCACAAATTTTCATGTTTATGAACGTTCGGAAACGACATCACTCGATTGTAGGTTATGATCTCGAATCGCACGTCGGAAAGCTGTTCTGTTCGAAATGTCAGTGAATGTTGTTAAATTGAATCGATTCACACAAAAGTGTATCGGTGATCTCCAATTTTCATGTTTATGAACGGTCGGAAACGACATCACTCGATTGTAAGTTATGATATCGAATCGCACATCGAAAAGCTGCTCTTTTCGAAATGTCAGTGAATATTGTTAAACTGTATCGATTCACACAAAAGTGTATCGGTGATCTCCAATTTTCACGTTTATGAACGTTCGGAAACGACATCACTCGATTGTAATGTATTATCTCGATTCGCACATCGGAAAGCTATTCAGAACGAAATGTCCGTGAACCTTGTTAATTTGTATCGATTCGCACAAAAGTGTATCGGTGATCACAAATTTTCATGTCTATGAACGTTCGGAAACGACATCACTCGATTGTAGGTTATGATCTCGAATCGCACGTCGGAAAGCTGTTCTGTTCGAAATGTCAGTGAATGTTGATAAATTGTATCGATTCACACAAAAGTGTATGGGTGATCACAAATTTTCATGTTTATGAACGTTCGGAAACGACATCACTCGATTGTAATGTATTATCTCGATTCGCACATCGGAAAGCTATTCAGAACGAAATGTCCGTGAACCTTGTTAATTTCCATCGATTCGCACAAAAGTGTATTGGTGATCACAAATTTTCATGTTTATGAACGTTCGGAAACGACATCACTCGATTGTAGGTTATGATCTCGAATCGCACGTCGGAAAGCTGTTCTGTTCGAAATGTCAGTGAATGTTGTTTAATTGAATCGATTCACACAAAAGTGTATCGGTGATCACCAATTTTCATGTTCATGAACGTTCGGAAACGACATCACTCGATTGTAAGTTATGATCTCGATCAGCACATCGGAAAGCGATTGAGAACGAAATGTCAGTGAATCTTGTTAATTTCTATCGATTCACACAAAAGTCAATCCGTGTTCACCAATTTTCATGTTTATGCACGTTCGGAAACGACATAACTCGATTGTAAGTTATGATCTCAAATCGCACGTCAGAAAGCGATTCTTGTTCGAAATGTCATAGAATCTTGTTAATTTGTGATGACTTGAACAAAAAGTTTATCGTGATCACCGTTTTTCATGTATACGAACTTTCGGAGACGACATCACTCGATTGTAAGTTATGATCTCGAATCGCACGTCGGAAACCGATTCTGTTCGAATTGTCAGTGAATTTTGATAATTTGTAGCGATTCTCACAAAAGTTTATTTGTGATCACCAATTTTCATATTTGTGAACGTTCAGAAACGACATCGTTCGATTGTCAGTTCCGGTCTCGAATCGCATCTCGGATTGCGATTCTGATAGAAATGTCGGAAAAAATTGTTGATTTGTAACGATTAACAGAAAAGATTATCGCTGATTACCTATTTTCATGTTTATGAAAGATTGGAAACGGTCACCGATAAACGTCACATATCAACAATTTTACAGACATTTAGTATTGCAATCCGAAGGGCTATTTGAGATCTGAACTGGCAATCGAGCGATGAAAACGTTTCCGAACGTTCATAAACATGAAGTTGGTGATCACCAACAAAATTTTTGTTCAATTCATGACAAATTAACAATATTCAATGACATTTCGATTCGAGATCATAAATTACAATCGAGTGATGTCGTTTACGAACGTTCATAAACGTGCAAAGTGGTGATCACCGATACACTTTTGTGTGAATCTATACAATTTAACAACATTCACTGACATTTCGAACAGAACAGCTTTCCGACGTGCGATCCGAGAACATAACTTACAATCGAGTGATGTAGTTTTCGAACGTTCATAAACGTGAAAATTGGTGATCACCGATACACTTTTGTGTGAATCGATACAATTTTACAACATTCACTGACATTTCGAACAGAACAGCTTTCCGACGTGCGATTCGAGATCATAACCTACAATCGAGTGATGTCGTTTCCGAACGTTCATAAACATGAAAATTTGTGATCACCAATTCACTTTTGTGCGAATCGATGGAAATTAACAGGATTCACTGACATTTCGTTCTGAATCGCTTTCCGATGTGCGAATCGAGATAATAATCGAGTGATGTCGTTTCCGAACGTTCATAAACGTGAAAATTGGAGTTCACCGATACACTTTTGTGTGAATCGATACATTTTATCAACATACACTGACATTTCGAACAGAACAGCTTTCCGACGTGCGATTCGAGATCATTCCTTACGATCGAGTGATGTCGTTTCCGAACGTTCATAAACATGAAGAACGGTGATCACCGATAGATTTTTGCGAGAATCGCAACAAATCAAGAAGATTCACTGACATTTCGAACAAAATCAGATTCCGACCTGCGATTCGAGAACATAACTTACAATCGAGTGATGTAGTTTTCGAACGTTCATAAACGTGAAAATTGGTGATCACCGATACACTTTTGTGTGAATCGATACAATTTTACAACATTCACTGACATTTCGAACAGAACAGCCTTCCGACGAGCGATTCGAGATCATACCTTACAATCGAGTGATGTCGTTTCCGAACGTTCATGAACATGAAAATTGGTGATCACCGATACACTTTTGTGTGAATCGATACAATTTAACAACATTCACTGACATTTCGAACAGAACAGCTTTCCGACGTGCGATTCGAGATCATACCTTACAATCGAGTGATGTCGTTTCCGAACGTTCATGAACATGAAAATTGGTGATCACCGATACACTTTTGTGTAAATCGATACAATTTAACAACATTCACTGACATTTCGAACAGAACAGCTTTCCAACGTGCGATTCGAGATCATACCTTAGAATTGAGTGATGTCGTTTCCGAACGTTCATAAACATTAAGAACGGTGATCACCGATACACTTTTGTGTGAATCGATACAATTTAACAACATTCACTGACATTTCGACTAGCATCGCTTTCCGACGTGCGATTCGAGATCATTACACGTCGGAAAACGATTCAGAACGAAATGTCAGTGAACCTTGTTAATTTGTATCGATTCGCACAAAAGTGTATCGGTGATCACAAATTTTCATGTTTATGAACGTTCGGAAACGACATCACTCGATTGTAGGTTATAATCTCGAATCGCACGTCGGAAAGCTGTTCTGTTCGAAATGTCAGTGAATGTTGATAAAATGTATCGATTCACACAAAAGTGTATCGGTGATCTCCAATTTTCACGTTTATGAACGTTCGGAAACGACATCACTCGATTGTAATGTATTATCTCGATTCGCACATCGGAAAGCTATTCAGAACGAAATGTCAGTGAACCTTGTTAATTTGTGTCGATTCGCACAAAAGTGTATCGGTGATCACAAATTTTAATGTTTATGAACGTTCGGAAACGACATCACTCGATTGTAATGTATTATCTCGATTCGCACATCGGAAAGCTATTCAGAACGAAATGTCAGTGAACCTTGTTAATTTGTATCGATTCGCACTAAAGTGTATCGGTGATCACAAATTTTCATGTTTATGAACGTTCGGAAACGACATCACTCGATTGTAGGTTATAATCTCGAATCGCACGTCGGAAAGCTGTTCTGTTCGAAATGTCAGTGAATGTTGATAAAATGTATCGATTCACACAAAAGTGTATCGGTGATCTCCAATTTTCACGTTTATGAACGTTCCGAAACGACATCACTCGATTGTAATGTATTATCTCGATTCGCACATCGGAAAGCTATTCAGAACGAAATGTCCGTGAACCTTGTTAATTTGTATCGATTCGCACAAAAGTGTATCGGTGATCACAAATTTTCATGTTTATGAACGTTCGGAAACGACATCACTCGATTGTAGGTTATAATCTCGAATCGCACGTCGGAAAGCTGTTCTGTTCGAAATGTCAGTGAATGTTGATAAAATGTATCGATTCACACAAAAGTGTATCGGTGATCTCCAATTTTCACGTTTATGAACGTTCGGAAACGGCATCACTCGATTGTAATGTATTATCTCGATTCGCACATCGGAAAGCTATTCAGAACGAAATGTCAGTGAACCTTGTTAATTTGTATCGAATCGCACAAAAGTGTATCGGTGATCACAAATTTTCATGTCTATGAACGTTCGGAAACGACATCACTCGATTGTAGGTTATGATCTCGAATCGCACGTCGGAAAGCTGTTCTGTTCGAAATGTCAGTGAATGTTGATAAAATGTATCGATTCACACAAAAGTGTATCGGTGATCTCCAATTTTCACGTTTATGAACGTTCGGAAACGGCATCACTCGATTGTAATGTATTATCTCGATTCGCACATCGGAAAGCTATTCAGAACGAAATGTCAGTGAACCTTGTTAATTTGTATCGAATCGCACAAAAGTGTATCGGTGATCACAAATTTTCATGTCTATGAACGTTCGGAAACGACATCACTCGATTGTAAGTTATGATCTCGAATCGCACGTCGGAAACCGATTCTGTTCGAATTGTCAGTGAATCTTGATAAATTGTAGCGATTCTCACAAAAGTTTATTTGTGATCACCAATTTTCATATTTGTGAACGTTCAGAAACGACATCGTTCGATTGTCAGTTCCGGTCTCGAATCGCATCTCGGATTGCGATTCTGATAGAAATGTCGGAAAAAATTGTTGATTTGTAACGATTAACAGAAAAGATTATCGCTGATTACCTATTTTCATGTTTATGAAAGATTGGAAACGGTCACCGATAAACGTCACATATCAACAATTTTACAGACATTTAGTATTGCAATCCGAAGGGCTATTTGAGATCTGAACTGGCAATCGAGCGATGAAAACGTTTCCGAACGTTCATAAACATGAAGTTGGTGATCACCAACAAAATTTTTGTTCCATTCATGACAAATTATCAATATTCAATGACATTTCGATTCGAGATCATAAATTACAATCGAGTGATGTCGTTTCCGAACGTTCATAAACGTGCAAATTGGTGATCACCGATACACTTTTGTGTGAATCTATACAATTTAACAACATTCACTGACATTTCGAACAGAACAGCTTTCCGACGTGCGATCCGAGATCATAACTTACAATCGAGTGATGTCATTTCCGAACGTTCATAAACGTGAAAATTGGTCATCACTGATACACTTTTGTGTGAATCGACACAATTTAACAACATTCACTGACATTTCGAACAGAACAGCTTTCCGACGTGCGATTCGAGATCATACCTTACAATCGAGTGATGTCGTTTCCGAACGTTCATGAACATGAAAATTGGTGATCACCGATACACTTTTGTGTGAATCGATACAATTTAACAACATTCACTGACATTTCAAACAGAACAGCTTTCCGACGTGCGATTCGAGATCATACCTTACAATCGAGTGATGTCGTTTCCGAACGTTCATGAACATGAAAATTGGTCATCACCGATACACTTTTGTGTGAATCGACACAAATTAACCAGATTCACTGACATTTCGTTCTGAATCGCTTTCCGATGTGCGAATCGCGATCACAGCTTACAATCGAGTGTTTTTGTTTCCGAACGTTCATAAACATGAAGAAGGGTGATCGCCGATAGATTTTTGTGAGAATCGCAACAAATCAAGAAGATTCACTGACATTTCGAACAAAATCAGATTCCCACGTGCGATTCGAGATCATAACTTACAATCGAGTGATGTCATTTCGGAACGTTCATAAACGTGAAAATTGGTGATCACCGATACACTTTTGTGTGAATCGATACAATTTAACAACATTCACTGACATTTCGAACAGAACAGCTTTCCGACGTGCGATTCGAGATCATACCTTACAATCGAGTGATGTCGTTTCCGAACGTTCATGAACATGAAAATTGGTGATCACCTATACACTTTTGTGTGAATCGACACAAATTAACCAGATTCACTGTCATTTCGTTCTGAATCGCTTTCCGATGTGCGAATCGCGATCACAGCTTACAATCGTGTGTTGTCGTTTCCGAACGTTCATAAACATGAAGAACGGTGATCACCGATAGATTTTTGCGAGAATCGCAACAAATCAAGAAGATTCACTGACATTTCGAACAAAATCAGATTCCGACGTGCGATTCGAGATCATAACTTACAATCGAGTGATGTCATTTCGGAACGTTCATAAACGTGGAAATTGGAGATCACCGATACACTTTTGTGTGAATCGATTCAATTTAACAACATTCACGGACATTTCGAACAGAACAGCTTTCCGACGTGCGATTCGAGATCATAACCTACAATCGAGTGATGTCGTTTCCGAACGTTCATAAACATGAAAATTTGTGATCACCAATTCACTTTTGTGCGAATCGATGGAAATTAACAGGATTCACTGACATTTCGTTCTGAATCGCTTTCCGATGTGCGAATCGAGATAATAATCGAGTGATGTCGTTTCCGAACGTTCATAAACGTGAAAATTGGAGTTCACCGATACACTTTTGTGTGAATCGATACATTTTATCAACATTCACTGACATTTCGAACAGAACAGCTTTCCGACGTGCGATTCGAGATCATACCTTACGATCGAGTGATGTCGTTTCCGAACGTTCATAAACATGAAGAACGGTGATCACCGATAGATTTTTGCGAGAATCGCAACAAATCAAGAAGATTCACTGACATTTCGAACAAAATCAGATTCCGACCTGCGATTCGAGAACATAACTTACAATCGAGTGATGTAGTTTTCGAACGTTCATAAACGTGAAAATTGGTGATCACCGATACACTTTTGTGTGAATCGATACAATTTTACAACATTCACTGACATTTCGAACAGAACAGCCTTCCGACGAGCGATTCGAGATCATACCTTACAATCGAGTGATGTCGTTTCCGAACGTTCATGAACATGAAAATTGGTGATCACCGATACACTTTTGTGTGAATCGATACAATTTAACAACATTCACTGACATTTCGAACAGAACAGCTTTCCGACGTGCGATTCGAGATCATACCTTACAATCGAGTGATGTCGTTTCCGAACGTTCATGAACATGAAAATTGGTGATCACCGATACACTTTTGTGTAAATCGATACAATTTAACAACATTCACTGACATTTCGAACAGAACAGCTTTCCAACGTGCGATTCGAGATCATACCTTAGAATTGAGTGATGTCGTTTCCGAACGTTCATAAACATTAAGAACGGTGATCACCGATACACTTTTGTGTGAATCGATACAATTTAACAACATTCACTGACATTTCGACTAGCATCGCTTTCCGACGTGCGATTCGAGATCATTACACGTCGGAAAACGATTCAGAACGAAATGACAGTGAACGTTGTTAATTTGTATCGATTCGCACTAAAGTGTATCGGTGATCACAAATTTTCATGTTTATGAACGTTCGGAAACGACATCACTCGATTGTAGGTTATAATCTCGAATCGCACGTCGGAAAGCTGTTCTGTTCGAAATGTCAGTGAATGTTGATAAAATGTATCGATTCACACAAAAGTGTATCGGTGATCTCCAATTTTCACGTTTATGAACGTTCGGAAACGACATCACTCGATTGTAATGTATTATCTCGATTCGCACATCGGAAAGCTATTCAGAACGAAATGTCAGTGAACCTTGTTAATTTGTATCGATTCGCACAAAAGTGTATCGGTGATCACAAATTTTAATGTTTATGAACGTTCGGAAACGACATCACTCGATTGTAGGTTATAATCTCGAATCGCACGTCGCAAAGCTGTTCTGTTCGAAATGTCAGTGAATGTTGATAAAATGTATCGATTCACACAAAAGTGTATCGGTGAACTCCAATTTTCACGTTTATGAACGTTCGGAAACGACATCACTCGATTGTAATGTATTATCTCGATTCGCACATCGGAAAGCGATTCAGAACGAAATGTCAGTGAATCCTGTTAATTTCCATCGATTCGCACAAAAGTGTATTGGTGATCACAAATTTTCATGTTTATGAACGTTCGGAAACGACATCACTCGATTGTAGGTTATGATCTCGAATCGCACGTCGGAAAGCTGTTCTGTTCGAAATGTCAGTGAATGTTGTTAAATTGAATCGATTCACACAAAAGTGTATCGGTGATCTCCAATTTTCATGTTTATGAACGGTCGGAAACGACATCACTCGATTGTAAGTTATGATATCGAATCGCACATCGAAAAGCTGCTCTTTTCGAAATGTCAGTGAATATTGTTAAACTGTATCGATTCACACAAAAGTGTATCGGTGATCTCCAATTTTCACGTTTATGAACGTTCGGAAACGACATCACTCGATTGTAATGTATTATCTCGATTCGCACATCGGAAAGCTATTCAGAACGAAATGTCCGTGAACCTTGTTAATTTGTATCGATTCGCACAAAAGTGTATCGGTGATCACAAATTTTCATGTCTATGAACGTTCGGAAACGACATCACTCGATTGTAGGTTATGATCTCGAATCGCACGTCGGAAAGCTGTTCTGTTCGAAATGTCAGTGAATGTTGATAAATTGTATCGATTCACACAAAAGTGTATGGGTGATCACAAATTTTCATGTTTATGAACGTTCGGAAACGACATCACTCGATTGTAATGTATTATCTCGATTCGCACATCGGAAAGCTATTCAGAACGAAATGTCCGTGAACCTTGTTAATTTCCATCGATTCGCACAAAAGTGTATTGGTGATCACAAATTTTCATGTTTATGAACGTTCGGAAACGACATCACTCGATTGTAGGTTATGATCTCGAATCGCACGTCGGAAAGCTGTTCTGTTCGAAATGTCAGTGAATGTTGTTTAATTGAATCGATTCACACAAAAGTGTATCGGTGATCACCAATTTTCATGTTCATGAACGTTCGGAAACGACATCACTCGATTGTAAGTTATGATCTCGATCAGCACATCGGAAAGCGATTGAGAACGAAATGTCAGTGAATCTTGTTAATTTCTATCGATTCACACAAAAGTCAATCCGTGTTCACCAATTTTCATGTTTATGCACGTTCGGAAACGACATAACTCGATTGTAAGTTATGATCTCAAATCGCACGTCAGAAAGCGATTCTTGTTCGAAATGTCATAGAATCTTGTTAATTTGTGATGACTTGAACAAAAAGTTTATCGTGATCACCGTTTTTCATGTATACGAACTTTCGGAGACGACATCACTCGATTGTAAGTTATGATCTCGAATCGCACGTCGGAAACCGATTCTGTTCGAATTGTCAGTGAATTTTGATAATTTGTAGCGATTCTCACAAAAGTTTATTTGTGATCACCAATTTTCATATTTGTGAACGTTCAGAAACGACATCGTTCGATTGTCAGTTCCGGTCTCGAATCGCATCTCGGATTGCGATTCTGATAGAAATGTCGGAAAAAATTGTTGATTTGTAACGATTAACAGAAAAGATTATCGCTGATTACCTATTTTCATGTTTATGAAAGATTGGAAACGGTCACCGATAAACGTCACATATCAACAATTTTACAGACATTTAGTATTGCAATCCGAAGGGCTATTTGAGATCTGAACTGGCAATCGAGCGATGAAAACGTTTCCGAACGTTCATAAACATGAAGTTGGTGATCACCAACAAAATTTTTGTTCAATTCATGACAAATTAACAATATTCAATGACATTTCGATTCGAGATCATAAATTACAATCGAGTGATGTCGTTTACGAACGTTCATAAACGTGCAAAGTGGTGATCACCGATACACTTTTGTGTGAATCTATACAATTTAACAACATTCACTGACATTTCGAACAGAACAGCTTTCCGACGTGCGATCCGAGAACATAACTTACAATCGAGTGATGTAGTTTTCGAACGTTCATAAACGTGAAAATTGGTGATCACCGATACACTTTTGTGTGAATCGATACAATTTTACAACATTCACTGACATTTCGAACAGAACAGCCTTCCGACGAGCGATTCGAGATCATACCTTACAATCGAGTGATGTCGTTTCCGAACGTTCATGAACATGAAAATTGGTGATCACCGATACACTTTTGTGTGAATCGATACAATTTAACAACATTCACTGACATTTCGAACAGAACAGCTTTCCGACGTGCGATTCGAGATCATACCTTACAATCGAGTGATGTCGTTTCCGAACGTTCATGAACATGAAAATTGGTGATCACCGATACACTTTTGTGTGAATCGATACATTTTATCAACATTCACTGACATTTCGAACAGAACAGCTTTCCGACGTGCGATTCGAGATCATAACCTACAATCGAGTGATGTCGTTTCCGAACATTCATAAACATGAAAATTTGTGATCACCAATACACTTTTGTGCGAATCGATGGAAATTAACAGGATTCACTGACATTTCGTTCTGAATCGCTTTCCGATGTGCGAATCGAGATAATACATTACAATCGAGTGATGTCGTTTCCGAACGTTCATAAACGTGAAAATTGGAGTTCACCGATACACTTTTGTGTGAATCGATACATTTTATCAACATTCACTGACATTTCGAACAGAACAGCTTTCCGACGTGCGATTCGAGATCATAACCTACAATCGACTGATGTCGTTTCCGTACGTTCATAAACATGAAAATTTGTGATCACCGATACACTTTTGTGCGAATCGATACAAATTAACAAGGTTCACGGACATTTCGTTCTGAATAGCTTTCCGATGTGCGAATCGAGATAATACATTACAATCGAGTGATGTCGTTTCCGAACGTTCATAAACGTGAAAATTGGAGATCACCGATACACTTTTGTGTGAATCGATACAATTTAACAACATTCACTGACATTTCGAAAAG
This sequence comes from Venturia canescens, assembly GCF_019457755.1. Taxonomy (NCBI): domain Eukaryota; kingdom Metazoa; phylum Arthropoda; class Insecta; order Hymenoptera; family Ichneumonidae; genus Venturia; species Venturia canescens. The sequence goes on along the minus strand of NC_057429.1, from coordinate 168,918 downwards.
AGCAGCTTGTCGATGTGCGATTCGATATCATAACTTACAATCGAGTGATGTCGTTTCCGACCGTTCATAAACGTGGAAATTGGAGATCACCGATACACTTTTGTGTGAATCGATTCAATTTAACAACATTCACGGACATTTCGAACAGAACAGCTTTCCGACGTGCGATTCGAGATCATAACCTACAATCGAGTGATGTCGTTTCCGAACGTTCATAAACATGAAAATTTGTGATCACCAATTCACTTTTGTGCGAATCGATGGAAATTAACAGGATTCACTGACATTTCGTTCTGAATCGCTTTCCGATGTGCGAATCGAGATAATAATCGAGTGATGTCGTTTCCGAACGTTCATAAACGTGAAAATTGGAGTTCACCGATACACTTTTGTGTGAATCGATACATTTTATCAACATACACTGACATTTCGAACAGAACAGCTTTCCGACGTGCGATTCGAGATCATTCCTTACGATCGAGTGATGTCGTTTCCGAACGTTCATAAACATGAAGAACGGTGATCACCGATAGATTTTTGCGAGAATCGCAACAAATCAAGAAGATTCACTGACATTTCGAACAAAATCAGATTCCGACCTGCGATTCGAGAACATAACTTACAATCGAGTGATGTAGTTTTCGAACGTTCATAAACGTGAAAATTGGTGATCACCGATACACTTTTGTGTGAATCGATACAATTTTACAACATTCACTGACATTTCGAACAGAACAGCCTTCCGACGTGCGATTCGAGATCATACCTTACAATCGAGTGATGTCGTTTCCGAACGTTCATGAACATGAAAATTGGTGATCACCGATACACTTTTGTGTGAATCGATACAATTTAACAACATTCACTGACATTTCGAACAGAACAGCTTTCCGACGTGCGATTCGAGATCATACCTTACAATCGAGTGATGTCGTTTCCGAACGTTCATGAACATGAAAATTGGTGATCACCGATACACTTTTGTGTAAATCGATACAATTTAACAACATTCACTGACATTTCGAACAGAACAGCTTTCCAACGTGCGATTCGAGATCATACCTTAGAATTGAGTGATGTCGTTTCCGAACGTTCATAAACATTAAGAACGGTGATCACCGATACACTTTTGTGTGAATCGATACAATTTAACAACATTCACTGACATTTCGACTAGCATCGCTTTCCGACGTGCGATTCGAGATCATTACACGTCGGAAAACGATTCAGAACGAAATGACAGTGAACGTTGTTAATTTGTATCGATTCGCACTAAAGTGTATCGGTGATCACAAATTTTCATGTTTATGAACGTTCGGAAACGACATCACTCGATTGTAGGTTATAATCTCGAATCGCACGTCGGAAAGCTGTTCTGTTCGAAATGTCAGTGAATGTTGATAAAATGTATCGATTCACACAAAAGTGTATCGGTGATCTCCAATTTTCACGTTTATGAACGTTCGGAAACGACATCACTCGATTGTAATGTATTATCTCGATTCGCACATCGGAAAGCTATTCAGAACGAAATGTCAGTGAACCTTGTTAATTTGTATCGATTCGCACAAAAGTGTATCGGTGATCACAAATTTTAATGTTTATGAACGTTCGGAAACGACATCACTCGATTGTAGGTTATAATCTCGAATCGCACGTCGGAAAGCTGTTCTGTTCGAAATGTCAGTGAATGTTGATAAAATGTATCGATTCACACAAAAGTGTATCGGTGATCTCCAATTTTCACGTTTATGAACGTTCGGAAACGACATCACTCGATTGTAATGTATTATCTCGATTCGCACATCGGAAAGCTATTCAGAACGAAATGTCAGTGAACCTTGTTAATTTGTGTCGATTCGCACAAAAGTGTATCGGTGATCACAAATTTTAATGTTTATGAACGTTCGGAAACGACATCACTCGATTGTAGGTTATAATCTCGAATCGCACGTCGGAAAGCTGTTCTGTTCGAAATGTCAGTGAATGTTGATAAAATGTATCGATTCACACAAAAGTGTATCGGTGATCTCCAATTTTCATGTTTATGAACGTTCGGAAACGGCATCACTCGATTGTAATGTATTATCTCGATTCGCACATCGGAAAGCTATTCAGAACGAAATGTCAGTGAACCTTGTTAATTCGTATCGAATCGCACAAAAGTGTATCGGTGATCACAAATTTTCATGTCTATGAACGTTCGGAAACGACATCACTCGATTGTAGGTTATGATCTCGAATCGCACGTCGGAAAGCTGTTCTGTTCGAAATGTCAGTGAATGTTGATAAAATGTATCGATTCACACAAAAGTGTATCGGTGAACTCCAATTTTCACGTTTATGAACGTTCGGAAACGACATCACTCGATTGTAATGTATTATCTCGATTCGCACATCGGAAAGCGATTCAGAACGAAATGTCAGTGAATCCTGTTAATTTCCATCGATTCGCACAAAAGTGTATTGGTGATCACAAATTTTCATGTTTATGAACGTTCGGAAACGACATCACTCGATTGTAGGTTATGATCTCGAATCGCACGTCGGAAAGCTGTTCTGTTCGAAATGTCAGTGAATGTTGTTAAATTGAATCGATTCACACAAAAGTGTATCGGTGATCTCCAATTTTCATGTTTATGAACGGTCGGAAACGACATCACTCGATTGTAAGTTATGATATCGAATCGCACATCGAAAAGCTGCTCTTTTCGAAATGTCAGTGAATATTGTTAAACTGTATCGATTCACACAAAAGTGTATCGGTGATCTCCAATTTTCACGTTTATGAACGTTCGGAAACGACATCACTCGATTGTAATGTATTATCTCGATTCGCACATCGGAAAGCTATTCAGAACGAAATGTCCGTGAACCTTGTTAATTTGTATCGATTCGCACAAAAGTGTATCGGTGATCACAAATTTTCATGTCTATGAACGTTCGGAAACGACATCACTCGATTGTAGGTTATGATCTCGAATCGCACGTCGGAAAGCTGTTCTGTTCGAAATGTCAGTGAATGTTGATAAATTGTATCGATTCACACAAAAGTGTATGGGTGATCACAAATTTTCATGTTTATGAACGTTCGGAAACGACATCACTCGATTGTAATGTATTATCTCGATTCGCACATCGGAAAGCTATTCAGAACGAAATGTCCGTGAACCTTGTTAATTTCCATCGATTCGCACAAAAGTGTATTGGTGATCACAAATTTTCATGTTTATGAACGTTCGGAAACGACATCACTCGATTGTAGGTTATGATCTCGAATCGCACGTCGGAAAGCTGTTCTGTTCGAAATGTCAGTGAATGTTGTTTAATTGAATCGATTCACACAAAAGTGTATCGGTGATCACCAATTTTCATGTTCATGAACGTTCGGAAACGACATCACTCGATTGTAAGTTATGATCTCGATCAGCACATCGGAAAGCGATTGAGAACGAAATGTCAGTGAATCTTGTTAATTTCTATCGATTCACACAAAAGTCAATCCGTGTTCACCAATTTTCATGTTTATGCACGTTCGGAAACGACATAACTCGATTGTAAGTTATGATCTCAAATCGCACGTCAGAAAGCGATTCTTGTTCGAAATGTCATAGAATCTTGTTAATTTGTGATGACTTGAACAAAAAGTTTATCGTGATCACCGTTTTTCATGTATACGAACTTTCGGAGACGACATCACTCGATTGTAAGTTATGATCTCGAATCGCACGTCGGAAACCGATTCTGTTCGAATTGTCAGTGAATTTTGATAATTTGTAGCGATTCTCACAAAAGTTTATTTGTGATCACCAATTTTCATATTTGTGAACGTTCAGAAACGACATCGTTCGATTGTCAGTTCCGGTCTCGAATCGCATCTCCGATTGCGATTCTGATAGAAATGTCGGAAAAAATAGTTGATTTGTAACGATTAACAGAAAAGATTATCGCTGATTACCTATTTTCATGTTTATGAAAGATTGGAAACGGTCACCGATAAACGTCACATATCAACAATTTTACAGACATTTAGTATTGCAATCCGAAGGGCTATTTGAGATCTGAACTGGCAATCGAGCGATGAAAACGTTTCCGAACGTTCATAAACATGAAGTTGGTGATCACCAACAAAATTTTTGTTCAATTCATGACAAATTAACAATATTCAATGACATTTCGATTCGAGATCATAAATTACAATCGAGTGATGTCGTTTCCGAACGTTCATAAACGTGCAAATTGGTGATCACCGATCAAGAGACTCGGTAGAGTCTCGGGACAAGTACATTGACAGCTCTGTCGTCTGCTGGCCTGAGGCTCTCGCCGAGTATACTTTCTCTGAATAAAACGATTCGCCGTGGTGGGGGTAAAATTGGCACGTCATATTGTTCAAATACGAAACTCATAAGTCATCTGAGACTTTGAAAATTGAACTGGAGATTAATTAATAAATTCTCTTTCGATTCCGCCCAAAATGAGCATGATCGGTGGCGTAATTGTTGAGAAAAAACTTTGCACGGGCTCAAGATTATGCAAAAGTTACTGACACATTACGAGTTCGACGTATACGTATACGCGTTTTGACGTGAGTTAGTGGTAGTAGAGTTGTATCTCAACGCATTCTGATTGGCTCACTCCATCTGACAGACCACGTTTAAACTCCATAAACGTATCCACGGTCACACTCCATGAACGTAACCACGCTCAGACTTCGTCAACGTATATATGTACAACCATCTGTCAGTTTTTGATAGCATCATGAACAAACGTAGTTTCGACATAATAATCTATAACATAAATCTAATAACATAAATCTAGTCTGTGATCCGTGTGTTTTTGGGTGATGCAGATTTTATTATTTCGTTCGATTGGAAATAAGTATTAATAATTCCTTCAATTGAACCAGTGTGCGAGGGATATTGTCCAGTGTAAATATATCGTCAGATAAAGCATGGTTATATGTCATGTGTGTAATTAGATTATGTATACGAGTTCGCTTTGATAGTTGTGTGTTAACGAATCAGCCGGCGTTTGACGTTACGAAGGCGCGACAAATGTAACGAACGTCCGTATAGTTGGTAAATAATATAAACTTTCTAAGTCAAATCAGTTAATCGAACAGAGTTCTAAAAGTTCAAAGTTGTGAGGAAAAACGTGTGTCAACCTATAACCTCAAATTTTCTTTTTGATCTGAAATGACATGGTTGATAAATAATTAATAAAACAAAAACACACGGAACTGTTAGTATGATGTTAGAAACTTCAATTGAATAAATGTTTTCTAATTTATTTCTTGTGTCATCATTATTTTTGAATATTCCCATATTTTGCTTCCTATTGAGTTTGGCTCTGCTCTATCCGATCCTTGTTTTGACTCCATCGGTTTGCAGCGGATGGATACATATTATTAATTGGTTTCCTAATATGTGTCCTATGATTGTCTAATATTTCTTCATGCTGATTGTGGTAACGTAATTCAAGTGGTTTCCGACTATGATCATCAATCGCACATTTTGTATATCTGATTCTCAAAACAGTTTCTGGTGTTGATATAAGTGTAGTTATACTTTTTCCACCTGGTCTGTCGAGTAATAAATTTTGAAACTTGTTCCAAAAAGTCTTTGGATGTTTTTTTTGCTGATAGTATGAAAAGTTGAATCTTCAGAATGCGGTAGGCAAACACAAATTTTGACAACAGTACTTATGAAATGAGTATTCCTACTCCGCAAACTGCAAATATGGAATTATTGGTGAAAACATTCATTACGATATGTCTACAGTTGCTCAGTTTTGGATGCGATTGAGTATAATGCCTGCCAACATCATGGAAACCTACAGAATTTCTAAATGTTATATGCGCTATGTCATTTTAATGGAACATCATGACTTTGAACAACTTTTCACTATAATACTATATAGATTTGGATCATTGAAATACAGCAAAAATTTGCAAACTATAAAATTTATATACTTTGCCATTCATTTTACTTTTTGACTCTCACTGCAACATAAATATGAAGTGAAAAATTCATTAGAAAAGTCTTCAGTTGTTCATTTATGCTTTGAAATTTGATTTGAAATTGCTGTTTTCCAAACTCATTGCGCAGATACATTGAATTGCAGCAGATAGCTGCGAACTTTAAAATTTCTGTGGATAAAGATATGTGCTAAGTATCACCTCCTATCTTTAATTATGGTAATATTGAGTATTCTCACTTTGCAAACTACAAATGTGGAATTATTAGTGAAAAGATTCATTACGCTAAGTCTACAGTTGCTCAGTTTTGGATGCGATCAAATATAATGCCTGCTAACATCCATGGGAACATACAGAATTTCTGAATACAATGTTCGCTATGTAATTTCAACATAACATCATGACTTTTACCAACTTTTCTCTATAATACTATAGATTTGGATTATTGAAATACAGCAAAAATCTGCGAATTCTAAAATTGATATACTGTGTCACGCATTTTACTTTTTAAAACTAACTGTAACATATATATGAAGTAAACACTCATCACAGAAGTCTTCAGTTGCTCATTTATGGATAGATTTTAAATTGCTGTCTTCAAAATTTATTGCGCAGATACATTGAATCGCAGCAGATACCTGCGAACTCTGAAATTTCTGTGCATAAATATGTGTGTTAAGTATCACCCCCTATCTTTGATTATGAGAATGAGTAATAGAACTTGGTTTAGTAAGTTTTAAAGTATTTCTTTTTAAATACTATTGAAGTTTGTATTACTGCGGTATGAAGCGAATACCTCCAAACTTTCATATTTTTGTGTCGCAGCATGTGTGCCAATCATTTAAATTCTTTACTCCAACCGTAACATGTAATCTCAAAAATTCATCACAAACGTCTTCAGCTTCTCTAAATTCCTAAATTTTCCGTTTTCTATTTTATTCTGAGTTTTTAAACTTTTAAATTCATTAATGAATTCTCCTGAAATTGTTTTTCGCCAAAACAAATGCAGATACCTTAAACGTCTTTGAATTCGGTTGCTCTGTTGAATTAAGTACGCTCAGTTTTTTTTTGCTTCTTTGAGTTCTGACATAATAAATGTTTCCGGGTGCCTTTTTTCAGCAACTATCAAACTGGATAATTGGATCTCAGCGGCCACTTGCAAACTTTGGAAATATATTTCATCGGGGACACGTTTTGAATGACACGAAAATGTCTAGATTCAGAATGCAAAAGCAACATTTAAAAAGGGCCAATTCTGTTGGATTTGTTGTGTCTTGAATTTGATCTATCTTTCCTCTTTTCCTTTCTTTTTCCTAACGTTATCAGCCGAAAATCATATCTCGGCCCGCAACACGCATTGCTCCATGCTCTTGAGTTCCCAATGGACGAAACATATTAGAAGACAAGGAGAAAAATCACAAAAGTCCAAGACTAAACCTCTATCGAAATATTTTTAGTACAATTTCGACGAAAAATAGGTCTTTTTTCGTGAAAACCAACGTTATACGCCGAAAATTATAAACAATTCATAGAAATTTAAACTAAAATCTTACAGTCATCTGAACATAAATACGGATCTTTTGAGAAAAAAGACGTGATATCAAACCATATACTTCCCCTAGGGAAAAAAAAGGTTGGGACAAGTACATTGATGGTCCTTCGTTTGCTGATAATTCCACCCATAAAAAAAACTTAAAAAAAAAATTTTTTTTAATTGTAAAAAAAATTATTTCATAAAAAAAATACAGAACAATTCGAAAAAAATTTTACAAATCTTGAAAAAACATTATATTAAAGCAAAAACTAATCTGTATCTATTTTTTAAAGTGTCAAAAGAATCAAATAACAAGTAAAAAATAAAAAACCGAAAAATCGGTCTTGACATCATTTTGGAAACCGATGCCTCATTCTTCTTATTAGATTCGGACAGCTAAATCAACTGAAAAAAATTCCATCTAATATACGTGCGGCATTAAAATTTATTATATTAATTCGAGGCCAAGTATTTTCTAATGAATTGAAAAAAGTTACCACTTGAATTACGTGCAGCATTAAAATTCATGATATCAATCGGTGGACAAGTATTTTATTAGTAACTCCAAATTTTGACATTATTAAATTCTTTTAAGAAGCTTTCAAATCCAAAAAAATCACATGGTGGCAAAGACTTATAAGAAAATCGACTCTTCTCAGACTTTCAGGATCCTCTGGTATTATTCACAAAATTCGACGTCGATTGGATCGATACAAATTATGTTTAAATATGTGTTAAAAGTACTTGTCCGGCCCATCACTATTCATTCAATAAAGAATCAATCATAAAAAAACAAAATGGCACGGCAGAATCTCGTTAAAAGTTTGTTGAAATGCGATTCATTATTAATTTAATGTTCTTAATAATATTATAGGTTAGTTCTTATTCCGAATGGAACTCGTTCGCTGGAAGAATAAGTGGGAAGTAAAAATTGCCGTCATCGAATGTAAACTGCAGAGTTATTTTGGAAGCTTGAACATATACATTGTGTACAATTTTTTTCATTTATCGATGCACAATAATATCCCTTCTATATTGCGGAATAATTTGTTTCCGTTTTTTATTAAATTAGTGCAATTAAGTAAAAATTACTTGAAGATAATTCTCTCAATTCCCTCTGCATGAATACTTGTGATCCATCAGTTCTAGACAAGCCCTGACTTTTATTTGGATAAACAATTTAAACGGAAAGTGATGGGCCGGACAAGTACTTTTAACACATATTTAAACATAATTTGTATCGATCCAATCGACGTCGAATTTTGTGAATAATACCAGAGGATCCTGAAAGTCTGAGAAGAGTCGATTTTCTTATAAGTCTTTGCCACCATAGAGTAACATATGACTAGCTTTCATGTGATTTTTTTGGATTTGAAAGCTTCTTAAAAGAATTTAATAATGTCAAAATTTGGAGTTACTAATAAAATACTTGTCCACCGATTGATATCATGAATTTTAATGCTGCACGTAATTCAAGTGGTAACTTTTTTCAATTCATTAGAAAATACTTGGCCTCGAATTAATATAATAAATTTTAATGCCGCACGTATATTAGATGGAATTTTTTTCAGTTGATTTAGCTGTCCGAATCTAATAAGAAGAATGAGGCATCGGTTTCCAAAATGATGTCAAGACCGATTTTTCGGTTTTTTATTTTTTACTTGTTATTTGATTCTTTTGACACTTTAAAAAATAGATACAGATTAGTTTTTGCTTTAATATAATGTTTTTTCAAGATTTGTAAAATTTTTTTCGAATTGTTCTGTATTTTTTTTATGAAATAATTTTTTTTACAATAAAAAAAATTTTTTTTTTAAGTTTTTTTTATGGGTGGTACACTTTTGTGTGAATCTATACAATTTAACAACATTCACTGACATTTCGAACAGAACAGCTCTCCGACGTGCGATCCGAGATGATAACTTACAATCGAGTGATGTCATTTCCGAACGTTCATAAACGTGAAAATTGGTGATCACCGATACACTTTTGTGTGAATCGACACAATTTAACAACATTCACTGACATTTCGAACAGAACAGCTTTCCGACGTTCGATTCGAGATCATACCTTACAATCGAGTGATGTCGTTTCCGAACGTTCATGAACATGAAAATTGGTCATCACCCATACACTTTTGTGTGAATCGACACAAATTAACCAGACTCACTGACATTTCGTTCTGAATCGCTTTCCGATGTGCGAATCGCGATCACAGCTTACAATCGAGTGTTTTTGTTTCCGAACGTTCATAAACATGAAGAAATGTGATCGCCGATAGATTTTTGTGAGAATCGCAACAAATCAAGAAGATTCACTGACATTTCGAACAAAATCAGATTCCCACGTGCGATTCGAGATCATAACTTACAATCGAGTGATGTCATTTCGGAACGTTCATAAACGTGAAAATTGGTGATCACCGATACACTTTTGTGTGAATCGATACAATTTAACAACATTCACTGACATTTCGAACAGAACAGCTTTCCGACGTGCGATTCGAGATCATACCTTACAATGGAGTGATGTCGTTTCCGAACGTTCATGAACATGAAAATTGGTGATCACCTATACACTTTTGTGTGAATCGACACAAATTAACCAGATTCACTGTCATTTCGTTCTGAATCGCTTTCCGATGTGCGAATCGCGATCACAGCTTACAATCGTGTGTTGTCGTTTCCGAACGTTCATAAACATGAAGAACGGTGATCACCGATAGATTTTTGCGAGAATCGCAACAAATCAAGAAGATTCACTGACATTTCGAACAAAATCAGATTCCGACGTGCGATTCGAGATCATAACTTACAATCGAGTGATGTCATTTCGGAACGTTCATAAACGTGAAAATTGGTGATCACCGATACACTTTTGTGTGAATCGATACAATTTAACAACATTCACTGACATTTCGAACAGAACAGCTTTCCGACGTGCGATTCGAGATCATACCTTACAATCGAGTGATGTCGTTTCCGAACGTTCATGAACATGAAAATTGGTGATCACCGATACACTTTTGTGTAAATCGATACAATTTAACAACATTCACTGACATTTCGAACAGAACAGCTTTCCAACGTGCGATTCGAGATCATACCTTAGAATTGAGTGATGTCGTTTCCGAACGTTCATAAACATTAAGAACGGTGATCACCGATACACTTTTATGTGAATCGATACAATTTAACAACATTCACTGACATTTCGACTAGCATCGCTTTCCGACGTGCGATTCGAGATCATTACACGTCGGAAAGCGATTCAGAACGAAATGACAGTGAACGTTGTTAATTTGTATCGATTCGCACTAAAGTGTATCGGTGAACTCCAATTTTCACGTTTATGAACGTTCGGAAACGACATCACTCGATTGTAATGTATTATCTCGATTCGCACATCGGAAAGCGATTCAGAACGAAATGTCAGTGAATCCTGTTAATTTCCATCGATTCGCACAAAAGTGTATTGGTGATCACAAATTTTCATGTTTATGAACGTTCGGAAACGACATCACTCCATTGTAGGTTATGATCTCGAATCGCACGTCGGAAAGCTGTTCTGTTCGAAATGTCAGTGAATGTTGTTAAATTGAATCGATTCACACAAAAGTGTATCGGTGATCTCCAATTTTCACGTTTATGAACGGTCGGAAACGACATCACTCGATTGTAAGTTATGATATCGAATCGCACATCGAAAAGCTGCTCTTTTCGAAATGTCAGTGAATATTGTTAAACTGTATCGATTCACACAAAAGTGTATCGGTGATCTCCAATTTTCACGTTTATGAACGTTCGGAAACGACATCACTCGATTGTAATGTATTATCTCGATTCGCACATCGGAAAGCTATTCAGAACGAAATGTCCGTGAACCTTGTTAATTTGTATCGATTCGCACAAAAGTGGATCGGTGATCACAAATTTTCATGTCTATGAACGTTCGGAAACGACATCACTCGATTGTAGGTTATGATCTCGAATCGCACGTCGGAAAGCTGTTCTGTTCGAAATGTCAGTGAACCTTGTTAATTTCCATCGATTCGCACTAAAGTGTATTGGTGATCACAAATTTTCATGTTTATGAACGTTCGGAAACGACATCACTCGATTGTAGGTTATGATCTCGAATCGCACGTCGGAAAGCTGTTCTGTTCGAAATGTCAGTGAATGTTGTTTAATTGAATCGATTCACACAAAAGTGTATCGGTGATCACCAATTTTCATGTTCATGAACGTTCGGAAACGACATCACTCGATTGTAAGTTATGATCTCGATCAGCACATCGGAAAGCGATTGAGAACGAAATGTCAGTGAATCTTGTTAATTTCTATCGATTCACACAAAAGTCAATCCGTGTTCACCAATTTTCATGTTTATGCACGTTCGGAAACGACATAACTCGATTGTAAGTTATGATCTCAAATCGCACGTCAGAAAGCGATTCTTGTTCGAAATGTCATAGAATCTTGTTAATTTGTGATGACTTGAACAAAAAGTTTATCGTGATCACCGTTTTTCATGTATACGAACTTTCGGAGACGACATCACTCGATTGTAAGTTATGATCTCGAATCGCACGTCGGAAACCGATTCTGTTCGAATTGTCAGTGAATCTTGATAATTTGTAGCGATTCTCACAAAAGTTTATTTGTGATCACCAATTTTCATATTTGTGAACGTTCAGAAACGACATCGTTCGATTGTCAGTTCCGGTCTCGAATCGCATCTCCGATTGCGATTCTGATAGAAATGTCGGAAAAAATTGTTGATTTGTAACGATTAACAGAAAAGATTATCGCTGATTACCTATTTTCATGTTTATGAAAGATTGGAAACGGTCACCGATAAACGTCACATATCAACAATTTTACAGACATTTAGTATTGCAATCCGAAGGGCTATTTGAGATCTGAACTGGCAATCGAGCGATGAAAACGTTTCCGAACGTTCATAAACATGAAGTTGGTGATCACCAACAAAATTTTTGTTCAATTCATGACAAATTAACAATATTCAATGACATTTCGATTCGAGATCATAAATTACAATCCAGTGATGTCGTTTCCGAACGTTCATAAACGTGCAAATTGGTGATCACCGATACACTTTTGTGTGAATCTATACAATTTAACAACATTCACTGACGTTTCGAACAGAACAGCTTTCCGACGTGCGATCCGAGATCATAACTTACAATCGAGTGATGTCATTTCCGAACGTTCATAAACGTGAAAATTGGTGATCACCGATACACTTTTGTGTGAATCGACACAATTTAACAACATTCACTGACATTTCGAACAGAACAGCTTTCCGACGTGCGATTCGAGATCATACCTTACAATCGAGTGATGTCGTTTCCGAACGTTCATGAACATGAAAATTGGTGATCACCTATACACTTTTGTGTGAATCGACACAAATTAACCAGATTCACTGACATTTCGTTCTGAATCGCTTTCCGATGTGCGAATCGCGATCACAGCTTACAATCGAGTGTTGTCGTTTCCGAACGTTCATAAACATGAAGAACGGTGATCACCGATAGATTTTTGCGTGGATCGCAACAAATCAAGAAGATTCACTGACATTTCGAACAAAATCAGATTCCGACCTGCGATTCGAGAACATAACTTACAATCGAGTGATGTAGTTTTCGAACGTTCATAAACGTGAAAATTGGTGATCACCGATACACTTTTGTGTGAATCGATACAATTTTACAACATTCACTGACATTTCGAACAGAACAGTCTTCCGACGAGCGATTCGAGATCATACCTTACAATCGAGTGATGTCGTTTCCGAACGTTCATGAACATGAAAATTGGTGATCACCGATACACTTTTGTGTGAATCGATACAATTTAACAACATTCACTGACATTTCGAACAGAACAGCTTTCCGACGTGCGATTCGAGATCATACCTTACAATCGAGTGATGTCGTTTCCGAACGTTCATGAACATGAAAATTGGTGATCACCGATACACTTTTGTGTGAACCGATACATTTTATCAACATTCACTGACATTTCGAACAGAACAGCTTTCCGACGTGCGATTCGAGATCATAACCTACAATCGAGTGATGTCGTTTCCGAACATTCATAAACATGAAAATTTGTGATCACCAATACACTTTTGTGCGAATCGATGGAAATTAACAGGATTCACTGACATTTCGTTCTGAATCGCTTTCCGATGTGCGAATCGAGATAATACATTACAATCGAGTGATGTAGTTTCCGAACGTTCATAAACGTGAAAATTGGAGTTCACCGATACACTTTTGTGTGAATCGATACATTTTATCAACATTCACTGACATTTCGAACAGAACAGCTTTCCGACGTGCGATTCGAGATCATACCTTACAATCGAGTGATGTCATTTCCGAACGTTCATGAACATGAAAATTGGTGATCACCGATACACTTTTGTGTAAATCGATACAATTTAACAACATTCACTGACATTTCGAACAGAACAGCTTTCCAACGTGCGATTCGAGATCATACCTTAGAATTGAGTGATGTCGTTTCCGAACGTTCATAAACATTAAGAACGGTGATCACCGATACACTTTTGTGTGAATCGATACAATTTAACAACATTCACTGACATTTCGACTAGCATCGCTTTCCGACGTGCGATTTGAGATCATTACACGTCGGAAAACGATTCAGAACGAAATGACAGTGAACGTTGTTAATTTGTATCGATTCGCACTAAAGTGTATCGGTGATCACAAATTTTCATGTTTATGAACGTTCGGAAACGACATCACTCGATTGTAGGTTATAATCTCGAATCGCACGTCGGAAAGCTGTTCTGTTCGAAATGTCAGTGAATGTTGATAAAATGTATCGATTCACACAAAAGTGTATCGGTGAACTCCAATTTTCACGTTTATGAACGTTCGGAAACGACATCACTCGATTGTAATGTATTATCTCGATTCGCACATCGGAAAGCGATTCAGAACGAAATGTCAGTGAATCCTGTTAATTTCCATCGATTCGCACAAAAGTGTATTGGTGATCACAAATTTTCATGTTTATGAACGTTCGGAAACGACATCACTCGATTGTAGGTTATGATCTCGAATCGCACGTCGGAAAGCTGTTCTGTTCGAAATGTCAGTGAATGTTGTTAAATTGAATCGATTCACACAAAAGTGTATCGGTGATCTCCAATTTTCACGTTTATGAACGGTCGGAAACGACATCACTCGATTGTAAGTTATGATATCGAATCGCACATCGAAAAGCTGCTCTTTTCGAAATGTCAGTGAATGTTGTTAAACTGCATCGATTCACACAAAAGTGTATCGGTGATCTCCAATTTTCACGTTTATGAACGTTCGGAAACGACATCACTCGATTGTAATGTATTATCTCGATTCGCACATCGGAAAGCTATTCAGAACGAAATGTCCGTGAACCTTGTTAATTTGTATCGATTCGCACAAAAGTGTATCGGTGATCACAAATTTTCATGTCTATGAACGTTCGGAAACGACATCACTCGATTGTAGGTTATGATCTCGAATCGCACGTCGGAAAGCTGTTCTGTTCGAAATGTCAGTGAATGTTGATAAATTGTATCGATTCACACAAAAGTGTATGGGTGATCACAAATTTTCATGTTTATGAACGTTCGGAAACGACATCACTCGATTGTAATGTATTATCTCGATTCGCACATCGGAAAGCTATTCAGAACGAAATGTCCGTTAACCTTGTTAATTTCCATCGATTCGCACAAAAGTGTATTGGTGATCACAAATTTTCATGTTTATGAACGTTCGGAAACGACATCACTCGATTGTAGGTTATGATCTCGAATCGCACGTCGGAAAGCTGTTCTGTTCGCAAGGTCAGTGAATGTTGTTTAATTGAATCGATTCACACAAAAGTGTATCGGTGATCACCAATTTTCATGTTCATGAACGTTCGGAAACGACATCACTCGATTGTAAGTTATGATCTCGATCAGCACATCGGAAAGCGATTGAGAACGAAATGTCAGTGAATCTTGTTAATTTCTATCGATTCACACAAAAGTCAATCCGTGTTCACCAATTTTCATGTTTATGCACGTTCGGAAACGACATAACTCGATTGTAAGTTATGATCTCAAATCGCACGTCAGAAAGCGATTCTGTTCGAAATGTCATAGAATCTTGTTAATTTGTGATGACTTGAACAAAAAGTTTATCGAGATCACCGTTTTTCATGTATACGAACTTTCGGAGACGACATCACTCGA
The DNA here is from genome assembly GCF_019457755.1 of Venturia canescens. Classification (NCBI taxonomy): domain Eukaryota; kingdom Metazoa; phylum Arthropoda; class Insecta; order Hymenoptera; family Ichneumonidae; genus Venturia; species Venturia canescens. The sequence continues at coordinate 153,121 of NC_057429.1, read as the reverse complement.
TTGTAAGTTATGATCTCGAATCGCACGTCGGAAACCGATTCTGTTCGAATTGTCAGTGAATCTTGATAAATTGTAGCGATTCTCACAAAAGTTTATTTGTGATCACCAATTTTCATATTTGTGAACGTTCAGAAACGACATCGTTCGATTGTCAGTTCCGGTCTCGAATCGCATCTCCGATTGCGATTCTGATAGAAATGTCGGAAAAAATTGTTGATTTGTAACGATTAACAGAAAAGATTATCGCTGATTACCTATTTTCATGTTTATGAAAGATTGGAAACGGTCACCGATAAACGTCACATATCAACAATTTTACAGACATTTAGTATTGCAATCCGAAGGGCTATTTGAGATCTGAACTGGCAATCGAGCGATGAAAACGTTTCCGAACGTTCATAAACATGAAGTTGGTGATCACCAACAAAATTTTTGTTCCATTCATGACAAATTATCAATATTCAATGACATTTCGATTCGAGATCATAAATTACAATCGAGTGATGTCGTTTCCGAACGTTCATAAACGTGCAAATTGGTGATCACCGATACACTTTTGTGTGAATCTATACAATTTAACAACATTCACTGACATTTCGAACAGAACAGCTCTCCGACGTGCGATCCGAGATCATAACTTACAATCGAGTGATGTCATTTCCGAACGTTCATAAACGTGAAAATTGGTGATCACCGATACACTTTTGTGTGAATCGACACAATTTAACAACATTCACTGACATTTCGAACAGAACAGCTTTCCGACGTGCGATTCGAGATCATACCTTACAATCGAGTGATGTCGTTTCCGAACGTTCATGAACATGAAAATTGGTGATCACCTATACACTTTTGTGTGAATCGACACAAATTAACCAGATTCACTGACATTTCGTTCTGAATCGCTTTCCGATGTGCGAATCGCGATCACAGCTTACAATCGAGTGTTGTCGTTTCCGAACGTTCATAAACATGAAGAACGGTGATCACCGATAGATTTTTGTGAGAATCGCAACAAATCAAGAAGATTCACTGACATTTCGAACAAAATCAGATTCCTACGTGCGATTCGAGATCACACCTTACAATCGAGTGGTGTCGTTTCCGAACGTTCATAAACGTGAAAATTGGTGATCACCGATACACTTTTGTGTGAATCGATACAATTTAACAACATTCACTGACATTTCGAACAGAACAGCTTTCCGACGTGCGATTCGAGATCATACCTTACAATGGAGTGATGTCGTTTCCGAACGTTCATGAACATGAAAATTGGTGATCACCTATACACTTTTGTGTGAATCGACACAAATTAACCAGATTCACTGTCATTTCGTTCTGAATCGCTTTCCGATGTGCGAATCGCGATCACAGCTTACAATCGTGTGTTGTCGTTTCCGAACGTTCATAAACATGAAGAACGGTGATCACCGATAGATTTTTGCGAGAATCGCAACAAATCAAGAAGATTCACTGACATTTCGAACAAAATCAGATTCCGACGTGCGATTCGAGATCATAACTTACAATCGAGTGATGTCATTTCGGAACGTTCATAAACGTGAAAATTGGTGATCACCGATACACTTTTGTGTGAATCGATACAATTTAACAACATTCACTGACATTTCGAACAGAACAGCTTTCCGACGTGCGATTCGAGATCATACCTTACAATCGAGTGATGTCGTTTCCGAACGTTCATGAACATGAAAATTGGTGATCACCGATACACTTTTGTGTAAATCGATACAATTTAACAACATTCACTGACATTTCGAACAGAACAGCTTTCCAACGTGCGATTCGAGATCATACCTTAGAATTGAGTGATGTCGTTTCCGAACGTTCATAAACATTAAGAACGGTGATCACCGATACACTTTTATGTGAATCGATACAATTTAACAACATTCACTGACATTTCGACTAGCATCGCTTTCCGACGTGCGATTCGAGATCATTACACGTCGGAAAGCGATTCAGAACGAAATGACAGTGAACGTTGTTAATTTGTATCGATTCGCACTAAAGTGTATCGGTGATCACAAATTTTCATGTTTATGAACGTTCGGAAACGACATCACTCGATTGTAGGTTATAATCTCGAATCGCACGTCGGAAAGCTGTTCTGTTCGAAATGTCAGTGAATGTTGATAAAATGTATCGATTCACACAAAAGTGTATCGGTGATCTCCAATTTTCACGTTTATGAACGTTCGGAAACGACATCACTCGATTGTAGGTTATAATCTCGAATCGCACGTCGGAAAGCTGTTCTGTTCGAAATGTCAGTGAATGTTGATAAAATGTATCGATTCACACAAAAGTGTATCGGTGATCTCCAATTTTCACGTTTATGAACGTTCGGAAACGGCATCACTCGATTGTAATGTATTATCTCGATTCGCACATCGGAAAGCTATTCAGAACGAAATGTCAGTGAACCTTGTTAATTTGTATCGAATCGCACAAAAGTGTATCGGTGATCACAAATTTTCATGTCTATGAACGTTCGGAAACGACATCACTCGATTGTAGGTTATGATCTCGAATCGCACGTCGGAAAGCTGTTCTGTTCGAAATGTCAGTGAATGTTGATAAAATGTATCGATTCACACAAAAGTGTATCGGTGATCTCCAATTTTCACGTTTATGAACGTTCGGAAACGGCATCACTCGATTGTAATGTATTATCTCGATTCGCACATCGGAAAGCTATTCAGAACGAAATGTCAGTGAACCTTGTTAATTTGTATCGAATCGCACAAAAGTGTATCGGTGATCACAAATTTTCATGTCTATGAACGTTCGGAAACGACATCACTCGATTGTAGGATATGATCTCGAATCGCACGTCGGAAAGCTGTTCTGTTCGAAATGTCAGTGAATGTTGATAAAATGTATCGATTCACACAAAAGTGTATCGGTGATCTCCAATTTTCACGTTTATGAACGGTCGGAAACGACATCACTCGATTGTAAGTTATGATATCGAATCGCACATCGAAAAGCTGCTCTTTTCGAAATGTCAGTGAATATTGTTAAACTGTATCGATTCACACAAAAGTGTATCGGTGATCTCCAATTTTCACGTTTATGAACGTTAGGAAACGACATCACTCGATTGTAATGTATTATCTCGATTCGCACATCGGAAAGCTATTCAGAACGAAATGTCCGTGAACCTTGTTAATTTGTATCGATTCGCACAAAAGTGTATCGGTGATCACAAATTTTCATGTCTATGAACGTTCGGAAACGACATCACTCGATTGTAGGTTATGATCTCGAATCGCACGTCGGAAAGCTGTTCTGTTCGAAATGTCAGTGAATGTTGATAAATTGTATCGATTCACACAAAAGTGTATGGGTGATCACAAATTTTCATGATTATGAACGTTCGGAAACGACATCACTCGATTGTAATGTATTATCTCGATTCGCACATCGGAAAGCTATTCAGAACGAAATGTCCGTGAACCTTGTTAATTTCCATCGATTCGCACAAAAGTGTATTGGTGATCACAAATTTTCATGTTTATGAACGTTCGGAAACGACATCACTCGTATGTAGGTTATGATCTCGAATCGCACGTCGGAAAGCTGTTCGGTTCGCTAGGTCAGTGAATGTTGTTTAATTGAATCGATTCACACAAAAGTGTATCGGTGATCACCAATTTTCATGTTCATGAACGTTCGGAAACGACATCACTCGATTGTAAGTTATGATCTCGATCAGCACATCGGAAAGCGATTGAGAACGAAATGTCAGTGAATCTTGTTAATTTCTATCGATTCACACAAAAGTCAATCCGTGTTCACCAATTTTCATGTTTATGTACGTTCGGAAACGACATAACTCGATTGTAAGTTATGATCTCAAATCGCACGTCAGAAAGCGATTCTGTTCGAAATGTCATAGAATCTTGTTAATTTGTGATGACTTGAACAAAAAGTTTATCGTGATCACCGTTTTTCGTGTATACGAACTTTCGGAGACGACATCACTCGATTGTAAGTTATGATCTCGAATCGCACGTCGGAAACCGATTCTGTTCGAATTGTCAGTGAATCTTGATAAATTGTAGCGATTCTCACAAAAGTTTATTTGTGATCACCAATTTTCATATTTGTGAACGTTCAGAAACGACATCGTTCGATTGTCAGTTCCGGTCTCGAATCGCATCTCGGATTGCGATTCTGATAGAAATGTCGGAAAAAATTGTTGATTTGTAACGATTAACAGAAAAGATTATCGCTGATTACCTATTTTCATGTTTATGAAAGATTGGAAACGGTCACCGATAAACGTCACATATCAACAATTTTACAGACATTTAGTATTGCAATCCGAAGGGCTATTTGAGATCTGAACTGGCAATCGAGCGATGAAAACGTTTCCGAACGTTCATAAACATGAAGTTGGTGATCACCAACAAAATTTTTGTTCCATTCATGACAAATTATCAATATTCAATGACATTTCGATTCGAGATCATAAATTACAATCGAGTGATGTCGTTTCCGAACGTTCATAAACGTGCAAATTGGTGATCACCGATACACTTTTGTGTGAATCTATACAATTTAACAACATTCACTGACATTTCGAACAGAACAGCTTTCCGACGTGCGATCCGAGATCATAACTTACAATCGAGTGATGTCATTTCCGAACGTTCATAAACGTGAAAATTGGTCATCACTGATACACTTTTGTGTGAATCGACACAATTTAACAACATTCACTGACATTTCGAACAGAACAGCTTTCCGACGTGCGATTCGAGATCATACCTTACAATCGAGTGATGTCGTTTCCGAACGTTCATGAACATGAAAATTGGTGATCACCTATACACTTTTGTGTCAATCGACACAAATTAACCAGATTCACTGACATTTCGTTCTGAATCGCTTTCCGATGTGCGAATCGCGATCACAGCTTACAATCGAGTGTTGTCGTTTCCGAACGTTCATAAACATGAAGAACGGTGATCACCGATACATTTTTGTGAGAATCGCAACAAATCAAGAAGATTCACTGACATTTCGAACAAAATCAGATTCCTACGTGCGATTCGAGATCACACCTTACAATCGAGTGGTGTCGTTTCCGAACGTTCATAAACGTGAAAATTGGTGATCACCGATACACTTTTGTGTGAATCGATACAATTTAACAACATTCACTGACATTTCGAACAGAACAGCCTTCCGACGAGCGATTCGAGATCATACCTTACAATCGAGTGATGTAGTTTTCGAACGTTCATAAACGTGAAAATTGGTGATCACCGATACACTTTTGTGTGAATCGATACAATTTTACAACATTCACTGACATTTCGAACAGAACAGCCTTCCGACGAGCGATTCGAGATCATACCTTACAATCGAGTGATGTCGTTTCCGAACGTTCATGAACATGAAAATTGGTCATCACCGATACACTTTTGTGTGAATCGACACAAATTAACCAGATTCACTGACATTTCGTTCTGAATCGCTTTCCGATGTGCGAATCGCGATCACAGCTTACAATCGAGTGTTTTTGTTTCCGAACGTTCATAAACATGAAGAAGGGTGATCGCCGATAGATTTTTGTGAGAATCGCAACAAATCAAGAAGATTCACTGACATTTCGAACAAAATCAGATTCCCACGTGCGATTCGAGATCATAACTTACAATCGAGTGATGTCATTTCGGAACGTTCATAAACGTGAAAATTGGTGATCACCGATACACTTTTGTGTGAATCGATACAATTTAACAACATTCACTGACATTTCGAACAGAACAGCTTTCCGACGTGCGATTCGAGATCATACCTTACAATCGAGTGATGTCGTTTCCGAACGTTCATGAACATGAAAATTGGTGATCACCTATACACTTTTGTGTGAATCGACACAAATTAACCAGATTCACTGTCATTTCGTTCTGAATCGCTTTCCGATGTGCGAATCGCGATCACAGCTTACAATCGTGTGTTGTCGTTTCCGAACGTTCATAAACATGAAGAACGGTGATCACCGATAGATTTTTGCGAGAATCGCAACAAATCAAGAAGATTCACTGACATTTCGAACAAAATCAGATTCCGACGTGCGATTCGAGATCATAACTTACAATCGAGTGATGTCATTTCGGAACGTTCATAAACGTGGAAATTGGAAATCACCGATACACTTTTGTGTGAATCGATTCAATTTAACAACATTCACGGACATTTCGAACAGAACAGCTTTCCGACGTGCGATTCGAGATCATAACCTACAATCGAGTGATGTCGTTTCCGAACGTTCATAAACATGAAAATTTGTGATCACCAATTCACTTTTGTGCGAATCGATGGAAATTAACAGGATTCACTGACATTTCGTTCTGAATCGCTTTCCGATGTGCGAATCGAGATAATAATCGAGTGATGTCGTTTCCGAACGTTCATAAACGTGAAAATTGGAGTTCACCGATACACTTTTGTGTGAATCGATACATTTTATCAACATTCACTGACATTTCGAACAGAACAGCTTTCCGACGTGCGATTCGAGATCATACCTTACGATCGAGTGATGTCGTTTCCGAACGTTCATAAACATGAAGAACGGTGATCACCGATAGATTTTTGCGAGAATCGCAACAAATCAAGAAGATTCACTGACATTTCGAACAAAATCAGATTCCGACCTGCGATTCGAGAACATAACTTACAATCGAGTGATGTAGTTTTCGAACGTTCATAAACGTGAAAATTGGTGATCACCGATACACTTTTGTGTGAATCGATACAATTTTACAACATTCTCTGACATTTCGAACAGAACAGCCTTCCGACGAGCGATTCGAGATCATACCTTACAATCGAGTGATGTCGTTTCCGAAAGTTCATGAACATGAAAATTGGTGATCACCGATACACTTTTGTGTGAATCGATACAATTTAACAACATTCACTGACATTTCGAACAGAACAGCTTTCCGACGTGCGATTCGAGATCATACCTTACAATCGAGTGATGTCGTTTCCGAACGTTCATGAACATGAAAATTGGTGATCACCGATACACTTTTGTGTAAATCGATACAATTTAACAACATTCACTGACATTTCGAACAGAACAGCTTTCCAACGTGCGATTCGAGATCATACCTTAGAATTGAGTGATGTCGTTTCCGAACGTTCATAAACATTAAGAACGGTGATCACCGATACACTTTTGTGTGAATCGATACAATTTAACAACATTCACTGACATTTCGACTAGCATCGCTTTCCGACGTGCGATTCGAGATCATTACACGTCGGAAAACGATTCAGAACGAAATGACAGTGAACGTTGTTAATTTGAATCGATTCGCACTAAAGTGTATCGGTGATCACAAATTTTCATGTTTATGAACGTTCGGAAACGACATCACTCGATTGTAGGTTATAATCTCGAATCGCACGTCGGAAAGCTGTTCTGTTCGAAATGTCAGTGAATGTTGATAAAATGTATCGATTCACACAAAAGTGTATCGGTGATCTCCAATTTTCACGTTTATGAACGTTCGGAAACGACATCACTCGATTGTAATGTATTATCTCGATTCGCACATCGGAAAGCTATTCAGAACGAAATGTCAGTGAACCTTGTTAATTTGTATCGATTCGCACAAAAGTGTATCGGTGATCACAAATTTTAATGTTTATGAACGTTCGGAAACGACATCACTCGATTGTAGGTTATAATCTCGAATCGCACGTCGGAAAGCTGTTCTGTTCGAAATGTCAGTGAATGTTGATAAAATGTATCGATTCACACAAAAGTGTATCGGTGATCTCCAATTTTCACGTTTATGAACGTTCGGAAACGACATCACTCGATTGTAATGTATTATCTCGATTCGCACATCGGAAAGCTATTCAGAACGAAATGTCAGTGAATCCTGTTAATTTCCATCGATTCGCACAAAAGTGTATTGGTGATCACAAATTTTCATGTTTATGAACGTTCGGAAACGACATCACTCCATTGTAGGTTATGATCTCGAATCGCACGTCGGAAAGCTGTTCTGTTCGAAATGTCAGTGAATGTTGTTAAATTGAATCGATTCACACAAAAGTGTATCGGTGATCTCCAATTTTCACGTTTATGAACGGTCGGAAACGACATCACTCGATTGTAAGTTATGATATCGAATCGCACATCGAAAAGCTGCTCTTTTCGAAATGTCAGTGAATATTGTTAAACTGTATCGATTCACACAAAAGTGTATCGGTGATCTCCAATTTTCACGTTTATGAACGTTCGGAAACGACATCACTCGATTGTAATGTATTATCTCGATTCGCACATCGGAAAGCTATTCAGAACGAAATGTCCGTGAACCTTGTTAATTTGTATCGATTCGCACAAAAGTGTATCGGTGATCACAAATTTTCATGTCTATGAACGTTCGGAAACGACATCACTCGATTGTAGGTTATGATCTCGAATCGCACGTCGGAAAGCTGTTCTGTTCGAAATGTCAGTGAATGTTGATAAATTGTATCGATTCACACAAAAGTGTATGGGTGATCACAAATTTTCATGTTTATGAACGTTCGGAAACGACATCACTCGATTGTAATGTATTATCTCGATTCGCACATCGGAAAGCTATTCAGAACGAAATGTCCGTGAACCTTGTTAATTTCCATCGATTCGCACTAAAGTGTATTGGTGATCACAAATTTTCATGTTTATGAACGTTCGGAAACGACATCACTCGATTGTAGGTTATGATCTCGAATCGCACGTCGGAAAGCTGTTCTGTTCGAAATGTCAGTGAATGTTGTTTAATTGAATCGATTCACACAAAAGTGTATCGGTGATCACCAATTTTCATGTTCATGAACGTTCGGAAACGACATCACTCGATTGTAAGTTATGATCTCGATCAGCACATCGGAAAGCGATTGAGAACGAAATGTCAGTGAATCTTGTTAATTTCTATCGATTCACACAAAAGTCAATCCGTGTTCACCAATTTTCATGTTTATGCACGTTCGGAAACGACATAACTCGATTGTAAGTTATGATCTCAAATCGCACGTCAGAAAGCGATTCTTGTTCGAAATGTCATAGAATCTTGTTAATTTGTGATGACTTGAACAAAAAGTTTATCGTGATCACCGTTTTTCATGTATACGAACTTTCGGAGACGACATCACTCGATTGTAAGTTATGATCTCGAATCGCACGTCGGAAACCGATTCTGTTCGAATTGTCAGTGAATCTTGATAATTTGTAGCGATTCTCACAAAAGTTTATTTGTGATCACCAATTTTCATATTTGTGAACGTTCAGAAACGACATCGTTCGATTGTCAGTTCCGGTCTCGAATCGCATCTCCGATTGCGATTCTGATAGAAATGTCGGAAAAAATTGTTGATTTGTAACGATTAACAGAAAAGATTATCGCTGATTACCTATTTTCATGTTTATGAAAGATTGGAAACGGTCACCGATAAACGTCACATATCAACAATTTTACAGACATTTAGTATTGCAATCCGAAGGGCTATTTGAGATCTGAACTGGCAATCGAGCGATGAAAACGTTTCCGAACGTTCATAAACATGAAGTTGGTGATCACCAACAAAATTTTTGTTCAATTCATGACAAATTAACAATATTCAATGACATTTCGATTCGAGATCATAAATTACAATCCAGTGATGTCGTTTCCGAACGTTCATAAACGTGCAAATTGGTGATCACCGATACACTTTTGTGTGAATCTATACAATTTAACAACATTCACTGACGTTTCGAACAGAACAGCTTTCCGACGTGCGATCCGAGATCATACCTTACAATCGAGTGATGTCGTTTCCGAACGTTCATGAACATGAAAATTGGTGATGACCTATACACTTTTGTGTGAATCGACACAAATTAACCAGATTCACTGACATTTCGTTCTGAATCGCTTTCCGATGTGCGAATCGCGATCACAGCTTACAATCGAGTGTTGTCGTTTCCGAACGTTCATAAACATGAAGAACGGTGATCACCGATAGATTTTTGCGTGGATCGCAACAAATCAAGAAGATTCACTGACATTTCGAACAAAATCAGATTCCGACCTGCGATTCGAGAACATAACTTACAATCGAGTGATGTAGTTTTCGAACGTTCATAAACGTGAAAATTGGTGATCACCGATACACTTTTGTGTGAATCGATACAATTTTACAACATTCACTGACATTTCGAACAGAACAGCCTTCCGACGAGCGATTCGAGATCATACCTTACAATCGAGTGATGTCGTTTCCGAACGTTCATGAACATGAAAATTGGTGATCACCGATACACTTTTGTGTGAATCGATACAATTTTACAACATTCACTGACATTTCGAACAGAACAGCCTTCCGACGAGCGATTCGAGATCATACCTTACAATCGAGTGATGTCGTTTCCGAAAGTTCATGAACATGAAAATTGGTGATCACCGATACACTTTTGTGTGAATCGATACAATTTAACAACATTCACTGACATTTCGAACAGAACAGCTTTCCGACGTGCGATTCGAGATCATACCTTACAATCGAGTGATGTCGTTTCCGAACGTTCATGAACATGAAAATTGGTGATCACCGATACACTTTTGTGTAAATCGATACAATTTAACAACATTCACTGACATTTCGAACAGAACAGCTTTCCAACGTGCGATTCGAGATCATACCTTAGAATTGAGTGATGTCGTTTCCGAACGTTCATAAACATTAAGAACGGTGATCACCGATACACTTTTGTGTGAATCGATACAATTTAACAACATTCACTGACATTTCGACTAGCATCGCTTTCCGACGTGCGATTCGAGATCATTACACGTCGGAAAACGATTCAGAACGAAATGACAGTGAACGTTGTTAATTTGAATCGATTCGCACTAAAGTGTATCGGTGATCACAAATTTTCATGTTTATGAACGTTCGGAAACGACATCACTCGATTGTAGGTTATAATCTCGAATCGCACGTCGGAAAGCTGTTCTGTTCGAAATGTCAGTGAATGTTGATAAAATGTATCGATTCACACAAAAGTGTATCGGTGATCTCCAATTTTCACGTTTATGAACGTTCGGAAACGACATCACTCGATTGTAATGTATTATCTCGATTCGCACATCGGAAAGCTATTCAGAACGAAATGTCAGTGAACCTTTTTAATTTGTATCGATTCGCACAAAAGTGTATCGGTGATCACAAATTTTAATGTTTATGAACGTTCGGAAACGACATCACTCGAATGTAGGTTATAATCTCGAATCGCACGTCGGAAAGCTGTTCTGTTCGAAATGTCAGTGAATGTTGATAAAATGTATCGATTCACACAAAAGTGTATCGGTGATCTCCAATTTTCACGTTTATGAACGTTCGGAAACGACATCACTCGATTGTAATGTATTATCTCGATTCGCACATCGGAAAGCTATTCAGAACGAAATGTCAGTGAATCCTGTTAATTTCCATCGATTCGCACAAAAGTGTATTGGTGATCACAAATTTTCATGTTTATGAACGTTCGGAAACGACATCACTCGATTGTAGGTTATAATCTCGAATCGCACGTCGGAAAGCTGTTCTGTTCGAAATGTCAGTGAATGTTGATAAAATGTATCGATTCACACAAAAGTGTATCGGTGATCTCCAATTTTCACGTTTATGAACGTTCGGAAACGACATCACTCGATTGTAATGTATTATCTCGATTCGCACATCGGAAAGCTATTCAGAACGAAATGTCCGTGAACCTTGTTAATTTGTATCGATTCGCACAAAAGTGTATCGGTGATCACAAATTTTCATGTTTATGAACGTTCGGAAACGACATCACTCGATTGTAGGTTATAATCTCGAATCGCACGTCGGAAAGCTGTTCTGTTCGAAATGTCAGTGAATGTTGATAAAATGTATCGATTCACACAAAAGTGTATCGGTGATCTCCAATTTTCACGTTTATGAACGTTCGGAAACGGCATCACTCGATTGTAATGTATTATCTCGATTCGCACATCGGAAAGCTATTCAGAACGAAATGTCAGTGAACCTTGTTAATTTGTATCGAATCGCACAAAAGTGTATCGGTGATCACAAATTTTCATGTCTATGAACGTTCGGAAACGACATCACTCGATTGTAGGTTATGATCTCGAATCGCACGTCGGAAAGCTGTTCTGTTCGAAATGTCAGTGAATGTTGATAAAATGTATCGATTCACACAAAAGTGTATCGGTGATCTCCAATTTTCACGTTTATGAACGTTCGGAAACGGCATCACTCGATTGTAATGTATTATCTCGATTCGCACATCGGAAAGCTATTCAGAACGAAATGTCAGTGAACCTTGTTAATTTGTATCGAATCGCACAAAAGTGTATCGGTGATCACAAATTTTCATGTCTATGAACGTTCGGAAACGACATCACTCGATTGTAGGATATGATCTCGAATCGCACGTCGGAAAGCTGTTCTGTTCGAAATGTCAGTGAATGTTGATAAAATGTATCGATTCACACAAAAGTGTATCGGTGATCTCCAATTTTCACGTTTATGAACGGTCGGAAACGACATCACTCGATTGTAAGTTATGATATCGAATCGCACATCGAAAAGCTGCTCTTTTCGAAATGTCAGTGAATATTGTTAAACTGTATCGATTCACACAAAAGTGTATCGGTGATCTCCAATTTTCACGTTTATGAACGTTAGGAAACGACATCACTCGATTGTAATGTATTATCTCGATTCGCACATCGGAAAGCTATTCAGAACGAAATGTCCGTGAACCTTGTTAATTTGTATCGATTCGCACAAAAGTGTATCGGTGATCACAAATTTTCATGTCTATGAACGTTCGGAAACGACATCACTCGATTGTAGGTTATGATCTCGAATCGCACGTCGGAAAGCTGTTCTGTTCGAAATGTCAGTGAATGTTGATAAATTGTATCGATTCACACAAAAGTGTATGGGTGATCACAAATTTTCATGATTATGAACGTTCGGAAACGACATCACTCGATTGTAATGTATTATCTCGATTCGCACATCGGAAAGCTATTCAGAACGAAATGTCCGTGAACCTTGTTAATTTCCATCGATTCGCACAAAAGTGTATTGGTGATCACAAATTTTCATGTTTATGAACGTTCGGAAACGACATCACTCGTATGTAGGTTATGATCTCGAATCGCACGTCGGAAAGCTGTTCGGTTCGCTAGGTCAGTGAATGTTGTTTAATTGAATCGATTCACACAAAAGTGTATCGGTGATCACCAATTTTCATGTTCATGAACGTTCGGAAACGACATCACTCGATTGTAAGTTATGATCTCGATCAGCACATCGGAAAGCGATTGAGAACGAAATGTCAGTGAATCTTGTTAATTTCTATCGATTCACACAAAAGTCAATCCGTGTTCACCAATTTTCATGTTTATGTACGTTCGGAAACGACATAACTCGATTGTAAGTTATGATCTCAAATCGCACGTCAGAAAGCGATTCTGTTCGAAATGTCATAGAATCTTGTTAATTTGTGATGACTTGAACAAAAAGTTTATCGTGATCACCGTTTTTCATGTATACGAACTTTCGGAGACGACATCACTCGATTGTAAGTTATGATCTCGAATCGCACGTCGGAAACCGATTCTGTTCGAATTGTCAGTGAATCTTGATAAATTGTAGCGATTCTCACAAAAGTTTATTTGTGATCACCAATTTTCATATTTGTGAACGTTCAGAAACGACATCGTTCGATTGTCAGTTCCGGTCTCGAATCGCATCTCGGATTGCGATTCTGATAGAAATGTCGGAAAAAATTGTTGATTTGTAACGATTAACAGAAAAGATTATCGCTGATTACCTATTTTCATGTTTATGAAAGATTGGAAACGGTCACCGATAAACGTCACATATCAACAATTTTACAGACATTTAGTATTGCAATCCGAAGGGCTATTTGAGATCTGAACTGGCAATCGAGCGATGAAAACGTTTCCGAACGTTCATAAACATGAAGTTGGTGATCACCAACAAAATTTTTGTTCCATTCATGACAAATTATCAATATTCAATGACATTTCGATTCGAGATCATAAATTACAATCGAGTGATGTCGTTTCCGAACGTTCATAAACGTGCAAATTGGTGATCACCGATACACTTTTGTGTGAATCTATACAATTTAACAACATTCACTGACATTTCGAACAGAACAGCTTTCCGACGTGCGATCCGAGATCATAACTTACAATCGAGTGATGTCATTTCCGAACGTTCATAAACGTGAAAATTGGTCATCACTGATACACTTTTGTGTGAATCGACACAATTTAACAACATTCACTGACATTTCGAACAGAACAGCTTTCCGACGTGCGATTCGAGATCATACCTTACAATCGAGTGATGTCGTTTCCGAACGTTCATGAACATGAAAATTGGTGATCACCTATACACTTTTGTGTCAATCGACACAAATTAACCAGATTCACTGACATTTCGTTCTGAATCGCTTTCCGATGTGCGAATCGCGATCACAGCTTACAATCGAGTGTTGTCGTTTCCGAACGTTCATAAACATGAAGAACGGTGATCACCGATACATTTTTGTGAGAATCGCAACAAATCAAGAAGATTCACTGACATTTCGAACAAAATCAGATTCCTACGTGCGATTCGAGATCACACCTTACAATCGAGTGGTGTCGTTTCCGAACGTTCATAAACGTGAAAATTGGTGATCACCGATACACTTTTGTGTGAATCGATACAATTTTACAACATTCACTGACATTTCGAACAGAACAGCCTTCCGACGAGCGATTCGAGATCATACCTTACAATCGAGTGATGTCGTTTCCGAACGTTCATGAACATGAAAATTGGTCATCACCGATACACTTTTGTGTGAATCGACACAAATTAACCAGATTCACTGACATTTCGTTCTGAATCGCTTTCCGATGTGCGAATCGCGATCACAGCTTACAATCGAGTGTTTTTGTTTCCGAACGTTCATAAACATGAAGAAGGGTGATCGCCGATAGATTTTTGTGAGAATCGCAACAAATCAAGAAGATTCACTGACATTTCGAACAAAATCAGATTCCCACGTGCGATTCGAGATCATAACTTACAATCGAGTGATGTCATTTCGGAACGTTCATAAACGTGAAAATTGGTGATCACCGATACACTTTTGTGTGAATCGATACAATTTAACAACATTCACTGACATTTCGAACAGAACAGCTTTCCGACGTGCGATTCGAGATCATACCTTACAATCGAGTGATGTCGTTTCCGAACGTTCATGAACATGAAAATTGGTGATCACCTATACACTTTTGTGTGAATCGACACAAATTAACCAGATTCACTGTCATTTCGTTCTGAATCGCTTTCCGATGTGCGAATCGCGATCACAGCTTACAATCGTGTGTTGTCGTTTCCGAACGTTCATAAACATGAAGAACGGTGATCACCGATAGATTTTTGCGAGAATCGCAACAAATCAAGAAGATTCACTGACATTTCGAACAAAATCAGATTCCGACGTGCGATTCGAGATCATAACTTACAATCGAGTGATGTCATTTCGGAACGTTCATAAACGTGGAAATTGGAAATCACCGATACACTTTTGTGTGAATCGATTCAATTTAACAACATTCACGGACATTTCGAACAGAACAGCTTTCCGACGTGCGATTCGAGATCATAACCTACAATCGAGTGATGTCGTTTCCGAACGTTCATAAACATGAAAATTTGTGATCACCAATTCACTTTTGTGCGAATCGATGGAAATTAACAGGATTCACTGACATTTCGTTCTGAATCGCTTTCCGATGTGCGAATCGAGATAATAATCGAGTGATGTCGTTTCCGAACGTTCATAAACGTGAAAATTGGAGTTCACCGATACACTTTTGTGTGAATCGATACATTTTATCAACATTCACTGACATTTCGAACAGAACAGCTTTCCGACGTGCGATTCGAGATCATACCTTACGATCGAGTGATGTCGTTTCCGAACGTTCATAAACATGAAGAACGGTGATCACCGATAGATTTTTGCGAGAATCGCAACAAATCAAGAAGATTCACTGACATTTCGAACAAAATCAGATTCCGACCTGCGATTCGAGAACATAACTTACAATCGAGTGATGTAGTTTTCGAACGTTCATAAACGTGAAAATTGGTGATCACCGATACACTTTTGTGTGAATCGATACAATTTTACAACATTCACTGACATTTCGAACAGAACAGCCTTCCGACGAGCGATTCGAGATCATACCTTACAATCGAGTGATGTCGTTTCCGAAAGTTCATGAACATGAAAATTGGTGATCACCGATACACTTTTGTGTGAATCGATACAATTTAACAACATTCACTGACATTTCGAACAGAACAGCTTTCCGACGTGCGATTCGAGATCATACCTTACAATCGAGTGATGTCGTTTCCGAACGTTCATGAACATGAAAATTGGTGATCACCGATACACTTTTGTGTAAATCGATACAATTTAACAACATTCACTGACATTTCGAACAGAACAGCTTTCCAACGTGCGATTCGAGATCATACCTTAGAATTGAGTGATGTCGTTTCCGAACGTTCATAAACATTAAGAACGGTGATCACCGATACACTTTTGTGTGAATCGATACAATTTAACAACATTCACTGACATTTCGACTAGCATCGCTTTCCGACGTGCGATTCGAGATCATTACACGTCGGAAAACGATTCAGAACGAAATGACAGTGAACGTTGTTAATTTGAATCGATTCGCACTAAAGTGTATCGGTGATCACAAATTTTCATGTTTATGAACGTTCGGAAACGACATCACTCGATTGTAGGTTATAATCTCGAATCGCACGTCGGAAAGCTGTTCTGTTCGAAATGTCAGTGAATGTTGATAAAATGTATCGATTCACACAAAAGTGTATCGGTGATCTCCAATTTTCACGTTTATGAACGTTCGGAAACGACATCACTCGATTGTAATGTATTATCTCGATTCGCACATCGGAAAGCTATTCAGAACGAAATGTCAGTGAACCTTGTTAATTTGTATCGATTCGCACAAAAGTGTATCGGTGATCACAAATTTTAATGTTTATGAACGTTCGGAAACGACATCACTCGATTGTAGGTTATAATCTCGAATCGCACGTCGGAAAGCTGTTCTGTTCGAAATGTCAGTGAATGTTGATAAAATGTATCGATTCACACAAAAGTGTATCGGTGATCTCCAATTTTCACGTTTATGAACGTTCGGAAACGACATCACTCGATTGTAGGTTATAATCTCGAATCGCACGTCGGAAAGCTGTTCTGTTCGAAATGTCAGTGAATGTTGATAAAATGTATCGATTCACACAAAAGTGTATCGGTGATCTCCAATTTTCACGTTTATGAACGTTCGGAAACGACATCACTCGATTGTAATGTATTATCTCGATTCGCACATCGGAAAGCTATTCAGAACGAAATGTCAGTGAATCCTGTTAATTTCCATCGATTCGCACAAAAGTGTATTGGTGATCACAAATTTTCATGTTTATGAACGTTCGGAAACGACATCACTCCATTGTAGGTTATGATCTCGAATCGCACGTCGGAAAGCTGTTCTGTTCGAAATGTCAGTGAATGTTGTTAAATTGAATCGATTCACACAAAAGTGTATCGGTGATCTCCAATTTTCACGTTTATGAACGGTCGGAAACGACATCACTCGATTGTAAGTTATGATATC
Organism: Venturia canescens; assembly: GCF_019457755.1. Classification (NCBI taxonomy): domain Eukaryota; kingdom Metazoa; phylum Arthropoda; class Insecta; order Hymenoptera; family Ichneumonidae; genus Venturia; species Venturia canescens. The sequence goes on along the minus strand of NC_057429.1, from coordinate 135,269 downwards.
GAATCGCACATCGAAAAGCTGCTCTTTTCGAAATGTCAGTGAATATTGTTAAACTGTATCGATTCACACAAAAGTGTATCGGTGATCTCCAATTTTCACGTTTATGAACGTTCGGAAACGACATCACTCGATTGTAATGTATTATCTCGATTCGCACATCGGAAAGCTATTCAGAACGAAATGTCCGTGAACCTTGTTAATTTGTATCGATTCGCACAAAAGTGTATCGGTGATCACAAATTTTCATGTCTATGAACGTTCGGAAACGACATCACTCGATTGTAGGTTATGATCTCGAATCGCACGTCGGAAAGCTGTTCTGTTCGAAATGTCAGTGAATGTTGATAAATTGTATCGATTCACACAAAAGTGTATGGGTGATCACAAATTTTCATGTTTATGAACGTTCGGAAACGACATCACTCGATTGTAATGTATTATCTCGATTCGCACATCGGAAAGCTATTCAGAACGAAATGTCCGTGAACCTTGTTAATTTCCATCGATTCGCACTAAAGTGTATTGGTGATCACAAATTTTCATGTTTATGAACGTTCGGAAACGACATCACTCGATTGTAGGTTATGATCTCGAATCGCACGTCGGAAAGCTGTTCTGTTCGAAATGTCAGTGAATGTTGTTTAATTGAATCGATTCACACAAAAGTGTATCGGTGATCACCAATTTTCATGTTCATGAACGTTCGGAAACGACATCACTCGATTGTAAGTTATGATCTCGATCAGCACATCGGAAAGCGATTGAGAACGAAATGTCAGTGAATCTTGTTAATTTCTATCGATTCACACAAAAGTCAATCCGTGTTCACCAATTTTCATGTTTATGCACGTTCGGAAACGACATAACTCGATTGTAAGTTATGATCTCAAATCGCACGTCAGAAAGCGATTCTTGTTCGAAATGTCATAGAATCTTGTTAATTTGTGATGACTTGAACAAAAAGTTTATCGTGATCACCGTTTTTCATGTATACGAACTTTCGGAGACGACATCACTCGATTGTAAGTTATGATCTCGAATCGCACGTCGGAAACCGATTCTGTTCGAATTGTCAGTGAATCTTGATAATTTGTAGCGATTCTCACAAAAGTTTATTTGTGATCACCAATTTTCATATTTGTGAACGTTCAGAAACGACATCGTTCGATTGTCAGTTCCGGTCTCGAATCGCATCTCCGATTGCGATTCTGATAGAAATGTCGGAAAAAATTGTTGATTTGTAACGATTAACAGAAAAGATTATCGCTGATTACCTATTTTCATGTTTATGAAAGATTGGAAACGGTCACCGATAAACGTCACATATCAACAATTTTACAGACATTTAGTATTGCAATCCGAAGGGCTATTTGAGATCTGAACTGGCAATCGAGCGATGAAAACGTTTCCGAACGTTCATAAACATGAAGTTGGTGATCACCAACAAAATTTTTGTTCAATTCATGACAAATTAACAATATTCAATGACATTTCGATTCGAGATCATAAATTACAATCCAGTGATGTCGTTTCCGAACGTTCATAAACGTGCAAATTGGTGATCACCGATACACTTTTGTGTGAATCTATACAATTTAACAACATTCACTGACGTTTCGAACAGAACAGCTTTCCGACGTGCGATCCGAGATCATACCTTACAATCGAGTGATGTCGTTTCCGAACGTTCATGAACATGAAAATTGGTGATCACCTATACACTTTTGTGTGAATCGACACAAATTAACCAGATTCACTGACATTTCGTTCTGAATCGCTTTCCGATGTGCGAATCGCGATCACAGCTTACAATCGAGTGTTGTCGTTTCCGAACGTTCATAAACATGAAGAACGGTGATCACCGATAGATTTTTGCGTGGATCGCAACAAATCAAGAAGATTCACTGACATTTCGAACAAAATCAGATTCCGACCTGCGATTCGAGAACATAACTTACAATCGAGTGATGTAGTTTTCGAACGTTCATAAACGTGAAAATTGGTGATCACCGATACACTTTTGTGTGAATCGATACAATTTTACAACATTCACTGACATTTCGAACAGAACAGCCTTCCGACGAGCGATTCGAGATCATACCTTACAATCGAGTGATGTCGTTTCCGAAAGTTCATGAACATGAAAATTGGTGATCACCGATACACTTTTGTGTGAATCGATACAATTTAACAACATTCACTGACATTTCGAACAGAACAGCTTTCCGACGTGCGATTCGAGATCATACCTTACAATCGAGTGATGTCGTTTCCGAACGTTCATGAACATGAAAATTGGTGATCACCGATACACTTTTGTGTAAATCGATACAATTTAACAACATTCACTGACATTTCGAACAGAACAGCTTTCCAACGTGCGATTCGAGATCATACCTTAGAATTGAGTGATGTCGTTTCCGAACGTTCATAAACATTAAGAACGGTGATCACCGATACACTTTTGTGTGAATCGATACAATTTAACAACATTCACTGACATTTCGACTAGCATCGCTTTCCGACGTGCGATTCGAGATCATTACACGTCGGAAAACGATTCAGAACGAAATGACAGTGAACGTTGTTAATTTGAATCGATTCGCACTAAAGTGTATCGGTGATCACAAATTTTCATGTTTATGAACGTTCGGAAACGACATCACTCGATTGTAGGTTATAATCTCGAATCGCACGTCGGAAAGCTGTTCTGTTCGAAATGTCAGTGAATGTTGATAAAATGTATCGATTCACACAAAAGTGTATCGGTGATCTCCAATTTTCACGTTTATGAACGTTCGGAAACGACATCACTCGATTGTAATGTATTATCTCGATTCGCACATCGGAAAGCTATTCAGAACGAAATGTCAGTGAACCTTGTTAATTTGTATCGATTCGCACAAAAGTGTATCGGTGATCACAAATTTTAATGTTTATGAACGTTCGGAAACGACATCACTCGATTGTAGGTTATAATCTCGAATCGCACGTCGGAAAGCTGTTCTGTTCGAAATGTCAGTGAATGTTGATAAAATGTATCGATTCACACAAAAGTGTATCGGTGATCTCCAATTTTCACGTTTATGAACGTTCGGAAACGACATCACTCGATTGTAATGTATTATCTCGATTCGCACATCGGAAAGCTATTCAGAACGAAATGTCAGTGAATCCTGTTAATTTCCATCGATTCGCACAAAAGTGTATTGGTGATCACAAATTTTCATGTTTATGAACGTTCGGAAACGACATCACTCGATTGTAGGTTATGATCTCGAATCGCACGTCGGAAAGCTGTTCTGTTCGAAATGTCAGTGAATGTTGTTAAATTGAATCGATTCACACAAAAGTGTATCGGTGATCTCCAATTTTCACGTTTATGAACGGTCGGAAACGACATCACTCGATTGTAAGTTATGATATCGAATCGCACATCGAAAAGCTGCTCTTTTCGAAATGTCAGTGAATATTGTTAAACTGTATCGATTCACACAAAAGTGTATCGGTGATCTCCAATTTTCACGTTTATGAACGTTCGGAAACGACATCACTCGATTGTAATGTATTATCTCGATTCGCACATCGGAAAGCTATTCAGAACGAAATGTCCGTGAACCTTGTTAATTTGTATCGATTCGCACAAAAGTGTATCGGTGATCACAAATTTTCATGTCTATGAACGTTCGGAAACGACATCACTCGATTGTAGGTTATGATCTCGAATCGCACGTCGGAAAGCTGTTCTGTTCGAAATGTCAGTGAATGTTGATAAATTGTATCGATTCACACAAAAGTGTATGGGTGATCACAAATTTTCATGTTTATGAACGTTCGGAAACGACATCACTCGATTGTAATGTATTATCTCGATTCGCACATCGGAAAGCTATTCAGAACGAAATGTCCGTGAACCTTGTTAATTTCCATCGATTCGCACTAAAGTGTATTGGTGATCACAAATTTTCATGTTTATGAACGTTCGGAAACGACATCACTCGATTGTAGGTTATGATCTCGAATCGCACGTCGGAAAGCTGTTCTGTTCGAAATGTCAGTGAATGTTGTTTAATTGAATCGATTCACACAAAAGTGTATCGGTGATCACCAATTTTCATGTTCATGAACGTTCGGAAACGACATCACTCGATTGTAAGTTATGATCTCGATCAGCACATCGGAAAGCGATTGAGAACGAAATGTCAGTGAATCTTGTTAATTTCTATCGATTCACACAAAAGTCAATCCGTGTTCACCAATTTTCATGTTTATGCACGTTCGGAAACGACATAACTCGATTGTAAGTTATGATCTCAAATCGCACGTCAGAAAGCGATTCTTGTTCGAAATGTCATAGAATCTTGTTAATTTGTGATGACTTGAACAAAAAGTTTATCGTGATCACCGTTTTTCATGTATACGAACTTTCGGAGACGACATCACTCGATTGTAAGTTATGATCTCGAATCGCACGTCGGAAACCGATTCTGTTCGAATTGTCAGTGAATCTTGATAATTTGTAGCGATTCTCACAAAAGTTTATTTGTGATCACCAATTTTCATATTTGTGAACGTTCAGAAACGACATCGTTCGATTGTCAGTTCCGGTCTCGAATCGCATCTCCGATTGCGATTCTGATAGAAATGTCGGAAAAAATTGTTGATTTGTAACGATTAACAGAAAAGATTATCGCTGATTACCTATTTTCATGTTTATGAAAGATTGGAAACGGTCACCGATAAACGTCACATATCAACAATTTTACAGACATTTAGTATTGCAATCCGAAGGGCTATTTGAGATCTGAACTGGCAATCGAGCGATGAAAACGTTTCCGAACGTTCATAAACATGAAGTTGGTGATCACCAACAAAATTTTTGTTCAATTCATGACAAATTAACAATATTCAATGACATTTCGATTCGAGATCATAAATTACAATCCAGTGATGTCGTTTCCGAACGTTCATAAACGTGCAAATTGGTGATCACCGATACACTTTTGTGTGAATCTATACAATTTAACAACATTCACTGACGTTTCGAACAGAACAGCTTTCCGACGTGCGATCCGAGATCATACCTTACAATCGAGTGATGTCGTTTCCGAACGTTCATGAACATGAAAATTGGTGATCACCTATACACTTTTGTGTGAATCGACACAAATTAACCAGATTCACTGACATTTCGTTCTGAATCGCTTTCCGATGTGCGAATCGCGATCACAGCTTACAATCGAGTGTTGTCGTTTCCGAACGTTCATAAACATGAAGAACGGTGATCACCGATAGATTTTTGCGTGGATCGCAACAAATCAAGAAGATTCACTGACATTTCGAACAAAATCAGATTCCGACCTGCGATTCGAGAACATAACTTACAATCGAGTGATGTAGTTTTCGAACGTTCATAAACGTGAAAATTGGTGATCACCGATACACTTTTGTGTGAATCGATACAATTTTACAACATTCACTGACATTTCGAACAGAACAGCCTTCCGACGAGCGATTCGAGATCATACCTTACAATCGAGTGATGTCGTTTCCGAAAGTTCATGAACATGAAAATTGGTGATCACCGATACACTTTTGTGTGAATCGATACAATTTAACAACATTCACTGACATTTCGAACAGAACAGCTTTCCGACGTGCGATTCGAGATCATACCTTACAATCGAGTGATGTCGTTTCCGAACGTTCATGAACATGAAAATTGGTGATCACCGATACACTTTTGTGTAAATCGATACAATTTAACAACATTCACTGACATTTCGAACAGAACAGCTTTCCAACGTGCGATTCGAGATCATACCTTAGAATTGAGTGATGTCGTTTCCGAACGTTCATAAACATTAAGAACGGTGATCACCGATACACTTTTGTGTGAATCGATACAATTTAACAACATTCACTGACATTTCGACTAGCATCGCTTTCCGACGTGCGATTCGAGATCATTACACGTCGGAAAACGATTCAGAACGAAATGACAGTGAACGTTGTTAATTTGAATCGATTCGCACTAAAGTGTATCGGTGATCACAAATTTTCATGTTTATGAACGTTCGGAAACGACATCACTCGATTGTAGGTTATAATCTCGAATCGCACGTCGGAAAGCTGTTCTGTTCGAAATGTCAGTGAATGTTGATAAAATGTATCGATTCACACAAAAGTGTATCGGTGATCTCCAATTTTCACGTTTATGAACGTTCGGAAACGACATCACTCGATTGTAATGTATTATCTCGATTCGCACATCGGAAAGCTATTCAGAACGAAATGTCAGTGAACCTTGTTAATTTGTATCGATTCGCACAAAAGTGTATCGGTGATCACAAATTTTAATGTTTATGAACGTTCGGAAACGACATCACTCGATTGTAGGTTATAATCTCGAATCGCACGTCGGAAAGCTGTTCTGTTCGAAATGTCAGTGAATGTTGATAAAATGTATCGATTCACACAAAAGTGTATCGGTGATCTCCAATTTTCACGTTTATGAACGTTCGGAAACGACATCACTCGATTGTAATGTATTATCTCGATTCGCACATCGGAAAGCTATTCAGAACGAAATGTCAGTGAATCCTGTTAATTTCCATCGATTCGCACAAAAGTGTATTGGTGATCACAAATTTTCATGTTTATGAACGTTCGGAAACGACATCACTCGATTGTAGGTTATGATCTCGAATCGCACGTCGGAAAGCTGTTCTGTTCGAAATGTCAGTGAATGTTGTTAAATTGAATCGATTCACACAAAAGTGTATCGGTGATCTCCAATTTTCACGTTTATGAACGGTCGGAAACGACATCACTCGATTGTAAGTTATGATATCGAATCGCACATCGAAAAGCTGCTCTTTTCGAAATGTCAGTGAATATTGTTAAACTGTATCGATTCACACAAAAGTGTATCGGTGATCTCCAATTTTCACGTTTATGAACGTTCGGAAACGACATCACTCGATTGTAATGTATTATCTCGATTCGCACATCGGAAAGCTATTCAGAACGAAATGTCCGTGAACCTTGTTAATTTGTATCGATTCGCACAAAAGTGTATCGGTGATCACAAATTTTCATGTCTATGAACGTTCGGAAACGACATCACTCGATTGTAGGTTATGATCTCGAATCGCACGTCGGAAAGCTGTTCTGTTCGAAATGTCAGTGAATGTTGATAAATTGTATCGATTCACACAAAAGTGTATGGGTGATCACAAATTTTCATGTTTATGAACGTTCGGAAACGACATCACTCGATTGTAATGTATTATCTCGATTCGCACATCGGAAAGCTATTCAGAACGAAATGTCCGTGAACCTTGTTAATTTCCATCGATTCGCACTAAAGTGTATTGGTGATCACAAATTTTCATGTTTATGAACGTTCGGAAACGACATCACTCGATTGTAGGTTATGATCTCGAATCGCACGTCGGAAAGCTGTTCTGTTCGAAATGTCAGTGAATGTTGTTTAATTGAATCGATTCACACAAAAGTGTATCGGTGATCACCAATTTTCATGTTCATGAACGTTCGGAAACGACATCACTCGATTGTAAGTTATGATCTCGATCAGCACATCGGAAAGCGATTGAGAACGAAATGTCAGTGAATCTTGTTAATTTCTATCGATTCACACAAAAGTCAATCCGTGTTCACCAATTTTCATGTTTATGCACGTTCGGAAACGACATAACTCGATTGTAAGTTATGATCTCAAATCGCACGTCAGAAAGCGATTCTTGTTCGAAATGTCATAGAATCTTGTTAATTTGTGATGACTTGAACAAAAAGTTTATCGTGATCACCGTTTTTCATGTATACGAACTTTCGGAGACGACATCACTCGATTGTAAGTTATGATCTCGAATCGCACGTCGGAAACCGATTCTGTTCGAATTGTCAGTGAATCTTGATAATTTGTAGCGATTCTCACAAAAGTTTATTTGTGATCACCAATTTTCATATTTGTGAACGTTCAGAAACGACATCGTTCGATTGTCAGTTCCGGTCTCGAATCGCATCTCCGATTGCGATTCTGATAGAAATGTCGGAAAAAATTGTTGATTTGTAACGATTAACAGAAAAGATTATCGCTGATTACCTATTTTCATGTTTATGAAAGATTGGAAACGGTCACCGATAAACGTCACATATCAACAATTTTACAGACATTTAGTATTGCAATCCGAAGGGCTATTTGAGATCTGAACTGGCAATCGAGCGATGAAAACGTTTCCGAACGTTCATAAACATGAAGTTGGTGATCACCAACAAAATTTTTGTTCCATTCATGACAAATTATCAATATTCAATGACATTTCGATTCGAGATCATAAATTACAATCGAGTGATGTCGTTTCCGAACGTTCATAAACGTGCAAATTGGTGATCACCGATACACTTTTGTGTGAATCTATACAATTTAACAACATTCACTGACATTTCGAACAGAACAGCTCTCCGACGTGCGATCCGAGATCATAACTTACAATCGAGTGATGTCATTTCCGAACGTTCATAAACGTGAAAATTGGTGATCACCGATACACTTTTGTGTGAATCGACACAATTTAACAACATTCACTGACATTTCGAACAGAACAGCTTTCCGACGTGCGATTCGAGATCATACCTTACAATCGAGTGATGTCGTTTCCGAACGTTCATGAACATGAAAATTGGTGATCACCTATACACTTTTGTGTGAATCGACACAAATTAACCAGATTCACTGACATTTCGTTCTGAATCGCTTTCCGATGTGCGAATCGCGATCACAGCTTACAATCGAGTGTTGTCGTTTCCGAACGTTCATAAACATGAAGAACGGTGATCACCGATAGATTTTGTGAGAATCGCAACAAATCAAGAAGATTCACTGACATTTCGAACAAAATCAGATTCCTACGTGCGATTCGAGATCACACCTTACAATCGAGTGGTGTCGTTTCCGAACGTTCATAAACGTGAAAATTGGTGATCACCGATACACTTTTGTGTGAATCGATACAATTTAACAACATTCACTGACATTTCGAACAGAACAGCTTTCCGACGTGCGATTCGAGATCATACCTTACAATGGAGTGATGTCGTTTCCGAACGTTCATGAACATGAAAATTGGTGATCACCTATACATTTTTTGGGTGAATCGACACAAATTAACCAGATTCACTGTCATTTCGTTCTGAATCGCTTTCCGATGTGCGAATCGCGATCACAGCTTACAATCGTGTGTTGTCGTTTCCGAACGTTCATAAACATGAAGAACGGTGATCACCGATAGATTTTTGCGAGAATCGCAACAAATCAAGAAGATTCACTGACATTTCGAACAAAATCAGATTCCGACGTGCGATTCGAGATCATAACTTACAATCGAGTGATGTCATTTCGGAACGTTCATAAACGTGAAAATTGGTGATCACCGATACACTTTTGTGTGAATCGATACAATTTAACAACATTCACTGACATTTCGAACAGAACAGCTTTCCGACGTGCGATTCGAGATCATACCTTACAATCGAGTGATGTCGTTTCCGAACGTTCATGAACATGAAAATTGGTGATCACCGATACACTTTTGTGTAAATCGATACAATTTAACAACATTCACTGACATTTCGAACAGAACAGCTTTCCAACGTGCGATTCGAGATCATACCTTAGAATTGAGTGATGTCGTTTCCGAACGTTCATAAACATTAAGAACGGTGATCACCGATACACTTTTATGTGAATCGATACAATTTAACAACATTCACTGACATTTCGACTAGCATCGCTTTCCGACGTGCGATTCGAGATCATTACACGTCGGAAAGCGATTCAGAACGAAATGACAGTGAACGTTGTTAATTTGTATCGATTCGCACTAAAGTGTATCGGTGATCACAAATTTTCATGTTTATGAACGTTCGGAAACGACATCACTCGATTGTAGGTTATAATCTCGAATCGCACGTCGGAAAGCTGTTCTGTTCGAAATGTCAGTGAATGTTGATAAAATGTATCGATTCACACAAAAGTGTATCGGTGATCTCCAATTTTCACGTTTATGAACGTTCGGAAACGACATCACTCGATTGTAGGTTATAATCTCGAATCGCACGTCGGAAAGCTGTTCTGTTCGAAATGTCAGTGAATGTTGATAAAATGTATCGATTCACACAAAAGTGTATCGGTGATCTCCAATTTTCACGTTTATGAACGTTCGGAAACGGCATCACTCGATTGTAATGTATTATCTCGATTCGCACATCGGAAAGCTATTCAGAACGAAATGTCAGTGAACCTTGTTAATTTGTATCGAATCGCACAAAAGTGTATCGGTGATCACAAATTTTCATGTCTATGAACGTTCGGAAACGACATCACTCGATTGTAGGTTATGATCTCGAATCGCACGTCGGAAAGCTGTTCTGTTCGAAATGTCAGTGAATGTTGATAAAATGTATCGATTCACACAAAAGTGTATCGGTGATCTCCAATTTTCACGTTTATGAACGTTCGGAAACGGCATCACTCGATTGTAATGTATTATCTCGATTCGCACATCGGAAAGCTATTCAGAACGAAATGTCAGTGAACCTTGTTAATTTGTATCGAATCGCACAAAAGTGTATCGGTGATCACAAATTTTCATGTCTATGAACGTTCGGAAACGACATCACTCGATTGTAGGATATGATCTCGAATCGCACGTCGGAAAGCTGTTCTGTTCGAAATGTCAGTGAATGTTGATAAAATGTATCGATTCACACAAAAGTGTATCGGTGATCTCCAATTTTCACGTTTATGAACGGTCGGAAACGACATCACTCGATTGTAAGTTATGATATCGAATCGCACATCGAAAAGCTGCTCTTTTCGAAATGTCAGTGAATATTGTTAAACTGTATCGATTCACACAAAAGTGTATCGGTGATCTCCAATTTTCACGTTTATGAACGTTAGGAAACGACATCACTCGATTGTAATGTATTATCTCGATTCGCACATCGGAAAGCTATTCAGAACGAAATGTCCGTGAACCTTGTTAATTTGTATCGATTCGCACAAAAGTGTATCGGTGATCACAAATTTTCATGTCTATGAACGTTCGGAAACGACATCACTCGATTGTAGGTTATGATCTCGAATCGCACGTCGGAAAGCTGTTCTGTTCGAAATGTCAGTGAATGTTGATAAATTGTATCGATTCACACAAAAGTGTATGGGTGATCACAAATTTTCATGATTATGAACGTTCGGAAACGACATCACTCGATTGTAAGTTATGATCTCGATCAGCACATCGGAAAGCGATTGAGAACGAAATGTCAGTGAATCTTGTTAATTTCTATCGATTCACACAAAAGTCAATCCGTGTTCACCAATTTTCATGTTTATGTACGTTCGGAAACGACATAACTCGATTGTAAGTTATGATCTCAAATCGCACGTCTGAAAGCGATTCTGTTCGAAATGTCATAGAATCTTGTTAATTTGTGATGACTTGAACAAAAAGTTTATCGTGATCACCGTTTTTCATGTATACGAACTTTCGGAGACGACATCACTCGATTGTAAGTTATGATCTCGAATCGCACGTCGGAAACCGATTCTGTTCGAATTGTCAGTGAATCTTGATAAATTGTAGCGATTCTCACAAAAGTTTATTTGTGATCACCAATTTTCATATTTGTGAACGTTCAGAAACGACATCGTTCGATTGTCAGTTCCGGTCTCGAATCGCATCTCGGATTGCGATTCTGATAGAAATGTCGGAAAAAATTGTTGATTTGTAACGATTAACAGAAAAGATTATCGCTGATTACCTATTTTCATGTTTATGAAAGATTGGAAACGGTCACCGATAAACGTCACATATCAACAATTTTACAGACATTTAGTATTGCAATCCGAAGGGCTATTTGAGATCTGAACTGGCAATCGAGCGATGAAAACGTTTCCCCGAACGTTCATAAACATGAAGTTGGTGATCACCAACAAAATTTTTGTTCCATTCATGACAAATTATCAATATTCAATGACACGGATTGCGATTCTGATAGAAATGTCGGAAAAAATTGTTGATTTGTAACGATTAACAGAAAAGATTATCGCTGATTACCTATTTTCATGTTTATGAAAGATTGGAAACGGTCACCGATAAACGTCACATATCAACAATTTTACAGACATTTAGTATTGCAATCCGAAGGGCTATTTGAGATCAGAACTGGCAATCGAGCGATGAAAACGTTTCCGAACGTTCATAAACATGAAGTTGGTGATCACCAACAAAATTTTTGTTCCATTCATGACAAATTATCAATATTCAATGACATTTCGATTCGAGATCATAAATTACAATCGAGTGATGTCGTTTCCGAACGTTCATAAACGTGCAAATTGGTGATCACCGATACACTTTTGTGTGAATCTATACAATTTAACAACATTCACTGACATTTCGAACAGAACAGCTTTCCGACGTGCGATCCGAGATCATAACTTACAATCGAGTGATGTCATTTCCGAACGTTCATAAACGTGAAAATTGGTCATCACTGATACACTTTTGTGTGAATCGACACAATTTAACAACATTCACTGACATTTCGAACAGAACAGCTTTCCGACGTGCGATTCGAGATCATACCTTACAATCGAGTGATGTCGTTTCCGAACGTTCATGAACATGAAAATTGGTGATCACCTATACACTTTTGTGTCAATCGACACAAATTAACCAGATTCACTGACATTTCGTTCTGAATCGCTTTCCGATGTGCGAATCGCGATCACAGCTTACAATCGAGTGTTGTCGTTTCCGAACGTTCATAAACATGAAGAACGGTGATCACCGATACATTTTTGTGAGAATCGCAACAAATCAAGAAGATTCACTGACATTTCGAACAAAATCAGATTCCTACGTGCGATTCGAGATCACACCTTACAATCGAGTGGTGTCGTTTCCGAACGTTCATAAACGTGAAAATTGGTGATCACCGATACACTTTTGTGTGAATCGATACAATTTAACAACATTCACTGACATTTCGAACAGAACAGCCTTCCGACGAGCGATTCGAGATCATACCTTACAATCGAGTGATGTAGTTTTCGAACGTTCATAAACGTGAAAATTGGTGATCACCGATACACTTTTGTGTGAATCGATACAATTTTACAACATTCACTGACATTTCGAACAGAACAGCCTTCCGACGAGCGATTCGAGATCATACCTTACAATCGAGTGATGTCGTTTCCGAACGTTCATGAACATGAAAATTGGTCATCACCGATACACTTTTGTGTGAATCGACACAAATTAACCAGATTCACTGACATTTCGTTCTGAATCGCTTTCCGATGTGCGAATCGCGATCACAGCTTACAATCGAGTGTTTTTGTTTCCGAACGTTCATAAACATGAAGAAGGGTGATCGCCGATAGATTTTTGTGAGAATCGCAACAAATCAAGAAGATTCACTGACATTTCGAACAAAATCAGATTCCCACGTGCGATTCGAGATCATAACTTACAATCGAGTGATGTCATTTCGGAACGTTCATAAACGTGAAAATTGGTGATCACCGATACACTTTTGTGTGAATCGATACAATTTAACAACATTCACTGACATTTCGAACAGAACAGCTTTCCGACGTGCGATTCGAGATCATACCTTACAATCGAGTGATGTCGTTTCCGAACGTTCATGAACATGAAAATTGGTGATCACCTATACACTTTTGTGTGAATCGACACAAATTAACCAGATTCACTGTCATTTCGTTCTGAATCGCTTTCCGATGTGCGAATCGCGATCACAGCTTACAATCGTGTGTTGTCGTTTCCGAACGTTCATAAACATGAAGAACGGTGATCACCGATAGATTTTTGCGAGAATCGCAACAAATCAAGAAGATTCACTGACATTTCGAACAAAATCAGATTCCGACGTGCGATTCGAGATCATAACTTACAATCGAGTGATGTCATTTCGGAACGTTCATAAACGTGGAAATTGGAAATCACCGATACACTTTTGTGTGAATCGATTCAATTTAACAACATTCACGGACATTTCGAACAGAACAGCTTTCCGACGTGCGATTCGAGATCATAACCTACAATCGAGTGATGTCGTTTCCGAACGTTCATAAACATGAAAATTTGTGATCACCAATTCACTTTTGTGCGAATCGATGGAAATTAACAGGATTCACTGACATTTCGTTCTGAATCGCTTTCCGATGTGCGAATCGAGATAATAATCGAGTGATGTCGTTTCCGAACGTTCATAAACGTGAAAATTGGAGTTCACCGATACACTTTTGTGTGAATCGATACATTTTATCAACATTCACTGACATTTCGAACAGAACAGCTTTCCGACGTGCGATTCGAGATCATACCTTACGATCGAGTGATGTCGTTTCCGAACGTTCATAAACATGAAGAACGGTGATCACCGATAGATTTTTGCGAGAATCGCAACAAATCAAGAAGATTCACTGACATTTCGAACAAAATCAGATTCCGACCTGCGATTCGAGAACATAACTTACAATCGAGTGATGTAGTTTTCGAACGTTCATAAACGTGAAAATTGGTGATCACCGATACACTTTTGTGTGAATCGATACAATTTTACAACATTCACTGACATTTCGAACAGAACAGCCTTCCGACGAGCGATTCGAGATCATACCTTACAATCGAGTGATGTCGTTTCCGAAAGTTCATGAACATGAAAATTGGTGATCACCGATACACTTTTGTGTGAATCGATACAATTTAACAACATTCACTGACATTTCGAACAGAACAGCTTTCCGACGTGCGATTCGAGATCATACCTTACAATCGAGTGATGTCGTTTCCGAACGTTCATGAACATGAAAATTGGTGATCACCGATACACTTTTGTGTAAATCGATACAATTTAACAACATTCACTGACATTTCGAACAGAACAGCTTTCCAACGTGCGATTCGAGATCATACCTTAGAATTGAGTGATGTCGTTTCCGAACGTTCATAAACATTAAGAACGGTGATCACCGATACACTTTTGTGTGAATCGATACAATTTAACAACATTCACTGACATTTCGACTAGCATCGCTTTCCGACGTGCGATTCTAGATCATTACACGTCGGAAAACGATTCAGAACGAAATGACAGTGAACGTTGTTAATTTGAATCGATTCGCACTAAAGTGTATCGGTGATCACAAATTTTCATGTTTATGAACGTTCGGAAACGACATCACTCGATTGTAGGTTATAATCTCGAATCGCACGTCGGAAAGCTGTTCTGTTCGAAATGTCAGTGAATGTTGATAAAATGTATCGATTCACACAAAAGTGTATCGGTGATCTCCAATTTTCACGTTTATGAACGTTCGGAAACGACATCACTCGATTGTAATGTATTATCTCGATTCGCACATCGGAAAGCTATTCAGAACGAAATGTCAGTGAACCTTGTTAATTTGTATCGATTCGCACAAAAGTGTATCGGTGATCACAAATTTTAATGTTTATGAACGTTCGGAAACGACATCACTCGATTGTAGGTTATAATCTCGAATCGCACGTCGGAAAGCTGTTCTGTTCGAAATGTCAGTGAATGTTGATAAAATGTATCGATTCACACAAAAGTGTATCGGTGATCTCCAATTTTCACGTTTATGAACGTTCGGAAACGACATCACTCGATTGTAATGTATTATCTCGATTCGCACATCGGAAAGCTATTCAGAACGAAATGTCAGTGAATCCTGTTAATTTCCATCGATTCGCACAAAAGTGTATTGGTGATCACAAATTTTCATGTTTATGAACGTTCGGAAACGACATCACTCCATTGTAGGTTATGATCTCGAATCGCACGTCGGAAAGCTGTTCTGTTCGAAATGTCAGTGAATGTTGTTAAATTGAATCGATTCACACAAAAGTGTATCGGTGATCTCCAATTTTCACGTTTATGAACGGTCGGAAACGACATCACTCGATTGTAAGTTATGATATCGAATCGCACATCGAAAAGCTGCTCTTTTCGAAATGTCAGTGAATATTGTTAAACTGTATCGATTCACACAAAAGTGTATCGGTGATCTCCAATTTTCACGTTTATGAACGTTCGGAAACGACATCACTCGATTGTAATGTATTATCTCGATTCGCACATCGGAAAGCTATTCAGAACGAAATGTCCGTGAACCTTGTTAATTTGTATCGATTCGCACAAAAGTGTATCGGTGATCACAAATTTTCATGTCTATGAACGTTCGGAAACGACATCACTCGATTGTAGGTTATGATCTCGAATCGCACGTCGGAAAGCTGTTCTGTTCGAAATGTCAGTGAATGTTGATAAATTGTATCGATTCACACAAAAGTGTATGGGTGATCACAAATTTTCATGTTTATGAACGTTCGGAAACGACATCACTCGATTGTAATGTATTATCTCGATTCGCACATCGGAAAGCTATTCAGAACGAAATGTCCGTGAACCTTGTTAATTTCCATCGATTCGCACTAAAGTGTATTGGTGATCACAAATTTTCATGTTTATGAACGTTCGGAAACGACATCACTCGATTGTAGGTTATGATCTCGAATCGCACGTCGGAAAGCTGTTCTGTTCGAAATGTCAGTGAATGTTGTTTAATTGAATCGATTCACACAAAAGTGTATCGGTGATCACCAATTTTCATGTTCATGAACGTTCGGAAACGACATCACTCGATTGTAAGTTATGATCTCGATCAGCACATCGGAAAGCGATTGAGAACGAAATGTCAGTGAATCTTGTTAATTTCTATCGATTCACACAAAAGTCAATCCGTGTTCACCAATTTTCATGTTTATGCACGTTCGGAAACGACATAACTCGATTGTAAGTTATGATCTCAAATCGCACGTCAGAAAGCGATTCTTGTTCGAAATGTCATAGAATCTTGTTAATTTGTGATGACTTGAACAAAAAGTTTATCGTGATCACCGTTTTTCATGTATACGAACTTTCGGAGACGACATCACTCGATTGTAAGTTATGATCTCGAATCGCACGTCGGAAACCGATTCTGTTCGAATTGTCAGTGAATCTTGATAATTTGTAGCGATTCTCACAAAAGTTTATTTGTGATCACCAATTTTCATATTTGTGAACGTTCAGAAACGACATCGTTCGATTGTCAGTTCCGGTCTCGAATCGCATCTCCGATTGCGATTCTGATAGAAATGTCGGAAAAAATTGTTGATTTGTAACGATTAACAGAAAAGATTATCGCTGATTACCTATTTTCATGTTTATGAAAGATTGGAAACGGTCACCGATAAACGTCACATATCAACAATTTTACAGACATTTAGTATTGCAATCCGAAGGGCTATTTGAGATCTGAACTGGCAATCGAGCGATGAAAACGTTTCCGAACGTTCATAAACATGAAGTTGGTGATCACCAACAAAATTTTTGTTCAATTCATGACAAATTAACAATATTCAATGACATTTCGATTCGAGATCATAAATTACAATCCAGTGATGTCGTTTCCGAACGTTCATAAACGTGCAAATTGGTGATCACCGATACACTTTTGTGTGAATCTATACAATTTAACAACATTCACTGACGTTTCGAACAGAACAGCTTTCCGACGTGCGATCCGAGATCATACCTTACAATCGAGTGATGTCGTTTCCGAACGTTCATGAACATGAAAATTGGTGATCACCTATACACTTTTGTGTGAATCGACACAAATTAACCAGATTCACTGACATTTCGTTCTGAATCGCTTTCCGATGTGCGAATCGCGATCACAGCTTACAATCGAGTGTTGTCGTTTCCGAACGTTCATAAACATGAAGAACGGTGATCACCGATAGATTTTTGCGTGGATCGCAACAAATCAAGAAGATTCACTGACATTTCGAACAAAATCAGATTCCGACCTGCGATTCGAGAACATAACTTACAATCGAGTGATGTAGTTTTCGAACGTTCATAAACGTGAAAATTGGTGATCACCGATACACTTTTGTGTGAATCGATACAATTTTACAACATTCACTGACATTTCGAACAGAACAGCTTTCCAACGTGCGATTCGAGATCATACCTTAGAATTGAGTGATGTCGTTTCCGAACGTTCATAAACATTAAGAACGGTGATCACCGATACACTTTTGTGTGAATCGATACAATTTAACAACATTCACTGACATTTCGACTAGCATCGCTTTCCGACGTGCGATTCGAGATCATTACACGTCGGAAAACGATTCAGAACGAAATGACAGTGAACGTTGTTAATTTGAATCGATTCGCACTAAAGTGTATCGGTGATCACAAATTTTCATGTTTATGAACGTTCGGAAACGACATCACTCGATTGTAGGTTATAATCTCGAATCGCACGTCGGAAAGCTGTTCTGTTCGAAATGTCAGTGAATGTTGATAAAATGTATCGATTCACACAAAAGTGTATCGGTGATCTCCAATTTTCACGATTATGAACGTTCGGAAACGACATCACTCGATTGTAATGTATTATCTCGATTCGCACATCGGAAAGCTATTCAGAACGAAATGTCAGTGAACCTTGTTAATTTGTATCGATTCGCACAAAAGTGTATCGGTGATCACAAATTTTAATGTTTATGAACGTTCGGAAACGACATCACTCGAATGTAGGTTATAATCTCGAATCGCACGTCGGAAAGCTGTTCTGTTCGAAATGTCAGTGAATGTTGATAAAATGTATCGATTCACACAAAAGTGTATCGGTGATCTCCAATTTTCACGTTTATGAACGTTCGGAAACGACATCACTCGATTGTAATGTATTATCTCGATTCGCACATCGGAAAGCTATTCAGAACGAAATGTCAGTGAATCCTGTTAATTTCCATCGATTCGCACAAAAGTGTATTGGTGATCACAAATTTTCATGTTTATGAACGTTCGGAAACGACATCACTCGATTGTAGGTTATAATCTCGAATCGCACGTCGGAAAGCTGTTCTGTTCGAAATGTCAGTGAATGTTGATAAAATGTATCGATTCACACAAAAGTGTATCGGTGATCTCCAATTTTCACGTTTATGAACGTTCGGAAACGACATCACTCGATTGTAATGTATTATCTCGATTCGCACATCGGAAAGCTATTCAGAACGAAATGTCCGTGAACCTTGTTAATTTGTATCGATTCGCACAAAAGTGTATCGGTGATCACAAATTTTCATGTTTATGAACGTTCGGAAACGACATCACTCGATTGTAGGTTATAATCTCGAATCGCACGTCGGAAAGCTGTTCTGTTCGAAATGTCAGTGAATGTTGATAAAATGTATCGATTCACACAAAAGTGTATCGGTGATCTCCAATTTTCACGTTTATGAACGTTCGGAAACGGCATCACTCGATTGTAATGTATTATCTCGATTCGCACATCGGAAAGCTATTCAGAACGAAATGTCAGTGAACCTTGTTAATTTGTATCGAATCGCACAAAAGTGTATCGGTGATCACAAATTTTCATGTCTATGAACGTTCGGAAACGACATCACTCGATTGTAGGTTATGATCTCGAATCGCACGTCGGAAAGCTGTTCTGTTCGAAATGTCAGTGAATGTTGATAAAATGTATCGATTCACACAAAAGTGTATCGGTGATCTCCAATTTTCACGTTTATGAACGTTCGGAAACGGCATCACTCGATTGTAATGTATTATCTCGATTCGCACATCGGAAAGCTATTCAGAACGAAATGTCAGTGAACCTTGTTAATTTGTATCGAATCGCACAAAAGTGTATCGGTGATCACAAATTTTCATGTCTATGAACGTTCGGAAACGACATCACTCGATTGTAGGATATGATCTCGAATCGCACGTCGGAAAGCTGTTCTGTTCGAAATGTCAGTGAATGTTGATAAAATGTATCGATTCACACAAAAGTGTATCGGTGATCTCCAATTTTCACGTTTATGAACGGTCGGAAACGACATCACTCGATTGTAAGTTATGATATCGAATCGCACATCGAAAAGCTGCTCTTTTCGAAATGTCAGTGAATATTGTTAAACTGTATCGATTCACACAAAAGTGTATCGGTGATCTCCAATTTTCACGTTTATGAACGTTAGGAAACGACATCACTCGATTGTAATGTATTATCTCGATTCGCACATCGGAAAGCTATTCAGAACGAAATGTCCGTGAACCTTGTTAATTTGTATCGATTCGCACAAAAGTGTATCGGTGATCACAAATTTTCATGTCTATGAACGTTCGGAAACGACATCACTCGATTGTAGGTTATGATCTCGAATCGCACGTCGGAAAGCTGTTCTGTTCGAAATGTCAGTGAATGTTGATAAATTGTATCGATTCACACAAAAGTGTATGGGTGATCACAAATTTTCATGATTATGAACGTTCGGAAACGACATCACTCGATTGTAATGTATTATCTCGATTCGCACATCGGAAAGCTATTCAGAACGAAATGTCCGTGAACCTTGTTAATTTCCATCGATTCGCACAAAAGTGTATTGGTGATCACAAATTTTCATGTTTATGAACGTTCGGAAACGACATCACTCGTATGTAGGTTATGATCTCGAATCGCACGTCGGAAAGCTGTTCGGTTCGCTAGGTCAGTGAATGTTGTTTAATTGAATCGATTCACACAAAAGTGTATCGGTGATCACCAATTTTCATGTTCATGAACGTTCGGAAACGACATCACTCGATTGTAAGTTATGATCTCGATCAGCACATCGGAAAGCGATTGAGAACGAAATGTCAGTGAATCTTGTTAATTTCTATCGATTCACACAAAAGTCAATCCGTGTTCACCAATTTTCATGTTTATGTACGTTCGGAAACGACATAACTCGATTGTAAGTTATGATCTCAAATCGCACGTCAGAAAGCGATTCTGTTCGAAATGTCATAGAATCTTGTTAATTTGTGATGACTTGAACAAAAAGTTTATCGTGATCACCGTTTTTCATGTATACGAACTTTCGGAGACGACATCACTCGATTGTAAGTTATGATCTCGAATCGCACGTCGGAAACCGATTCTGTTCGAATTGTCAGTGAATCTTGATAAATTGTAGCGATTCTCACAAAAGTTTATTTGTGATCACCAATTTTCATATTTGTGAACGTTCAGAAACGACATCGTTCGATTGTCAGTTCCGGTCTCGAATCGCATCTCGGATTGCGATTCTGATAGAAATGTCGGAAAAAATTGTTGATTTGTAACGATTAACAGAAAAGATTATCGCTGATTACCTATTTTCATGTTTATGAAAGATTGGAAACGGTCACCGATAAACGTCACATATCAACAATTTTACAGACATTTAGTATTGCAATCCGAAGGGCTATTTGAGATCTGAACTGGCAATCGAGCGATGAAAACGTTTCCGAACGTTCATAAACATGAAGTTGGTGATCACCAACAAAATTTTTGTTCCATTCATGACAAATTATCAATATTCAATGACATTTCGATTCGAGATCATAAATTACAATCGAGTGATGTCGTTTCCGAACGTTCATAAACGTGCAAATTGGTGATCACCGATACACTTTTGTGTGAATCTATACAATTTAACAACATTCACTGACATTTCGAACAGAACAGCTTTCCGACGTGCGATCCGAGATCATAACTTACAATCGAGTGATGTCATTTCCGAACGTTCATAAACGTGAAAATTGGTCATCACTGATACACTTTTGTGTGAATCGACACAATTTAACAACATTCACTGACATTTCGAACAGAACAGCTTTCCGACGTGCGATTCGAGATCATACCTTACAATCGAGTGATGTCGTTTCCGAACGTTCATGAACATGAAAATTGGTGATCACCTATACACTTTTGTGTCAATCGACACAAATTAACCAGATTCACTGACATTTCGTTCTGAATCGCTTTCCGATGTGCGAATCGCGATCACAGCTTACAATCGAGTGTTGTCGTTTCCGAACGTTCATAAACATGAAGAACGGTGATCACCGATACATTTTTGTGAGAATCGCAACAAATCAAGAAGATTCACTGACATTTCGAACAAAATCAGATTCCTACGTGCGATTCGAGATCACACCTTACAATCGAGTGGTGTCGTTTCCGAACGTTCATAAACGTGAAAATTGGTGATCACCGATACACTTTTGTGTGAATCGATACAATTTAACAACATTCACTGACATTTCGAACAGAACAGCCTTCCGACGAGCGATTCGAGATCATACCTTACAATCGAGTGATGTAGTTTTCGAACGTTCATAAACGTGAAAATTGGTGATCACCGATACACTTTTGTGTGAATCGATACAATTTTACAACATTCACTGACATTTCGAACAGAACAGCCTTCCGACGAGCGATTCGAGATCATACCTTACAATCGAGTGATGTCGTTTCCGAACGTTCATGAACATGAAAATTGGTCATCACCGATACACTTTTGTGTGAATCGACACAAATTAACCAGATTCACTGACATTTCGTTCTGAATCGCTTTCCGATGTGCGAATCGCGATCACAGCTTACAATCGAGTGTTTTTGTTTCCGAACGTTCATAAACATGAAGAAGGGTGATCGCCGATAGATTTTTGTGAGAATCGCAACAAATCAAGAAGATTCACTGACATTTCGAACAAAATCAGATTCCCACGTGCGATTCGAGATCATAACTTACAATCGAGTGATGTCATTTCGGAACGTTCATAAACGTGAAAATTGGTGATCACCGATACACTTTTGTGTGAATCGATACAATTTAACAACATTCACTGACATTTCGAACAGAACAGCTTTCCGACGTGCGATTCGAGATCATACCTTACAATCGAGTGATGTCGTTTCCGAACGTTCATGAACATGAAAATTGGTGATCACCTATACACTTTTGTGTGAATCGACACAAATTAACCAGATTCACTGTCATTTCGTTCTGAATCGCTTTCCGATGTGCGAATCGCGATCACAGCTTACAATCGTGTGTTGTCGTTTCCGAACGTTCATAAACATGAAGAACGGTGATCACCGATAGATTTTTGCGAGAATCGCAACAAATCAAGAAGATTCACTGACATTTCGAACAAAATCAGATTCCGACGTGCGATTCGAGATCATAACTTACAATCGAGTGATGTCATTTCGGAACGTTCATAAACGTGGAAATTGGAAATCACCGATACACTTTTGTGTGAATCGATTCAATTTAACAACATTCACGGACATTTCGAACAGAACAGCTTTCCGACGTGCGATTCGAGATCATAACCTACAATCGAGTGATGTCGTTTCCGAACGTTCATAAACATGAAAATTTGTGATCACCAATTCACTTTTGTGCGAATCGATGGAAATTAACAGGATTCACTGACATTTCGTTCTGAATCGCTTTCCGATGTGCGAATCGAGATAATAATCGAGTGATGTCGTTTCCGAACGTTCATAAACGTGAAAATTGGAGTTCACCGATACACTTTTGTGTGAATCGATACATTTTATCAACATTCACTGACATTTCGAACAGAACAGCTTTCCGACGTGCGATTCGAGATCATACCTTACGATCGAGTGATGTCGTTTCCGAACGTTCATAAACATGAAGAACGGTGATCACCGATAGATTTTTGCGAGAATCGCAACAAATCAAGAAGATTCACTGACATTTCGAACAAAATCAGATTCCGACCTGCGATTCGAGAACATAACTTACAATCGAGTGATGTAGTTTTCGAACGTTCATAAACGTGAAAATTGGTGATCACCGATACACTTTTGTGTGAATCGATACAATTTTACAACATTCACTGACATTTCGAACAGAACAGCCTTCCGACGAGCGATTCGAGATCATACCTTACAATCGAGTGATGTCGTTTCCGAAAGTTCATGAACATGAAAATTGGTGATCACCGATACACTTTTGTGTGAATCGATACAATTTAACAACATTCACTGACATTTCGAACAGAACAGCTTTCCGACGTGCGATTCGAGATCATACCTTACAATCGAGTGATGTCGTTTCCGAACGTTCATGAACATGAAAATTGGTGATCACCGATACACTTTTGTGTAAATCGATACAATTTAACAACATTCACTGACATTTCGAACAGAACAGCTTTCCAACGTGCGATTCGAGATCATACCTTAGAATTGAGTGATGTCGTTTCCGAACGTTCATAAACATTAAGAACGGTGATCACCGATACACTTTTGTGTGAATCGATACAATTTAACAACATTCACTGACATTTCGACTAGCATCGCTTTCCGACGTGCGATTCGAGATCATTACACGTCGGAAAACGATTCAGAACGAAATGACAGTGAACGTTGTTAATTTGAATCGATTCGCACTAAAGTGTATCGGTGATCACAAATTTTCATGTTTATGAACGTTCGGAAACGACATCACTCGATTGTAGGTTATAATCTCGAATCGCACGTCGGAAAGCTGTTCTGTTCGAAATGTCAGTGAATGTTGATAAAATGTATCGATTCACACAAAAGTGTATCGGTGATCTCCAATTTTCACGTTTATGAACGTTCGGAAACGACATCACTCGATTGTAATGTATTATCTCGATTCGCACATCGGAAAGCTATTCAGAACGAAATGTCAGTGAACCTTGTTAATTTGTATCGATTCGCACAAAAGTGTATCGGTGATCACAAATTTTAATGTTTATGAACGTTCGGAAACGACATCACTCGATTGTAGGTTATAATCTCGAATCGCACGTCGGAAAGCTGTTCTGTTCGAAATGTCAGTGAATGTTGATAAAATGTATCGATTCACACAAAAGTGTATCGGTGATCTCCAATTTTCACGTTTATGAACGTTCGGAAACGACATCACTCGATTGTAGGTTATAATCTCGAATCGCACGTCGGAAAGCTGTTCTGTTCGAAATGTCAGTGAATGTTGATAAAATGTATCGATTCACACAAAAGTGTATCGGTGATCTCCAATTTTCACGTTTATGAACGTTCGGAAACGACATCACTCGATTGTAATGTATTATCTCGATTCGCACATCGGAAAGCTATTCAGAACGAAATGTCAGTGAATCCTGTTAATTTCCATCGATTCGCACAAAAGTGTATTGGTGATCACAAATTTTCATGTTTATGAACGTTCGGAAACGACATCACTCCATTGTAGGTTATGATCTCGAATCGCACGTCGGAAAGCTGTTCTGTTCGAAATGTCAGTGAATGTTGTTAAATTGAATCGATTCACACAAAAGTGTATCGGTGATCTCCAATTTTCACGTTTATGAACGGTCGGAAACGACATCACTCGATTGTAAGTTATGATATCGAATCGCACATCGAAAAGCTGCTCTTTTCGAAATGTCAGTGAATATTGTTAAACTGTATCGATTCACACAAAAGTGTATCGGTGATCTCCAATTTTCACGTTTATGAACGTTCGGAAACGACATCACTCGATTGTAATGTATTATCTCGATTCGCACATCGGAAAGCTATTCAGAACGAAATGTCCGTGAACCTTGTTAATTTGTATCGATTCGCACAAAAGTGTATCGGTGATCACAAATTTTCATGTCTATGAACGTTCGGAAACGACATCACTCGATTGTAGGTTATGATCTCGAATCGCACGTCGGAAAGCTGTTCTGTTCGAAATGTCAGTGAATGTTGATAAATTGTATCGATTCACACAAAAGTGTATGGGTGATCACAAATTTTCATGTTTATGAACGTTCGGAAACGACATCACTCGATTGTAATGTATTATCTCGATTCGCACATCGGAAAGCTATTCAGAACGAAATGTCCGTGAACCTTGTTAATTTCCATCGATTCGCACTAAAGTGTATTGGTGATCACAAATTTTCATGTTTATGAACGTTCGGAAACGACATCACTCGATTGTAGGTTATGATCTCGAATCGCACGTCGGAAAGCTGTTCTGTTCGAAATGTCAGTGAATGTTGTTTAATTGAATCGATTCACACAAAAGTGTATCGGTGATCACCAATTTTCATGTTCATGAACGTTCGGAAACGACATCACTCGATTGTAAGTTATGATCTCGATCAGCACATCGGAAAGCGATTGAGAACGAAATGTCAGTGAATCTTGTTAATTTCTATCGATTCACACAAAAGTCAATCCGTGTTCACCAATTTTCATGTTTATGCACGTTCGGAAACGACATAACTCGATTGTAAGTTATGATCTCAAATCGCACGTCAGAAAGCGATTCTTGTTCGAAATGTCATAGAATCTTGTTAATTTGTGATGACTTGAACAAAAAGTTTATCGTGATCACCGTTTTTCATGTATACGAACTTTCGGAGACGACATCACTCGATTGTAAGTTATGATCTCGAATCGCACGTCGGAAACCGATTCTGTTCGAATTGTCAGTGAATCTTGATAATTTGTAGCGATTCTCACAAAAGTTTATTTGTGATCACCAATTTTCATATTTGTGAACGTTCAGAAACGACATCGTTCGATTGTCAGTTCCGGTCTCGAATCGCATCTCCGATTGCGATTCTGATAGAAATGTCGGAAAAAATTGTTGATTTGTAACGATTAACAGAAAAGATTATCGCTGATTACCTATTTTCATGTTTATGAAAGATTGGAAACGGTCACCGATAAACGTCACATATCAACAATTTTACAGACATTTAGTATTGCAATCCGAAGGGCTATTTGAGATCTGAACTGGCAATCGAGCGATGAAAACGTTTCCGAACGTTCATAAACATGAAGTTGGTGATCACCAACAAAATTTTTGTTCAATTCATGACAAATTAACAATATTCAATGACATTTCGATTCGAGATCATAAATTACAATCCAGTGATGTCGTTTCCGAACGTTCATAAACGTGCAAATTGGTGATCACCGATACACTTTTGTGTGAATCTATACAATTTAACAACATTCACTGACGTTTCGAACAGAACAGCTTTCCGACGTGCGATCCGAGATCATACCTTACAATCGAGTGATGTCGTTTCCGAACGTTCATGAACATGAAAATTGGTGATCACCTATACACTTTTGTGTGAATCGACACAAATTAACCAGATTCACTGACATTTCGTTCTGAATCGCTTTCCGATGTGCGAATCGCGATCACAGCTTACAATCGAGTGTTGTCGTTTCCGAACGTTCATAAACATGAAGAACGGTGATCACCGATAGATTTTTGCGTGGATCGCAACAAATCAAGAAGATTCACTGACATTTCGAACAAAATCAGATTCCGACCTGCGATTCGAGAACATAACTTACAATCGAGTGATGTAGTTTTCGAACGTTCATAAACGTGAAAATTGGTGATCACCGATACACTTTTGTGTGAATCGATACAATTTTACAACATTCACTGACATTTCGAACAGAACAGCCTTCCGACGAGCGATTCGAGATCATACCTTACAATCGAGTGATGTCGTTTCCGAAAGTTCATGAACATGAAAATTGGTGATCACCGATACACTTTTGTGTGAATCGATACAATTTAACAACATTCACTGACATTTCGAACAGAACAGCTTTCCGACGTGCGATTCGAGATCATACCTTACAATCGAGTGATGTCGTTTCCGAACGTTCATGAACATGAAAATTGGTGATCACCGATACACTTTTGTGTAAATCGATACAATTTAACAACATTCACTGACATTTCGAACAGAACAGCTTTCCAACGTGCGATTCGAGATCATACCTTAGAATTGAGTGATGTCGTTTCCGAACGTTCATAAACATTAAGAACGGTGATCACCGATACACTTTTGTGTGAATCGATACAATTTAACAACATTCACTGACATTTCGACTAGCATCGCTTTCCGACGTGCGATTCGAGATCATTACACGTCGGAAAACGATTCAGAACGAAATGACAGTGAACGTTGTTAATTTGAATCGATTCGCACTAAAGTGTATCGGTGATCACAAATTTTCATGTTTATGAACGTTCGGAAACGACATCACTCGATTGTAGGTTATAATCTCGAATCGCACGTCGGAAAGCTGTTCTGTTCGAAATGTCAGTGAATGTTGATAAAATGTATCGATTCACACAAAAGTGTATCGGTGATCTCCAATTTTCACGTTTATGAACGTTCGGAAACGACATCACTCGATTGTAATGTATTATCTCGATTCGCACATCGGAAAGCTATTCAGAACGAAATGTCAGTGAACCTTGTTAATTTGTATCGATTCGCACAAAAGTGTATCGGTGATCACAAATTTTAATGTTTATGAACGTTCGGAAACGACATCACTCGATTGTAGGTTATAATCTCGAATCGCACGTCGGAAAGCTGTTCTGTTCGAAATGTCAGTGAATGTTGATAAAATGTATCGATTCACACAAAAGTGTATCGGTGATCTCCAATTTTCACGTTTATGAACGTTCGGAAACGACATCACTCGATTGTAATGTATTATCTCGATTCGCACATCGGAAAGCTATTCAGAACGAAATGTCAGTGAATCCTGTTAATTTCCATCGATTCGCACAAAAGTGTATTGGTGATCACAAATTTTCATGTTTATGAACGTTCGGAAACGACATCACTCCATTGTAGGTTATGATCTCGAATCGCACGTCGGAAAGCTGTTCTGTTCGAAATGTCAGTGAATGTTGTTAAATTGAATCGATTCACACAAAAGTGTATCGGTGATCTCCAATTTTCACGTTTATGAACGGTCGGAAACGACATCACTCGATTGTAAGTTATGATATCGAATCGCACATCGAAAAGCTGCTCTTTTCGAAATGTCAGTGAATATTGTTAAACTGTATCGATTCACACAAAAGTGTATCGGTGATCTCCAATTTTCACGTTTATGAACGTTCGGAAACGACATCACTCGATTGTAATGTATTATCTCGATTCGCACATCGGAAAGCTATTCAGAACGAAATGTCCGTGAACCTTGTTAATTTGTATCGATTCGCACAAAAGTGTATCGGTGATCACAAATTTTCATGTCTATGAACGTTCGGAAACGACATCACTCGATTGTAGGTTATGATCTCGAATCGCACGTCGGAAAGCTGTTCTGTTCGAAATGTCAGTGAATGTTGATAAATTGTATCGATTCACACAAAAGTGTATGGGTGATCACAAATTTTCATGTTTATGAACGTTCGGAAACGACATCACTCGATTGTAATGTATTATCTCGATTCGCACATCGGAAAGCTATTCAGAACGAAATGTCCGTGAACCTTGTTAATTTCCATCGATTCGCACTAAAGTGTATTGGTGATCACAAATTTTCATGTTTATGAACGTTCGGAAACGACATCACTCGATTGTAGGTTATGATCTCGAATCGCACGTCGGAAAGCTGTTCTGTTCGAAATGTCAGTGAATGTTGTTTAATTGAATCGATTCACACAAAAGTGTATCGGTGATCACCAATTTTCATGTTCATGAACGTTCGGAAACGACATCACTCGATTGTAAGTTATGATCTCGATCAGCACATCGGAAAGCGATTGAGAACGAAATGTCAGTGAATCTTGTTAATTTCTATCGATTCACACAAAAGTCAATCCGTGTTCACCAATTTTCATGTTTATGCACGTTCGGAAACGACATAACTCGATTGTAAGTTATGATCTCAAATCGCACGTCAGAAAGCGATTCTTGTTCGAAATGTCATAGAATCTTGTTAATTTGTGATGACTTGAACAAAAAGTTTATCGTGATCACCGTTTTTCATGTATACGAACTTTCGGAGACGACATCACTCGATTGTAAGTTATGATCTCGAATCGCACGTCGGAAACCGATTCTGTTCGAATTGTCAGTGAATCTTGATAATTTGTAGCGATTCTCACAAAAGTTTATTTGTGATCACCAATTTTCATATTTGTGAACGTTCAGAAACGACATCGTTCGATTGTCAGTTCCGGTCTCGAATCGCATCTCCGATTGCGATTCTGATAGAAATGTCGGAAAAAATTGTTGATTTGTAACGATTAACAGAAAAGATTATCGCTGATTACCTATTTTCATGTTTATGAAAGATTGGAAACGGTCACCGATAAACGTCACATATCAACAATTTTACAGACATTTAGTATTGCAATCCGAAGGGCTATTTGAGATCTGAACTGGCAATCGAGCGATGAAAACGTTTCCGAACGTTCATAAACATGAAGTTGGTGATCACCAACAAAATTTTTGTTCAATTCATGACAAATTAACAATATTCAATGACATTTCGATTCGAGATCATAAATTACAATCCAGTGATGTCGTTTCCGAACGTTCATAAACGTGCAAATTGGTGATCACCGATACACTTTTGTGTGAATCTATACAATTTAACAACATTCACTGACGTTTCGAACAGAACAGCTTTCCGACGTGCGATCCGAGATCATAACTTACAATCGAGTGATGTCATTTCCGAACGTTCATAAACGTGAAAATTGGTGATCACCGATACACTTTTGTGTGAATCGACACAATTTAACAACATTCACTGACATTTCGAACAGAACAGCTTTCCGACGTGCGATTCGAGATCATACCTTACAATCGAGTGATGTCGTTTCCGAACGTTCATGAACATGAAAATTGGTGATCACCTATACACTTTTGTGTGAATCGACACAAATTAACCAGATTCACTGACATTTCGTTCTGAATCGCTTTCCGATGTGCGAATCGCGATCACAGCTTACAATCGAGTGTTGTCGTTTCCGAACGTTCATAAACATGAAGAACGGTGATCACCGATAGATTTTTGCGTGGATCGCAACAAATCAAGAAGATTCACTGACATTTCGAACAAAATCAGATTCCGACCTGCGATTCGAGAACATAACTTACAATCGAGTGATGTAGTTTTCGAACGTTCATAAACGTGAAAATTGGTGATCACCGATACACTTTTGTGTGAATCGATACAATTTTACAACATTCACTGACATTTCGAACAGAACAGCCTTCCGACGAGCGATTCGAGATCATACCTTACAATCGAGTGATGTCGTTTCCGAACGTTCATGAACATGAAAATTGGTGATCACCGATACACTTTTGTGTGAATCGATACAATTTAACAACATTCACTGACATTTCGAACAGAACAGCTTTCCGACGTGCGATTCGAGATCATACCTTACAATCGAGTGATGTCGTTTCCGAACGTTCATGAACATGAAAATTGGTGATCACCGATACACTTTTGTGTGAACCGATACATTTTATCAACATTCACTGACATTTCGAACAGAACAGCTTTCCGACGTGCGATTCGAGATCATAACCTACAATCGAGTGATGTCGTTTCCGAACATTCATAAACATGAAAATTTGTGATCACCAATACACTTTTGTGCGAATCGATGGAAATTAACAGGATTCACTGACATTTCGTTCTGAATCGCTTTCCGATGTGCGAATCGAGATAATACATTACAATCGAGTGATGTCGTTTCCGAACGTTCATAAACGTGAAAATTGGAGTTCACCGATACACTTTTGTGTGAATCGATACATTTTATCAACATTCACTGACATTTCGAACAGAACAGCTTTCCGACGTGCGATTCGAGATCATACCTTACAATCGAGTGATGTCATTTCCGAACGTTCATGAACATGAAAATTGGTGATCACCGATACACTTTTGTGTAAATCGATACAATTTAACAACATTCACTGACATTTCGAACAGAACAGCTTTCCAACGTGCGATTCGAGATCATACCTTAGAATTGAGTGATGTCGTTTCCGAACGTTCATAAACATTAAGAACGGTGATCACCGATACACTTTTGTGTGAATCGATACAATTTAACAACATTCACTGACATTTCGACTAGCATCGCTTTCCGACGTGCGATTTGAGATCATTACACGTCGGAAAACGATTCAGAACGAAATGACAGTGAACGTTGTTAATTTGTATCGATTCGCACTAAAGTGTATCGGTGATCACAAATTTTCATGTTTATGAACGTTCGGAAACGACATCACTCGATTGTAGGTTATAATCTCGAATCGCACGTCGGAAAGCTGTTCTGTTCGAAATGTCAGTGAATGTTGATAAAATGTATCGATTCACACCAAAGTGTATCGGTGAACTCCAATTTTCACGTTTATGAACGTTCGGAAACGACATCACTCGATTGTAATGTATTATCTCGATTCGCACATCGGAAAGCGATTCAGAACGAAATGTCAGTGAATCCTGTTAATTTCCATCGATTCGCACAAAAGTGTATTGGTGATCACAAATTTTCATGTTTATGAACGTTCGGAAACGACATCACTCGATTGTAGGTTATGATCTCGAATCGCACGTCGGAAAGCTGTTCTGTTCGAAATGTCAGTGAATGTTGTTAAATTGAATCGATTCACACAAAAGTGTATCGGTGATCTCCAATTTTCACGTTTATGAACGGTCGGAAACGACATCACTCGATTGTAAGTTATGATATCGAATCGCACATCGAAAAGCTGCTCTTTTCGAAATGTCAGTGAATGTTGTTAAACTGCATCGATTCACACAAAAGTGTATCGGTGATCTCCAATTTTCACGTTTATGAACGTTCGGAAACGACATCACTCGATTGTAATGTATTATCTCGATTCGCACATCGGAAAGCTATTCAGAACGAAATGTCCGTGAACCTTGTTAATTTGTATCGATTCGCACAAAAGTGTATCGGTGATCACAAATTTTCATGTCTATGAACGTTCGGAAACGACATCACTCGATTGTAGGTTATGATCTCGAATCGCACGTCGGAAAGCTGTTCTGTTCGAAATGTCAGTGAATGTTGATAAATTGTATCGATTCACACAAAAGTGTATGGGTGATCACAAATTTTCATGTTTATGAACGTTCGGAAACGACATCACTCGATTGTAATGTATTATCTCGATTCGCACATCGGAAAGCTATTCAGAACGAAATGTCCGTTAACCTTGTTAATTTCCATCGATTCGCACAAAAGTGTATTGGTGATCACAAATTTTCATGTTTATGAACGTTCGGAAACGACATCACTCGATTGTAGGTTATGATCTCGAATCGCACGTCGGAAAGCTGTTCTGTTCGCAAGGTCAGTGAATGTTGTTTAATTGAATCGATTCACACAAAAGTGTATCGGTGATCACCAATTTTCATGTTCATGAACGTTCGGAAACGACATCACTCGATTGTAAGTTATGATCTCGATCAGCACATCGGAAAGCGATTGAGAACGAAATGTCAGTGAATCTTGTTAATTTCTATCGATTCACACAAAAGTCAATCCGTGTTCACCAATTTTCATGTTTATGCACGTTCGGAAACGACATAACTCGATTGTAAGTTATGATCTCAAATCGCACGTCAGAAAGCGATTCTGTTCGAAATGTCATAGAATCTTGTTAATTTGTGATGACTTGAACAAAAAGTTTATCGAGATCACCGTTTTTCATGTATACGAACTTTCGGAGACGACATCACTCGATTGTAAGTTATGATCTCGAATCGCACGTCGGAAACCGATTCTGTTCGAATTGTCAGTGAATCTTGATAAATTGTAGCGATTCTCACAAAAGTTTATTTGTGATCACCAATTTTCATATTTGTGAACGTTCGGAAACGACATCGTTCGATTGTCAGTTCCGGTCTCGAATCGCATCTCCGATTGCGATTCTGATAGAAATGTCGGAAAAAATTGTTGATTTGTAACGATTAACAGAAAAGATTATCGCTGATTACCTATTTTCATGTTTATGAAAGATTGGAAACGGTCACCGATAAACGTCACATATCAACAATTTTACAGACATTTAGTATTGCAATCCGAAGGGCTATTTGAGATCTGAACTGGCAATCGAGCGATGAAAACGTTTCCGAACGTTCATAAACATGAAGTTGGTGATCACCAACAAAATTTTTGTTCCATTCATGACAAATTATCAATATTCAATGACATTTCGATTCGAGATCATAAATTACAATCGAGTGATGTCGTTTCCGAACGTTCATAAACGTGCAAATTGGTGATCACCGATACACTTTTGTGTGAATCTATACAATTTAACAACATTCACTGACATTTCGAACAGAACAGCTCTCCGACGTGCGATCCGAGATCATAACTTACAATCGAGTGATGTCATTTCCGAACGTTCATAAACGTGAAAATTGGTGATCACCGATACACTTTTGTGTGAATCGACACAATTTAACAACATTCACTGACATTTCGAACAGAACAGCTTTCCGACGTGCGATTCGAGATCATACCTTACAATCGAGTGATGTCGTTTCCGAACGTTCATGAACATGAAAATTGGTGATCACCTATACACTTTTGTGTGAATCGACACAAATTAACCAGATTCACTGACATTTCGTTCTGAATCGCTTTCCGATGTGCGAATCGCGATCACAGCTTACAATCGAGTGTTGTCGTTTCCGAACGTTCATAAACATGAAGAACGGTGATCACCGATAGATTTTTGTGAGAATCGCAACAAATCAAGAAGATTCACTGACATTTCGAACAAAATCAGATTCCTACGTGCGATTCGAGATCACACCTTACAATCGAGTGGTGTCGTTTCCGAACGTTCATAAACGTGAAAATTGGTGATCACCGATACACTTTTGTGTGAATCGATACAATTTAACAACATTCACTGACATTTCGAACAGAACAGCTTTCCGACGTGCGATTCGAGATCATACCTTACAATGGAGTGATGTCGTTTCCGAACGTTCATGAACATGAAAATTGGTGATCACCTATACACTTTTGTGTGAATCGACACAAATTAACCAGATTCACTGTCATTTCGTTCTGAATCGCTTTCCGATGTGCGAATCGCGATCACAGCTTACAATCGTGTGTTGTCGTTTCCGAACGTTCATAAACATGAAGAACGGTGATCACCGATAGATTTTTGCGAGAATCGCAACAAATCAAGAAGATTCACTGACATTTCGAACAAAATCAGATTCCGACGTGCGATTCGAGATCATAACTTACAATCGAGTGATGTCATTTCGGAACGTTCATAAACGTGAAAATTGGTGATCACCGATACACTTTTGTGTGAATCGATACAATTTAACAACATTCACTGACATTTCGAACAGAACAGCTTTCCGACGTGCGATTCGAGATCATACCTTACAATCGAGTGATGTCGTTTCCGAACGTTCATGAACATGAAAATTGGTGATCACCGATACACTTTTGTGTAAATCGATACAATTTAACAACATTCACTGACATTTCGAACAGAACAGCTTTCCAACGTGCGATTCGAGATCATACCTTAGAATTGAGTGATGTCGTTTCCGAACGTTCATAAACATTAAGAACGGTGATCACCGATACACTTTTATGTGAATCGATACAATTTAACAACATTCACTGACATTTCGACTAGCATCGCTTTCCGACGTGCGATTCGAGATCATTACACGTCGGAAAGCGATTCAGAACGAAATGACAGTGAACGTTGTTAATTTGTATCGATTCGCACTAAAGTGTATCGGTGATCACAAATTTTCATGTTTATGAACGTTCGGAAACGACATCACTCGATTGTAGGTTATAATCTCGAATCGCACGTCGGAAAGCTGTTCTGTTCGAAATGTCAGTGAATGTTGATAAAATGTATCGATTCACACAAAAGTGTATCGGTGATCTCCAATTTTCACGTTTATGAACGTTCGGAAACGACATCACTCGATTGTAATGTATTATCTCGATTCACACATCGGAAAGCTATTCAGAACGAAATGTCCGTGAACCTTGTTAATTTGTATCGATTCGCACAAAAGTGTATCGGTGATCACAAATTTTCATGTTTATGAACGTTCGGAAACGACATCACTCGATTGTAGGTTATAATCTCGAATCGCACGTCGGAAAGCTGTTCTGTTCGAAATGTCAGTGAATGTTGATAAAATGTATCGATTCACACAAAAGTGTATCGGTGATCTCCAATTTTCACGTTTATGAACGTTCGGAAACGGCATCACTCGATTGTAATGTATTATCTCGATTCGCACATCGGAAAGCTATTCAGAACGAAATGTCAGTGAACCTTGTTAATTTGTATCGAATCGCACAAAAGTGTATCGGTGATCACAAATTTTCATGTCTATGAACGTTCGGAAACGACATCACTCGATTGTAGGTTATGATCTCGAATCGCACGTCGGAAAGCTGTTCTGTTCGAAATGTCAGTGAATGTTGATAAAATGTATCGATTCACACAAAAGTGTATCGGTGATCTCCAATTTTCACGTTTATGAACGTTCGGAAACGGCATCACTCGATTGTAATGTATTATCTCGATTCGCACATCGGAAAGCTATTCAGAACGAAATGTCAGTGAACCTTGTTAATTTGTATCGAATCGCACAAAAGTGTATCGGTGATCACAAATTTTCATGTCTATGAACGTTCGGAAACGACATCACTCGATTGTAGGATATGATCTCGAATCGCACGTCGGAAAGCTGTTCTGTTCGAAATGTCAGTGAATGTTGATAAAATGTATCGATTCACACAAAAGTGTATCGGTGATCTCCAATTTTCACGTTTATGAACGGTCGGAAACGACATCACTCGATTGTAAGTTATGATATCGAATCGCACATCGAAAAGCTGCTCTTTTCGAAATGTCAGTGAATATTGTTAAACTGTATCGATTCACACAAAAGTGTATCGGTGATCTCCAATTTTCACGTTTATGAACGTTAGGAAACGACATCACTCGATTGTAATGTATTATCTCGATTCGCACATCGGAAAGCTATTCAGAACGAAATGTCCGTGAACCTTGTTAATTTGTATCGATTCGCACAAAAGTGTATCGGTGATCACAAATTTTCATGTCTATGAACGTTCGGAAACGACATCACTCGATTGTAGGTTATGATCTCGAATCGCACGTCGGAAAGCTGTTCTGTTCGAAATGTCAGTGAATGTTGATAAATTGTATCGATTCACACAAAAGTGTATGGGTGATCACAAATTTTCATGATTATGAACGTTCGGAAACGACATCACTCGATTGTAATGTATTATCTCGATTCGCACATCGGAAAGCTATTCAGAACGAAATGTCCGTGAACCTTGTTAATTTCCATCGATTCGCACAAAAGTGTATTGGTGATCACAAATTTTCATGTTTATGAACGTTCGGAAACGACATCACTCGTATGTAGGTTATGATCTCGAATCGCACGTCGGAAAGCTGTTCGGTTCGCTAGGTCAGTGAATGTTGTTTAATTGAATCGATTCACACAAAAGTGTATCGGTGATCACCAATTTTCATGTTCATGAACGTTCGGAAACGACATCACTCGATTGTAAGTTATGATCTCGATCAGCACATCGGAAAGCGATTGAGAACGAAATGTCAGTGAATCTTGTTAATTTCTATCGATTCACACAAAAGTCAATCCGTGTTCACCAATTTTCATGTTTATGTACGTTCGGAAACGACATAACTCGATTGTAAGTTATGATCTCAAATCGCACGTCAGAAAGCGATTCTGTTCGAAATGTCATAGAATCTTGTTAATTTGTGATGACTTGAACAAAAAGTTTATCGTGATCACCGTTTTTCATGTATACGAACTTTCGGAGACGACATCACTCGATTGTAAGTTATGATCTCGAATCGCACGTCGGAAACCGATTCTGTTCGAATTGTCAGTGAATCTTGATAAATTGTAGCGATTCTCACAAAAGTTTATTTGTGATCACCAATTTTCATATTTGTGAACGTTCAGAAACGACATCGTTCGATTGTCAGTTCCGGTCTCGAATCGCATCTCGGATTGCGATTCTGATAGAAATGTCGGAAAAAATTGTTGATTTGTAACGATTAACAGAAAAGATTATCGCTGATTACCTATTTTCATGTTTATGAAAGATTGGAAACGGTCACCGATAAACGTCACATATCAACAATTTTACAGACATTTAGTATTGCAATCCGAAGGGCTATTTGAGATCTGAACTGGCAATCGAGCGATGAAAACGTTTCCGAACGTTCATAAACATGAAGTTGGTGATCACCAACAAAATTTTTGTTCCATTCATGACAAATTATCAATATTCAATGACATTTCGATTCGAGATCATAAATTACAATCGAGTGATGTCGTTTCCGAACGTTCATAAACGTGCAAATTGGTGATCACCGATACACTTTTGTGTGAATCTATACAATTTAACAACATTCACTGACATTTCGAACAGAACAGCTTTCCGACGTGCGATCCGAGATCATAACTTACAATCGAGTGATGTCATTTCCGAACGTTCATAAACGTGAAAATTGGTCATCACTGATACACTTTTGTGTAAATCGACACAATTTAACAACATTCACTGACATTTCGAACAGAACAGCTTTCCGACGTGCGATTCGAGATCATACCTTACAATCGAGTGATGTCGTTTCCGAACGTTCATGAACATGAAAATTGGTGATCACCTATACACTTTTGTGTCAATCGACACAAATTAACCAGATTCACTGACATTTCGTTCTGAATCGCTTTCCGATGTGCGAATCGCGATCACAGCTTACAATCGAGTGTTGTCGTTTCCGAACGTTCATAAACATGAAGAACGGTGATCACCGATACATTTTTGTGAGAATCGCAACAAATCAAGAAGATTCACTGACATTTCGAACAAAATCAGATTCCTACGTGCGATTCGAGATCACACCTTACAATCGAGTGGTGTCGTTTCCGAACGTTCATAAACGTGAAAATTGGTGATCACCGATACACTTTTGTGTGAATCGATACAATTTAACAACATTCACTGACATTTCGAACAGAACAGCCTTCCGACGAGCGATTCGAGATCATACCTTACAATCGAGTGATGTAGTTTTCGAACGTTCATAAACGTGAAAATTGGTGATCACCGATACACTTTTGTGTGAATCGATACAATTTTACAACATTCACTGACATTTCGAACAGAACAGCCTTCCGACGAGCGATTCGAGATCATACCTTACAATCGAGTGATGTCGTTTCCGAACGTTCATGAACATGAAAATTGGTCATCACCGATACACTTTTGTGTGAATCGACACAAATTAACCAGATTCACTGACATTTCGTTCTGAATCGCTTTCCGATGTGCGAATCGCGATCACAGCTTACAATCGAGTGTTTTTGTTTCCGAACGTTCATAAACATGAAGAAGGGTGATCGCCGATAGATTTTTGTGAGAATCGCAACAAATCAAGAAGATTCACTGACATTTCGAACAAAATCAGATTCCCACGTGCGATTCGAGATCATAACTTACAATCGAGTGATGTCATTTCGGAACGTTCATAAACGTGAAAATTGGTGATCACCGATACACTTTTGTGTGAATCGATACAATTTAACAACATTCACTGACATTTCGAACAGAACAGCTTTCCGACGTGCGATTCGAGATCATACCTTACAATCGAGTGATGTCGTTTCCGAACGTTCATGAACATGAAAATTGGTGATCACCTATACACTTTTGTGTGAATCGACACAAATTAACCAGATTCACTGTCATTTCGTTCTGAATCGCTTTCCGATGTGCGAATCGCGATCACAGCTTACAATCGTGTGTTGTCGTTTCCGAACGTTCATAAACATGAAGAACGGTGATCACCGATAGATTTTTGCGAGAATCGCAACAAATCAAGAAGATTCACTGACATTTCGAACAAAATCAGATTCCGACGTGCGATTCGAGATCATAACTTACAATCGAGTGATGTCATTTCGGAACGTTCATAAACGTGGAAATTGGAAATCACCGATACACTTTTGTGTGAATCGATTCAATTTAACAACATTCACGGACATTTCGAACAGAACAGCTTTCCGACGTGCGATTCGAGATCATAACCTACAATCGAGTGATGTCGTTTCCGAACGTTCATAAACATGAAAATTTGTGATCACCAATTCACTTTTGTGCGAATCGATGGAAATTAACAGGATTCACTGACATTTCGTTCTGAATCGCTTTCCGATGTGCGAATCGAGATAATAATCGAGTGATGTCGTTTCCGAACGTTCATAAACGTGAAAATTGGAGTTCACCGATACACTTTTGTGTGAATCGATACATTTTATCAACATTCACTGACATTTCGAACAGAACAGCTTTCCGACGTGCGATTCGAGATCATACCTTACGATCGAGTGATGTCGTTTCCGAACGTTCATAAACATGAAGAACGGTGATCACCGATAGATTTTTGCGAGAATCGCAACAAATCAAGAAGATTCACTGACATTTCGAACAAAATCAGATTCCGACCTGCGATTCGAGAACATAACTTACAATCGAGTGATGTAGTTTTCGAACGTTCATAAACGTGAAAATTGGTGATCACCGATACACTTTTGTGTGAATCGATACAATTTTACAACATTCACTGACATTTCGAACAGAACAGCCTTCCGACGAGCGATTCGAGATCATACCTTACAATCGAGTGATGTCGTTTCCGAAAGTTCATGAACATGAAAATTGGTGATCACCGATACACTTTTGTGTGAATCGATACAATTTAACAACATTCACTGACATTTCGAACAGAACAGCTTTCCGACGTGCGATTCGAGATCATACCTTACAATCGAGTGATGTCGTTTCCGAACGTTCATGAACATGAAAATTGGTGATCACCGATACACTTTTGTGTAAATCGATACAATTTAACAACATTCACTGACATTTCGAACAGAACAGCTTTCCAACGTGCGATTCGAGATCATACCTTAGAATTGAGTGATGTCGTTTCCGAACGTTCATAAACATTAAGAACGGTGATCACCGATACACTTTTGTGTGAATCGATACAATTTAACAACATTCACTGACATTTCGACTAGCATCGCTTTCCGACGTGCGATTCGAGATCATTACACGTCGGAAAACGATTCAGAACGAAATGACAGTGAACGTTGTTAATTTGAATCGATTCGCACTAAAGTGTATCGGTGATCACAAATTTTCATGTTTATGAACGTTCGGAAACGACATCACTCGATTGTAGGTTATAATCTCGAATCGCACGTCGGAAAGCTGTTCTGTTCGAAATGTCAGTGAATGTTGATAAAATGTATCGATTCACACAAAAGTGTATCGGTGATCTCCAATTTTCACGTTTATGAACGTTCGGAAACGACATCACTCGATTGTAATGTATTATCTCGATTCGCACATCGGAAAGCTATTCAGAACGAAATGTCAGTGAACCTTGTTAATTTGTATCGATTCGCACAAAAGTGTATCGGTGATCACAAATTTTAATGTT
Organism: Venturia canescens; assembly: GCF_019457755.1. NCBI lineage: Eukaryota > Metazoa > Arthropoda > Insecta > Hymenoptera > Ichneumonidae > Venturia > Venturia canescens. The sequence continues at coordinate 93,818 of NC_057429.1, read as the reverse complement.
TATGAACGTTCGGAAACGACATCACTCGATTGTAGGTTATAATCTCGAATCGCACGTCGGAAAGCTGTTCTGTTCGAAATGTCAGTGAATGTTGATAAAATGTATCGATTCACACAAAAGTGTATCGGTGATCTCCAATTTTCACGTTTATGAACGTTCGGAAACGACATCACTCGATTGTAATGTATTATCTCGATTCGCACATCGGAAAGCTATTCAGAACGAAATGTCAGTGAATCCTGTTAATTTCCATCGATTCGCACAAAAGTGTATTGGTGATCACAAATTTTCATGTTTATGAACGTTCGGAAACGACATCACTCCATTGTAGGTTATGATCTCGAATCGCACGTCGGAAAGCTGTTCTGTTCGAAATGTCAGTGAATGTTGTTAAATTGAATCGATTCACACAAAAGTGTATCGGTGATCTCCAATTTTCACGTTTATGAACGGTCGGAAACGACATCACTCGATTGTAAGTTATGATATCGAATCGCACATCGAAAAGCTGCTCTTTTCGAAATGTCAGTGAATATTGTTAAACTGTATCGATTCACACAAAAGTGTATCGGTGATCTCCAATTTTCACGTTTATGAACGTTCGGAAACGACATCACTCGATTGTAATGTATTATCTCGATTCGCACATCGGAAAGCTATTCAGAACGAAATGTCCGTGAACCTTGTTAATTTGTATCGATTCGCACAAAAGTGTATCGGTGATCACAAATTTTCATGTCTATGAACGTTCGGAAACGACATCACTCGATTGTAGGTTATGATCTCGAATCGCACGTCGGAAAGCTGTTCTGTTCGAAATGTCAGTGAATGTTGATAAATTGTATCGATTCACACAAAAGTGTATGGGTGATCACAAATTTTCATGTTTATGAACGTTCGGAAACGACATCACTCGATTGTAATGTATTATCTCGATTCGCACATCGGAAAGCTATTCAGAACGAAATGTCCGTGAACCTTGTTAATTTCCATCGATTCGCACTAAAGTGTATTGGTGATCACAAATTTTCATGTTTATGAACGTTCGGAAACGACATCACTCGATTGTAGGTTATGATCTCGAATCGCACGTCGGAAAGCTGTTCTGTTCGAAATGTCAGTGAATGTTGTTTAATTGAATCGATTCACACAAAAGTGTATCGGTGATCACCAATTTTCATGTTCATGAACGTTCGGAAACGACATCACTCGATTGTAAGTTATGATCTCGATCAGCACATCGGAAAGCGATTGAGAACGAAATGTCAGTGAATCTTGTTAATTTCTATCGATTCACACAAAAGTCAATCCGTGTTCACCAATTTTCATGTTTATGCACGTTCGGAAACGACATAACTCGATTGTAAGTTATGATCTCAAATCGCACGTCAGAAAGCGATTCTTGTTCGAAATGTCATAGAATCTTGTTAATTTGTGATGACTTGAACAAAAAGTTTATCGTGATCACCGTTTTTCATGTATACGAACTTTCGGAGACGACATCACTCGATTGTAAGTTATGATCTCGAATCGCACGTCGGAAACCGATTCTGTTCGAATTGTCAGTGAATCTTGATAATTTGTAGCGATTCTCACAAAAGTTTATTTGTGATCACCAATTTTCATATTTGTGAACGTTCAGAAACGACATCGTTCGATTGTCAGTTCCGGTCTCGAATCGCATCTCCGATTGCGATTCTGATAGAAATGTCGAAAAAATTGTTGATTTGTAACGATTAACAGAAAAGATTATCGCTGATTACCTATTTTCATGTTTATGAAAGATTGGAAACGGTCACCGATAAACGTCACATATCAACAATTTTACAGACATTTAGTATTGCAATCCGAAGGGCTATTTGAGATCTGAACTGGCAATCGAGCGATGAAAACGTTTCCGAACGTTCATAAACATGAAGTTGGTGATCACCAACAAAATTTTTGTTCAATTCATGACAAATTAACAATATTCAATGACATTTCGATTCGAGATCATAAATTACAATCCAGTGATGTCGTTTCCGAACGTTCATAAACGTGCAAATTGGTGATCACCGATACACTTTTGTGTGAATCTATACAATTTAACAACATTCACTGACGTTTCGAACAGAACAGCTTTCCGACGTGCGATCCGAGATCATACCTTACAATCGAGTGATGTCGTTTCCGAACGTTCATGAACATGAAAATTGGTGATCACCTATACACTTTTGTGTGAATCGACACAAATTAACCAGATTCACTGACATTTCGTTCTGAATCGCTTTCCGATGTGCGAATCGCGATCACAGCTTACAATCGAGTGTTGTCGTTTCCGAACGTTCATAAACATGAAGAACGGTGATCACCGATAGATTTTTGCGTGGATCGCAACAAATCAAGAAGATTCACTGACATTTCGAACAAAATCAGATTCCGACCTGCGATTCGAGAACATAACTTACAATCGAGTGATGTAGTTTTCGAACGTTCATAAACGTGAAAATTGGTGATCACCGATACACTTTTGTGTGAATCGATACAATTTTACAACATTCACTGACATTTCGAACAGAACAGCCTTCCGACGAGCGATTCGAGATCATACCTTACAATCGAGTGATGTCGTTTCCGAAAGTTCATGAACATGAAAATTGGTGATCACCGATACACTTTTGTGTGAATCGATACAATTTAACAACATTCACTGACATTTCGAACAGAACAGCTTTCCGACGTGCGATTCGAGATCATACCTTACAATCGAGTGATGTCGTTTCCGAACGTTCATGAACATGAAAATTGGTGATCACCGATACACTTTTGTGTAAATCGATACAATTTAACAACATTCACTGACATTTCGAACAGAACAGCTTTCCAACGTGCGATTCGAGATCATACCTTAGAATTGAGTGATGTCGTTTCCGAACGTTCATAAACATTAAGAACGGTGATCACCGATACACTTTTGTGTGAATCGATACAATTTAACAACATTCACTGACATTTCGACTAGCATCGCTTTCCGACGTGCGATTCGAGATCATTACACGTCGGAAAACGATTCAGAACGAAATGACAGTGAACGTTGTTAATTTGAATCGATTCGCACTAAAGTGTATCGGTGATCACAAATTTTCATGTTTATGAACGTTCGGAAACGACATCACTCGATTGTAGGTTATAATCTCGAATCGCACGTCGGAAAGCTGTTCTGTTCGAAATGTCAGTGAATGTTGATAAAATGTATCGATTCACACAAAAGTGTATCGGTGATCTCCAATTTTCACGTTTATGAACGTTCGGAAACGACATCACTCGATTGTAATGTATTATCTCGATTCGCACATCGGAAAGCTATTCAGAACGAAATGTCAGTGAACCTTGTTAATTTGTATCGATTCGCACAAAAGTGTATCGGTGATCACAAATTTTAATGTTTATGAACGTTCGGAAACGACATCACTCGATTGTAGGTTATAATCTCGAATCGCACGTCGGAAAGCTGTTCTGTTCGAAATGTCAGTGAATGTTGATAAAATGTATCGATTCACACAAAAGTGTATCGGTGATCTCCAATTTTCACGTTTATGAACGTTCGGAAACGACATCACTCGATTGTAATGTATTATCTCGATTCGCACATCGGAAAGCTATTCAGAACGAAATGTCAGTGAATCCTGTTAATTTCCATCGATTCGCACAAAAGTGTATTGGTGATCACAAATTTTCATGTTTATGAACGTTCGGAAACGACATCACTCGATTGTAGGTTATGATCTCGAATCGCACGTCGGAAAGCTGTTCTGTTCGAAATGTCAGTGAATGTTGTTAAATTGAATCGATTCACACAAAAGTGTATCGGTGATCTCCAATTTTCACGTTTATGAACGGTCGGAAACGACATCACTCGATTGTAAGTTATGATATCGAATCGCACATCGAAAAGCTGCTCTTTTCGAAATGTCAGTGAATATTGTTAAACTGTATCGATTCACACAAAAGTGTATCGGTGATCTCCAATTTTCACGTTTATGAACGTTCGGAAACGACATCACTCGATTGTAATGTATTATCTCGATTCGCACATCGGAAAGCTATTCAGAACGAAATGTCCGTGAACCTTGTTAATTTGTATCGATTCGCACAAAAGTGTATCGGTGATCACAAATTTTCATGTCTATGAACGTTCGGAAACGACATCACTCGATTGTAGGTTATGATCTCGAATCGCACGTCGGAAAGCTGTTCTGTTCGAAATGTCAGTGAATGTTGATAAATTGTATCGATTCACACAAAAGTGTATGGGTGATCACAAATTTTCATGTTTATGAACGTTCGGAAACGACATCACTCGATTGTAATGTATTATCTCGATTCGCACATCGGAAAGCTATTCAGAACGAAATGTCCGTGAACCTTGTTAATTTCCATCGATTCGCACTAAAGTGTATTGGTGATCACAAATTTTCATGTTTATGAACGTTCGGAAACGACATCACTCGATTGTAGGTTATGATCTCGAATCGCACGTCGGAAAGCTGTTCTGTTCGAAATGTCAGTGAATGTTGTTTAATTGAATCGATTCACACAAAAGTGTATCGGTGATCACCAATTTTCATGTTCATGAACGTTCGGAAACGACATCACTCGATTGTAAGTTATGATCTCGATCAGCACATCGGAAAGCGATTGAGAACGAAATGTCAGTGAATCTTGTTAATTTCTATCGATTCACACAAAAGTCAATCCGTGTTCACCAATTTTCATGTTTATGCACGTTCGGAAACGACATAACTCGATTGTAAGTTATGATCTCAAATCGCACGTCAGAAAGCGATTCTTGTTCGAAATGTCATAGAATCTTGTTAATTTGTGATGACTTGAACAAAAAGTTTATCGTGATCACCGTTTTTCATGTATACGAACTTTCGGAGACGACATCACTCGATTGTAAGTTATGATCTCGAATCGCCCGTCGGAAACCGATTCTGTTCGAATTGTCAGTGAATCTTGATAATTTGTAGCGATTCTCACAAAAGTTTATTTGTGATCACCAATTTTCATATTTGTGAACGTTCAGAAACGACATCGTTCGATTGTCAGTTCCGGTCTCGAATCGCATCTCCGATTGCGATTCTGATAGAAATGTCGGAAAAAATTGTTGATTTGTAACGATTAACAGAAAAGATTATCGCTGATTACCTATTTTCATGTTTATGAAAGATTGGAAACGGTCACCGATAAACGTCACATATCAACAATTTTACAGACATTTAGTATTGCAATCCGAAGGGCTATTTGAGATCTGAACTGGCAATCGAGCGATGAAAACGTTTCCGAACGTTCATAAACATGAAGTTGGTGATCACCAACAAAATTTTTGTTCCATTCATGACAAATTATCAATATTCAATGACATTTCGATTCGAGATCATAAATTACAATCGAGTGATGTCGTTTCCGAACGTTCATAAACGTGCAAATTGGTGATCACCGATACACTTTTGTGTGAATCTATACAATTTAACAACATTCACTGACATTTCGAACAGAACAGCTCTCCGACGTGCGATCCGAGATCATAACTTACAATCGAGTGATGTCATTTCCGAACGTTCATAAACGTGAAAATTGGTGATCACCGATACACTTTTGTGTGAATCGACACAATTTAACAACATTCACTGACATTTCGAACAGAACAGCTTTCCGACGTGCGATTCGAGATCATACCTTACAATCGAGTGATGTCGTTTCCGAACGTTCATGAACATGAAAATTGGTGATCACCTATACACTTTTGTGTGAATCGACACAAATTAACCAGATTCACTGACATTTCGTTCTGAATCGCTTTCCGATGTGCGAATCGCGATCACAGCTTACAATCGAGTGTTGTCGTTTCCGAACGTTCATAAACATGAAGAACGGTGATCACCGATAGATTTTTGTGAGAATCGCAACAAATCAAGAAGATTCACTGACATTTCGAACAAAATCAGATTCCTACGTGCGATTCGAGATCACACCTTACAATCGAGTGGTGTCGTTTCCGAACGTTCATAAACGTGAAAATTGGTGATCACCGATACACTTTTGTGTGAATCGATACAATTTAACAACATTCACTGACATTTCGAACAGAACAGCTTTCCGACGTGCGATTCGAGATCATACCTTACAATGGAGTGATGTCGTTTCCGAACGTTCATGAACATGAAAATTGGTGATCACCTATACATTTTTTGGGTGAATCGACACAAATTAACCAGATTCACTGTCATTTCGTTCTGAATCGCTTTCCGATGTGCGAATCGCGATCACAGCTTACAATCGTGTGTTGTCGTTTCCGAACGTTCATAAACATGAAGAACGGTGATCACCGATAGATTTTTGCGAGAATCGCAACAAATCAAGAAGATTCACTGACATTTCGAACAAAATCAGATTCTGACGTGCGATTCGAGATCATAACTTACAATCGAGTGATGTCATTTCGGAACGTTCATAAACGTGAAAATTGGTGATCACCGATACACTTTTGTGTGAATCGATACAATTTAACAACATTCACTGACATTTCGAACAGAACAGCTTTCCGACGTGCGATTCGAGATCATACCTTACAATCGAGTGATGTCGTTTCCGAACGTTCATGAACATGAAAATTGGTGATCACCGATACACTTTTGTGTAAATCGATACAATTTAACAACATTCACTGACATTTCGAACAGAACAGCTTTCCAACGTGCGATTCGAGATCATACCTTAGAATTGAGTGATGTCGTTTCCGAACGTTCATAAACATTAAGAACGGTGATCACCGATACACTTTTATGTGAATCGATACAATTTAACAACATTCACTGACATTTCGACTAGCATCGCTTTCCGACGTGCGATTCGAGATCATTACACGTCGGAAAGCGATTCAGAACGAAATGACAGTGAACGTTGTTAATTTGTATCGATTCGCACTAAAGTGTATCGGTGATCACAAATTTTCATGTTTATGAACGTTCGGAAACGACATCACTCGATTGTAGGTTATAATCTCGAATCGCACGTCGGAAAGCTGTTCTGTTCGAAATGTCAGTGAATGTTGATAAAATGTATCGATTCACACAAAAGTGTATCGGTGATCTCCAATTTTCACGTTTATGAACGTTCGGAAACGACATCACTCGATTGTAGGTTATAATCTCGAATCGCACGTCGGAAAGCTGTTCTGTTCGAAATGTCAGTGAATGTTGATAAAATGTATCGATTCACACAAAAGTGTATCGGTGATCTCCAATTTTCACGTTTATGAACGTTCGGAAACGGCATCACTCGATTGTAATGTATTATCTCGATTCGCACATCGGAAAGCTATTCAGAACGAAATGTCAGTGAACCTTGTTAATTTGTATCGAATCGCACAAAAGTGTATCGGTGATCACAAATTTTCATGTCTATGAACGTTCGGAAACGACATCACTCGATTGTAGGTTATGATCTCGAATCGCACGTCGGAAAGCTGTTCTGTTCGAAATGTCAGTGAATGTTGATAAAATGTATCGATTCACACAAAAGTGTATCGGTGATCTCCAATTTTCACGTTTATGAACGTTCGGAAACGGCATCACTCGATTGTAATGTATTATCTCGATTCGCACATCGGAAAGCTATTCAGAACGAAATGTCAGTGAACCTTGTTAATTTGTATCGAATCGCACAAAAGTGTATCGGTGATCACAAATTTTCATGTCTATGAACGTTCGGAAACGACATCACTCGATTGTAGGATATGATCTCGAATCGCACGTCGGAAAGCTGTTCTGTTCGAAATGTCAGTGAATGTTGATAAAATGTATCGATTCACACAAAAGTGTATCGGTGATCTCCAATTTTCACGTTTATGAACGGTCGGAAACGACATCACTCGATTGTAAGTTATGATATCGAATCGCACATCGAAAAGCTGCTCTTTTCGAAATGTCAGTGAATATTGTTAAACTGTATCGATTCACACAAAAGTGTATCGGTGATCTCCAATTTTCACGTTTATGAACGTTAGGAAACGACATCACTCGATTGTAATGTATTATCTCGATTCGCACATCGGAAAGCTATTCAGAACGAAATGTCCGTGAACCTTGTTAATTTGTATCGATTCGCACAAAAGTGTATCGGTGATCACAAATTTTCATGTCTATGAACGTTCGGAAACGACATCACTCGATTGTAGGTTATGATCTCGAATCGCACGTCGGAAAGCTGTTCTGTTCGAAATGTCAGTGAATGTTGATAAATTGTATCGATTCACACAAAAGTGTATGGGTGATCACAAATTTTCATGATTATGAACGTTCGGAAACGACATCACTCGATTGTAATGTATTATCTCGATTCGCACATCGGAAAGCTATTCAGAACGAAATGTCCGTGAACCTTGTTAATTTCCATCGATTCGCACAAAAGTGTATTGGTGATCACAAATTTTCATGTTTATGAACGTTCGGAAACGACATCACTCGTATGTAGGTTATGATCTCGAATCGCACGTCGGAAAGCTGTTCGGTTCGCTAGGTCAGTGAATGTTGTTTAATTGAATCGATTCACACAAAAGTGTATCGGTGATCACCAATTTTCATGTTCATGAACGTTCGGAAACGACATCACTCGATTGTAAGTTATGATCTCGATCAGCACATCGGAAAGCGATTGAGAACGAAATGTCAGTGAATCTTGTTAATTTCTATCGATTCACACAAAAGTCAATCCGTGTTCACCAATTTTCATGTTTATGTACGTTCGGAAACGACATAACTCGATTGTAAGTTATGATCTCAAATCGCACGTCAGAAAGCGATTCTGTTCGAAATGTCATAGAATCTTGTTAATTTGTGATGACTTGAACAAAAAGTTTATCGTGATCACCGTTTTTCATGTATACGAACTTTCGGAGACGACATCACTCGATTGTAAGTTATGATCTCGAATCGCACGTCGGAAACCGATTCTGTTCGAATTGTCAGTGAATCTTGATAAATTGTAGCGATTCTCACAAAAGTTTATTTGTGATCACCAATTTTCATATTTGTGAACGTTCAGAAACGACATCGTTCGATTGTCAGTTCCGGTCTCGAATCGCATCTCGGATTGCGATTCTGATAGAAATGTCGGAAAAAATTGTTGATTTGTAACGATTAACAGAAAAGATTATCGCTGATTACCTATTTTCATGTTTATGAAAGATTGGAAACGGTCACCGATAAACGTCACATATCAACAATTTTACAGACATTTAGTATTGCAATCCGAAGGGCTATTTGAGATCAGAACTGGCAATCGAGCGATGAAAACGTTTCCGAACGTTCATAAACATGAAGTTGGTGATCACCAACAAAATTTTTGTTCCATTCATGACAAATTATCAATATTCAATGACATTTCGATTCGAGATCATAAATTACAATCGAGTGATGTCGTTTCCGAACGTTCATAAACGTGCAAATTGGTGATCACCGATACACTTTTGTGTGAATCTATACAATTTAACAACATTCACTGACATTTCGAACAGAACAGCTTTCCGACGTGCGATCCGAGATCATAACTTACAATCGAGTGATGTCATTTCCGAACGTTCATAAACGTGAAAATTGGTCATCACTGATACACTTTTGTGTGAATCGACACAATTTAACAACATTCACTGACATTTCGAACAGAACAGCTTTCCGACGTGCGATTCGAGATCATACCTTACAATCGAGTGATGTCGTTTCCGAACGTTCATGAACATGAAAATTGGTGATCACCTATACACTTTTGTGTCAATCGACACAAATTAACCAGATTCACTGACATTTCGTTCTGAATCGCTTTCCGATGTGCGAATCGCGATCACAGCTTACAATCGAGTGTTGTCGTTTCCGAACGTTCATAAACATGAAGAACGGTGATCACCGATACATTTTTGTGAGAATCGCAACAAATCAAGAAGATTCACTGACATTTCGAACAAAATCAGATTCCTACGTGCGATTCGAGATCACACCTTACAATCGAGTGGTGTCGTTTCCGAACGTTCATAAACGTGAAAATTGGTGATCACCGATACACTTTTGTGTGAATCGATACAATTTAACAACATTCACTGACATTTCGAACAGAACAGCCTTCCGACGAGCGATTCGAGATCATACCTTACAATCGAGTGATGTAGTTTTCGAACGTTCATAAACGTGAAAATTGGTGATCACCGATACACTTTTGTGTGAATCGATACAATTTTACAACATTCACTGACATTTCGAACAGAACAGCCTTCCGACGAGCGATTCGAGATCATACCTTACAATCGAGTGATGTCGTTTCCGAACGTTCATGAACATGAAAATTGGTCATCACCGATACACTTTTGTGTGAATCGACACAAATTAACCAGATTCACTGACATTTCGTTCTGAATCGCTTTCCGATGTGCGAATCGCGATCACAGCTTACAATCGAGTGTTTTTGTTTCCGAACGTTCATAAACATGAAGAAGGGTGATCGCCGATAGATTTTTGTGAGAATCGCAACAAATCAAGAAGATTCACTGACATTTCGAACAAAATCAGATTCCCACGTGCGATTCGAGATCATAACTTACAATCGAGTGATGTCATTTCGGAACGTTCATAAACGTGAAAATTGGTGATCACCGATACACTTTTGTGTGAATCGATACAATTTAACAACATTCACTGACATTTCGAACAGAACAGCTTTCCGACGTGCGATTCGAGATCATACCTTACAATCGAGTGATGTCGTTTCCGAACGTTCATGAACATGAAAATTGGTGATCACCTATACACTTTTGTGTGAATCGACACAAATTAACCAGATTCACTGTCATTTCGTTCTGAATCGCTTTCCGATGTGCGAATCGCGATCACAGCTTACAATCGTGTGTTGTCGTTTCCGAACGTTCATAAACATGAAGAACGGTGATCACCGATAGATTTTTGCGAGAATCGCAACAAATCAAGAAGATTCACTGACATTTCGAACAAAATCAGATTCCGACGTGCGATTCGAGATCATAACTTACAATCGAGTGATGTCATTTCGGAACGTTCATAAACGTGGAAATTGGAAATCACCGATACACTTTTGTGTGAATCGATTCAATTTAACAACATTCACGGACATTTCGAACAGAACAGCTTTCCGACGTGCGATTCGAGATCATAACCTACAATCGAGTGATGTCGTTTCCGAACGTTCATAAACATGAAAATTTGTGATCACCAATTCACTTTTGTGCGAATCGATGGAAATTAACAGGATTCACTGACATTTCGTTCTGAATCGCTTTCCGATGTGCGAATCGAGATAATAATCGAGTGATGTCGTTTCCGAACGTTCATAAACGTGAAAATTGGAGTTCACCGATACACTTTTGTGTGAATCGATACATTTTATCAACATTCACTGACATTTCGAACAGAACAGCTTTCCGACGTGCGATTCGAGATCATACCTTACGATCGAGTGATGTCGTTTCCGAACGTTCATAAACATGAAGAACGGTGATCACCGATAGATTTTTGCGAGAATCGCAACAAATCAAGAAGATTCACTGACATTTCGAACAAAATCAGATTCCGACCTGCGATTCGAGAACATAACTTACAATCGAGTGATGTAGTTTTCGAACGTTCATAAACGTGAAAATTGGTGATCACCGATACACTTTTGTGTGAATCGATACAATTTTACAACATTCACTGACATTTCGAACAGAACAGCCTTCCGACGAGCGATTCGAGATCATACCTTACAATCGAGTGATGTCGTTTCCGAAAGTTCATGAACATGAAAATTGGTGATCACCGATACACTTTTGTGTGAATCGATACAATTTAACAACATTCACTGACATTTCGAACAGAACAGCTTTCCGACGTGCGATTCGAGATCATACCTTACAATCGAGTGATGTCGTTTCCGAACGTTCATGAACATGAAAATTGGTGATCACCGATACACTTTTGTGTAAATCGATACAATTTAACAACATTCACTGACATTTCGAACAGAACAGCTTTCCAACGTGCGATTCGAGATCATACCTTAGAATTGAGTGATGTCGTTTCCGAACGTTCATAAACATTAAGAACGGTGATCACCGATACACTTTTGTGTGAATCGATACAATTTAACAACATTCACTGACATTTCGACTAGCATCGCTTTCCGACGTGCGATTCGAGATCATTACACGTCGGAAAACGATTCAGAACGAAATGACAGTGAACGTTGTTAATTTGAATCGATTCGCACTAAAGTGTATCGGTGATCACAAATTTTCATGTTTATGAACGTTCGGAAACGACATCACTCGATTGTAGGTTATAATCTCGAATCGCACGTCGGAAAGCTGTTCTGTTCGAAATGTCAGTGAATGTTGATAAAATGTATCGATTCACACAAAAGTGTATCGGTGATCTCCAATTTTCACGTTTATGAACGTTCGGAAACGACATCACTCGATTGTAATGTATTATCTCGATTCGCACATCGGAAAGCTATTCAGAACGAAATGTCAGTGAACCTTGTTAATTTGTATCGATTCGCACAAAAGTGTATCGGTGATCACAAATTTTAATGTTTATGAACGTTCGGAAACGACATCACTCGATTGTAGGTTATAATCTCGAATCGCACGTCGGAAAGCTGTTCTGTTCGAAATGTCAGTGAATGTTGATAAAATGTATCGATTCACACAAAAGTGTATCGGTGATCTCCAATTTTCACGTTTATGAACGTTCGGAAACGACATCACTCGATTGTAATGTATTATCTCGATTCGCACATCGGAAAGCTATTCAGAACGAAATGTCAGTGAATCCTGTTAATTTCCATCGATTCGCACAAAAGTGTATTGGTGATCACAAATTTTCATGTTTATGAACGTTCGGAAACGACATCACTCCATTGTAGGTTATGATCTCGAATCGCACGTCGGAAAGCTGTTCTGTTCGAAATGTCAGTGAATGTTGTTAAATTGAATCGATTCACACAAAAGTGTATCGGTGATCTCCAATTTTCACGTTTATGAACGGTCGGAAACGACATCACTCGATTGTAAGTTATGATATCGAATCGCACATCGAAAAGCTGCTCTTTTCGAAATGTCAGTGAATATTGTTAAACTGTATCGATTCACACAAAAGTGTATCGGTGATCTCCAATTTTCACGTTTATGAACGTTCGGAAACGACATCACTCGATTGTAATGTATTATCTCGATTCGCACATCGGAAAGCTATTCAGAACGAAATGTCCGTGAACCTTGTTAATTTGTATCGATTCGCACAAAAGTGTATCGGTGATCACAAATTTTCATGTCTATGAACGTTCGGAAACGACATCACTCGATTGTAGGTTATGATCTCGAATCGCACGTCGGAAAGCTGTTCTGTTCGAAATGTCAGTGAATGTTGATAAATTGTATCGATTCACACAAAAGTGTATGGGTGATCACAAATTTTCATGTTTATGAACGTTCGGAAACGACATCACTCGATTGTAATGTATTATCTCGATTCGCACATCGGAAAGCTATTCAGAACGAAATGTCCGTGAACCTTGTTAATTTCCATCGATTCGCACTAAAGTGTATTGGTGATCACAAATTTTCATGTTTATGAACGTTCGGAAACGACATCACTCGATTGTAGGTTATGATCTCGAATCGCACGTCGGAAAGCTGTTCTGTTCGAAATGTCAGTGAATGTTGTTTAATTGAATCGATTCACACAAAAGTGTATCGGTGATCACCAATTTTCATGTTCATGAACGTTCGGAAACGACATCACTCGATTGTAAGTTATGATCTCGATCAGCACATCGGAAAGCGATTGAGAACGAAATGTCAGTGAATCTTGTTAATTTCTATCGATTCACACAAAAGTCAATCCGTGTTCACCAATTTTCATGTTTATGCACGTTCGGAAACGACATAACTCGATTGTAAGTTATGATCTCAAATCGCACGTCAGAAAGCGATTCTTGTTCGAAATGTCATAGAATCTTGTTAATTTGTGATGACTTGAACAAAAAGTTTATCGTGATCACCGTTTTTCATGTATACGAACTTTCGGAGACGACATCACTCGATTGTAAGTTATGATCTCGAATCGCACGTCGGAAACCGATTCTGTTCGAATTGTCAGTGAATCTTGATAATTTGTAGCGATTCTCACAAAAGTTTATTTGTGATCACCAATTTTCATATTTGTGAACGTTCAGAAACGACATCGTTCGATTGTCAGTTCCGGTCTCGAATCGCATCTCCGATTGCGATTCTGATAGAAATGTCGGAAAAAATTGTTGATTTGTAACGATTAACAGAAAAGATTATCGCTGATTACCTATTTTCATGTTTATGAAAGATTGGAAACGGTCACCGATAAACGTCACATATCAACAATTTTACAGACATTTAGTATTGCAATCCGAAGGGCTATTTGAGATCTGAACTGGCAATCGAGCGATGAAAACGTTTCCGAACGTTCATAAACATGAAGTTGGTGATCACCAACAAAATTTTTGTTCAATTCATGACAAATTAACAATATTCAATGACATTTCGATTCGAGATCATAAATTACAATCCAGTGATGTCGTTTCCGAACGTTCATAAACGTGCAAATTGGTGATCACCGATACACTTTTGTGTGAATCTATACAATTTAACAACATTCACTGACGTTTCGAACAGAACAGCTTTCCGACGTGCGATCCGAGATCATACCTTACAATCGAGTGATGTCGTTTCCGAACGTTCATGAACATGAAAATTGGTGATCACCTATACACTTTTGTGTGAATCGACACAAATTAACCAGATTCACTGACATTTCGTTCTGAATCGCTTTCCGATGTGCGAATCGCGATCACAGCTTACAATCGAGTGTTGTCGTTTCCGAACGTTCATAAACATGAAGAACGGTGATCACCGATAGATTTTTGCGTGGATCGCAACAAATCAAGAAGATTCACTGACATTTCGAACAAAATCAGATTCCGACCTGCGATTCGAGAACATAACTTACAATCGAGTGATGTAGTTTTCGAACGTTCATAAACGTGAAAATTGGTGATCACCGATACACTTTTGTGTGAATCGATACAATTTTACAACATTCACTGACATTTCGAACAGAACAGCTTTCCAACGTGCGATTCGAGATCATACCTTAGAATTGAGTGATGTCGTTTCCGAACGTTCATAAACATTAAGAACGGTGATCACCGATACACTTTTGTGTGAATCGATACAATTTAACAACATTCACTGACATTTCGACTAGCATCGCTTTCCGACGTGCGATTCGAGATCATTACACGTCGGAAAACGATTCAGAACGAAATGACAGTGAACGTTGTTAATTTGAATCGATTCGCACTAAAGTGTATCGGTGATCACAAATTTTCATGTTTATGAACGTTCGGAAACGACATCACTCGATTGTAGGTTATAATCTCGAATCGCACGTCGGAAAGCTGTTCTGTTCGAAATGTCAGTGAATGTTGATAAAATGTATCGATTCACACAAAAGTGTATCGGTGATCTCCAATTTTCACGATTATGAACGTTCGGAAACGACATCACTCGATTGTAATGTATTATCTCGATTCGCACATCGGAAAGCTATTCAGAACGAAATGTCAGTGAACCTTGTTAATTTGTATCGATTCGCACAAAAGTGTATCGGTGATCACAAATTTTAATGTTTATGAACGTTCGGAAACGACATCACTCGAATGTAGGTTATAATCTCGAATCGCACGTCGGAAAGCTGTTCTGTTCGAAATGTCAGTGAATCCTGTTAATTTCCATCGATTCGCACAAAAGTGTATTGGTGATCACAAATTTTCATGTTTATGAACGTTCGGAAACGACATCACTCGATTGTAGGTTATAATCTCGAATCGCACGTCGGAAAGCTGTTCTGTTCGAAATGTCAGTGAATGTTGATAAAATGTATCGATTCACACAAAAGTGTATCGGTGATCTCCAATTTTCACGTTTATGAACGTTCGGAAACGACATCACTCGATTGTAATGTATTATCTCGATTCGCACATCGGAAAGCTATTCAGAACGAAATGTCCGTGAACCTTGTTAATTTGTATCGATTCGCACAAAAGTGTATCGGTGATCACAAATTTTCATGTTTATGAACGTTCGGAAACGACATCACTCGATTGTAGGTTATAATCTCGAATCGCACGTCGGAAAGCTGTTCTGTTCGAAATGTCAGTGAATGTTGATAAAATGTATCGATTCACACAAAAGTGTATCGGTGATCTCCAATTTTCACGTTTATGAACGTTCGGAAACGGCATCACTCGATTGTAATGTATTATCTCGATTCGCACATCGGAAAGCTATTCAGAACGAAATGTCAGTGAACCTTGTTAATTTGTATCGAATCGCACAAAAGTGTATCGGTGATCACAAATTTTCATGTCTATGAACGTTCGGAAACGACATCACTCGATTGTAGGTTATGATCTCGAATCGCACGTCGGAAAGCTGTTCTGTTCGAAATGTCAGTGAATGTTGATAAAATGTATCGATTCACACAAAAGTGTATCGGTGATCTCCAATTTTCACGTTTATGAACGTTCGGAAACGGCATCACTCGATTGTAATGTATTATCTCGATTCGCACATCGGAAAGCTATTCAGAACGAAATGTCCGTGAACCTTGTTAATTTGTATCGATTCGCACAAAAGTGTATCGGTGATCACAAATTTTCATGTTTATGAACGTTCGGAAACGACATCACTCGATTGTAGGTTATAATCTCGAATCGCACGTCGGAAAGCTGTTCTGTTCGAAATGTCAGTGAATGTTGATAAAATGTATCGATTCACACAAAAGTGTATCGGTGATCTCCAATTTTCACGTTTATGAACGTTCGGAAACGGCATCACTCGATTGTAATGTATTATCTCGATTCGCACATCGGAAAGCTATTCAGAACGAAATGACAGTGAACGTTGTTAATTTGTATCGATTCGCACTAAAGTGTATCGGTGATCACAAATTTTCATGTTTATGAACGTTCGGAAACGACATCACTCGATTGTAGGTTATAATCTCGAATCGCACGTCGGAAAGCTGTTCTGTTCGAAATGTCAGTGAATGTTGATAAAATGTATCGATTCACACAAAAGTGTATCGGTGATCTCCAATTTTCACGTTTATGAACGTTCGGAAACGACATCACTCGATTGTAGGTTATAATCTCGAATCGCACGTCGGAAAGCTGTTCTGTTCGAAATGTCAGTGAATGTTGATAAAATGTATCGATTCACACAAAAGTGTATCGGTGATCTCCAATTTTCACGTTTATGAACGTTCGGAAACGGCATCACTCGATTGTAATGTATTATCTCGATTCGCACATCGGAAAGCTATTCAGAACGAAATGTCAGTGAACCTTGTTAATTTGTATCGAATCGCACAAAAGTGTATCGGTGATCACAAATTTTCATGTCTATGAACGTTCGGAAACGACATCACTCGATTGTAGGTTATGATCTCGAATCGCACGTCGGAAAGCTGTTCTGTTCGAAATGTCAGTGAATGTTGATAAAATGTATCGATTCACACAAAAGTGTATCGGTGATCTCCAATTTTCACGTTTATGAACGTTCGGAAACGGCATCACTCGATTGTAATGTATTATCTCGATTCGCACATCGGAAAGCTATTCAGAACGAAATGTCAGTGAACCTTGTTAATTTGTATCGAATCGCACAAAAGTGTATCGGTGATCACAAATTTTCATGTCTATGAACGTTCGGAAACGACATCACTCGATTGTAGGATATGATCTCGAATCGCACGTCGGAAAGCTGTTCTGTTCGAAATGTCAGTGAATGTTGATAAAATGTATCGATTCACACAAAAGTGTATCGGTGATCTCCAATTTTCACGTTTATGAACGGTCGGAAACGACATCACTCGATTGTAAGTTATGATATCGAATCGCACATCGAAAAGCTGCTCTTTTCGAAATGTCAGTGAATATTGTTAAACTGTATCGATTCACACAAAAGTGTATCGGTGATCTCCAATTTTCACGTTTATGAACGTTAGGAAACGACATCACTCGATTGTAATGTATTATCTCGATTCGCACATCGGAAAGCTATTCAGAACGAAATGTCCGTGAACCTTGTTAATTTGTATCGATTCGCACAAAAGTGTATCGGTGATCACAAATTTTCATGTCTATGAACGTTCGGAAACGACATCACTCGATTGTAGGTTATGATCTCGAATCGCACGTCGGAAAGCTGTTCTGTTCGAAATGTCAGTGAATGTTGATAAATTGTATCGATTCACACAAAAGTGTATGGGTGATCACAAATTTTCATGATTATGAACGTTCGGAAACGACATCACTCGATTGTAATGTATTATCTCGATTCGCACATCGGAAAGCTATTCAGAACGAAATGTCCGTGAACCTTGTTAATTTCCATCGATTCGCACAAAAGTGTATTGGTGATCACAAATTTTCATGTTTATGAACGTTCGGAAACGACATCACTCGTATGTAGGTTATGATCTCGAATCGCACGTCGGAAAGCTGTTCGGTTCGCTAGGTCAGTGAATGTTGTTTAATTGAATCGATTCACACAAAAGTGTATCGGTGATCACCAATTTTCATGTTCATGAACGTTCGGAAACGACATCACTCGATTGTAAGTTATGATCTCGATCAGCACATCGGAAAGCGATTGAGAACGAAATGTCAGTGAATCTTGTTAATTTCTATCGATTCACACAAAAGTCAATCCGTGTTCACCAATTTTCATGTTTATGTACGTTCGGAAACGACATAACTCGATTGTAAGTTATGATCTCAAATCGCACGTCAGAAAGCGATTCTGTTCGAAATGTCATAGAATCTTGTTAATTTGTGATGACTTGAACAAAAAGTTTATCGTGATCACCGTTTTTCATGTATACGAACTTTCGGAGACGACATCACTCGATTGTAAGTTATGATCTCGAATCGCACGTCGGAAACCGATTCTGTTCGAATTGTCAGTGAATCTTGATAAATTGTAGCGATTCTCACAAAAGTTTATTTGTGATCACCAATTTTCATATTTGTGAACGTTCAGAAACGACATCGTTCGATTGTCAGTTCCGGTCTCGAATCGCATCTCGGATTGCGATTCTGATAGAAATGTCGGAAAAAATTGTTGATTTGTAACGATTAACAGAAAAGATTATCGCTGATTACCTATTTTCATGTTTATGAAAGATTGGAAACGGTCACCGATAAACGTCACATATCAACAATTTTACAGACATTTAGTATTGCAATCCGAAGGGCTATTTGAGATCAGAACTGGCAATCGAGCGATGAAAACGTTTCCGAACGTTCATAAACATGAAGTTGGTGATCACCAACAAAATTTTTGTTCCATTCATGACAAATTATCAATATTCAATGACATTTCGATTCGAGATCATAAATTACAATCGAGTGATGTCGTTTCCGAACGTTCATAAACGTGCAAATTGGTGATCACCGATACACTTTTGTGTGAATCTATACAATTTAACAACATTCACTGACATTTCGAACAGAACAGCTTTCCGACGTGCGATCCGAGATCATAACTTACAATCGAGTGATGTCATTTCCGAACGTTCATAAACGTGAAAATTGGTCATCACTGATACACTTTTGTGTGAATCGACACAATTTAACAACATTCACTGACATTTCGAACAGAACAGCTTTCCGACGTGCGATTCGAGATCATACCTTACAATCGAGTGATGTCGTTTCCGAACGTTCATGAACATGAAAATTGGTGATCACCTATACACTTTTGTGTCAATCGACACAAATTAACCAGATTCACTGACATTTCGTTCTGAATCGCTTTCCGATGTGCGAATCGCGATCACAGCTTACAATCGAGTGTTGTCGTTTCCGAACGTTCATAAACATGAAGAACGGTGATCACCGATACATTTTTGTGAGAATCGCAACAAATCAAGAAGATTCACTGACATTTCGAACAAAATCAGATTCCTACGTGCGATTCGAGATCACACCTTACAATCGAGTGGTGTCGTTTCCGAACGTTCATAAACGTGAAAATTGGTGATCACCGATACACTTTTGTGTGAATCGATACAATTTAACAACATTCACTGACATTTCGAACAGAACAGCCTTCCGACGAGCGATTCGAGATCATACCTTACAATCGAGTGATGTAGTTTTCGAACGTTCATAAACGTGAAAATTGGTGATCACCGATACACTTTTGTGTGAATCGATACAATTTTACAACATTCACTGACATTTCGAACAGAACAGCCTTCCGACGAGCGATTCGAGATCATACCTTACAATCGAGTGATGTCGTTTCCGAACGTTCATGAACATGAAAATTGGTCATCACCGATACACTTTTGTGTGAATCGACACAAATTAACCAGATTCACTGACATTTCGTTCTGAATCGCTTTCCGATGTGCGAATCGCGATCACAGCTTACAATCGAGTGTTTTTGTTTCCGAACGTTCATAAACATGAAGAAGGGTGATCGCCGATAGATTTTTGTGAGAATCGCAACAAATCAAGAAGATTCACTGACATTTCGAACAAAATCAGATTCCCACGTGCGATTCGAGATCATAACTTACAATCGAGTGATGTCATTTCGGAACGTTCATAAACGTGAAAATTGGTGATCACCGATACACTTTTGTGTGAATCGATACAATTTAACAACATTCACTGACATTTCGAACAGAACAGCTTTCCGACGTGCGATTCGAGATCATACCTTACAATCGAGTGATGTCGTTTCCGAACGTTCATGAACATGAAAATTGGTGATCACCTATACACTTTTGTGTGAATCGACACAAATTAACCAGATTCACTGTCATTTCGTTCTGAATCGCTTTCCGATGTGCGAATCGCGATCACAGCTTACAATCGTGTGTTGTCGTTTCCGAACGTTCATAAACATGAAGAACGGTGATCACCGATAGATTTTTGCGAGAATCGCAACAAATCAAGAAGATTCACTGACATTTCGAACAAAATCAGATTCCGACGTGCGATTCGAGATCATAACTTACAATCGAGTGATGTCATTTCGGAACGTTCATAAACGTGGAAATTGGAAATCACCGATACACTTTTGTGTGAATCGATTCAATTTAACAACATTCACGGACATTTCGAACAGAACAGCTTTCCGACGTGCGATTCGAGATCATAACCTACAATCGAGTGATGTCGTTTCCGAACGTTCATAAACATGAAAATTTGTGATCACCAATTCACTTTTGTGCGAATCGATGGAAATTAACAGGATTCACTGACATTTCGTTCTGAATCGCTTTCCGATGTGCGAATCGAGATAATAATCGAGTGATGTCGTTTCCGAACGTTCATAAACGTGAAAATTGGAGTTCACCGATACACTTTTGTGTGAATCGATACATTTTATCAACATTCACTGACATTTCGAACAGAACAGCTTTCCGACGTGCGATTCGAGATCATACCTTACGATCGAGTGATGTCGTTTCCGAACGTTCATAAACATGAAGAACGGTGATCACCGATAGATTTTTGCGAGAATCGCAACAAATCAAGAAGATTCACTGACATTTCGAACAAAATCAGATTCCGACCTGCGATTCGAGAACATAACTTACAATCGAGTGATGTAGTTTTCGAACGTTCATAAACGTGAAAATTGGTGATCACCGATACACTTTTGTGTGAATCGATACAATTTTACAACATTCACTGACATTTCGAACAGAACAGCCTTCCGACGAGCGATTCGAGATCATACCTTACAATCGAGTGATGTCGTTTCCGAAAGTTCATGAACATGAAAATTGGTGATCACCGATACACTTTTGTGTGAATCGATACAATTTAACAACATTCACTGACATTTCGAACAGAACAGCTTTCCGACGTGCGATTCGAGATCATACCTTACAATCGAGTGATGTCGTTTCCGAACGTTCATGAACATGAAAATTGGTGATCACCGATACACTTTTGTGTAAATCGATACAATTTAACAACATTCACTGACATTTCGAACAGAACAGCTTTCCAACGTGCGATTCGAGATCATACCTTAGAATTGAGTGATGTCGTTTCCGAACGTTCATAAACATTAAGAACGGTGATCACCGATACACTTTTGTGTGAATCGATACAATTTAACAACATTCACTGACATTTCGACTAGCATCGCTTTCCGACGTGCGATTCGAGATCATTACACGTCGGAAAACGATTCAGAACGAAATGACAGTGAACGTTGTTAATTTGAATCGATTCGCACTAAAGTGTATCGGTGATCACAAATTTTCATGTTTATGAACGTTCGGAAACGACATCACTCGATTGTAGGTTATAATCTCGAATCGCACGTCGGAAAGCTGTTCTGTTCGAAATGTCAGTGAATGTTGATAAAATGTATCGATTCACACAAAAGTGTATCGGTGATCTCCAATTTTCACGTTTATGAACGTTCGGAAACGACATCACTCGATTGTAATGTATTATCTCGATTCGCACATCGGAAAGCTATTCAGAACGAAATGTCAGTGAACCTTGTTAATTTGTATCGATTCGCACAAAAGTGTATCGGTGATCACAAATTTTAATGTTTATGAACGTTCGGAAACGACATCACTCGATTGTAGGTTATAATCTCGAATCGCACGTCGGAAAGCTGTTCTGTTCGAAATGTCAGTGAATGTTGATAAAATGTATCGATTCACACAAAAGTGTATCGGTGATCTCCAATTTTCACGTTTATGAACGTTCGGAAACGACATCACTCGATTGTAATGTATTATCTCGATTCGCACATCGGAAAGCTATTCAGAACGAAATGTCAGTGAATCCTGTTAATTTCCATCGATTCGCACAAAAGTGTATTGGTGATCACAAATTTTCATGTTTATGAACGTTCGGAAACGACATCACTCCATTGTAGGTTATGATCTCGAATCGCACGTCGGAAAGCTGTTCTGTTCGAAATGTCAGTGAATGTTGTTAAATTGAATCGATTCACACAAAAGTGTATCGGTGATCTCCAATTTTCACGTTTATGAACGGTCGGAAACGACATCACTCGATTGTAAGTTATGATATCGAATCGCACATCGAAAAGCTGCTCTTTTCGAAATGTCAGTGAATATTGTTAAACTGTATCGATTCACACAAAAGTGTATCGGTGATCTCCAATTTTCACGTTTATGAACGTTCGGAAACGACATCACTCGATTGTAATGTATTATCTCGATTCGCACATCGGAAAGCTATTCAGAACGAAATGTCCGTGAACCTTGTTAATTTGTATCGATTCGCACAAAAGTGTATCGGTGATCACAAATTTTCATGTCTATGAACGTTCGGAAACGACATCACTCGATTGTAGGTTATGATCTCGAATCGCACGTCGGAAAGCTGTTCTGTTCGAAATGTCAGTGAATGTTGATAAATTGTATCGATTCACACAAAAGTGTATGGGTGATCACAAATTTTCATGTTTATGAACGTTCGGAAACGACATCACTCGATTGTAATGTATTATCTCGATTCGCACATCGGAAAGCTATTCAGAACGAAATGTCCGTGAACCTTGTTAATTTCCATCGATTCGCACTAAAGTGTATTGGTGATCACAAATTTTCATGTTTATGAACGTTCGGAAACGACATCACTCGATTGTAGGTTATGATCTCGAATCGCACGTCGGAAAGCTGTTCTGTTCGAAATGTCAGTGAATGTTGTTTAATTGAATCGATTCACACAAAAGTGTATCGGTGATCACCAATTTTCATGTTCATGAACGTTCGGAAACGACATCACTCGATTGTAAGTTATGATCTCGATCAGCACATCGGAAAGCGATTGAGAACGAAATGTCAGTGAATCTTGTTAATTTCTATCGATTCACACAAAAGTCAATCCGTGTTCACCAATTTTCATGTTTATGCACGTTCGGAAACGACATAACTCGATTGTAAGTTATGATCTCAAATCGCACGTCAGAAAGCGATTCTTGTTCGAAATGTCATAGAATCTTGTTAATTTGTGATGACTTGAACAAAAAGTTTATCGTGATCACCGTTTTTCATGTATACGAACTTTCGGAGACGACATCACTCGATTGTAAGTTATGATCTCGAATCGCCCGTCGGAAACCGATTCTGTTCGAATTGTCAGTGAATCTTGATAATTTGTAGCGATTCTCACAAAAGTTTATTTGTGATCACCAATTTTCATATTTGTGAACGTTCAGAAACGACATCGTTCGATTGTCAGTTCCGGTCTCGAATCGCATCTCCGATTGCGATTCTGATAGAAATGTCGGAAAAAATTGTTGATTTGTAACGATTAACAGAAAAGATTATCGCTGATTACCTATTTTCATGTTTATGAAAGATTGGAAACGGTCACCGATAAACGTCACATATCAACAATTTTACAGACATTTAGTATTGCAATCCGAAGGGCTATTTGAGATCTGAACTGGCAATCGAGCGATGAAAACGTTTCCGAACGTTCATAAACATGAAGTTGGTGATCACCAACAAAATTTTTGTTCCATTCATGACAAATTATCAATATTCAATGACATTTCGATTCGAGATCATAAATTACAATCGAGTGATGTCGTTTCCGAACGTTCATAAACGTGCAAATTGGTGATCACCGATACACTTTTGTGTGAATCTATACAATTTAACAACATTCACTGACATTTCGAACAGAACAGCTCTCCGACGTGCGATCCGAGATCATAACTTACAATCGAGTGATGTCATTTCCGAACGTTCATAAACGTGAAAATTGGTGATCACCGATACACTTTTGTGTGAATCGACACAATTTAACAACATTCACTGACATTTCGAACAGAACAGCTTTCCGACGTGCGATTCGAGATCATACCTTACAATCGAGTGATGTCGTTTCCGAACGTTCATGAACATGAAAATTGGTGATCACCTATACACTTTTGTGTGAATCGACACAAATTAACCAGATTCACTGACATTTCGTTCTGAATCGCTTTCCGATGTGCGAATCGCGATCACAGCTTACAATCGAGTGTTGTCGTTTCCGAACGTTCATAAACATGAAGAACGGTGATCACCGATAGATTTTTGTGAGAATCGCAACAAATCAAGAAGATTCACTGACATTTCGAACAAAATCAGATTCCTACGTGCGATTCGAGATCACACCTTACAATCGAGTGGTGTCGTTTCCGAACGTTCATAAACGTGAAAATTGGTGATCACCGATACACTTTTGTGTGAATCGATACAATTTAACAACATTCACTGACATTTCGAACAGAACAGCTTTCCGACGTGCGATTCGAGATCATACCTTACAATGGAGTGATGTCGTTTCCGAACGTTCATGAACATGAAAATTGGTGATCACCTATACATTTTTTGGGTGAATCGACACAAATTAACCAGATTCACTGTCATTTCGTTCTGAATCGCTTTCCGATGTGCGAATCGCGATCACAGCTTACAATCGTGTGTTGTCGTTTCCGAACGTTCATAAACATGAAGAACGGTGATCACCGATAGATTTTTGCGAGAATCGCAACAAATCAAGAAGATTCACTGACATTTCGAACAAAATCAGATTCTGACGTGCGATTCGAGATCATAACTTACAATCGAGTGATGTCATTTCGGAACGTTCATAAACGTGAAAATTGGTGATCACCGATACACTTTTGTGTGAATCGATACAATTTAACAACATTCACTGACATTTCGAACAGAACAGCTTTCCGACGTGCGATTCGAGATCATACCTTACAATCGAGTGATGTCGTTTCCGAACGTTCATGAACATGAAAATTGGTGATCACCGATACACTTTTGTGTAAATCGATACAATTTAACAACATTCACTGACATTTCGAACAGAACAGCTTTCCAACGTGCGATTCGAGATCATACCTTAGAATTGAGTGATGTCGTTTCCGAACGTTCATAAACATTAAGAACGGTGATCACCGATACACTTTTATGTGAATCGATACAATTTAACAACATTCACTGACATTTCGACTAGCATCGCTTTCCGACGTGCGATTCGAGATCATTACACGTCGGAAAGCGATTCAGAACGAAATGACAGTGAACGTTGTTAATTTGTATCGATTCGCACTAAAGTGTATCGGTGATCACAAATTTTCATGTTTATGAACGTTCGGAAACGACATCACTCGATTGTAGGTTATAATCTCGAATCGCACGTCGGAAAGCTGTTCTGTTCGAAATGTCAGTGAATGTTGATAAAATGTATCGATTCACACAAAAGTGTATCGGTGATCTCCAATTTTCACGTTTATGAACGTTCGGAAACGACATCACTCGATTGTAGGTTATAATCTCGAATCGCACGTCGGAAAGCTGTTCTGTTCGAAATGTCAGTGAATGTTGATAAAATGTATCGATTCACACAAAAGTGTATCGGTGATCTCCAATTTTCACGTTTATGAACGTTCGGAAACGGCATCACTCGATTGTAATGTATTATCTCGATTCGCACATCGGAAAGCTATTCAGAACGAAATGTCAGTGAACCTTGTTAATTTGTATCGAATCGCACAAAAGTGTATCGGTGATCACAAATTTTCATGTCTATGAACGTTCGGAAACGACATCACTCGATTGTAGGTTATGATCTCGAATCGCACGTCGGAAAGCTGTTCTGTTCGAAATGTCAGTGAATGTTGATAAAATGTATCGATTCACACAAAAGTGTATCGGTGATCTCCAATTTTCACGTTTATGAACGTTCGGAAACGGCATCACTCGATTGTAATGTATTATCTCGATTCGCACATCGGAAAGCTATTCAGAACGAAATGTCAGTGAACCTTGTTAATTTGTATCGAATCGCACAAAAGTGTATCGGTGATCACAAATTTTCATGTCTATGAACGTTCGGAAACGACATCACTCGATTGTAGGATATGATCTCGAATCGCACGTCGGAAAGCTGTTCTGTTCGAAATGTCAGTGAATGTTGATAAAATGTATCGATTCACACAAAAGTGTATCGGTGATCTCCAATTTTCACGTTTATGAACGGTCGGAAACGACATCACTCGATTGTAAGTTATGATATCGAATCGCACATCGAAAAGCTGCTCTTTTCGAAATGTCAGTGAATATTGTTAAACTGTATCGATTCACACAAAAGTGTATCGGTGATCTCCAATTTTCACGTTTATGAACGTTAGGAAACGACATCACTCGATTGTAATGTATTATCTCGATTCGCACATCGGAAAGCTATTCAGAACGAAATGTCCGTGAACCTTGTTAATTTGTATCGATTCGCACAAAAGTGTATCGGTGATCACAAATTTTCATGTCTATGAACGTTCGGAAACGACATCACTCGATTGTAGGTTATGATCTCGAATCGCACGTCGGAAAGCTGTTCTGTTCGAAATGTCAGTGAATGTTGATAAATTGTATCGATTCACACAAAAGTGTATGGGTGATCACAAATTTTCATGATTATGAACGTTCGGAAACGACATCACTCGATTGTAATGTATTATCTCGATTCGCACATCGGAAAGCTATTCAGAACGAAATGTCCGTGAACCTTGTTAATTTCCATCGATTCGCACAAAAGTGTATTGGTGATCACAAATTTTCATGTTTATGAACGTTCGGAAACGACATCACTCGTATGTAGGTTATGATCTCGAATCGCACGTCGGAAAGCTGTTCGGTTCGCTAGGTCAGTGAATGTTGTTTAATTGAATCGATTCACACAAAAGTGTATCGGTGATCACCAATTTTCATGTTCATGAACGTTCGGAAACGACATCACTCGATTGTAAGTTATGATCTCGATCAGCACATCGGAAAGCGATTGAGAACGAAATGTCAGTGAATCTTGTTAATTTCTATCGATTCACACAAAAGTCAATCCGTGTTCACCAATTTTCATGTTTATGTACGTTCGGAAACGACATAACTCGATTGTAAGTTATGATCTCAAATCGCACGTCAGAAAGCGATTCTGTTCGAAATGTCATAGAATCTTGTTAATTTGTGATGACTTGAACAAAAAGTTTATCGTGATCACCGTTTTTCATGTATACGAACTTTCGGAGACGACATCACTCGATTGTAAGTTATGATCTCGAATCGCACGTCGGAAACCGATTCTGTTCGAATTGTCAGTGAATCTTGATAAATTGTAGCGATTCTCACAAAAGTTTATTTGTGATCACCAATTTTCATATTTGTGAACGTTCAGAAACGACATCGTTCGATTGTCAGTTCCGGTCTCGAATCGCATCTCGGATTGCGATTCTGATAGAAATGTCGGAAAAAATTGTTGATTTGTAACGATTAACAGAAAAGATTATCGCTGATTACCTATTTTCATGTTTATGAAAGATTGGAAACGGTCACCGATAAACGTCACATATCAACAATTTTACAGACATTTAGTATTGCAATCCGAAGGGCTATTTGAGATCAGAACTGGCAATCGAGCGATGAAAACGTTTCCGAACGTTCATAAACATGAAGTTGGTGATCACCAACAAAATTTTTGTTCCATTCATGACAAATTATCAATATTCAATGACATTTCGATTCGAGATCATAAATTACAATCGAGTGATGTCGTTTCCGAACGTTCATAAACGTGCAAATTGGTGATCACCGATACACTTTTGTGTGAATCTATACAATTTAACAACATTCACTGACATTTCGAACAGAACAGCTTTCCGACGTGCGATCCGAGATCATAACTTACAATCGAGTGATGTCATTTCCGAACGTTCATAAACGTGAAAATTGGTCATCACTGATACACTTTTGTGTGAATCGACACAATTTAACAACATTCACTGACATTTCGAACAGAACAGCTTTCCGACGTGCGATTCGAGATCATACCTTACAATCGAGTGATGTCGTTTCCGAACGTTCATGAACATGAAAATTGGTGATCACCTATACACTTTTGTGTCAATCGACACAAATTAACCAGATTCACTGACATTTCGTTCTGAATCGCTTTCCGATGTGCGAATCGCGATCACAGCTTACAATCGAGTGTTGTCGTTTCCGAACGTTCATAAACATGAAGAACGGTGATCACCGATACATTTTTGTGAGAATCGCAACAAATCAAGAAGATTCACTGACATTTCGAACAAAATCAGATTCCTACGTGCGATTCGAGATCACACCTTACAATCGAGTGGTGTCGTTTCCGAACGTTCATAAACGTGAAAATTGGTGATCACCGATACACTTTTGTGTGAATCGATACAATTTAACAACATTCACTGACATTTCGAACAGAACAGCCTTCCGACGAGCGATTCGAGATCATACCTTACAATCGAGTGATGTAGTTTTCGAACGTTCATAAACGTGAAAATTGGTGATCACCGATACACTTTTGTGTGAATCGATACAATTTTACAACATTCACTGACATTTCGAACAGAACAGCCTTCCGACGAGCGATTCGAGATCATACCTTACAATCGAGTGATGTCGTTTCCGAACGTTCATGAACATGAAAATTGGTCATCACCGATACACTTTTGTGTGAATCGACACAAATTAACCAGATTCACTGACATTTCGTTCTGAATCGCTTTCCGATGTGCGAATCGCGATCACAGCTTACAATCGAGTGTTTTTGTTTCCGAACGTTCATAAACATGAAGAAGGGTGATCGCCGATAGATTTTTGTGAGAATCGCAACAAATCAAGAAGATTCACTGACATTTCGAACAAAATCAGATTCCCACGTGCGATTCGAGATCATAACTTACAATCGAGTGATGTCATTTCGGAACGTTCATAAACGTGAAAATTGGTGATCACCGATACACTTTTGTGTGAATCGATACAATTTAACAACATTCACTGACATTTCGAACAGAACAGCTTTCCGACGTGCGATTCGAGATCATACCTTACAATCGAGTGATGTCGTTTCCGAACGTTCATGAACATGAAAATTGGTGATCACCTATACACTTTTGTGTGAATCGACACAAATTAACCAGATTCACTGTCATTTCGTTCTGAATCGCTTTCCGATGTGCGAATCGCGATCACAGCTTACAATCGTGTGTTGTCGTTTCCGAACGTTCATAAACATGAAGAACGGTGATCACCGATAGATTTTTGCGAGAATCGCAACAAATCAAGAAGATTCACTGACATTTCGAACAAAATCAGATTCCGACGTGCGATTCGAGATCATAACTTACAATCGAGTGATGTCATTTCGGAACGTTCATAAACGTGGAAATTGGAAATCACCGATACACTTTTGTGTGAATCGATTCAATTTAACAACATTCACGGACATTTCGAACAGAACAGCTTTCCGACGTGCGATTCGAGATCATAACCTACAATCGAGTGATGTCGTTTCCGAACGTTCATAAACATGAAAATTTGTGATCACCAATTCACTTTTGTGCGAATCGATGGAAATTAACAGGATTCACTGACATTTCGTTCTGAATCGCTTTCCGATGTGCGAATCGAGATAATAATCGAGTGATGTCGTTTCCGAACGTTCATAAACGTGAAAATTGGAGTTCACCGATACACTTTTGTGTGAATCGATACATTTTATCAACATTCACTGACATTTCGAACAGAACAGCTTTCCGACGTGCGATTCGAGATCATACCTTACGATCGAGTGATGTCGTTTCCGAACGTTCATAAACATGAAGAACGGTGATCACCGATAGATTTTTGCGAGAATCGCAACAAATCAAGAAGATTCACTGACATTTCGAACAAAATCAGATTCCGACCTGCGATTCGAGAACATAACTTACAATCGAGTGATGTAGTTTTCGAACGTTCATAAACGTGAAAATTGGTGATCACCGATACACTTTTGTGTGAATCGATACAATTTTACAACATTCACTGACATTTCGAACAGAACAGCCTTCCGACGAGCGATTCGAGATCATACCTTACAATCGAGTGATGTCGTTTCCGAAAGTTCATGAACATGAAAATTGGTGATCACCGATACACTTTTGTGTGAATCGATACAATTTAACAACATTCACTGACATTTCGAACAGAACAGCTTTCCGACGTGCGATTCGAGATCATACCTTACAATCGAGTGATGTCGTTTCCGAACGTTCATGAACATGAAAATTGGTGATCACCGATACACTTTTGTGTAAATCGATACAATTTAACAACATTCACTGACATTTCGAACAGAACAGCTTTCCAACGTGCGATTCGAGATCATACCTTAGAATTGAGTGATGTCGTTTCCGAACGTTCATAAACATTAAGAACGGTGATCACCGATACACTTTTGTGTGAATCGATACAATTTAACAACATTCACTGACATTTCGACTAGCATCGCTTTCCGACGTGCGATTCGAGATCATTACACGTCGGAAAACGATTCAGAACGAAATGACAGTGAACGTTGTTAATTTGAATCGATTCGCACTAAAGTGTATCGGTGATCACAAATTTTCATGTTTATGAACGTTCGGAAACGACATCACTCGATTGTAGGTTATAATCTCGAATCGCACGTCGGAAAGCTGTTCTGTTCGAAATGTCAGTGAATGTTGATAAAATGTATCGATTCACACAAAAGTGTATCGGTGATCTCCAATTTTCACGTTTATGAACGTTCGGAAACGACATCACTCGATTGTAATGTATTATCTCGATTCGCACATCGGAAAGCTATTCAGAACGAAATGTCAGTGAACCTTGTTAATTTGTATCGATTCGCACAAAAGTGTATCGGTGATCACAAATTTTAATGTTTATGAACGTTCGGAAACGACATCACTCGATTGTAGGTTATAATCTCGAATCGCACGTCGGAAAGCTGTTCTGTTCGAAATGTCAGTGAATGTTGATAAAATGTATCGATTCACACAAAAGTGTATCGGTGATCTCCAATTTTCACGTTTATGAACGTTCGGAAACGACATCACTCGATTGTAATGTATTATCTCGATTCGCACATCGGAAAGCTATTCAGAACGAAATGTCAGTGAATCCTGTTAATTTCCATCGATTCGCACAAAAGTGTATTGGTGATCACAAATTTTCATGTTTATGAACGTTCGGAAACGACATCACTCCATTGTAGGTTATGATCTCGAATCGCACGTCGGAAAGCTGTTCTGTTCGAAATGTCAGTGAATGTTGTTAAATTGAATCGATTCACACAAAAGTGTATCGGTGATCTCCAATTTTCACGTTTATGAACGGTCGGAAACGACATCACTCGATTGTAAGTTATGATATCGAATCGCACATCGAAAAGCTGCTCTTTTCGAAATGTCAGTGAATATTGTTAAACTGTATCGATTCACACAAAAGTGTATCGGTGATCTCCAATTTTCACGTTTATGAACGTTCGGAAACGACATCACTCGATTGTAATGTATTATCTCGATTCGCACATCGGAAAGCTATTCAGAACGAAATGTCCGTGAACCTTGTTAATTTGTATCGATTCGCACAAAAGTGTATCGGTGATCACAAATTTTCATGTCTATGAACGTTCGGAAACGACATCACTCGATTGTAGGTTATGATCTCGAATCGCACGTCGGAAAGCTGTTCTGTTCGAAATGTCAGTGAATGTTGATAAATTGTATCGATTCACACAAAAGTGTATGGGTGATCACAAATTTTCATGTTTATGAACGTTCGGAAACGACATCACTCGATTGTAATGTATTATCTCGATTCGCACATCGGAAAGCTATTCAGAACGAAATGTCCGTGAACCTTGTTAATTTCCATCGATTCGCACTAAAGTGTATTGGTGATCACAAATTTTCATGTTTATGAACGTTCGGAAACGACATCACTCGATTGTAGGTTATGATCTCGAATCGCACGTCGGAAAGCTGTTCTGTTCGAAATGTCAGTGAATGTTGTTTAATTGAATCGATTCACACAAAAGTGTATCGGTGATCACCAATTTTCATGTTCATGAACGTTCGGAAACGACATCACTCGATTGTAAGTTATGATCTCGATCAGCACATCGGAAAGCGATTGAGAACGAAATGTCAGTGAATCTTGTTAATTTCTATCGATTCACACAAAAGTCAATCCGTGTTCACCAATTTTCATGTTTATGCACGTTCGGAAACGACATAACTCGATTGTAAGTTATGATCTCAAATCGCACGTCAGAAAGCGATTCTTGTTCGAAATGTCATAGAATCTTGTTAATTTGTGATGACTTGAACAAAAAGTTTATCGTGATCACCGTTTTTCATGTATACGAACTTTCGGAGACGACATCACTCGATTGTAAGTTATGATCTCGAATCGCACGTCGGAAACCGATTCTGTTCGAATTGTCAGTGAATCTTGATAATTTGTAGCGATTCTCACAAAAGTTTATTTGTGATCACCAATTTTCATATTTGTGAACGTTCAGAAACGACATCGTTCGATTGTCAGTTCCGGTCTCGAATCGCATCTCCGATTGCGATTCTGATAGAAATGTCGGAAAAAATTGTTGATTTGTAACGATTAACAGAAAAGATTATCGCTGATTACCTATTTTCATGTTTATGAAAGATTGGAAACGGTCACCGATAAACGTCACATATCAACAATTTTACAGACATTTAGTATTGCAATCCGAAGGGCTATTTGAGATCTGAACTGGCAATCGAGCGATGAAAACGTTTCCGAACGTTCATAAACATGAAGTTGGTGATCACCAACAAAATTTTTGTTCAATTCATGACAAATTAACAATATTCAATGACATTTCGATTCGAGATCATAAATTACAATCCAGTGATGTCGTTTCCGAACGTTCATAAACGTGCAAATTGGTGATCACCGATACACTTTTGTGTGAATCTATACAATTTAACAACATTCACTGACGTTTCGAACAGAACAGCTTTCCGACGTGCGATCCGAGATCATACCTTACAATCGAGTGATGTCGTTTCCGAACGTTCATGAACATGAAAATTGGTGATCACCTATACACTTTTGTGTGAATCGACACAAATTAACCAGATTCACTGACATTTCGTTCTGAATCGCTTTCCGATGTGCGAATCGCGATCACAGCTTACAATCGAGTGTTGTCGTTTCCGAACGTTCATAAACATGAAGAACGGTGATCACCGATAGATTTTTGCGTGGATCGCAACAAATCAAGAAGATTCACTGACATTTCGAACAAAATCAGATTCCGACCTGCGATTCGAGAACATAACTTACAATCGAGTGATGTAGTTTTCGAACGTTCATAAACGTGAAAATTGGTGATCACCGATACACTTTTGTGTGAATCGATACAATTTTACAACATTCACTGACATTTCGAACAGAACAGCTTTCCAACGTGCGATTCGAGATCATACCTTAGAATTGAGTGATGTCGTTTCCGAACGTTCATAAACATTAAGAACGGTGATCACCGATACACTTTTGTGTGAATCGATACAATTTAACAACATTCACTGACATTTCGACTAGCATCGCTTTCCGACGTGCGATTCGAGATCATTACACGTCGGAAAACGATTCAGAACGAAATGACAGTGAACGTTGTTAATTTGAATCGATTCGCACTAAAGTGTATCGGTGATCACAAATTTTCATGTTTATGAACGTTCGGAAACGACATCACTCGATTGTAGGTTATAATCTCGAATCGCACGTCGGAAAGCTGTTCTGTTCGAAATGTCAGTGAATGTTGATAAAATGTATCGATTCACACAAAAGTGTATCGGTGATCTCCAATTTTCACGATTATGAACGTTCGGAAACGACATCACTCGATTGTAATGTATTATCTCGATTCGCACATCGGAAAGCTATTCAGAACGAAATGTCAGTGAACCTTGTTAATTTGTATCGATTCGCACAAAAGTGTATCGGTGATCACAAATTTTAATGTTTATGAACGTTCGGAAACGACATCACTCGAATGTAGGTTATAATCTCGAATCGCACGTCGGAAAGCTGTTCTGTTCGAAATGTCAGTGAATCCTGTTAATTTCCATCGATTCGCACAAAAGTGTATTGGTGATCACAAATTTTCATGTTTATGAACGTTCGGAAACGACATCACTCGATTGTAGGTTATAATCTCGAATCGCACGTCGGAAAGCTGTTCTGTTCGAAATGTCAGTGAATGTTGATAAAATGTATCGATTCACACAAAAGTGTATCGGTGATCTCCAATTTTCACGTTTATGAACGTTCGGAAACGACATCACTCGATTGTAATGTATTATCTCGATTCGCACATCGGAAAGCTATTCAGAACGAAATGTCCGTGAACCTTGTTAATTTGTATCGATTCGCACAAAAGTGTATCGGTGATCACAAATTTTCATGTTTATGAACGTTCGGAAACGACATCACTCGATTGTAGGTTATAATCTCGAATCGCACGTCGGAAAGCTGTTCTGTTCGAAATGTCAGTGAATGTTGATAAAATGTATCGATTCACACAAAAGTGTATCGGTGATCTCCAATTTTCACGTTTATGAACGTTCGGAAACGGCATCACTCGATTGTAATGTATTATCTCGATTCGCACATCGGAAAGCTATTCAGAACGAAATGTCAGTGAACCTTGTTAATTTGTATCGAATCGCACAAAAGTGTATCGGTGATCACAAATTTTCATGTCTATGAACGTTCGGAAACGACATCACTCGATTGTAGGTTATGATCTCGAATCGCACGTCGGAAAGCTGTTCTGTTCGAAATGTCAGTGAATGTTGATAAAATGTATCGATTCACACAAAAGTGTATCGGTGATCTCCAATTTTCACGTTTATGAACGTTCGGAAACGGCATCACTCGATTGTAATGTATTATCTCGATTCGCACATCGGAAAGCTATTCAGAACGAAATGTCCGTGAACCTTGTTAATTTGTATCGATTCGCACAAAAGTGTATCGGTGATCACAAATTTTCATGTTTATGAACGTTCGGAAACGACATCACTCGATTGTAGGTTATAATCTCGAATCGCACGTCGGAAAGCTGTTCTGTTCGAAATGTCAGTGAATGTTGATAAAATGTATCGATTCACACAAAAGTGTATCGGTGATCTCCAATTTTCACGTTTATGAACGTTCGGAAACGGCATCACTCGATTGTAATGTATTATCTCGATTCGCACATCGGAAAGCTATTCAGAACGAAATGACAGTGAACGTTGTTAATTTGTATCGATTCGCACTAAAGTGTATCGGTGATCACAAATTTTCATGTTTATGAACGTTCGGAAACGACATCACTCGATTGTAGGTTATAATCTCGAATCGCACGTCGGAAAGCTGTTCTGTTCGAAATGTCAGTGAATGTTGATAAAATGTATCGATTCACACAAAAGTGTATCGGTGATCTCCAATTTTCACGTTTATGAACGTTCGGAAACGACATCACTCGATTGTAGGTTATAATCTCGAATCGCACGTCGGAAAGCTGTTCTGTTCGAAATGTCAGTGAATGTTGATAAAATGTATCGATTCACACAAAAGTGTATCGGTGATCTCCAATTTTCACGTTTATGAACGTTCGGAAACGGCATCACTCGATTGTAATGTATTATCTCGATTCGCACATCGGAAAGCTATTCAGAACGAAATGTCAGTGAACCTTGTTAATTTGTATCGAATCGCACAAAAGTGTATCGGTGATCACAAATTTTCATGTCTATGAACGTTCGGAAACGACATCACTCGATTGTAGGTTATGATCTCGAATCGCACGTCGGAAAGCTGTTCTGTTCGAAATGTCAGTGAATGTTGATAAAATGTATCGATTCACACAAAAGTGTATCGGTGATCTCCAATTTTCACGTTTATGAACGTTCGGAAACGGCATCACTCGATTGTAATGTATTATCTCGATTCGCACATCGGAAAGCTATTCAGAACGAAATGTCAGTGAACCTTGTTAATTTGTATCGAATCGCACAAAAGTGTATCGGTGATCACAAATTTTCATGTCTATGAACGTTCGGAAACGACATCACTCGATTGTAGGATATGATCTCGAATCGCACGTCGGAAAGCTGTTCTGTTCGAAATGTCAGTGAATGTTGATAAAATGTATCGATTCACACAAAAGTGTATCGGTGATCTCCAATTTTCACGTTTATGAACGGTCGGAAACGACATCACTCGATTGTAAGTTATGATATCGAATCGCACATCGAAAAGCTGCTCTTTTCGAAATGTCAGTGAATATTGTTAAACTGTATCGATTCACACAAAAGTGTATCGGTGATCTCCAATTTTCACGTTTATGAACGTTAGGAAACGACATCACTCGATTGTAATGTATTATCTCGATTCGCACATCGGAAAGCTATTCAGAACGAAATGTCCGTGAACCTTGTTAATTTGTATCGATTCGCACAAAAGTGTATCGGTGATCAC
Source organism: Venturia canescens (assembly GCF_019457755.1). Taxonomy (NCBI): domain Eukaryota; kingdom Metazoa; phylum Arthropoda; class Insecta; order Hymenoptera; family Ichneumonidae; genus Venturia; species Venturia canescens. The sequence continues at coordinate 56,226 of NC_057429.1, read as the reverse complement.
AAATTTTCATGTCTATGAACGTTCGGAAACGACATCACTCGATTGTAGGTTATGATCTCGAATCGCACGTCGGAAAGCTGTTCTGTTCGAAATGTCAGTGAATGTTGATAAATTGTATCGATTCACACAAAAGTGTATGGGTGATCACAAATTTTCATGATTATGAACGTTCGGAAACGACATCACTCGATTGTAATGTATTATCTCGATTCGCACATCGGAAAGCTATTCAGAACGAAATGTCCGTGAACCTTGTTAATTTCCATCGATTCGCACAAAAGTGTATTGGTGATCACAAATTTTCATGTTTATGAACGTTCGGAAACGACATCACTCGTATGTAGGTTATGATCTCGAATCGCACGTCGGAAAGCTGTTCGGTTCGCTAGGTCAGTGAATGTTGTTTAATTGAATCGATTCACACAAAAGTGTATCGGTGATCACCAATTTTCATGTTCATGAACGTTCGGAAACGACATCACTCGATTGTAAGTTATGATCTCGATCAGCACATCGGAAAGCGATTGAGAACGAAATGTCAGTGAATCTTGTTAATTTCTATCGATTCACACAAAAGTCAATCCGTGTTCACCAATTTTCATGTTTATGTACGTTCGGAAACGACATAACTCGATTGTAAGTTATGATCTCAAATCGCACGTCAGAAAGCGATTCTGTTCGAAATGTCATAGAATCTTGTTAATTTGTGATGACTTGAACAAAAAGTTTATCGTGATCACCGTTTTTCATGTATACGAACTTTCGGAGACGACATCACTCGATTGTAAGTTATGATCTCGAATCGCACGTCGGAAACCGATTCTGTTCGAATTGTCAGTGAATCTTGATAAATTGTAGCGATTCTCACAAAAGTTTATTTGTGATCACCAATTTTCATATTTGTGAACGTTCAGAAACGACATCGTTCGATTGTCAGTTCCGGTCTCGAATCGCATCTCGGATTGCGATTCTGATAGAAATGTCGGAAAAAATTGTTGATTTGTAACGATTAACAGAAAAGATTATCGCTGATTACCTATTTTCATGTTTATGAAAGATTGGAAACGGTCACCGATAAACGTCACATATCAACAATTTTACAGACATTTAGTATTGCAATCCGAAGGGCTATTTGAGATCAGAACTGGCAATCGAGCGATGAAAACGTTTCCGAACGTTCATAAACATGAAGTTGGTGATCACCAACAAAATTTTTGTTCCATTCATGACAAATTATCAATATTCAATGACATTTCGATTCGAGATCATAAATTACAATCGAGTGATGTCGTTTCCGAACGTTCATAAACGTGCAAATTGGTGATCACCGATACACTTTTGTGTGAATCTATACAATTTAACAACATTCACTGACATTTCGAACAGAACAGCTTTCCGACGTGCGATCCGAGATCATAACTTACAATCGAGTGATGTCATTTCCGAACGTTCATAAACGTGAAAATTGGTCATCACTGATACACTTTTGTGTGAATCGACACAATTTAACAACATTCACTGACATTTCGAACAGAACAGCTTTCCGACGTGCGATTCGAGATCATACCTTACAATCGAGTGATGTCGTTTCCGAACGTTCATGAACATGAAAATTGGTGATCACCTATACACTTTTGTGTCAATCGACACAAATTAACCAGATTCACTGACATTTCGTTCTGAATCGCTTTCCGATGTGCGAATCGCGATCACAGCTTACAATCGAGTGTTGTCGTTTCCGAACGTTCATAAACATGAAGAACGGTGATCACCGATACATTTTTGTGAGAATCGCAACAAATCAAGAAGATTCACTGACATTTCGAACAAAATCAGATTCCTACGTGCGATTCGAGATCACACCTTACAATCGAGTGGTGTCGTTTCCGAACGTTCATAAACGTGAAAATTGGTGATCACCGATACACTTTTGTGTGAATCGATACAATTTAACAACATTCACTGACATTTCGAACAGAACAGCCTTCCGACGAGCGATTCGAGATCATACCTTACAATCGAGTGATGTAGTTTTCGAACGTTCATAAACGTGAAAATTGGTGATCACCGATACACTTTTGTGTGAATCGATACAATTTTACAACATTCACTGACATTTCGAACAGAACAGCCTTCCGACGAGCGATTCGAGATCATACCTTACAATCGAGTGATGTCGTTTCCGAACGTTCATGAACATGAAAATTGGTCATCACCGATACACTTTTGTGTGAATCGACACAAATTAACCAGATTCACTGACATTTCGTTCTGAATCGCTTTCCGATGTGCGAATCGCGATCACAGCTTACAATCGAGTGTTTTTGTTTCCGAACGTTCATAAACATGAAGAAGGGTGATCGCCGATAGATTTTTGTGAGAATCGCAACAAATCAAGAAGATTCACTGACATTTCGAACAAAATCAGATTCCCACGTGCGATTCGAGATCATAACTTACAATCGAGTGATGTCATTTCGGAACGTTCATAAACGTGAAAATTGGTGATCACCGATACACTTTTGTGTGAATCGATACAATTTAACAACATTCACTGACATTTCGAACAGAACAGCTTTCCGACGTGCGATTCGAGATCATACCTTACAATCGAGTGATGTCGTTTCCGAACGTTCATGAACATGAAAATTGGTGATCACCTATACACTTTTGTGTGAATCGACACAAATTAACCAGATTCACTGTCATTTCGTTCTGAATCGCTTTCCGATGTGCGAATCGCGATCACAGCTTACAATCGTGTGTTGTCGTTTCCGAACGTTCATAAACATGAAGAACGGTGATCACCGATAGATTTTTGCGAGAATCGCAACAAATCAAGAAGATTCACTGACATTTCGAACAAAATCAGATTCCGACGTGCGATTCGAGATCATAACTTACAATCGAGTGATGTCATTTCGGAACGTTCATAAACGTGGAAATTGGAAATCACCGATACACTTTTGTGTGAATCGATTCAATTTAACAACATTCACGGACATTTCGAACAGAACAGCTTTCCGACGTGCGATTCGAGATCATAACCTACAATCGAGTGATGTCGTTTCCGAACGTTCATAAACATGAAAATTTGTGATCACCAATTCACTTTTGTGCGAATCGATGGAAATTAACAGGATTCACTGACATTTCGTTCTGAATCGCTTTCCGATGTGCGAATCGAGATAATAATCGAGTGATGTCGTTTCCGAACGTTCATAAACGTGAAAATTGGAGTTCACCGATACACTTTTGTGTGAATCGATACATTTTATCAACATTCACTGACATTTCGAACAGAACAGCTTTCCGACGTGCGATTCGAGATCATACCTTACGATCGAGTGATGTCGTTTCCGAACGTTCATAAACATGAAGAACGGTGATCACCGATAGATTTTTGCGAGAATCGCAACAAATCAAGAAGATTCACTGACATTTCGAACAAAATCAGATTCCGACCTGCGATTCGAGAACATAACTTACAATCGAGTGATGTAGTTTTCGAACGTTCATAAACGTGAAAATTGGTGATCACCGATACACTTTTGTGTGAATCGATACAATTTTACAACATTCACTGACATTTCGAACAGAACAGCCTTCCGACGAGCGATTCGAGATCATACCTTACAATCGAGTGATGTCGTTTCCGAAAGTTCATGAACATGAAAATTGGTGATCACCGATACACTTTTGTGTGAATCGATACAATTTAACAACATTCACTGACATTTCGAACAGAACAGCTTTCCGACGTGCGATTCGAGATCATACCTTACAATCGAGTGATGTCGTTTCCGAACGTTCATGAACATGAAAATTGGTGATCACCGATACACTTTTGTGTAAATCGATACAATTTAACAACATTCACTGACATTTCGAACAGAACAGCTTTCCAACGTGCGATTCGAGATCATACCTTAGAATTGAGTGATGTCGTTTCCGAACGTTCATAAACATTAAGAACGGTGATCACCGATACACTTTTGTGTGAATCGATACAATTTAACAACATTCACTGACATTTCGACTAGCATCGCTTTCCGACGTGCGATTCGAGATCATTACACGTCGGAAAACGATTCAGAACGAAATGACAGTGAACGTTGTTAATTTGAATCGATTCGCACTAAAGTGTATCGGTGATCACAAATTTTCATGTTTATGAACGTTCGGAAACGACATCACTCGATTGTAGGTTATAATCTCGAATCGCACGTCGGAAAGCTGTTCTGTTCGAAATGTCAGTGAATGTTGATAAAATGTATCGATTCACACAAAAGTGTATCGGTGATCTCCAATTTTCACGTTTATGAACGTTCGGAAACGACATCACTCGATTGTAATGTATTATCTCGATTCGCACATCGGAAAGCTATTCAGAACGAAATGTCAGTGAACCTTGTTAATTTGTATCGATTCGCACAAAAGTGTATCGGTGATCACAAATTTTAATGTTTATGAACGTTCGGAAACGACATCACTCGATTGTAGGTTATAATCTCGAATCGCACGTCGGAAAGCTGTTCTGTTCGAAATGTCAGTGAATGTTGATAAAATGTATCGATTCACACAAAAGTGTATCGGTGATCTCCAATTTTCACGTTTATGAACGTTCGGAAACGACATCACTCGATTGTAATGTATTATCTCGATTCGCACATCGGAAAGCTATTCAGAACGAAATGTCAGTGAATCCTGTTAATTTCCATCGATTCGCACAAAAGTGTATTGGTGATCACAAATTTTCATGTTTATGAACGTTCGGAAACGACATCACTCCATTGTAGGTTATGATCTCGAATCGCACGTCGGAAAGCTGTTCTGTTCGAAATGTCAGTGAATGTTGTTAAATTGAATCGATTCACACAAAAGTGTATCGGTGATCTCCAATTTTCACGTTTATGAACGGTCGGAAACGACATCACTCGATTGTAAGTTATGATATCGAATCGCACATCGAAAAGCTGCTCTTTTCGAAATGTCAGTGAATATTGTTAAACTGTATCGATTCACACAAAAGTGTATCGGTGATCTCCAATTTTCACGTTTATGAACGTTCGGAAACGACATCACTCGATTGTAATGTATTATCTCGATTCGCACATCGGAAAGCTATTCAGAACGAAATGTCCGTGAACCTTGTTAATTTGTATCGATTCGCACAAAAGTGTATCGGTGATCACAAATTTTCATGTCTATGAACGTTCGGAAACGACATCACTCGATTGTAGGTTATGATCTCGAATCGCACGTCGGAAAGCTGTTCTGTTCGAAATGTCAGTGAATGTTGATAAATTGTATCGATTCACACAAAAGTGTATGGGTGATCACAAATTTTCATGTTTATGAACGTTCGGAAACGACATCACTCGATTGTAATGTATTATCTCGATTCGCACATCGGAAAGCTATTCAGAACGAAATGTCCGTGAACCTTGTTAATTTCCATCGATTCGCACTAAAGTGTATTGGTGATCACAAATTTTCATGTTTATGAACGTTCGGAAACGACATCACTCGATTGTAGGTTATGATCTCGAATCGCACGTCGGAAAGCTGTTCTGTTCGAAATGTCAGTGAATGTTGTTTAATTGAATCGATTCACACAAAAGTGTATCGGTGATCACCAATTTTCATGTTCATGAACGTTCGGAAACGACATCACTCGATTGTAAGTTATGATCTCGATCAGCACATCGGAAAGCGATTGAGAACGAAATGTCAGTGAATCTTGTTAATTTCTATCGATTCACACAAAAGTCAATCCGTGTTCACCAATTTTCATGTTTATGCACGTTCGGAAACGACATAACTCGATTGTAAGTTATGATCTCAAATCGCACGTCAGAAAGCGATTCTTGTTCGAAATGTCATAGAATCTTGTTAATTTGTGATGACTTGAACAAAAAGTTTATCGTGATCACCGTTTTTCATGTATACGAACTTTCGGAGACGACATCACTCGATTGTAAGTTATGATCTCGAATCGCACGTCGGAAACCGATTCTGTTCGAATTGTCAGTGAATCTTGATAATTTGTAGCGATTCTCACAAAAGTTTATTTGTGATCACCAATTTTCATATTTGTGAACGTTCAGAAACGACATCGTTCGATTGTCAGTTCCGGTCTCGAATCGCATCTCCGATTGCGATTCTGATAGAAATGTCGGAAAAAATTGTTGATTTGTAACGATTAACAGAAAAGATTATCGCTGATTACCTATTTTCATGTTTATGAAAGATTGGAAACGGTCACCGATAAACGTCACATATCAACAATTTTACAGACATTTAGTATTGCAATCCGAAGGGCTATTTGAGATCTGAACTGGCAATCGAGCGATGAAAACGTTTCCGAACGTTCATAAACATGAAGTTGGTGATCACCAACAAAATTTTTGTTCAATTCATGACAAATTAACAATATTCAATGACATTTCGATTCGAGATCATAAATTACAATCCAGTGATGTCGTTTCCGAACGTTCATAAACGTGCAAATTGGTGATCACCGATACACTTTTGTGTGAATCTATACAATTTAACAACATTCACTGACGTTTCGAACAGAACAGCTTTCCGACGTGCGATCCGAGATCATACCTTACAATCGAGTGATGTCGTTTCCGAACGTTCATGAACATGAAAATTGGTGATCACCTATACACTTTTGTGTGAATCGACACAAATTAACCAGATTCACTGACATTTCGTTCTGAATCGCTTTCCGATGTGCGAATCGCGATCACAGCTTACAATCGAGTGTTGTCGTTTCCGAACGTTCATAAACATGAAGAACGGTGATCACCGATAGATTTTTGCGTGGATCGCAACAAATCAAGAAGATTCACTGACATTTCGAACAAAATCAGATTCCGACCTGCGATTCGAGAACATAACTTACAATCGAGTGATGTAGTTTTCGAACGTTCATAAACGTGAAAATTGGTGATCACCGATACACTTTTGTGTGAATCGATACAATTTTACAACATTCACTGACATTTCGAACAGAACAGCTTTCCAACGTGCGATTCGAGATCATACCTTAGAATTGAGTGATGTCGTTTCCGAACGTTCATAAACATTAAGAACGGTGATCACCGATACACTTTTGTGTGAATCGATACAATTTAACAACATTCACTGACATTTCGACTAGCATCGCTTTCCGACGTGCGATTCGAGATCATTACACGTCGGAAAACGATTCAGAACGAAATGACAGTGAACGTTGTTAATTTGAATCGATTCGCACTAAAGTGTATCGGTGATCACAAATTTTCATGTTTATGAACGTTCGGAAACGACATCACTCGATTGTAGGTTATAATCTCGAATCGCACGTCGGAAAGCTGTTCTGTTCGAAATGTCAGTGAATGTTGATAAAATGTATCGATTCACACAAAAGTGTATCGGTGATCTCCAATTTTCACGATTATGAACGTTCGGAAACGACATCACTCGATTGTAATGTATTATCTCGATTCGCACATCGGAAAGCTATTCAGAACGAAATGTCAGTGAACCTTGTTAATTTGTATCGATTCGCACAAAAGTGTATCGGTGATCACAAATTTTAATGTTTATGAACGTTCGGAAACGACATCACTCGAATGTAGGTTATAATCTCGAATCGCACGTCGGAAAGCTGTTCTGTTCGAAATGTCAGTGAATCCTGTTAATTTCCATCGATTCGCACAAAAGTGTATTGGTGATCACAAATTTTCATGTTTATGAACGTTCGGAAACGACATCACTCGATTGTAGGTTATAATCTCGAATCGCACGTCGGAAAGCTGTTCTGTTCGAAATGTCAGTGAATGTTGATAAAATGTATCGATTCACACAAAAGTGTATCGGTGATCTCCAATTTTCACGTTTATGAACGTTCGGAAACGACATCACTCGATTGTAATGTATTATCTCGATTCGCACATCGGAAAGCTATTCAGAACGAAATGTCCGTGAACCTTGTTAATTTGTATCGATTCGCACAAAAGTGTATCGGTGATCACAAATTTTCATGTTTATGAACGTTCGGAAACGACATCACTCGATTGTAGGTTATAATCTCGAATCGCACGTCGGAAAGCTGTTCTGTTCGAAATGTCAGTGAATGTTGATAAAATGTATCGATTCACACAAAAGTGTATCGGTGATCTCCAATTTTCACGTTTATGAACGTTCGGAAACGGCATCACTCGATTGTAATGTATTATCTCGATTCGCACATCGGAAAGCTATTCAGAACGAAATGTCAGTGAACCTTGTTAATTTGTATCGAATCGCACAAAAGTGTATCGGTGATCACAAATTTTCATGTCTATGAACGTTCGGAAACGACATCACTCGATTGTAGGTTATGATCTCGAATCGCACGTCGGAAAGCTGTTCTGTTCGAAATGTCAGTGAATGTTGATAAAATGTATCGATTCACACAAAAGTGTATCGGTGATCTCCAATTTTCACGTTTATGAACGTTCGGAAACGGCATCACTCGATTGTAATGTATTATCTCGATTCGCACATCGGAAAGCTATTCAGAACGAAATGTCAGTGAACCTTGTTAATTTGTATCGAATCGCACAAAAGTGTATCGGTGATCACAAATTTTCATGTCTATGAACGTTCGGAAACGACATCACTCGATTGTAGGATATGATCTCGAATCGCACGTCGGAAAGCTGTTCTGTTCGAAATGTCAGTGAATGTTGATAAAATGTATCGATTCACACAAAAGTGTATCGGTGATCTCCAATTTTCACGTTTATGAACGGTCGGAAACGACATCACTCGATTGTAAGTTATGATATCGAATCGCACATCGAAAAGCTGCTCTTTTCGAAATGTCAGTGAATATTGTTAAACTGTATCGATTCACACAAAAGTGTATCGGTGATCTCCAATTTTCACGTTTATGAACGTTAGGAAACGACATCACTCGATTGTAATGTATTATCTCGATTCGCACATCGGAAAGCTATTCAGAACGAAATGTCCGTGAACCTTGTTAATTTGTATCGATTCGCACAAAAGTGTATCGGTGATCACAAATTTTCATGTCTATGAACGTTCGGAAACGACATCACTCGATTGTAGGTTATGATCTCGAATCGCACGTCGGAAAGCTGTTCTGTTCGAAATGTCAGTGAATGTTGATAAATTGTATCGATTCACACAAAAGTGTATGGGTGATCACAAATTTTCATGATTATGAACGTTCGGAAACGACATCACTCGATTGTAATGTATTATCTCGATTCGCACATCGGAAAGCTATTCAGAACGAAATGTCCGTGAACCTTGTTAATTTCCATCGATTCGCACAAAAGTGTATTGGTGATCACAAATTTTCATGTTTATGAACGTTCGGAAACGACATCACTCGTATGTAGGTTATGATCTCGAATCGCACGTCGGAAAGCTGTTCGGTTCGCTAGGTCAGTGAATGTTGTTTAATTGAATCGATTCACACAAAAGTGTATCGGTGATCACCAATTTTCATGTTCATGAACGTTCGGAAACGACATCACTCGATTGTAAGTTATGATCTCGATCAGCACATCGGAAAGCGATTGAGAACGAAATGTCAGTGAATCTTGTTAATTTCTATCGATTCACACAAAAGTCAATCCGTGTTCACCAATTTTCATGTTTATGTACGTTCGGAAACGACATAACTCGATTGTAAGTTATGATCTCAAATCGCACGTCAGAAAGCGATTCTTGTTCGAAATGTCATAGAATCTTGTTAATTTGTGATGACTTGAACAAAAAGTTTATCGTGATCACCGTTTTTCATGTATACGAACTTTCGGAGACGACATCACTCGATTGTAAGTTATGATCTCGAATCGCACGTCGGAAACCGATTCTGTTCGAATTGTCAGTGAATCTTGATAATTTGTAGCGATTCTCACAAAAGTTTATTTGTGATCACCAATTTTCATATTTGTGAACGTTCAGAAACGACATCGTTCGATTGTCAGTTCCGGTCTCGAATCGCATCTCCGATTGCGATTCTGATAGAAATGTCGGAAAAAATTGTTGATTTGTAACGATTAACAGAAAAGATTATCGCTGATTACCTATTTTCATGTTTATGAAAGATTGGAAACGGTCACCGATAAACGTCACATATCAACAATTTTACAGACATTTAGTATTGCAATCCGAAGGGCTATTTGAGATCTGAACTGGCAATCGAGCGATGAAAACGTTTCCGAACGTTCATAAACATGAAGTTGGTGATCACCAACAAAATTTTTGTTCAATTCATGACAAATTAACAATATTCAATGACATTTCGATTCGAGATCATAAATTACAATCCAGTGATGTCGTTTCCGAACGTTCATAAACGTGCAAATTGGTGATCACCGATACACTTTTGTGTGAATCTATACAATTTAACAACATTCACTGACGTTTCGAACAGAACAGCTTTCCGACGTGCGATCCGAGATCATACCTTACAATCGAGTGATGTCGTTTCCGAACGTTCATGAACATGAAAATTGGTGATCACCTATACACTTTTGTGTGAATCGACACAAATTAACCAGATTCACTGACATTTCGTTCTGAATCGCTTTCCGATGTGCGAATCGCGATCACAGCTTACAATCGAGTGTTGTCGTTTCCGAACGTTCATAAACATGAAGAACGGTGATCACCGATAGATTTTTGCGTGGATCGCAACAAATCAAGAAGATTCACTGACATTTCGAACAAAATCAGATTCCGACCTGCGATTCGAGAACATAACTTACAATCGAGTGATGTAGTTTTCGAACGTTCATAAACGTGAAAATTGGTGATCACCGATACACTTTTGTGTGAATCGATACAATTTTACAACATTCACTGACATTTCGAACAGAACAGCTTTCCAACGTGCGATTCGAGATCATACCTTAGAATTGAGTGATGTCGTTTCCGAACGTTCATAAACATTAAGAACGGTGATCACCGATACACTTTTGTGTGAATCGATACAATTTAACAACATTCACTGACATTTCGACTAGCATCGCTTTCCGACGTGCGATTCGAGATCATTACACGTCGGAAAACGATTCAGAACGAAATGACAGTGAACGTTGTTAATTTGAATCGATTCGCACTAAAGTGTATCGGTGATCACAAATTTTCATGTTTATGAACGTTCGGAAACGACATCACTCGATTGTAGGTTATAATCTCGAATCGCACGTCGGAAAGCTGTTCTGTTCGAAATGTCAGTGAATGTTGATAAAATGTATCGATTCACACAAAAGTGTATCGGTGATCTCCAATTTTCACGATTATGAACGTTCGGAAACGACATCACTCGATTGTAATGTATTATCTCGATTCGCACATCGGAAAGCTATTCAGAACGAAATGTCAGTGAACCTTGTTAATTTGTATCGATTCGCACAAAAGTGTATCGGTGATCACAAATTTTAATGTTTATGAACGTTCGGAAACGACATCACTCGAATGTAGGTTATAATCTCGAATCGCACGTCGGAAAGCTGTTCTGTTCGAAATGTCAGTGAATCCTGTTAATTTCCATCGATTCGCACAAAAGTGTATTGGTGATCACAAATTTTCATGTTTATGAACGTTCGGAAACGACATCACTCGATTGTAGGTTATAATCTCGAATCGCACGTCGGAAAGCTGTTCTGTTCGAAATGTCAGTGAATGTTGATAAAATGTATCGATTCACACAAAAGTGTATCGGTGATCTCCAATTTTCACGTTTATGAACGTTCGGAAACGACATCACTCGATTGTAATGTATTATCTCGATTCGCACATCGGAAAGCTATTCAGAACGAAATGTCCGTGAACCTTGTTAATTTGTATCGATTCGCACAAAAGTGTATCGGTGATCACAAATTTTCATGTTTATGAACGTTCGGAAACGACATCACTCGATTGTAGGTTATAATCTCGAATCGCACGTCGGAAAGCTGTTCTGTTCGAAATGTCAGTGAATGTTGATAAAATGTATCGATTCACACAAAAGTGTATCGGTGATCTCCAATTTTCACGTTTATGAACGTTCGGAAACGGCATCACTCGATTGTAATGTATTATCTCGATTCGCACATCGGAAAGCTATTCAGAACGAAATGTCAGTGAACCTTGTTAATTTGTATCGAATCGCACAAAAGTGTATCGGTGATCACAAATTTTCATGTCTATGAACGTTCGGAAACGACATCACTCGATTGTAGGTTATGATCTCGAATCGCACGTCGGAAAGCTGTTCTGTTCGAAATGTCAGTGAATGTTGATAAAATGTATCGATTCACACAAAAGTGTATCGGTGATCTCCAATTTTCACGTTTATGAACGTTCGGAAACGGCATCACTCGATTGTAATGTATTATCTCGATTCGCACATCGGAAAGCTATTCAGAACGAAATGTCAGTGAACCTTGTTAATTTGTATCGAATCGCACAAAAGTGTATCGGTGATCACAAATTTTCATGTCTATGAACGTTCGGAAACGACATCACTCGATTGTAGGATATGATCTCGAATCGCACGTCGGAAAGCTGTTCTGTTCGAAATGTCAGTGAATGTTGATAAAATGTATCGATTCACACAAAAGTGTATCGGTGATCTCCAATTTTCACGTTTATGAACGGTCGGAAACGACATCACTCGATTGTAAGTTATGATATCGAATCGCACATCGAAAAGCTGCTCTTTTCGAAATGTCAGTGAATATTGTTAAACTGTATCGATTCACACAAAAGTGTATCGGTGATCTCCAATTTTCACGTTTATGAACGTTAGGAAACGACATCACTCGATTGTAATGTATTATCTCGATTCGCACATCGGAAAGCTATTCAGAACGAAATGTCCGTGAACCTTGTTAATTTGTATCGATTCGCACAAAAGTGTATCGGTGATCACAAATTTTCATGTCTATGAACGTTCGGAAACGACATCACTCGATTGTAGGTTATGATCTCGAATCGCACGTCGGAAAGCTGTTCTGTTCGAAATGTCAGTGAATGTTGATAAATTGTATCGATTCACACAAAAGTGTATGGGTGATCACAAATTTTCATGATTATGAACGTTCGGAAACGACATCACTCGATTGTAATGTATTATCTCGATTCGCACATCGGAAAGCTATTCAGAACGAAATGTCCGTGAACCTTGTTAATTTCCATCGATTCGCACAAAAGTGTATTGGTGATCACAAATTTTCATGTTTATGAACGTTCGGAAACGACATCACTCGTATGTAGGTTATGATCTCGAATCGCACGTCGGAAAGCTGTTCGGTTCGCTAGGTCAGTGAATGTTGTTTAATTGAATCGATTCACACAAAAGTGTATCGGTGATCACCAATTTTCATGTTCATGAACGTTCGGAAACGACATCACTCGATTGTAAGTTATGATCTCGATCAGCACATCGGAAAGCGATTGAGAACGAAATGTCAGTGAATCTTGTTAATTTCTATCGATTCACACAAAAGTCAATCCGTGTTCACCAATTTTCATGTTTATGTACGTTCGGAAACGACATAACTCGATTGTAAGTTATGATCTCAAATCGCACGTCAGAAAGCGATTCTGTTCGAAATGTCATAGAATCTTGTTAATTTGTGATGACTTGAACAAAAAGTTTATCGTGATCACCGTTTTTCATGTATACGAACTTTCGGAGACGACATCACTCGATTGTAAGTTATGATCTCGAATCGCACGTCGGAAACCGATTCTGTTCGAATTGTCAGTGAATCTTGATAAATTGTAGCGATTCTCACAAAAGTTTATTTGTGATCACCAATTTTCATATTTGTGAACGTTCAGAAACGACATCGTTCGATTGTCAGTTCCGGTCTCGAATCGCATCTCGGATTGCGATTCTGATAGAAATGTCGGAAAAAATTGTTGATTTGTAACGATTAACAGAAAAGATTATCGCTGATTACCTATTTTCATGTTTATGAAAGATTGGAAACGGTCACCGATAAACGTCACATATCAACAATTTTACAGACATTTAGTATTGCAATCCGAAGGGCTATTTGAGATCTGAACTGGCAATCGAGCGATGAAAACGTTTCCGAACGTTCATAAACATGAAGTTGGTGATCACCAACAAAATTTTTGTTCCATTCATGACAAATTATCAATATTCAATGACATTTCGATTCGAGATCATAAATTACAATCGAGTGATGTCGTTTCCGAACGTTCATAAACGTGCAAATTGGTGATCACCGATACACTTTTGTGTGAATCTATACAATTTAACAACATTCACTGACATTTCGAACAGAACAGCTTTCCGACGTGCGATCCGAGATCATAACTTACAATCGAGTGATGTCATTTCCGAACGTTCATAAACGTGAAAATTGGTCATCACTGATACACTTTTGTGTGAATCGACACAATTTAACAACATTCACTGACATTTCGAACAGAACAGCTTTCCGACGTGCGATTCGAGATCATACCTTACAATCGAGTGATGTCGTTTCCGAACGTTCATGAACATGAAAATTGGTGATCACCTATACACTTTTGTGTCAATCGACACAAATTAACCAGATTCACTGACATTTCGTTCTGAATCGCTTTCCGATGTGCGAATCGCGATCACAGCTTACAATCGAGTGTTGTCGTTTCCGAACGTTCATAAACATGAAGAACGGTGATCACCGATACATTTTTGTGAGAATCGCAACAAATCAAGAAGATTCACTGACATTTCGAACAAAATCAGATTCCTACGTGCGATTCGAGATCACACCTTACAATCGAGTGGTGTCGTTTCCGAACGTTCATAAACGTGAAAATTGGTGATCACCGATACACTTTTGTGTGAATCGATACAATTTAACAACATTCACTGACATTTCGAACAGAACAGCCTTCCGACGAGCGATTCGAGATCATACCTTACAATCGAGTGATGTAGTTTTCGAACGTTCATAAACGTGAAAATTGGTGATCACCGATACACTTTTGTGTGAATCGATACAATTTTACAACATTCACTGACATTTCGAACAGAACAGCCTTCCGACGAGCGATTCGAGATCATACCTTACAATCGAGTGATGTCGTTTCCGAACGTTCATGAACATGAAAATTGGTCATCACCGATACACTTTTGTGTGAATCGACACAAATTAACCAGATTCACTGACATTTCGTTCTGAATCGCTTTCCGATGTGCGAATCGCGATCACAGCTTACAATCGAGTGTTTTTGTTTCCGAACGTTCATAAACATGAAGAAGGGTGATCGCCGATAGATTTTTGTGAGAATCGCAACAAATCAAGAAGATTCACTGACATTTCGAACAAAATCAGATTCCCACGTGCGATTCGAGATCATAACTTACAATCGAGTGATGTCATTTCGGAACGTTCATAAACGTGAAAATTGGTGATCACCGATACACTTTTGTGTGAATCGATACAATTTAACAACATTCACTGACATTTCGAACAGAACAGCTTTCCGACGTGCGATTCGAGATCATACCTTACAATCGAGTGATGTCGTTTCCGAACGTTCATGAACATGAAAATTGGTGATCACCTATACACTTTTGTGTGAATCGACACAAATTAACCAGATTCACTGTCATTTCGTTCTGAATCGCTTTCCGATGTGCGAATCGCGATCACAGCTTACAATCGTGTGTTGTCGTTTCCGAACGTTCATAAACATGAAGAACGGTGATCACCGATAGATTTTTGCGAGAATCGCAACAAATCAAGAAGATTCACTGACATTTCGAACAAAATCAGATTCCGACGTGCGATTCGAGATCATAACTTACAATCGAGTGATGTCATTTCGGAACGTTCATAAACGTGGAAATTGGAAATCACCGATACACTTTTGTGTGAATCGATTCAATTTAACAACATTCACGGACATTTCGAACAGAACAGCTTTCCGACGTGCGATTCGAGATCATAACCTACAATCGAGTGATGTCGTTTCCGAACGTTCATAAACATGAAAATTTGTGATCACCAATTCACTTTTGTGCGAATCGATGGAAATTAACAGGATTCACTGACATTTCGTTCTGAATCGCTTTCCGATGTGCGAATCGAGATAATAATCGAGTGATGTCGTTTCCGAACGTTCATAAACGTGAAAATTGGAGTTCACCGATACACTTTTGTGTGAATCGATACATTTTATCAACATTCACTGACATTTCGAACAGAACAGCTTTCCGACGTGCGATTCGAGATCATACCTTACGATCGAGTGATGTCGTTTCCGAACGTTCATAAACATGAAGAACGGTGATCACCGATAGATTTTTGCGAGAATCGCAACAAATCAAGAAGATTCACTGACATTTCGAACAAAATCAGATTCCGACCTGCGATTCGAGAACATAACTTACAATCGAGTGATGTAGTTTTCGAACGTTCATAAACGTGAAAATTGGTGATCACCGATACACTTTTGTGTGAATCGATACAATTTTACAACATTCACTGACATTTCGAACAGAACAGCCTTCCGACGAGCGATTCGAGATCATACCTTACAATCGAGTGATGTCGTTTCCGAAAGTTCATGAACATGAAAATTGGTGATCACCGATACACTTTTGTGTGAATCGATACAATTTAACAACATTCACTGACATTTCGAACAGAACAGCTTTCCGACGTGCGATTCGAGATCATACCTTACAATCGAGTGATGTCGTTTCCGAACGTTCATGAACATGAAAATTGGTGATCACCGATACACTTTTGTGTAAATCGATACAATTTAACAACATTCACTGACATTTCGAACAGAACAGCTTTCCAACGTGCGATTCGAGATCATACCTTAGAATTGAGTGATGTCGTTTCCGAACGTTCATAAACATTAAGAACGGTGATCACCGATACACTTTTGTGTGAATCGATACAATTTAACAACATTCACTGACATTTCGACTAGCATCGCTTTCCGACGTGCGATTCGAGATCATTACACGTCGGAAAACGATTCAGAACGAAATGACAGTGAACGTTGTTAATTTGAATCGATTCGCACTAAAGTGTATCGGTGATCACAAATTTTCATGTTTATGAACGTTCGGAAACGACATCACTCGATTGTAGGTTATAATCTCGAATCGCACGTCGGAAAGCTGTTCTGTTCGAAATGTCAGTGAATGTTGATAAAATGTATCGATTCACACAAAAGTGTATCGGTGATCTCCAATTTTCACGTTTATGAACGTTCGGAAACGACATCACTCGATTGTAATGTATTATCTCGATTCGCACATCGGAAAGCTATTCAGAACGAAATGTCAGTGAACCTTGTTAATTTGTATCGATTCGCACAAAAGTGTATCGGTGATCACAAATTTTAATGTTTATGAACGTTCGGAAACGACATCACTCGATTGCAGGTTATAATCTCGAATCGCACGTCGGAAAGCTGTTCTGTTCGAAATGTCAGTGAATGTTGATAAAATGTATCGATTCACACAAAAGTGTATCGGTGATCTCCAATTTTCACGTTTATGAACGTTCGGAAACGACATCACTCGATTGTAGGTTATAATCTCGAATCGCACGTCGGAAAGCTGTTCTGTTCGAAATGTCAGTGAATGTTGATAAAATGTATCGATTCACACAAAAGTGTATCGGTGATCTCCAATTTTCACGTTTATGAACGTTCGGAAACGACATCACTCGATTGTAATGTATTATCTCGATTCGCACATCGGAAAGCTATTCAGAACGAAATGTCAGTGAATCCTGTTAATTTCCATCGATTCGCACAAAAGTGTATTGGTGATCACAAATTTTCATGTTTATGAACGTTCGGAAACGACATCACTCCATTGTAGGTTATGATCTCGAATCGCACGTCGGAAAGCTGTTCTGTTCGAAATGTCAGTGAATGTTGTTAAATTGAATCGATTCACACAAAAGTGTATCGGTGATCTCCAATTTTCACGTTTATGAACGGTCGGAAACGACATCACTCGATTGTAAGTTATGATATCGAATCGCACATCGAAAAGCTGCTCTTTTCGAAATGTCAGTGAATATTGTTAAACTGTATCGATTCACACAAAAGTGTATCGGTGATCTCCAATTTTCACGTTTATGAACGTTCGGAAACGACATCACTCGATTGTAATGTATTATCTCGATTCGCACATCGGAAAGCTATTCAGAACGAAATGTCCGTGAACCTTGTTAATTTGTATCGATTCGCACAAAAGTGTATCGGTGATCACAAATTTTCATGTCTATGAACGTTCGGAAACGACATCACTCGATTGTAGGTTATGATCTCGAATCGCACGTCGGAAAGCTGTTCTGTTCGAAATGTCAGTGAATGTTGATAAATTGTATCGATTCACACAAAAGTGTATGGGTGATCACAAATTTTCATGTTTATGAACGTTCGGAAACGACATCACTCGATTGTAATGTATTATCTCGATTCGCACATCGGAAAGCTATTCAGAACGAAATGTCCGTGAACCTTGTTAATTTCCATCGATTCGCACTAAAGTGTATTGGTGATCACAAATTTTCATGTTTATGAACGTTCGGAAACGACATCACTCGATTGTAGGTTATGATCTCGAATCGCACGTCGGAAAGCTGTTCTGTTCGAAATGTCAGTGAATGTTGTTTAATTGAATCGATTCACACAAAAGTGTATCGGTGATCACCAATTTTCATGTTCATGAACGTTCGGAAACGACATCACTCGATTGTAAGTTATGATCTCGATCAGCACATCGGAAAGCGATTGAGAACGAAATGTCAGTGAATCTTGTTAATTTCTATCGATTCACACAAAAGTCAATCCGTGTTCACCAATTTTCATGTTTATGCACGTTCGGAAACGACATAACTCGATTGTAAGTTATGATCTCAAATCGCACGTCAGAAAGCGATTCTTGTTCGAAATGTCATAGAATCTTGTTAATTTGTGATGACTTGAACAAAAAGTTTATCGTGATCACCGTTTTTCATGTATACGAACTTTCGGAGACGACATCACTCGATTGTAAGTTATGATCTCGAATCGCACGTCGGAAACCGATTCTGTTCGAATTGTCAGTGAATCTTGATAATTTGTAGCGATTCTCACAAAAGTTTATTTGTGATCACCAATTTTCATATTTGTGAACGTTCAGAAACGACATCGTTCGATTGTCAGTTCCGGTCTCGAATCGCATCTCCGATTGCGATTCTGATAGAAATGTCGGAAAAAATTGTTGATTTGTAACGATTAACAGAAAAGATTATCGCTGATTACCTATTTTCATGTTTATGAAAGATTGGAAACGGTCACCGATAAACGTCACATATCAACAATTTTACAGACATTTAGTATTGCAATCCGAAGGGCTATTTGAGATCTGAACTGGCAATCGAGCGATGAAAACGTTTCCGAACGTTCATAAACATGAAGTTGGTGATCACCAACAAAATTTTTGTTCAATTCATGACAAATTAACAATATTCAATGACATTTCGATTCGAGATCATAAATTACAATCCAGTGATGTCGTTTCCGAACGTTCATAAACGTGCAAATTGGTGATCACCGATACACTTTTGTGTGAATCTATACAATTTAACAACATTCACTGACGTTTCGAACAGAACAGCTTTCCGACGTGCGATCCGAGATCATACCTTACAATCGAGTGATGTCGTTTCCGAACGTTCATGAACATGAAAATTGGTGATCACCTATACACTTTTGTGTGAATCGACACAAATTAACCAGATTCACTGACATTTCGTTCTGAATCGCTTTCCGATGTGCGAATCGCGATCACAGCTTACAATCGAGTGTTGTCGTTTCCGAACGTTCATAAACATGAAGAACGGTGATCACCGATAGATTTTTGCGTGGATCGCAACAAATCAAGAAGATTCACTGACATTTCGAACAAAATCAGATTCCGACCTGCGATTCGAGAACATAACTTACAATCGAGTGATGTAGTTTTCGAACGTTCATAAACGTGAAAATTGGTGATCACCGATACACTTTTGTGTGAATCGATACAATTTTACAACATTCACTGACATTTCGAACAGAACAGCCTTCCGACGAGCGATTCGAGATCATACCTTACAATCGAGTGATGTCGTTTCCGAAAGTTCATGAACATGAAAATTGGTGATCACCGATACACTTTTGTGTGAATCGATACAATTTAACAACATTCACTGACATTTCGAACAGAACAGCTTTCCGACGTGCGATTCGAGATCATACCTTACAATCGAGTGATGTCGTTTCCGAACGTTCATGAACATGAAAATTGGTGATCACCGATACACTTTTGTGTAAATCGATACAATTTAACAACATTCACTGACATTTCGAACAGAACAGCTTTCCAACGTGCGATTCGAGATCATACCTTAGAATTGAGTGATGTCGTTTCCGAACGTTCATAAACATTAAGAACGGTGATCACCGATACACTTTTGTGTGAATCGATACAATTTAACAACATTCACTGACATTTCGACTAGCATCGCTTTCCGACGTGCGATTCGAGATCATTACACGTCGGAAAACGATTCAGAACGAAATGACAGTGAACGTTGTTAATTTGAATCGATTCGCACTAAAGTGTATCGGTGATCACAAATTTTCATGTTTATGAACGTTCGGAAACGACATCACTCGATTGTAGGTTATAATCTCGAATCGCACGTCGGAAAGCTGTTCTGTTCGAAATGTCAGTGAATGTTGATAAAATGTATCGATTCACACAAAAGTGTATCGGTGATCTCCAATTTTCACGTTTATGAACGTTCGGAAACGACATCACTCGATTGTAATGTATTATCTCGATTCGCACATCGGAAAGCTATTCAGAACGAAATGTCAGTGAACCTTGTTAATTTGTATCGATTCGCACAAAAGTGTATCGGTGATCACAAATTTTAATGTTTATGAACGTTCGGAAACGACATCACTCGATTGTAGGTTATAATCTCGAATCGCACGTCGGAAAGCTGTTCTGTTCGAAATGTCAGTGAATGTTGATAAAATGTATCGATTCACACAAAAGTGTATCGGTGATCTCCAATTTTCACGTTTATGAACGTTCGGAAACGACATCACTCGATTGTAATGTATTATCTCGATTCGCACATCGGAAAGCTATTCAGAACGAAATGTCAGTGAATCCTGTTAATTTCCATCGATTCGCACAAAAGTGTATTGGTGATCACAAATTTTCATGTTTATGAACGTTCGGAAACGACATCACTCCATTGTAGGTTATGATCTCGAATCGCACGTCGGAAAGCTGTTCTGTTCGAAATGTCAGTGAATGTTGTTAAATTGAATCGATTCACACAAAAGTGTATCGGTGATCTCCAATTTTCACGTTTATGAACGGTCGGAAACGACATCACTCGATTGTAAGTTATGATATCGAATCGCACATCGAAAAGCTGCTCTTTTCGAAATGTCAGTGAATATTGTTAAACTGTATCGATTCACACAAAAGTGTATCGGTGATCTCCAATTTTCACGTTTATGAACGTTCGGAAACGACATCACTCGATTGTAATGTATTATCTCGATTCGCACATCGGAAAGCTATTCAGAACGAAATGTCCGTGAACCTTGTTAATTTGTATCGATTCGCACAAAAGTGTATCGGTGATCACAAATTTTCATGTCTATGAACGTTCGGAAACGACATCACTCGATTGTAGGTTATGATCTCGAATCGCACGTCGGAAAGCTGTTCTGTTCGAAATGTCAGTGAATGTTGATAAATTGTATCGATTCACACAAAAGTGTATGGGTGATCACAAATTTTCATGTTTATGAACGTTCGGAAACGACATCACTCGATTGTAATGTATTATCTCGATTCGCACATCGGAAAGCTATTCAGAACGAAATGTCCGTGAACCTTGTTAATTTCCATCGATTCGCACTAAAGTGTATTGGTGATCACAAATTTTCATGTTTATGAACGTTCGGAAACGACATCACTCGATTGTAGGTTATGATCTCGAATCGCACGTCGGAAAGCTGTTCTGTTCGAAATGTCAGTGAATGTTGTTTAATTGAATCGATTCACACAAAAGTGTATCGGTGATCACCAATTTTCATGTTCATGAACGTTCGGAAACGACATCACTCGATTGTAAGTTATGATCTCGATCAGCACATCGGAAAGCGATTGAGAACGAAATGTCAGTGAATCTTGTTAATTTCTATCGATTCACACAAAAGTCAATCCGTGTTCACCAATTTTCATGTTTATGCACGTTCGGAAACGACATAACTCGATTGTAAGTTATGATCTCAAATCGCACGTCAGAAAGCGATTCTTGTTCGAAATGTCATAGAATCTTGTTAATTTGTGATGACTTGAACAAAAAGTTTATCGTGATCACCGTTTTTCATGTATACGAACTTTCGGAGACGACATCACTCGATTGTAAGTTATGATCTCGAATCGCACGTCGGAAACCGATTCTGTTCGAATTGTCAGTGAATCTTGATAATTTGTAGCGATTCTCACAAAAGTTTATTTGTGATCACCAATTTTCATATTTGTGAACGTTCAGAAACGACATCGTTCGATTGTCAGTTCCGGTCTCGAATCGCATCTCCGATTGCGATTCTGATAGAAATGTCGGAAAAAATTGTTGATTTGTAACGATTAACAGAAAAGATTATCGCTGATTACCTATTTTCATGTTTATGAAAGATTGGAAACGGTCACCGATAAACGTCACATATCAACAATTTTACAGACATTTAGTATTGCAATCCGAAGGGCTATTTGAGATCTGAACTGGCAATCGAGCGATGAAAACGTTTCCGAACGTTCATAAACATGAAGTTGGTGATCACCAACAAAATTTTTGTTCAATTCATGACAAATTAACAATATTCAATGACATTTCGATTCGAGATCATAAATTACAATCCAGTGATGTCGTTTCCGAACGTTCATAAACGTGCAAATTGGTGATCACCGATACACTTTTGTGTGAATCTATACAATTTAACAACATTCACTGACGTTTCGAACAGAACAGCTTTCCGACGTGCGATCCGAGATCATAACTTACAATCGAGTGATGTCATTTCCGAACGTTCATAAACGTGAAAATTGGTGATCACCGATACACTTTTGTGTGAATCGACACAATTTAACAACATTCACTGACATTTCGAACAGAACAGCTTTCCGACGTGCGATTCGAGATCATACCTTACAATCGAGTGATGTCGTTTCCGAACGTTCATGAACATGAAAATTGGTGATCACCTATACACTTTTGTGTGAATCGACACAAATTAACCAGATTCACTGACATTTCGTTCTGAATCGCTTTCCGATGTGCGAATCGCGATCACAGCTTACAATCGAGTGTTGTCGTTTCCGAACGTTCATAAACATGAAGAACGGTGATCACCGATAGATTTTTGCGTGGATCGCAACAAATCAAGAAGATTCACTGACATTTCGAACAAAATCAGATTCCGACCTGCGATTCGAGAACATAACTTACAATCGAGTGATGTAGTTTTCGAACGTTCATAAACGTGAAAATTGGTGATCACCGATACAATTTGTGTGAATCGATACAATTTTACAACATTCACTGACATTTCGAACAGAACAGCCTTCCGACGAGCGATTCGAGATCATACCTTACAATCGAGTGATGTCGTTTCCGAACGTTCATGAACATGAAAATTGGTGATCACCGATACACTTTTGTGTGAATCGATACAATTTAACAACATTCACTGACATTTCGAACAGAACAGCTTTCCGACGTGCGATTCGAGATCATACCTTACAATCGAGTGATGTCGTTTCCGAACGTTCATGAACATGAAAATTGGTGATCACCGATACACTTTTGTGTGAACCGATACATTTTATCAACATTCACTGACATTTCGAACAGAACAGCTTTCCGACGTGCGATTCGAGATCATAACCTACAATCGAGTGATGTCGTTTCCGAACATTCATAAACATGAAAATTTGTGATCACCAATACACTTTTGTGCGAATCGATGGAAATTAACAGGATTCACTGACATTTCGTTCTGAATCGCTTTCCGATGTGCGAATCGAGATAATACATTACAATCGAGTGATGTCGTTTCCGAACGTTCATAAACGTGAAAATTGGAGTTCACCGATACACTTTTGTGTGAATCGATACATTTTATCAACATTCACTGACATTTCGAACAGAACAGCTTTCCGACGTGCGATTCGAGATCATACCTTACAATCGAGTGATGTCATTTCCGAACGTTCATGAACATGAAAATTGGTGATCACCGATACACTTTTGTGTAAATCGATACAATTTAACAACATTCACTGACATTTCGAACAGAACAGCTTTCCAACGTGCGATTCGAGATCATACCTTAGAATTGAGTGATGTCGTTTCCGAACGTTCATAAACATTAAGAACGGTGATCACCGATACACTTTTGTGTGAATCGATACAATTTAACAACATTCACTGACATTTCGACTAGCATCGCTTTCCGACGTGCGATTTGAGATCATTACACGTCGGAAAACGATTCAGAACGAAATGACAGTGAACGTTGTTAATTTGTATCGATTCGCACTAAAGTGTATCGGTGATCACAAATTTTCATGTTTATGAACGTTCGGAAACGACATCACTCGATTGTAGGTTATAATCTCGAATCGCACGTCGGAAAGCTGTTCTGTTCGAAATGTCAGTGAATGTTGATAAAATGTATCGATTCACACAAAAGTGTATCGGTGAACTCCAATTTTCACGTTTATGAACGTTCGGAAACGACATCACTCGATTGTAATGTATTATCTCGATTCGCACATCGGAAAGCGATTCAGAACGAAATGTCAGTGAATCCTGTTAATTTCCATCGATTCGCACAAAAGTGTATTGGTGATCACAAATTTTCATGTTTATGAACGTTCGGAAACGACATCACTCGATTGTAGGTTATGATCTCGAATCGCACGTCGGAAAGCTGTTCTGTTCGAAATGTCAGTGAATGTTGTTAAATTGAATCGATTCACACAAAAGTGTATCGGTGATCTCCAATTTTCACGTTTATGAACGGTCGGAAACGACATCACTCGATTGTAAGTTATGATATCGAATCGCACATCGAAAAGCTGCTCTTTTCGAAATGTCAGTGAATGTTGTTAAACTGCATCGATTCACACAAAAGTGTATCGGTGATCTCCAATTTTCACGTTTATGAACGTTAGGAAACGACATCACTCGATTGTAATGTATTATCTCGATTCGCACATCGGAAAGCTATTCAGAACGAAATGTCCGTGAACCTTGTTAATTTGTATCGATTCGCACAAAAGTGTATCGGTGATCACAAATTTTCATGTCTATGAACGTTCGGAAACGACATCACTCGATTGTAGGTTATGATCTCGAATCGCACGTCGGAAAGCTGTTCTGTTCGAAATGTCAGTGAATGTTGATAAATTGTATCGATTCACACAAAAGTGTATGGGTGATCACAAATTTTCATGTTTATGAACGTTCGGAAACGACATCACTCGATTGTAATGTATTATCTCGATTCGCACATCGGAAAGCTATTCAGAACGAAATGTCCGTGAACCTTGTTAATTTCCATCGATTCGCACAAAAGTGTATTGGTGATCACAAATTTTCATGTTTATGAACGTTCGGAAACGACATCACTCGTATGTAGGTTATGATCTCGAATCGCACGTCGGAAAGCTGTTCGGTTCGCTAGGTCAGTGAATGTTGTTTAATTGAATCGATTCACACAAAAGTGTATCGGTGATCACCAATTTTCATGTTCATGAACGTTCGGAAACGACATCACTCGATTGTAAGTTATGATCTCGATCAGCACATCGGAAAGCGATTGAGAACGAAATGTCAGTGAATCTTGTTAATTTCTATCGATTCACACAAAAGTCAATCCGTGTTCACCAATTTTCATGTTTATGTACGTTCGGAAACGACATAACTCGATTGTAAGTTATGATCTCAAATCGCACGTCAGAAAGCGATTCTGTTCGAAATGTCATAGAATCTTGTTAATTTGTGATGACTTGAACAAAAAGTTTATCGTGATCACCGTTTTTCATGTATACGAACTTTCGGAGACGACATCACTCGATTGTAAGTTATGATCTCGAATCGCACGTCGGAAACCGATTCTGTTCGAATTGTCAGTGAATCTTGATAAATTGTAGCGATTCTCACAAAAGTTTATTTGTGATCACCAATTTTCATATTTGTGAACGTTCAGAAACGACATCGTTCGATTGTCAGTTCCGGTCTCGAATCGCATCTCGGATTGCGATTCTGATAGAAATGTCGGAAAAAATTGTTGATTTGTAACGATTAACAGAAAAGATTATCGCTGATTACCTATTTTCATGTTTATGAAAGATTGGAAACGGTCACCGATAAACGTCACATATCAACAATTTTACAGACATTTAGTATTGCAATCCGAAGGGCTATTTGAGATCTGAACTGGCAATCGAGCGATGAAAACGTTTCCGAACGTTCATAAACATGAAGTTGGTGATCACCAACAAAATTTTTGTTCCATTCATGACAAATTATCAATATTCAATGACATTTCGATTCGAGATCATAAATTACAATCGAGTGATGTCGTTTCCGAACGTTCATAAACGTGCAAATTGGTGATCACCGATACACTTTTGTGTGAATCTATACAATTTAACAACATTCACTGACATTTCGAACAGAACAGCTTTCCGACGTGCGATCCGAGATCATAACTTACAATCGAGTGATGTCATTTCCGAACGTTCATAAACGTGAAAATTGGTCATCACTGATACACTTTTGTGTAAATCGACACAATTTAACAACATTCACTGACATTTCGAACAGAACAGCTTTCCGACGTGCGATTCGAGATCATACCTTACAATCGAGTGATGTCGTTTCCGAACGTTCATGAACATGAAAATTGGTGATCACCTATACACTTTTGTGTCAATCGACACAAATTAACCAGATTCACTGACATTTCGTTCTGAATCGCTTTCCGATGTGCGAATCGCGATCACAGCTTACAATCGAGTGTTGTCGTTTCCGAACGTTCATAAACATGAAGAACGGTGATCACCGATACATTTTTGTGAGAATCGCAACAAATCAAGAAGATTCACTGACATTTCGAACAAAATCAGATTCCTACGTGCGATTCGAGATCACACCTTACAATCGAGTGGTGTCGTTTCCGAACGTTCATAAACGTGAAAATTGGTGATCACCGATACACTTTTGTGTGAATCGATACAATTTAACAACATTCACTGACATTTCGAACAGAACAGCCTTCCGACGAGCGATTCGAGATCATACCTTACAATCGAGTGATGTAGTTTTCGAACGTTCATAAACGTGAAAATTGGTGATCACCGATACACTTTTGTGTGAATCGATACAATTTTACAACATTCACTGACATTTCGAACAGAACAGCCTTCCGACGAGCGATTCGAGATCATACCTTACAATCGAGTGATGTCGTTTCCGAACGTTCATGAACATGAAAATTGGTCATCACCGATACACTTTTGTGTGAATCGACACAAATTAACCAGATTCACTGACATTTCGTTCTGAATCGCTTTCCGATGTGCGAATCGCGATCACAGCTTACAATCGAGTGTTTTTGTTTCCGAACGTTCATAAACATGAAGAAGGGTGATCGCCGATAGATTTTTGTGAGAATCGCAACAAATCAAGAAGATTCACTGACATTTCGAACAAAATCAGATTCCCACGTGCGATTCGAGATCATAACTTACAATCGAGTGATGTCATTTCGGAACGTTCATAAACGTGAAAATTGGTGATCACCGATACACTTTTGTGTGAATCGATACAATTTAACAACATTCACTGACATTTCGAACAGAACAGCTTTCCGACGTGCGATTCGAGATCATACCTTACAATCGAGTGATGTCGTTTCCGAACGTTCATGAACATGAAAATTGGTGATCACCTATACACTTTTGTGTGAATCGACACAAATTAACCAGATTCACTGTCATTTCGTTCTGAATCGCTTTCCGATGTGCGAATCGCGATCACAGCTTACAATCGTGTGTTGTCGTTTCCGAACGTTCATAAACATGAAGAACGGTGATCACCGATAGATTTTTGCGAGAATCGCAACAAATCAAGAAGATTCACTGACATTTCGAACAAAATCAGATTCCGACGTGCGATTCGAGATCATAACTTACAATCGAGTGATGTCATTTCGGAACGTTCATAAACGTGGAAATTGGAAATCACCGATACACTTTTGTGTGAATCGATTCAATTTAACAACATTCACGGACATTTCGAACAGAACAGCTTTCCGACGTGCGATTCGAGATCATAACCTACAATCGAGTGATGTCGTTTCCGAACGTTCATAAACATGAAAATTTGTGATCACCAATTCACTTTTGTGCGAATCGATGGAAATTAACAGGATTCACTGACATTTCGTTCTGAATCGCTTTCCGATGTGCGAATCGAGATAATAATCGAGTGATGTCGTTTCCGAACGTTCATAAACGTGAAAATTGGAGTTCACCGATACACTTTTGTGTGAATCGATACATTTTATCAACATTCACTGACATTTCGAACAGAACAGCTTTCCGACGTGCGATTCGAGATCATACCTTACGATCGAGTGATGTCGTTTCCGAACGTTCATAAACATGAAGAACGGTGATCACCGATAGATTTTTGCGAGAATCGCAACAAATCAAGAAGATTCACTGACATTTCGAACAAAATCAGATTCCGACCTGCGATTCGAGAACATAACTTACAATCGAGTGATGTAGTTTTCGAACGTTCATAAACGTGAAAATTGGTGATCACCGATACACTTTTGTGTGAATCGATACAATTTTACAACATTCACTGACATTTCGAACAGAACAGCCTTCCGACGAGCGATTCGAGATCATACCTTACAATCGAGTGATGTCGTTTCCGAAAGTTCATGAACATGAAAATTGGTGATCACCGATACACTTTTGTGTGAATCGATACAATTTAACAACATTCACTGACATTTCGAACAGAACAGCTTTCCGACGTGCGATTCGAGATCATACCTTACAATCGAGTGATGTCGTTTCCGAACGTTCATGAACATGAAAATTGGTGATCACCGATACACTTTTGTGTAAATCGATACAATTTAACAACATTCACTGACATTTCGAACAGAACAGCTTTCCAACGTGCGATTCGAGATCATACCTTAGAATTGAGTGATGTCGTTTCCGAACGTTCATAAACATTAAGAACGGTGATCACCGATACACTTTTGTGTGAATCGATACAATTTAACAACATTCACTGACATTTCGACTAGCATCGCTTTCCGACGTGCGATTCGAGATCATTACACGTCGGAAAACGATTCAGAACGAAATGACAGTGAACGTTGTTAATTTGAATCGATTCGCACTAAAGTGTATCGGTGATCACAAATTTTCATGTTTATGAACGTTCGGAAACGACATCACTCGATTGTAGGTTATAATCTCGAATCGCACGTCGGAAAGCTGTTCTGTTCGAAATGTCAGTGAATGTTGATAAAATGTATCGATTCACACAAAAGTGTATCGGTGATCTCCAATTTTCACGTTTATGAACGTTCGGAAACGACATCACTCGATTGTAATGTATTATCTCGATTCGCACATCGGAAAGCTATTCAGAACGAAATGTCAGTGAACCTTGTTAATTTGTATCGATTCGCACAAAAGTGTATCGGTGATCACAAATTTTAATGTTTATGAACGTTCGGAAACGACATCACTCGATTGTAGGTTATAATCTCGAATCGCACGTCGGAAAGCTGTTCTGTTCGAAATGTCAGTGAATGTTGATAAAATGTATCGATTCACACAAAAGTGTATCGGTGATCTCCAATTTTCACGTTTATGAACGTTCGGAAACGACATCACTCGATTGTAATGTATTATCTCGATTCGCACATCGGAAAGCTATTCAGAACGAAATGTCAGTGAATCCTGTTAATTTCCATCGATTCGCACAAAAGTGTATTGGTGATCACAAATTTTCATGTTTATGAACGTTCGGAAACGACATCACTCCATTGTAGGTTATGATCTCGAATCGCACGTCGGAAAGCTGTTCTGTTCGAAATGTCAGTGAATGTTGTTAAATTGAATCGATTCACACAAAAGTGTATCGGTGATCTCCAATTTTCACGTTTATGAACGGTCGGAAACGACATCACTCGATTGTAAGTTATGATATCGAATCGCACATCGAAAAGCTGCTCTTTTCGAAATGTCAGTGAATATTGTTAAACTGTATCGATTCACACAAAAGTGTATCGGTGATCTCCAATTTTCACGTTTATGAACGTTCGGAAACGACATCACTCGATTGTAATGTATTATCTCGATTCGCACATCGGAAAGCTATTCAGAACGAAATGTCCGTGAACCTTGTTAATTTGTATCGATTCGCACAAAAGTGTATCGGTGATCACAAATTTTCATGTCTATGAACGTTCGGAAACGACATCACTCGATTGTAGGTTATGATCTCGAATCGCACGTCGGAAAGCTGTTCTGTTCGAAATGTCAGTGAATGTTGATAAATTGTATCGATTCACACAAAAGTGTATGGGTGATCACAAATTTTCATGTTTATGAACGTTCGGAAACGACATCACTCGATTGTAATGTATTATCTCGATTCGCACATCGGAAAGCTATTCAGAACGAAATGTCCGTGAACCTTGTTAATTTCCATCGATTCGCACTAAAGTGTATTGGTGATCACAAATTTTCATGTTTATGAACGTTCGGAAACGACATCACTCGATTGTAGGTTATGATCTCGAATCGCACGTCGGAAAGCTGTTCTGTTCGAAATGTCAGTGAATGTTGTTTAATTGAATCGATTCACACAAAAGTGTATCGGTGATCACCAATTTTCATGTTCATGAACGTTCGGAAACGACATCACTCGATTGTAAGTTATGATCTCGATCAGCACATCGGAAAGCGATTGAGAACGAAATGTCAGTGAATCTTGTTAATTTCTATCGATTCACACAAAAGTCAATCCGTGTTCACCAATTTTCATGTTTATGCACGTTCGGAAACGACATAACTCGATTGTAAGTTATGATCTCAAATCGCACGTCAGAAAGCGATTCTTGTTCGAAATGTCATAGAATCTTGTTAATTTGTGATGACTTGAACAAAAAGTTTATCGTGATCACCGTTTTTCATGTATACGAACTTTCGGAGACGACATCACTCGATTGTAAGTTATGATCTCGAATCGCACGTCGGAAACCGATTCTGTTCGAATTGTCAGTGAATCTTGATAATTTGTAGCGATTCTCACAAAAGTTTATTTGTGATCACCAATTTTCATATTTGTGAACGTTCAGAAACGACATCGTTCGATTGTCAGTTCCGGTCTCGAATCGCATCTCCGATTGCGATTCTGATAGAAATGTCGGAAAAAATTGTTGATTTGTAACGATTAACAGAAAAGATTATCGCTGATTACCTATTTTCATGTTTATGAAAGATTGGAAACGGTCACCGATAAACGTCACATATCAACAATTTTACAGACATTTAGTATTGCAATCCGAAGGGCTATTTGAGATCTGAACTGGCAATCGAGCGATGAAAACGTTTCCGAACGTTCATAAACATGAAGTTGGTGATCACCAACAAAATTTTTGTTCAATTCATGACAAATTAACAATATTCAATGACATTTCGATTCGAGATCATAAATTACAATCCAGTGATGTCGTTTCCGAACGTTCATAAACGTGCAAATTGGTGATCACCGATACACTTTTGTGTGAATCTATACAATTTAACAACATTCACTGACGTTTCGAACAGAACAGCTTTCCGACGTGCGATCCGAGATCATACCTTACAATCGAGTGATGTCGTTTCCGAACGTTCATGAACATGAAAATTGGTGATCACCTATACACTTTTGTGTGAATCGACACAAATTAACCAGATTCACTGACATTTCGTTCTGAATCGCTTTCCGATGTGCGAATCGCGATCACAGCTTACAATCGAGTGTTGTCGTTTCCGAACGTTCATAAACATGAAGAACGGTGATCACCGATAGATTTTTGCGTGGATCGCAACAAATCAAGAAGATTCACTGACATTTCGAACAAAATCAGATTCCGACCTGCGATTCGAGAACATAACTTACAATCGAGTGATGTAGTTTTCGAACGTTCATAAACGTGAAAATTGGTGATCACCGATACACTTTTGTGTGAATCGATACAATTTTACAACATTCACTGACATTTCGAACAGAACAGCCTTCCGACGAGCGATTCGAGATCATACCTTACAATCGAGTGATGTCGTTTCCGAACGTTCATGAACATGAAAATTGGTGATCACCGATACACTTTTGTGTGAATCGATACAATTTAACAACATTCACTGACATTTCGAACAGAACAGCTTTCCGACGTGCGATTCGAGATCATACCTTACAATCGAGTGATGTCGTTTCCGAACGTTCATGAACATGAAAATTGGTGATCACCGATACACTTTTGTGTGAACCGATACATTTTATCAACATTCACTGACATTTCGAACAGAACAGCTTTCCGACGTGCGATTCGAGATCATAACCTACAATCGAGTGATGTCGTTTCCGAACATTCATAAACATGAAAATTTGTGATCACCAATACACTTTTGTGCGAATCGATGGAAATTAACAGGATTCACTGACATTTCGTTCTGAATCGCTTTCCGATGTGCGAATCGAGATAATACATTACAATCGAGTGATGTCGTTTCCGAACGTTCATAAACGTGAAAATTGGAGTTCACCGATACACTTTTGTGTGAATCGATACATTTTATCAACATTCACTGACATTTCGAACAGAACAGCTTTCCGACGTGCGATTCGAGATCATACCTTACAATCGAGTGATGTCATTTCCGAACGTTCATGAACATGAAAATTGGTGATCACCGATACACTTTTGTGTAAATCGATACAATTTAACAACATTCACTGACATTTCGAACAGAACAGCTTTCCAACGTGCGATTCGAGATCATACCTTAGAATTGAGTGATGTCGTTTCCGAACGTTCATAAACATTAAGAACGGTGATCACCGATACACTTTTGTGTGAATCGATACAATTTAACAACATTCACTGACATTTCGACTAGCATCGCTTTCCGACGTGCGATTTGAGATCATTACACGTCGGAAAACGATTCAGAACGAAATGACAGTGAACGTTGTTAATTTGTATCGATTCGCACTAAAGTGTATCGGTGATCACAAATTTTCATGTTTATGAACGTTCGGAAACGACATCACTCGATTGTAGGTTATAATCTCGAATCGCACGTCGGAAAGCTGTTCTGTTCGAAATGTCAGTGAATGTTGATAAAATGTATCGATTCACACAAAAGTGTATCGGTGAACTCCAATTTTCACGTTTATGAACGTTCGGAAACGACATCACTCGATTGTAATGTATTATCTCGATTCGCACATCGGAAAGCGATTCAGAACGAAATGTCAGTGAATCCTGTTAATTTCCATCGATTCGCACAAAAGTGTATTGGTGATCACAAATTTTCATGTTTATGAACGTTCGGAAACGACATCACTCGATTGTAGGTTATGATCTCGAATCGCACGTCGGAAAGCTGTTCTGTTCGAAATGTCAGTGAATGTTGTTAAATTGAATCGATTCACACAAAAGTGTATCGGTGATCTCCAATTTTCACGTTTATGAACGGTCGGAAACGACATCACTCGATTGTAAGTTATGATATCGAATCGCACATCGAAAAGCTGCTCTTTTCGAAATGTCAGTGAATGTTGTTAAACTGCATCGATTCACACAAAAGTGTATCGGTGATCTCCAATTTTCATGTTTATGAACGTTCGGAAACGACATCACTCGATTGTAATGTATTATCTCGATTCGCACATCGGAAAGCTATTCAGAACGAAATGTCCGTTAACCTTGTTAATTTCCATCGATTCGCACAAAAGTGTATTGGTGATCACAAATTTTCATGTTTATGAACGTTCGGAAACGACATCACTCCATTGTAGGTTATGATCTCGAATCGCACGTCGGAAAGCTGTTCTGTTCGAAATGTCAGTGAATGTTGTTAAATTGAATCGATTCACACAAAAGTGTATCGGTGATCTCCAATTTTCACGTTTATGAACGGTCGGAAACGACATCACTCGATTGTAAGTTATGATATCGAATCGCACATCGAAAAGCTGCTCTTTTCGAAATGTCAGTGAATATTGTTAAACTGTATCGATTCACACAAAAGTGTATCGGTGATCTCCAATTTTCACGTTTATGAACGTTCGGAAACGACATCACTCGATTGTAATGTATTATCTCGATTCGCACATCGGAAAGCTATTCAGAACGAAATGTCCGTGAACCTTGTTAATTTGTATCGATTCGCACAAAAGTGTATCGGTGATCACAAATTTTCATGTCTATGAACGTTCGGAAACGACATCACTCGATTGTAGGTTATGATCTCGAATCGCACGTCGGAAAGCTGTTCTGTTCGAAATGTCAGTGAATGTTGATAAATTGTATCGATTCACACAAAAGTGTATGGGTGATCACAAATTTTCATGTTTATGAACGTTCGGAAACGACATCACTCGATTGTAATGTATTATCTCGATTCGCACATCGGAAAGCTATTCAGAACGAAATGTCCGTGAACCTTGTTAATTTCCATCGATTCGCACTAAAGTGTATTGGTGATCACAAATTTTCATGTTTATGAACGTTCGGAAACGACATCACTCGATTGTAGGTTATGATCTCGAATCGCACGTCGGAAAGCTGTTCTGTTCGAAATGTCAGTGAATGTTGTTTAATTGAATCGATTCACACAAAAGTGTATCGGTGATCACCAATTTTCATGTTCATGAACGTTCGGAAACGACATCACTCGATTGTAAGTTATGATCTCGATCAGCACATCGGAAAGCGATTGAGAACGAAATGTCAGTGAATCTTGTTAATTTCTATCGATTCACACAAAAGTCAATCCGTGTTCACCAATTTTCATGTTTATGCACGTTCGGAAACGACATAACTCGATTGTAAGTTATGATCTCAAATCGCACGTCAGAAAGCGATTCTTGTTCGAAATGTCATAGAATCTTGTTAATTTGTGATGACTTGAACAAAAAGTTTATCGTGATCACCGTTTTTCATGTATACGAACTTTCGGAGACGACATCACTCGATTGTAAGTTATGATCTCGAATCGCACGTCGGAAACCGATTCTGTTCGAATTGTCAGTGAATCTTGATAATTTGTAGCGATTCTCACAAAAGTTTATTTGTGATCACCAATTTTCATATTTGTGAACGTTCAGAAACGACATCGTTCGATTGTCAGTTCCGGTCTCGAATCGCATCTCCGATTGCGATTCTGATAGAAATGTCGGAAAAAATTGTTGATTTGTAACGATTAACAGAAAAGATTATCGCTGATTACCTATTTTCATGTTTATGAAAGATTGGAAACGGTCACCGATAAACGTCACATATCAACAATTTTACAGACATTTAGTATTGCAATCCGAAGGGCTATTTGAGATCTGAACTGGCAATCGAGCGATGAAAACGTTTCCGAACGTTCATAAACATGAAGTTGGTGATCACCAACAAAATTTTTGTTCAATTCATGACAAATTAACAATATTCAATGACATTTCGATTCGAGATCATAAATTACAATCCAGTGATGTCGTTTCCGAACGTTCATAAACGTGCAAATTGGTGATCACCGATACACTTTTGTGTGAATCTATACAATTTAACAACATTCACTGACGTTTCGAACAGAACAGCTTTCCGACGTGCGATCCGAGATCATACCTTACAATCGAGTGATGTCGTTTCCGAACGTTCATGAACATGAAAATTGGTGATCACCTATACACTTTTGTGTGAATCGACACAAATTAACCAGATTCACTGACATTTCGTTCTGAATCGCTTTCCGATGTGCGAATCGCGATCACAGCTTACAATCGAGTGTTGTCGTTTCCGAACGTTCATAAACATGAAGAACGGTGATCACCGATAGATTTTTGCGTGGATCGCAACAAATCAAGAAGATTCACTGACATTTCGAACAAAATCAGATTCCGACCTGCGATTCGAGAACATAACTTACAATCGAGTGATGTAGTTTTCGAACGTTCATAAACGTGAAAATTGGTGATCACCGATACACTTTTGTGTGAATCGATACAATTTTACAACATTCACTGACATTTCGAACAGAACAGCCTTCCGACGAGCGATTCGAGATCATACCTTACAATCGAGTGATGTCGTTTCCGAACGTTCATGAACATGAAAATTGGTGATCACCGATACACTTTTGTGTGAATCGATACAATTTAACAACATTCACTGACATTTCGAACAGAACAGCTTTCCGACGTGCGATTCGAGATCATACCTTACAATCGAGTGATGTCGTTTCCGAACGTTCATGAACATGAAAATTGGTGATCACCGATACACTTTTGTGTGAACCGATACATTTTATCAACATTCACTGACATTTCGAACAGAACAGCTTTCCGACGTGCGATTCGAGATCATAACCTACAATCGAGTGATGTCGTTTCCGAACATTCATAAACATGAAAATTTGTGATCACCAATACACTTTTGTGCGAATCGATGGAAATTAACAGGATTCACTGACATTTCGTTCTGAATCGCTTTCCGATGTGCGAATCGAGATAATACATTACAATCGAGTGATGTCGTTTCCGAACGTTCATAAACGTGAAAATTGGAGTTCACCGATACACTTTTGTGTGAATCGATACATTTTATCAACATTCACTGACATTTCGAACAGAACAGCTTTCCGACGTGCGATTCGAGATCATACCTTACAATCGAGTGATGTCATTTCCGAACGTTCATGAACATGAAAATTGGTGATCACCGATACACTTTTGTGTAAATCGATACAATTTAACAACATTCACTGACATTTCGACTAGCATCGCTTTCCGACGTGCGATTTGAGATCATTACACGTCGGAAAACGATTCAGAACGAAATGACAGTGAACGTTGTTAATTTGTATCGATTCGCACTAAAGTGTATCGGTGATCACAAATTTTCATGTTTATGAACGTTCGGAAACGACATCACTCGATTGTAGGTTATAATCTCGAATCGCACGTCGGAAAGCTGTTCTGTTCGAAATGTCAGTGAATGTTGATAAAATGTATCGATTCACACAAAAGTGTATCGGTGAACTCCAATTTTCACGTTTATGAACGTTCGGAAACGACATCACTCGATTGTAATGTATTATCTCGATTCGCACATCGGAAAGCGATTCAGAACGAAATGTCAGTGAATCCTGTTAATTTCCATCGATTCGCACAAAAGTGTATTGGTGATCACAAATTTTCATGTTTATGAACGTTCGGAAACGACATCACTCGATTGTAGGTTATGATCTCGAATCGCACGTCGGAAAGCTGTTCTGTTCGAAATGTCAGTGAATGTTGTTAAATTGAATCGATTCACACAAAAGTGTATCGGTGATCTCCAATTTTCACGTTTATGAACGGTCGGAAACGACATCACTCGATTGTAAGTTATGATATCGAATCGCACATCGAAAAGCTGCTCTTTTCGAAATGTCAGTGAATGTTGTTAAACTGCATCGATTCACACAAAAGTGTATCGGTGATCTCCAATTTTCATGTTTATGAACGTTCGGAAACGACATCACTCGATTGTAATGTATTATCTCGATTCGCACATCGGAAAGCTATTCAGAACGAAATGTCCGTTAACCTTGTTAATTTCCATCGATTCGCACAAAAGTGTATTGGTGATCACAAATTTTCATGTTTATGAACGTTCGGAAACGACATCACTCGATTGTAGGTTATGATCTCGAATCGCACGTCGGAAAGCTGTTCTGTTCGCAAGGTCAGTGAATGTTGTTTAATTGAATCGATTCACACAAAAGTGTATCGGTGATCACCAATTTTCATGTTCATGAACGTTCGGAAACGACATCACTCGATTGTAAGTTATGATCTCGATCAGCACATCGGAAAGCGATTGAGAACGAAATGTCAGTGAATCTTGTTAATTTCTATCGATTCACACAAAAGTCAATCCGTGTTCACCAATTTTCATGTTTATGCACGTTCGGAAACGACATAACTCGATTGTAAGTTATGATCTCAAATCGCACGTCAGAAAGCGATTCTGTTCGAAATGTCATAGAATCTTGTTAATTTGTGATGACTTGAACAAAAAGTTTATCGAGATCACCGTTTTTCATGTATACGAACTTTCGGAGACGACATCACTCGATTGTAAGTTATGATCTCGAATCGCACGTCGGAAACCGATTCTGTTCGAATTGTCAGTGAATCTTGATAAATTGTAGCGATTCTCACAAAAGTTTATTTGTGATCACCAATTTTCATATTTGTGAACGTTCAGAAACGACATCGTTCGATTGTCAGTTCCGGTCTCGAATCGCATCTCGGATTGCGATTCTGATAGAAATGTCGGAAAAAATTGTTGATTTGTAACGATTAACAGAAAAGATTATCGCTGATTACCTATTTTCATGTTTATGAAAGATTGGAAACGGTCACCGATAAACGTCACATATCAACAATTTTACAGACATTTAGTATTGCAATCCGAAGGGCTATTTGAGATCTGAACTGGCAATCGAGCGATGAAAACGTTTCCGAACGTTCATAAACATGAAGTTGGTGATCACCAACAAAATTTTTGTTCCATTCATGACAAATTATCAATATTCAATGACATTTCGATTCGAGATCATAAATTACAATCGAGTGATGTCGTTTCCGAACGTTCATAAACGTGCAAATTGGTGATCACCGATACACTTTTGTGTGAATCTATACAATTTAACAACATTCACTGACATTTCGAACAGAACAGCTCTCCGACGTGCGATCCGAGATCATAACTTACAATCGAGTGATGTCATTTCCGAACGTTCATAAACGTGAAAATTGGTGATCACCGATACACTTTTGTGTGAATCGACACAATTTAACAACATTCACTGACATTTCGAACAGAACAGCTTTCCGACGTGCGATTCGAGATCATACCTTACAATCGAGTGATGTCGTTTCCGAACGTTCATGAACATGAAAATTGGTGATCACCTATACACTTTTGTGTGAATCGACACAAATTAACCAGATTCACTGACATTTCGTTCTGAATCGCTTTCCGATGTGCGAATCGCGATCACAGCTTACAATCGAGTGTTGTCGTTTCCGAACGTTCATAAACATGAAGAACGGTGATCACCGATAGATTTTTGTGAGAATCGCAACAAATCAAGAAGATTCACTGACATTTCGAACAAAATCAGATTCCTACGTGCGATTCGAGATCACACCTTACAATCGAGTGGTGTCGTTTCCGAACGTTCATAAACGTGAAAATTGGTGATCACCGATACACTTTTGTGTGAATCGATACAATTTAACAACATTCACTGACATTTCGAACAGAACAGCCTTCCGACGAGCGATTCGAGATCATACCTTACAATCGAGTGATGTCGTTTCCGAACGTTCATGAACATGAAAATTGGTGATCACCGATACACGTTTGTGTGAATCGACACAATTTAACAACATTCACTGACATTTCGAACAGAACAGCTTTCCGACGTGCGATTCGAGATCATACCTTACAATCGAGTGATGTCGTTTCCGAACGTTCATGAACATGAAAATTGGTCATCACCCATACACTTTTGTGTGAATCGTCACCGATAAACGTCACATATCAACAATTTTACAGACATTCAGTATTGCAATCCGAAGGGCTATTTGAGATCTGAACTGGCAATCGAGCGATGAAAACGTTTCCGAACGTTCATAAACATGAAGTTGGTGATCACCAACAAAATTTTTGTTCCATTCATGACAAATTATCAATATTCAATGACATTTCGATTCGAGATCATAAATTACAATCGAGTGATGTCGTTTCCGAACGTTCATAAACGTGCAAATTGGTGATCACCGATACACTTTTGTGTGAATCTATACAATTTAACAACATTCACTGACATTTCGAACAGAACAGCTCTCCGACGTGCGATCCGAGATCATAACTTACAATCGAGTGATGTCATTTCCGAACGTTCATAAACGTGAAAATTGGTGATCACCGATACACTTTTGTGTGAATCGACACAATTTAACAACATTCACTGACATTTCGAACAGAACAGCTTTCCGACGTGCGATTCGAGATCATACCTTACAATCGAGTGATGTCGTTTCCGAACGTTCATGAACATGAAAATTGGTGATCACCTATACACTTTTGTGTGAATCGACACAAATTAACCAGATTCACTGACATTTCGTTCTGAATCGCTTTCCGATGTGCGAATCGCGATCACAGCTTACAATCGAGTGTTGTCGTTTCCGAACGTTCATAAACATGAAGAACGGTGATCACCGATAGATTTTTGTGAGAATCGCAACAAATCAAGAAGATTCACTGACATTTCGAACAAAATCAGATTCCTACGTGCGATTCGAGATCACACCTTACAATCGAGTGGTGTCGTTTCCGAACGTTCATAAACGTGAAAATTGGTGATCACCGATACACTTTTGTGTGAATCGATACAATTTAACAACATTCACTGACATTTCGAACAGAACAGCCTTCCGACGAGCGATTCGAGATCATACCTTACAATCGAGTGATGTCGTTTCCGAACGTTCATGAACATGAAAATTGGTGATCACCGATACACGTTTGTGTGAATCGACACAATTTAACAACATTCACTGACATTTCGAACAGAACAGCTTTCCGACGTGCGATTCGAGATCATACCTTACAATCGAGTGATGTCGTTTCCGAACGTTCATGAACATGAAAATTGGTCATCACCCATACACTTTTGTGTGAATCGACACAAATTAACCAGACTCACTGACATTTCGTTCTGAATCGCTTTCCGATGTGCGAATCGCGATCTAGCTTACAATCGAGTGTTTTTGTTTCCGAACGTTCATAAACATGAAGAAATGTGATCGCCGATAGATTTTTGTGAGAATCGCAACAAATCAAGAAGATTCACTGACATTTCGAACAAAATCAGATTCCCACGTGCGATTCGAGATCATAACTTACAATCGAGTGATGTCATTTCGGAACGTTCATAAACGTGAAAATTGGTGATCACCGATACACTTTTGTGTGAATCGATACAATTTAACAACATTCACTGACATTTCGAACAGAACAGCTTTCCGACGTGCGATTCGAGATCATACCTTACAATCGAGTGATGTCGTTTCCGAACGTTCATGAACATGAAAATTGGTGATCACCTATACACTTTTGTGTGAATCGACACAAATTAACCAGATTCACTGTCATTTCGTTCTGAATCGCTTTCTGATGTGCGAATCGCGATCACAGCTTACAATCGTGTGTTGTCGTTTCCGAACGTTCATAAACATGAAGAACGGTGATCACCGATAGATTTTTGTGAGAATCGCAACAAATCAAGAAGATTCACTGACATTTCGAACAAAATCAGATTCCCACGTGCGATTCTAGATCACACCTTACAATCGAGTGGTGTTGTTTCCGAACGTTCATAAACGTGAAAATTGGTGATCACCGATACACTTTTGTGTAAATCGATAAAAATTAACAAGATTCACTGACATTTCGAACAGAACAGCTTTCCGACGTGCGATTCGAGATCATACCTTACAATGGAGTGATGTCGTTTCCGAACGTTCATGAACATGAAAATTGGTGATCACCGATACACTTTTGTGTGAATCGATACAAATTAACCAGATTCACTGACATTTCGTTCTGAATCGCTTTCCGATGTGCGAATCGCGATCACAGCTTACAATCGAGTGTTTTTGTTTCCGAACGTTCATAAACATGAAGAACGGTGATCGCCGATAGATTTTTGTGAGAATCGCAACAAATCAAGAAGATTCACTGACATTTCGAACAAAATCAGATTCCCACGTGCGATTCGAGATCATAACTTACAATCGAGTGATGTCATTTCGGAACGTTCATAAACGTGAAAATTGGTGATCACCGATACACTTTTGTGTGAATCGATACAATTTAACAACATTCACTGACATTTCGAACAGAACAGCTTTCCGACGTGCGATTCGAGATCATACCTTACAATCGAGTGATGTCGTTTCCGAACGTTCATGAACATGAAAATTGGTGATCACCTATACACTTTTGTGTGAATCGACACAAATCAACCAGATTCACTGACATTTCGTTCTGAATCGCTTTCCGATGTGCGAATCGCGATCACAGCTTACAATCGAGTGTTGTCGTTTCCGAACGTTCATAAACATGAAGAACGGTGATCACCGATAGATTTTTGTGAGAATCGCAACAAATCAAGAAGATTCACTGACATTTCGAACAAAATCAGATTCCTACGTGCGATTCGAGATCACACCTTACAATCGAGTGGTGTCGTTTCCGAACGTTCATAAACGTGAAAATTGGTGATCACCGATACACTTTTGTGTGAATCGATACAATTTAACAACATTCACTGACATTTCGAACAGAACAGCCTTCCGACGAGCGATTCGAGATCATACCTTACAATCGAGTGATGTAGTTTTCGAACGTTCATAAACGTGAAAATTGGTGATCACCGATACACTTTTGTGTGAATCGATACAATTTTACAACATTCACTGACATTTCGAACAGAACAGCCTTCCGACGAGCGATTCGAGATCATACCTTACAATCGAGTGATGTCGTTTCCGAACGTTCATGAACATGAAAATTGGTCATCACCGATACACTTTTGTGTGAATCGACTCAAATTAACCAGATTCACTGACATTTCGTTCTGAATCGCTTTCCGATGTGCGAATCGCGATCACAGCTTACAATCGAGTGTTTTTGTTTCCGAACGTTCATAAACATGAAGAAGGGTGATCGCCGATAGATTTTTGTGAGAATCGCAACAAATCAAGAAGATTCACTGACATTTCGAACAAAATCAGATTCCCACGTGCGATTCGAGATCATAACTTACAATCGAGTGATGTCATTTCGGAACGTTCATAAACGTGAAAATTGGTGATCACCGATACACTTTTGTGTGAATCGATACAATTTAACAACATTCACTGACATTTCGAACAGAACAGCTTTCCGACGTGCGATTCGAGATCATACCTTACAATCGAGTGATGTCGTTTCCGAACGTTCATGAACATGAAAATTGGTGATCACCTATACACTTTTGTGTGAATCGACACAAATTAACCAGATTCACTGTCATTTCGTTCTGAATCGCTTTCCGATGTGCGAATCGCGATCACAGCTTACAATCGAGTGTTGTCGTTTCCGAACGTTCATAAACATGAAGAACGGTGATCACCGATAGATTTTTGCGTGGATCGCAACAAATCAAGAAGATTCACTGACATTTCGAACAAAATCAGATTCCGACCTGCGATTCGAGAACATAACTTACAAT
The DNA here is from genome assembly GCF_019457755.1 of Venturia canescens. NCBI lineage: Eukaryota > Metazoa > Arthropoda > Insecta > Hymenoptera > Ichneumonidae > Venturia > Venturia canescens. The sequence goes on along the minus strand of NC_057429.1, from coordinate 12,452 downwards.
CGAGTGATGTAGTTTTCGAACGTTCATAAACGTGAAAATTGGTGATCACCGATACACTTTTGTGTGAATCGATACAATTTTACAACATTCACTGACATTTCGAACAGAACAGCCTTCCGACGAGCGATTCGAGATCATACCTTACAATCGAGTGATGTCGTTTCCGAACGTTCATGAACATGAAAATTGGTGATCACCGATACACTTTTGTGTGAATCGATACAATTTAACAACATTCACTGACATTTCGAACAGAACAGCTTTCCGACGTGCGATTCGAGATCATACCTTACAATCGAGTGATGTCGTTTCCGAACGTTCATGAACATGAAAATTGGTGATCACCGATACACTTTTGTGTGAACCGATACATTTTATCAACATTCACTGACATTTCGAACAGAACAGCTTTCCGACGTGCGATTCGAGATCATAACCTACAATCGAGTGATGTCGTTTCCGAACATTCATAAACATGAAAATTTGTGATCACCAATACACTTTTGTGCGAATCGATGGAAATTAACAGGATTCACTGACATTTCGTTCTGAATCGCTTTCCGATGTGCGAATCGAGATAATACATTACAATCGAGTGATGTCGTTTCCGAACGTTCATAAACGTGAAAATTGGAGTTCACCGATACACTTTTGTGTGAATCGATACATTTTATCAACATTCACTGACATTTCGAACAGAACAGCTTTCCGACGTGCGATTCGAGATCATACCTTACAATCGAGTGATGTCATTTCCGAACGTTCATGAACATGAAAATTGGTGATCACCGATACACTTTTGTGTAAATCGATACAATTTAACAACATTCACTGACATTTCGAACAGAACAGCTTTCCAACGTGCGATTCGAGATCATACCTTAGAATTGAGTGATGTCGTTTCCGAACGTTCATAAACATTAAGAACGGTGATCACCGATACACTTTTGTGTGAATCGATACAATTTAACAACATTCACTGACATTTCGACTAGCATCGCTTTCCGACGTGCGATTTGAGATCATTACACGTCGGAAAACGATTCAGAACGAAATGACAGTGAACGTTGTTAATTTGTATCGATTCGCACTAAAGTGTATCGGTGATCACAAATTTTCATGTTTATGAACGTTCGGAAACGACATCACTCGATTGTAGGTTATAATCTCGAATCGCACGTCGGAAAGCTGTTCTGTTCGAAATGTCAGTGAATGTTGATAAAATGTATCGATTCACACAAAAGTGTATCGGTGAACTCCAATTTTCACGTTTATGAACGTTCGGAAACGACATCACTCGATTGTAATGTATTATCTCGATTCGCACATCGGAAAGCGATTCAGAACGAAATGTCAGTGAATCCTGTTAATTTCCATCGATTCGCACAAAAGTGTATTGGTGATCACAAATTTTCATGTTTATGAACGTTCGGAAACGACATCACTCGATTGTAGGTTATGATCTCGAATCGCACGTCGGAAAGCTGTTCTGTTCGAAATGTCAGTGAATGTTGTTAAATTGAATCGATTCACACAAAAGTGTATCGGTGATCTCCAATTTTCACGTTTATGAACGGTCGGAAACGACATCACTCGATTGTAAGTTATGATATCGAATCGCACATCGAAAAGCTGCTCTTTTCGAAATGTCAGTGAATGTTGTTAAACTGCATCGATTCACACAAAAGTGTATCGGTGATCTCCAATTTTCACGTTTATGAACGTTCGGAAACGACATCACTCGATTGTAATGTATTATCTCGATTCGCACATCGGAAAGCTATTCAGAACGAAATGTCCGTGAACCTTGTTAATTTGTATCGATTCGCACAAAAGTGTATCGGTGATCACAAATTTTCATGTCTATGAACGTTCGGAAACGACATCACTCGATTGTAGGTTATGATCTCGAATCGCACGTCGGAAAGCTGTTCTGTTCGAAATGTCAGTGAATGTTGATAAATTGTATCGATTCACACAAAAGTGTATGGGTGATCACAAATTTTCATGTTTATGAACGTTCGGAAACGACATCACTCGATTGTAATGTATTATCTCGATTCGCACATCGGAAAGCTATTCAGAACGAAATGTCCGTTAACCTTGTTAATTTCCATCGATTCGCACAAAAGTGTATTGGTGATCACAAATTTTCATGTTTATGAACGTTCGGAAACGACATCACTCGATTGTAGGTTATGATCTCGAATCGCACGTCGGAAAGCTGTTCTGTTCGCAAGGTCAGTGAATGTTGTTTAATTGAATCGATTCACACAAAAGTGTATCGGTGATCACCAATTTTCATGTTCATGAACGTTCGGAAACGACATCACTCGATTGTAAGTTATGATCTCGATCAGCACATCGGAAAGCGATTGAGAACGAAATGTCAGTGAATCTTGTTAATTTCTATCGATTCACACAAAAGTCAATCCGTGTTCACCAATTTTCATGTTTATGCACGTTCGGAAACGACATAACTCGATTGTAAGTTATGATCTCAAATCGCACGTCAGAAAGCGATTCTGTTCGAAATGTCATAGAATCTTGTTAATTTGTGATGACTTGAACAAAAAGTTTATCGAGATCACCGTTTTTCATGTATACGAACTTTCGGAGACGACATCACTCGATTGTAAGTTATGATCTCGAATCGCACGTCGGAAACCGATTCTGTTCGAATTGTCAGTGAATCTTGATAAATTGTAGCGATTCTCACAAAAGTTTATTTGTGATCACCAATTTTCATATTTGTGAACGTTCAGAAACGACATCGTTCGATTGTCAGTTCCGGTCTCGAATCGCATCTCCGATTGCGATTCTGATAGAAATGTCGGAAAAAATTGTTGATTTGTAACGATTAACAGAAAAGATTATCGCTGATTACCTATTTTCATGTTTATGAAAGATTGGAAACGGTCACCGATAAACGTCACATATCAACAATTTTACAGACATTTAGTATTGCAATCCGAAGGGCTATTTGAGATCTGAACTGGCAATCGAGCGATGAAAACGTTTCCGAACGTTCATAAACATGAAGTTGGTGATCACCAACAAAATTTTTGTTCCATTCATGACAAATTATCAATATTCAATGACATTTCGATTCGAGATCATAAATTACAATCGAGTGATGTCGTTTCCGAACGTTCATAAACGTGCAAATTGGTGATCACCGATACACTTTTGTGTGAATCTATACAATTTAACAACATTCACTGACATTTCGAACAGAACAGCTCTCCGACGTGCGATCCGAGATCATAACTTACAATCGAGTGATGTCATTTCCGAACGTTCATAAACGTGAAAATTGGTGATCACCGATACACTTTTGTGTGAATCGACACAATTTAACAACATTCACTGACATTTCGAACAGAACAGCTTTCCGACGTGCGATTCGAGATCATACCTTACAATCGAGTGATGTCGTTTCCGAACGTTCATGAACATGAAAATTGGTGATCACCTATACACTTTTGTGTGAATCGACACAAATTAACCAGATTCACTGACATTTCGTTCTGAATCGCTTTCCGATGTGCGAATCGCGATCACAGCTTACAATCGAGTGTTGTCGTTTCCGAACGTTCATAAACATGAAGAACGGTGATCACCGATAGATTTTTGTGAGAATCGCAACAAATCAAGAAGATTCACTGACATTTCGAACAAAATCAGATTCCTACGTGCGATTCGAGATCACACCTTACAATCGAGTGGTGTCGTTTCCGAACGTTCATAAACGTGAAAATTGGTGATCACCGATACACTTTTGTGTGAATCGATACAATTTAACAACATTCACTGACATTTCGAACAGAACAGCTTTCCGACGTGCGATTCGAGATCATACCTTACAATGGAGTGATGTCGTTTCCGAACGTTCATGAACATGAAAATTGGTGATCACCTATACACTTTTGTGTGAATCGACACAAATTAACCAGATTCACTGTCATTTCGTTCTGAATCGCTTTCCGATGTGCGAATCGCGATCACAGCTTACAATCGTGTGTTGTCGTTTCCGAACGTTCATAAACATGAAGAACGGTGATCACCGATAGATTTTTGCGAGAATCGCAACAAATCAAGAAGATTCACTGACATTTCGAACAAAATCAGATTCCGACGTGCGATTCGAGATCATAACTTACAATCGAGTGATGTCATTTCGGAACGTTCATAAACGTGAAAATTGGTGATCACCGATACACTTTTGTGTGAATCGATACAATTTAACAACATTCACTGACATTTCGAACAGAACAGCTTTCCGACGTGCGATTCGAGATCATACCTTACAATCGAGTGATGTCGTTTCCGAACGTTCATGAACATGAAAATTGGTGATCACCGATACACTTTTGTGTAAATCGATACAATTTAACAACATTCACTGACATTTCGAACAGAACAGCTTTCCAACGTGCGATTCGAGATCATACCTTAGAATTGAGTGATGTCGTTTCCGAACGTTCATAAACATTAAGAACGGTGATCACCGATACACTTTTATGTGAATCGATACAATTTAACAACATTCACTGACATTTCGACTAGCATCGCTTTCCGACGTGCGATTCGAGATCATTACACGTCGGAAAGCGATTCAGAACGAAATGACAGTGAACGTTGTTAATTTGTATCGATTCGCACTAAAGTGTATCGGTGATCACAAATTTTCATGTTTATGAACGTTCGGAAACGACATCACTCGATTGTAGGTTATAATCTCGAATCGCACGTCGGAAAGCTGTTCTGTTCGAAATGTCAGTGAATGTTGATAAAATGTATCGATTCACACAAAAGTGTATCGGTGATCTCCAATTTTCACGTTTATGAACGTTCGGAAACGACATCACTCGATTGTAATGTATTATCTCGATTCGCACATCGGAAAGCTATTCAGAACGAAATGTCCGTGAACCTTGTTAATTTGTATCGATTCGCACAAAAGTGTATCGGTGATCACAAATTTTCATGTTTATGAACGTTCGGAAACGACATCACTCGATTGTAGGTTATAATCTCGAATCGCACGTCGGAAAGCTGTTCTGTTCGAAATGTCAGTGAATGTTGATAAAATGTATCGATTCACACAAAAGTGTATCGGTGATCTCCAATTTTCACGTTTATGAACGTTCGGAAACGGCATCACTCGATTGTAATGTATTATCTCGATTCGCACATCGGAAAGCTATTCAGAACGAAATGTCAGTGAACCTTGTTAATTTGTATCGAATCGCACAAAAGTGTATCGGTGATCACAAATTTTCATGTCTATGAACGTTCGGAAACGACATCACTCGATTGTAGGTTATGATCTCGAATCGCACGTCGGAAAGCTGTTCTGTTCGAAATGTCAGTGAATGTTGATAAAATGTATCGATTCACACAAAAGTGTATCGGTGATCTCCAATTTTCACGTTTATGAACGTTCGGAAACGGCATCACTCGATTGTAATGTATTATCTCGATTCGCACATCGGAAAGCTATTCAGAACGAAATGTCAGTGAACCTTGTTAATTTGTATCGAATCGCACAAAAGTGTATCGGTGATCACAAATTTTCATGTCTATGAACGTTCGGAAACGACATCACTCGATTGTAGGATATGATCTCGAATCGCACGTCGGAAAGCTGTTCTGTTCGAAATGTCAGTGAATGTTGATAAAATGTATCGATTCACACAAAAGTGTATCGGTGATCTCCAATTTTCACGTTTATGAACGGTCGGAAACGACATCACTCGATTGTAAGTTATGATATCGAATCGCACATCGAAAAGCTGCTCTTTTCGAAATGTCAGTGAATATTGTTAAACTGTATCGATTCACACAAAAGTGTATCGGTGATCTCCAATTTTCACGTTTATGAACGTTAGGAAACGACATCACTCGATTGTAATGTATTATCTCGATTCGCACATCGGAAAGCTATTCAGAACGAAATGTCCGTGAACCTTGTTAATTTGTATCGATTCGCACAAAAGTGTATCGGTGATCACAAATTTTCATGTCTATGAACGTTCGGAAACGACATCACTCGATTGTAGGTTATGATCTCGAATCGCACGTCGGAAAGCTGTTCTGTTCGAAATGTCAGTGAATGTTGATAAATTGTATCGATTCACACAAAAGTGTATGGGTGATCACAAATTTTCATGATTATGAACGTTCGGAAACGACATCACTCGATTGTAATGTATTATCTCGATTCGCACATCGGAAAGCTATTCAGAACGAAATGTCCGTGAACCTTGTTAATTTCCATCGATTCGCACAAAAGTGTATTGGTGATCACAAATTTTCATGTTTATGAACGTTCGGAAACGACATCACTCGTATGTAGGTTATGATCTCGAATCGCACGTCGGAAAGCTGTTCGGTTCGCTAGGTCAGTGAATGTTGTTTAATTGAATCGATTCACACAAAAGTGTATCGGTGATCACCAATTTTCATGTTCATGAACGTTCGGAAACGACATCACTCGATTGTAAGTTATGATCTCGATCAGCACATCGGAAAGCGATTGAGAACGAAATGTCAGTGAATCTTGTTAATTTCTATCGATTCACACAAAAGTCAATCCGTGTTCACCAATTTTCATGTTTATGTACGTTCGGAAACGACATAACTCGATTGTAAGTTATGATCTCAAATCGCACGTCAGAAAGCGATTCTGTTCGAAATGTCATAGAATCTTGTTAATTTGTGATGACTTGAACAAAAAGTTTATCGTGATCACCGTTTTTCATGTATACGAACTTTCGGAGACGACATCACTCGATTGTAAGTTATGATCTCGAATCGCACGTCGGAAACCGATTCTGTTCGAATTGTCAGTGAATCTTGATAAATTGTAGCGATTCTCACAAAAGTTTATTTGTGATCACCAATTTTCATATTTGTGAACGTTCAGAAACGACATCGTTCGATTGTCAGTTCCGGTCTCGAATCGCATCTCGGATTGCGATTCTGATAGAAATGTCGGAAAAAATTGTTGATTTGTAACGATTAACAGAAAAGATTATCGCTGATTACCTATTTTCATGTTTATGAAAGATTGGAAACGGTCACCGATAAACGTCACATATCAACAATTTTACAGACATTTAGTATTGCAATCCGAAGGGCTATTTGAGATCTGAACTGGCAATCGAGCGATGAAAACGTTTCCGAACGTTCATAAACATGAAGTTGGTGATCACCAACAAAATTTTTGTTCCATTCATGACAAATTATCAATATTCAATGACATTTCGATTCGAGATCATAAATTACAATCGAGTGATGTCGTTTCCGAACGTTCATAAACGTGCAAATTGGTGATCACCGATACACTTTTGTGTGAATCTATACAATTTAACAACATTCACTGACATTTCGAACAGAACAGCTTTCCGACGTGCGATCCGAGATCATAACTTACAATCGAGTGATGTCATTTCCGAACGTTCATAAACGTGAAAATTGGTCATCACTGATACACTTTTGTGTAAATCGACACAATTTAACAACATTCACTGACATTTCGAACAGAACAGCTTTCCGACGTGCGATTCGAGATCATACCTTACAATCGAGTGATGTCGTTTCCGAACGTTCATGAACATGAAAATTGGTGATCACCTATACACTTTTGTGTCAATCGACACAAATTAACCAGATTCACTGACATTTCGTTCTGAATCGCTTTCCGATGTGCGAATCGCGATCACAGCTTACAATCGAGTGTTGTCGTTTCCGAACGTTCATAAACATGAAGAACGGTGATCACCGATACATTTTTGTGAGAATCGCAACAAATCAAGAAGATTCACTGACATTTCGAACAAAATCAGATTCCTACGTGCGATTCGAGATCCCACCTTACAATCGAGTGGTGTCGTTTCCGAACGTTCATAAACGTGAAAATTGGTGATCACCGATACACTTTTGTGTGAATCGATACAATTTAACAACATTCACTGACATTTCGAACAGAACAGCCTTCCGACGAGCGATTCGAGATCATACCTTACAATCGAGTGATGTAGTTTTCGAACGTTCATAAACGTGAAAATTGGTGATCACCGATACACTTTTGTGTGAATCGATACAATTTTACAACATTCACTGACATTTCGAACAGAACAGCCTTCCGACGAGCGATTCGAGATCATACCTTACAATCGAGTGATGTCGTTTCCGAACGTTCATGAACATGAAAATTGGTCATCACCGATACACTTTTGTGTGAATCGACACAAATTAACCAGATTCACTGACATTTCGTTCTGAATCGCTTTCCGATGTGCGAATCGCGATCACAGCTTACAATCGAGTGTTTTTGTTTCCGAACGTTCATAAACATGAAGAAGGGTGATCGCCGATAGATTTTTGTGAGAATCGCAACAAATCAAGAAGATTCACTGACATTTCGAACAAAATCAGATTCCCACGTGCGATTCGAGATCATAACTTACAATCGAGTGATGTCATTTCGGAACGTTCATAAACGTGAAAATTGGTGATCACCGATACACTTTTGTGTGAATCGATACAATTTAACAACATTCACTGACATTTCGAACAGAACAGCTTTCCGACGTGCGATTCGAGATCATACCTTACAATCGAGTGATGTCGTTTCCGAACGTTCATGAACATGAAAATTGGTGATCACCTATACACTTTTGTGTGAATCGACACAAATTAACCAGATTCACTGTCATTTCGTTCTGAATCGCTTTCCGATGTGCGAATCGCGATCACAGCTTACAATCGTGTGTTGTCGTTTCCGAACGTTCATAAACATGAAGAACGGTGATCACCGATAGATTTTTGCGAGAATCGCAACAAATCAAGAAGATTCACTGACATTTCGAACAAAATCAGATTCCGACGTGCGATTCGAGATCATAACTTACAATCGAGTGATGTCATTTCGGAACGTTCATAAACGTGGAAATTGGAAATCACCGATACACTTTTGTGTGAATCGATTCAATTTAACAACATTCACGGACATTTCGAACAGAACAGCTTTCCGACGTGCGATTCGAGATCATAACCTACAATCGAGTGATGTCGTTTCCGAACGTTCATAAACATGAAAATTTGTGATCACCAATTCACTTTTGTGCGAATCGATGGAAATTAACAGGATTCACTGACATTTCGTTCTGAATCGCTTTCCGATGTGCGAATCGAGATAATAATCGAGTGATGTCGTTTCCGAACGTTCATAAACGTGAAAATTGGAGTTCACCGATACACTTTTGTGTGAATCGATACATTTTATCAACATTCACTGACATTTCGAACAGAACAGCTTTCCGACGTGCGATTCGAGATCATACCTTACGATCGAGTGATGTCGTTTCCGAACGTTCATAAACATGAAGAACGGTGATCACCGATAGATTTTTGCGAGAATCGCAACAAATCAAGAAGATTCACTGACATTTCGAACAAAATCAGATTCCGACCTGCGATTCGAGAACATAACTTACAATCGAGTGATGTAGTTTTCGAACGTTCATAAACGTGAAAATTGGTGATCACCGATACACTTTTGTGTGAATCGATACAATTTTACAACATTCACTGACATTTCGAACAGAACAGCCTTCCGACGAGCGATTCGAGATCATACCTTACAATCGAGTGATGTCGTTTCCGAAAGTTCATGAACATGAAAATTGGTGATCACCGATACACTTTTGTGTGAATCGATACAATTTAACAACATTCACTGACATTTCGAACAGAACAGCTTTCCGACGTGCGATTCGAGATCATACCTTACAATCGAGTGATGTCGTTTCCGAACGTTCATGAACATGAAAATTGGTGATCACCGATACACTTTTGTGTAAATCGATACAATTTAACAACATTCACTGACATTTCGAACAGAACAGCTTTCCAACGTGCGATTCGAGATCATACCTTAGAATTGAGTGATGTCGTTTCCGAACGTTCATAAACATTAAGAACGGTGATCACCGATACACTTTTGTGTGAATCGATACAATTTAACAACATTCACTGACATTTCGACTAGCATCGCTTTCCGACGTGCGATTCGAGATCATTACACGTCGGAAAACGATTCAGAACGAAATGACAGTGAACGTTGTTAATTTGAATCGATTCGCACTAAAGTGTATCGGTGATCACAAATTTTCATGTTTATGAACGTTCGGAAACGACATCACTCGATTGTAGGTTATAATCTCGAATCGCACGTCGGAAAGCTGTTCTGTTCGAAATGTCAGTGAATGTTGATAAAATGTATCGATTCACACAAAAGTGTATCGGTGATCTCCAATTTTCACGTTTATGAACGTTCGGAAACGACATCACTCGATTGTAATGTATTATCTCGATTCGCACATCGGAAAGCTATTCAGAACGAAATGTCAGTGAACCTTGTTAATTTGTATCGATTCGCACAAAAGTGTATCGGTGATCACAAATTTTAATGTTTATGAACGTTCGGAAACGACATCACTCGATTGTAGGTTATAATCTCGAATCGCACGTCGGAAAGCTGTTCTGTTCGAAATGTCAGTGAATGTTGATAAAATGTATCGATTCACACAAAAGTGTATCGGTGATCTCCAATTTTCACGTTTATGAACGTTCGGAAACGACATCACTCGATTGTAATGTATTATCTCGATTCGCACATCGGAAAGCTATTCAGAACGAAATGTCAGTGAATCCTGTTAATTTCCATCGATTCGCACAAAAGTGTATTGGTGATCACAAATTTTCATGTTTATGAACGTTCGGAAACGACATCACTCCATTGTAGGTTATGATCTCGAATCGCACGTCGGAAAGCTGTTCTGTTCGAAATGTCAGTGAATGTTGTTAAATTGAATCGATTCACACAAAAGTGTATCGGTGATCTCCAATTTTCACGTTTATGAACGGTCGGAAACGACATCACTCGATTGTAAGTTATGATATCGAATCGCACATCGAAAAGCTGCTCTTTTCGAAATGTCAGTGAATATTGTTAAACTGTATCGATTCACACAAAAGTGTATCGGTGATCTCCAATTTTCACGTTTATGAACGTTCGGAAACGACATCACTCGATTGTAATGTATTATCTCGATTCGCACATCGGAAAGCTATTCAGAACGAAATGTCCGTGAACCTTGTTAATTTGTATCGATTCGCACAAAAGTGTATCGGTGATCACAAATTTTCATGTCTATGAACGTTCGGAAACGACATCACTCGATTGTAGGTTATGATCTCGAATCGCACGTCGGAAAGCTGTTCTGTTCGAAATGTCAGTGAATGTTGATAAATTGTATCGATTCACACAAAAGTGTATGGGTGATCACAAATTTTCATGTTTATGAACGTTCGGAAACGACATCACTCGATTGTAATGTATTATCTCGATTCGCACATCGGAAAGCTATTCAGAACGAAATGTCCGTGAACCTTGTTAATTTCCATCGATTCGCACTAAAGTGTATTGGTGATCACAAATTTTCATGTTTATGAACGTTCGGAAACGACATCACTCGATTGTAGGTTATGATCTCGAATCGCACGTCGGAAAGCTGTTCTGTTCGAAATGTCAGTGAATGTTGTTTAATTGAATCGATTCACACAAAAGTGTATCGGTGATCACCAATTTTCATGTTCATGAACGTTCGGAAACGACATCACTCGATTGTAAGTTATGATCTCGATCAGCACATCGGAAAGCGATTGAGAACGAAATGTCAGTGAATCTTGTTAATTTCTATCGATTCACACAAAAGTCAATCCGTGTTCACCAATTTTCATGTTTATGCACGTTCGGAAACGACATAACTCGATTGTAAGTTATGATCTCAAATCGCACGTCAGAAAGCGATTCTTGTTCGAAATGTCATAGAATCTTGTTAATTTGTGATGACTTGAACAAAAAGTTTATCGTGATCACCGTTTTTCATGTATACGAACTTTCGGAGACGACATCACTCGATTGTAAGTTATGATCTCGAATCGCACGTCGGAAACCGATTCTGTTCGAATTGTCAGTGAATCTTGATAATTTGTAGCGATTCTCACAAAAGTTTATTTGTGATCACCAATTTTCATATTTGTGAACGTTCAGAAACGACATCGTTCGATTGTCAGTTCCGGTCTCGAATCGCATCTCCGATTGCGATTCTGATAGAAATGTCGGAAAAAATTGTTGATTTGTAACGATTAACAGAAAAGATTATCGCTGATTACCTATTTTCATGTTTATGAAAGATTGGAAACGGTCACCGATAAACGTCACATATCAACAATTTTACAGACATTTAGTATTGCAATCCGAAGGGCTATTTGAGATCTGAACTGGCAATCGAGCGATGAAAACGTTTCCGAACGTTCATAAACATGAAGTTTGTGATCACCAACAAAATTTTTGTTCCATTCATGACAAATTATCA